>NC_089800.1:64234715-64882215 GCF_029633855.1 Hoplias malabaricus
GCTGAGAGATCCATGGAAACATAAAAGTGCATAGTTTAAAATGATTAGTGACACTTCTGATATACCTGAGGACGCAGCAAGGCGAGACAAAGGAAACTCCATGACGACTGTTTGATGAAATAAGTCTGTAAGGAATTAACTCTTTTGTCAACTGGTTGTCTTTGTTCAGCACTTGCACTCTCGTTCTGTCTGTTTCTCTCTGTTCCTCTCTCTGTATCCATCTATCTGCCTCTTCTGTACAGTTCTCTTCATTTCTGTCTATTACTTTCTTTGTGTCTTTCTCTTGCTTTCTGTCTTGCTCTGACCACTTCTTTGTCTCTTCCCTCACTCTCTCCCTATTTTAATGTCTTTCTCTTTCTCTCTCTCTCTCTCTCTCTCTCTCTCACTCTCTCTCTCTCTCTCTCTACTTCAGTTTCCTTGTCTTGTATGCTTTCTTTTTTGAGAAAGAAATCATAATATTTTGACATTAATGCATTTTATGTGTTTGGTTACTTTTTAACAATTAGACATGTTTGTGTAAATTATGTAAGTAATTATAATGTTGAAATGGAATGGAAATGACACAGAATTGAGGGTAGCCCAGTTTAAAAATGGGAGCAAAGGGTGGAGACACTGAATTACAAACTGTGCTTGTTCTCCTGATACTAAAAAAAGTGAGTACTTTGAATTTAAAGGCTCTTTTGACTGAAAATGGTATGTGTGTGTGTGTGTGTGTGTGTGTGTGTGTGTTTGTGTGTGTGTGTGTGTGTGTGTGTGTGTGTGTGTGTCTGTGTCTGTAGGCTAGTGCTATGAATCTGTTTTTTCCTCTTCTCAGCAGTGGATCGTAGTCCAGACTCATCCATATGCTCATCATCATCATTAAGTTTATGGACGCTTGGCCACGGTCCGTAGTGTTATTCCTGGATGGTGTGTAGTGGCAAAGGCAGATGGACTGAAAGTGTGAAATGGGTTTAAATGCCAGTGTTCGTCCAGTGAAGCCTCATCCTCCTGTTTCCCGCAGTCCGGTGCATTATGAAAATTGCAGCTTGGCAGCAAAATTGGTTTTCAGCCACTGCTGACGTGAGCAATGAGGTTGACCCCCTCAATGTGCAAGAAAAAAAAGGCCTTTAACACACAGGAATGTGGAATAACTAGGTTAACCTTATAGCAGAGCTACAGTGAGCAGATTTTTTTAATAAGCTACAGAAGTTGAATAAAGCCTATTAAACACATCTGTATGTAATGTAGACTAAATGATATTGAAATACATACATTGTCTGTCATTCTATCACTGTTACTGCAGCAGAAATAGAATTATTCTCTCTCTCTCTCTCTCTCTCTCTCTCTCTCTCACTCTCACTCTCTCTCTTACTCTTTACCTCCCTCTACAATCACCCGATTAAAACCTTCAGAGGTTACTCCAATATAATATAACAGAACTAACAGTTAATCTGAAACCCAGGATCTAGGGTTCCCTCATTACTGAATACTTTAAAAGTATATGGGAGTTTCTCAGGATATGTACTCAATATCCATACAATACAAGCTTTAACATTCAACTATAGTCCCTCTCAAGAGTTGGTAAATAGATATAATTGCTGGACATAAATTTAAACAGTTTAATAAAAAATAAAACTATATATATATATGTAAGGATATGGAAAGATCTTTTGAGTATCGAGGCTTTGCTTCCCCTCAATACACATATCAGAATGTGTTAAGATGAATGTTCTCCTCAAATTATTATATTTATGCACAGTTTTGCCCATTGAATTTCCTCATACAGGTTTGTTTGGAATAAAAAGAGGCTTAGAATAAATGCCGCATGAGAGAGAGGGGAGGCATGTCTCTCTCGTGCTTAAAGGATTATTATGTAGCTGCCCAGTTAAGACCACTTGAACTTGGGTGTAATCCAATCTATGAGGCTAAATGAAAAGACAGAATTTTCTTTAATGAACATACCAGTACAGTCAGATTGAGGCAGTTTTGATAAGATTAAGGAACTACTGCAAATACAGACTCATTGGGTTGGTCTTTCATTCAGAGTATGGCTTGAGGTGATCAAAAGATTCCAGGTTTACAGAGAAATTAAAGTACTGAGCTGACCAGCTTATGATTCACATTTCATACGGACAATGGTACTTTTCAAAAATGATGCTAATTGATAAATAATGATCTTGATAAAACACACCTCTTCAGGTATTTTTTTTTTTTTGTAACTCCCAAGCCTAAATTCAGGTCTGACTTTATCACAACCCTGAACTGGATAAGCGGTTACAGATAATGAATGATTGGGTTACAGATTTCACTTTCCCTTTTGGAGGAAGTGAGGCAAGAAATGTAGATCATGCTCATAGAGTCTGGAGCTGTCCAAAATGTCTGCCTTTTTGAGATAAGATTTGGGGTTTTAATGTAGAGGTATCATATATTCTATGTGTCTTGGAGCAACCCTTGCAGGTTTATGTAAGAGTGATGGCTACCTACTGAATATATTTCTGTCTGTTTGTAAGAAAGCTGTTACTAAATAGTGGCTTAAAAGAAACCCCCGATAGTGGATCTCTTTTTATTTTTTAGTAAATTTTCCTCTCTATGCATGTTGACAACCAATAAGTCATTTAATTGTCTAATCAGAAATCTTCATCACTCCCTGTGTTTTTAAAGTTAAATGCTGTTTGCTAGCTTTTGGACATCTGTCAGAGATGTTTGTGTTTCTGGATCAAGATAATCTTTTATCACATATCAACTCAAATATTCTAGATAGAGCTCCATCACTCAAGAGAACATAGTTCCACTGCTCCACAGCCCAGTGCTCTGAGGCTGTGAATGCTGCAGGGATTCCCATTTTGTTTTATCTCTTTGGATTGGGAAATACAGTTTGGGGATGGGCATGCAATGGGTGCACTTTAAAGCAGTCAAAATCTGGGCTGCTCTTGTGGCTGAGTGCAAACACATTTAGAGAAGTGGTCTTTGTGTTAGCAGCGCAGTCTTCTCTGTTCTTTAAGGCTCTGTCCTCCTGTCAGACTCAATGAAGGATGGGCACCGGGAGCTTTTGAACATCCGTCAGAGAAGCCTTGTGTTTACTGACATCCATTGGCAGGCGCCTGGCTCATCAATCAGCACATTAACATCTTTAACCCCTCTCCTAATCTCTCCGAATATGAGCTGATCTCGTTCCAGTCATGGTACAAGGCTTTGGGGGACGGGAGCAGTGGGAATATCCTTCGTCTTTGTAACTTTCACCCCTCGCTACTCCCCTGGTTTGTTTTTCGGCAGCTGCTTTTTTCCTTTTTGCCTGTACTTGGTATTCCGCAGAGGCAACTGGGTTTCAGCATGCACAAAATGACTTAAGTAATCAACAGTTATTGAGTGCTTGTGACTGCATGAGAGCAATGTTGATTGGGAATGAGCCTTCACTTAAAGAGAAGGACCTCGCTCCCAGGGCTCGAGTGGCAGATTATCGAAACAGATGCTGGCTGAATTGCCCCTCAAAAAACACATGATTTTTGCCTAGAGTTGTCTCCAAGTGCCCCAGAATCACTGGAATCAATCTGTTTTTCTTTCAGTCATAGCCACAGCATTTATTTTAACATCTTCAACAGTCTCTATGACAATACACTTTGAAAGCATTACTGCATGTTGCATTATGTATCACCGTAGTCATAAAGGCCCATCACAAAGCTGTTCTACTGAAATGGGCTTAAAACATTTTCAGTTTTGTAAAAGAAGTGTTTTATACCTTCAGAAGGGTATTAATTAATTTGATTGCATTCCACAAGATCTGATATTCTGGAGTGATGAGTTCTGTCTAATATATTTGGGGATGATTATGATGGAACTACTCCATCAGTGGACAAATATAATTTGCGTGTGTGCACAATTGAACACATCTATACACCAGCCACTGCTTCCTTACATTTGGCCTGTCTCTAATCTACTTTATCTGTCTCTTTCTTTCTGTTTCCACCTTAAGCTCCAGATGGTCTCTCGCCCCCAAGGCTGGCTGCTGCCACCCCCACCTCTCTGCAAGTGTCCTGGATGAGTCCAGCTCGGCCCAACGCTCCCGGACCCCTCCGATACAGGCTCCAGATGAAAAAACCTTTCATGAATGACATAATACAGTGAGTATACTCCCATGAGCCAAAACAAGATAAAAAAGAATAAGCCCCCAAAAAAAACCCAATGAGTCGTCCATATCCAACACCCATAAAACAAAACATTAAGACCACTGGAAAATATTACACAGTAAGAGAACAGGATGGTCTGAGGTGCATTTTATTCTGATAGTCCACTGAAGGTGTTATATATCTTTGTTTATATAACTAATTGTCTGGACCTGATGTCAACTGTGAGAAATTGTATTAAATCTAACTCTTTACTTAAACTCAAAATAACGCCCACAGGCCATATACGGCCCACTGTTTTCATTTGACTGGCCCCTTTAAATACAGCAACAATGTGGTCTGGATACTGTACCATATATCTTCAATATAAAAGTGCTAACGTTATTTACATAGAGGAAAAAAAATAACAGGAAAACAAAAATTGGCCACCAGATATGACAGCATCTTAAGGTGCACTCGAACCAACCTTTTTTTGGAGAATAAATATCAGCGCCTTACACCAGCACCTCACAAACGTTCTACCATAAAACATAGTATAGACACACAAGTGGAACGAGTTGTCCTCAGGTTGTCCAAAATGACTCACCGTTCACACTGATTTATGGAGATATACTATGAAAAAAAAGATACAGTGGATCTTTTCATATGATTATAACAACGGGAATAAAAACACAAACGTACATTACTGGACTGGACTCTAAAGATAGAAAAATAAACCCAGGAGAGAGGCAAAAACCTAACAGACCACTGCTGTTTTACCACCGGAAGTACTGCAAAATTAGCTTATTTACCAGCTGCATATTTGAGTTTTCATTTTCACCTAAACACTAAAAGCATATAGACTCTCCGAAGCACAGAGAACCCCCAAAACCAACATGGCGCTCAGAGTACAGTCAGTCACAGCAGTGAAATAAATACCCAGCTCTCAGCGCTTCTAGTGTTAAATGTGTCACTAGTCAAAGCTGATGTTATCTTCCTTATTGATCATTTCCCCTTCCACTTAAATGCCATTTTAGGAGGCAGACATTTGCTTATTCTCAATTTTCAAATTCAAATGTGGCATATAATACATCAATTATATAGCAAATAATTTTTTCATTGTATTTTATTTTTCAGCTGCACTTTGCCCCCCTGAAAGACTGGCCTTTAGGTTACAAAGGTTAAGGATCTCTGGTTTAAGATAATAATCCCCATGATGCAATGTGTCATCACCAAGAGAATTTATAATTATTATCTGTAAATAAAACTATATGGCGGCCCCTAAATAATTTGGTCCAATATTATTGATTGTCAAGGTGCTCATGATAGACACATTTGGATCCCTGTCTGTACGCACACACACACACACACACACACACACACACACACACACACACACACCCCTCCGGACCAGACTTACAGTGATAGAAGGGGGTGCTCCTTTGAGGAGCCTTTTTCCTGTTCCATCACATGGACAGCGTTTACCCAGGGACACGATAAACCAGGTGCATTGTGAGAAGAAGGTCTAGAAAAAGTCAAGTCAGTTTGACATGTGTCACCTAAACAGCATGTTAGGCAGGTGGTCTTAATGTTTTGGCCCATCAGTGTAAATTTATTGTAAATGTGATTCATTGTGTGACTGTATTTATGCATCTGCAATTAAGTGATTATGTAAATGTAACTAGAATAGGCTGCATAACAGCTTGACTCCTAGGGGTTAAAGTATGAGAGTGAGAGCGAGAGGGAGACAGCAGTTTTTCAGATGATAGTGAAAATTGAAAAATAAAATCAGACAAAAAAGGGACTTACTTTCTCTTCTGTTATGTATGCATTACATGCCCCCTGACAACAGATTGCTATTTAATCAGAAACGAGGGAATTCTCATTCTGTTGTAATAAATAAATGACTAGGTGCATGTATTATATATCAGCCTCATTTCCTGCAGATTCCGCTCAAATGTATTTCATTGTTCGGCTGATTTATTTATTATAGTCCTGTGGTAAATTTGATCGTGAAAATTGGTGCCGCTCACAAACGCTTGCATCGCAATCACAGGGAGTCACACTGCGTTTTAATGAGACCTACTCTGATAGAGTTGTTTTTGTGGGAAAACAAAGAAAATGTCATCTTATGTACAATTTCATGGCTTCTATTCATATTGTGAGCAAACAGATTGATGATTCAAGGCAATACACTCATTCCTAATTTAATCAGAGCAGTTTTCAAGTGGAAAACAGCATTAAACAGCATTGTTCCCCATTTTTGGATTGGAAGTCAAAAGGTTTAACCCATGTTTTTTGGAATACACTGTGTGTAAAGGTATTTTTTTCTCTCTCTCTTTTTTTTCTTTTCTGTGTGTGTGTGTGTGTGTGTGTGTGTGTGTGTGTGTTCTACAGGCTTGTGGATAATGTGACAACAGGGTTCAGTCAGCTGGTGGAGGATTTGGAGCCATATACAGAGTATCAATTCAGATTACTGGTGTCTAACCGTTATGGAGAGAGCAGCAGCAACTGGATTTCTCTTTACACTGCACAAGACCGTAAGTTTTACACACACCCAAACACATACTAGGGCTCAACTAGCATTTCAATTCTGCAATATTTTCATCCAACATTAGAATTTGACCTGGCTGAATGCAATCAAATGCTCACAGCGAAATGCCATTATCTTGTATGAAGTCTTCACAGAACCCTTCATTTCAGAACTTTAGTGTATACATGCAGTGTGGAGTATTTACATATACATGATTTTGTGTGTGTGTGTGTGTGTGTGTGTGTGTGTGTGTAAGAGCCTAACTCAGCAAGTCGCAGATGAGCAGGTGGTGTGTGTGTGTGTGTGTGTGTGAGTGAGAGAGGTGTATATCTGCTCGATGACCTAGCTGGTGTCATTGTGGACTGATTACTGTAATAGAATCATATTAGAGTTCATAACAGACACTCTTTGCTAAGTTATAAATTAATTATACTTCAGTCTATTATCACATACATTCTAATTAAGGAGCCACTATTTGCATACACTCAAAATGTGCTGTATTATGGACCATCACCTCTTCATTAACATGCAGAGTTACACTCCCAACACCACCCCCACCCCAAACCCCCCCAACACACCTCTCTTTCTTTCTCAACTCTCTTCTCTGTCACTCTGATCTCTGTTGTCCCCCCCCTCTCTCTCTCTCTCTCTATCTATCTATCTATCTATTAATACATATAGCCTGTTAATAAAGATTTAAATAGAACTTAAATAGAAGATTGTAATACATAATTTTTGTCACTTTAAATGTGTTGATTTGTAATAAGAATATATAAATATTTTTGAAATATGAACCCTTCTGTACCACTTCCTTACAACTCCTGCACGAAATGATAATTAAGAATGTGAAAGCCCACTTTCAAGCCATGTGATACATACTACACACCTATCTATAAGCATAAACTGCACATGACCAATCGTACCTCCCTCGTATTCATATTTATCCTACCATCATCATCATCGCCGTCACTGAGGGTCTGTGACTTTGAGAACAGATGCACTTTACCTGGAAGGAGAGGGGTTATTGTTATTGTTAAAGCCCTGAATCTCTTTGTTTCCTCAAAGAGAACCCAGACGGCCAGATCAGGGAGAAAGCACCTAGTTTTTAGTGGTTCCCTGCTTCCACCAATAAACACCTACCTCTTTACCATCATCCAGGCCATCAACATGAAATAGGAGCCAGAAAACCTGCACTAAATTAACTGTGGGAAAGAATCGAGGAGATTCTTCAAAATAATGTGTCCGCCTGCGATGGAGGGAGGGGAAAGGACAAGCAAGGTGAAATACGAGAAGAGGAACGAGTGTCATATTTTCTTTAGCTCTTTCTTTCCTCCTCTCTTTGATGGGGTCCCCCACCTTCGTCAGCCATCACTTTCTCATCTCTAATTTAGAAATACCCCCAGAGAGGGTTCTGTTCTGGTCTGGCCAGGTCTTCTTTTCTTTTTTCTCTTCTCTTCTCTTCTCTTCTCTTCTCTTCTCTTCTCTTCTCTTCTCTCTACTGTTCTTGTCCAGTTTGAATTTTTCCATTCTGTTCATTATGCTTTGGTGCTGTTGTTTGTTCTGTTCATTTTCCTATTGGTCCAGTCCACTCCGTTCCATATCAGATTTTTGATCATTTTTCATTCCATTTTGGTCCATTCTGTTTCTTTTTGGTCCACTATTTCTTTGTAGTTCAGTCCAGGTTACTCTATTCTGGTCTTGTCCGGGCCAGTTTAGTATTGTAAATAATTAGTAAATAATCCTTGCATCTAGTTTAGTGCAGCTTCGATGGGCATGTGACTTGACTTTGTGGCTCGTTCCTGAATGATCACATTTTCATTTTGTCTTTACCTGTTCAAATTACTAATCAAAAGCTAGATTTTGGAGAAAGCAAGTTTATAAGCTCAAGTTTCCTTAGGTCAATTATAAACGTCCAGAATTTTTGTACTGCATAACAGGCTTTAGTAGGAATTTGATCTGTACTATAAAGATATCTACATTTTAATGCTCAGGGGGGAAGAAATCAGTCCAGTTTAGACCATGTTTACTGTGCAATTATTTTAGATCTCTTTGTATTTGTGGTGAATTACCCTCGGGCTGAAAGTCTCCTAGTGAAGATGTATGAAGGTTTTAAGTATTCAGACGGCTCTTTCTTGCCTCTGACTTTATCATTCCATTAAATTTTTATAACCATCTTTTTAATGTAATTCCATCCATGAATTTTTGCTCCTTAGACTTGACAGCTGGTCCTGTGAACATAAACTTTACCATGTAGGCTTTCCTTTTCATTCCTCTCTCTCTCTCTCTCTCTCTCTCTCTCTCTCTCTCTCTCTCTCTCTCTCTCTCTCTATCTCTCAACCTGTTTCTGTCTGTCTGCCTCTCTCTCTCTCTCTTAACATGTCTGTCTATCTCTGCTTCTTTCTAGCTCTCACTCTCTGTCTCTGTCTGAAGAACGTAGCATACATTTATCAAAATTACACAGAAGACTTATCAACTAAAGGAAACATCAGGTCTTTGGTGTTTACTGTGTCCACTCACTGTCCTTATCAAAGCTTCCTGCCTTTTTAGGAGACTAAATTGTGATTTCAGGATGAACAAACCAATAGCAATAGCTACAAGATTACATTTTTTACATAAACCTACACTGAAAATACATTTGTGTTTTGATTGTCACTTGTCCTGTAAAGTAACTTTTTCCAGTGACAATAGCTTTTTAAAGTATTGTAAGGTTTAGACAATTTCAGACATATTTGTAGGACTATTCAACGTCACTGTTATCCTCAGATCTTCCGAAGGTGAAGTTATTAGAATGCACCACAGCATCGAAATGCTCAACATTTCCATCCTGTTATTCCTCCATCAACTGCACTAACCTTCAGAACGATCCATTTGTCCCAAAGACCTCCACATTCCCTCTCTCCCCCGCGCTCGCTCTCTCTCTCTCTTTTTTCACTCAGCCCTCTTTCACTCGTTCCCTTCTCCTTCTTGCCTTGTCACTTGATTGTGTTATTATTATGCTAACCAAATCCTTATAAATGTGATTTAAGGCTTGGTGGCTCCCTCTCTCTTTCGCTCTTGTTTTTTCTTCTGTTTCTGTTTCTTGCCGTAGCGATTTATGGCGTGTCCTGGGGAAAAAGGCCGCCACTAAGTACCCCAAACGTCCCGAGATTGCAGCTGTCGGAGACGCCCCCCTGCACCCCCCACTCTGTCGTTATTGCCCCGAGAGCAGTAAAGCGTCAATAAAATCAAAAGCACCTGCATCTTAAATGAAATTTCAATTGAAAAACTTAACAGCCCTTCAAATTGCAGAATTTAACACAGACCAGTAAAGCTTAAATAACACTTTGCCTCCGTAGACCTGGGTGGGGAGGGATGGGGAGCTGAAAGAGAAGCTGAAACAGAATTGCGCCAGGTCTAAAGAAGTGTCGGCAGGGGGGGCTTCATGTTCAAGGTGACTTGATTGTCTCATGTGGCAAAATTATTAACAATTAAGGAATTTCTCCAGAGAGCCACATTGGATTTGCCACATGCACAGTTACACAGACTTCTTTCTATTCACATTATATATATATATATATATATATATATATATATATATATATATATATATATATATATATATATATATATTCGTAGCAGCGTGGGATGGAGTGGGGCAAGGATGGTTCCTGTTTGGGCTTGGGGGTGGTGGGTTGCTTATGGGGGTCTTTTTCTGTATTCATGGAAGCTCCCGAACCTTTGTGGTAATTGAATCAGTTAGAGTGCTGAGTGGAGCAAGCATAAAAACCTGTTAACCCAAAGGTCAGATCTGTGCATTGTTTATTTATCAGGAGGTGGATGGAGCTGAATCCCCCCTTGTCTTTTCTCCTCATTTTGTCTTAGACACAGTTAAAAAAAATCAACCATTCGATGGAGGGGGAAATCAGGGCTGGAATCATAAAATGAGAAATTTCAGAGCTTTATTAAAACAGCACAATCTTCAGAAAAATATATGTTCACTTTCTGTAGAATTATTACCTGTGCTGATATACTCTCGAGTTTATAGGGAAGGTTTATATGACACCTGTTTCTGTTAACAAGTGAATATCATGTATTTTTATAATTATACCAAAAATATCCTAGACTTTTCAAACTTAAATTTCAAATCCAATTTATTTATATAGCGCCTTTTACAACTGACATTGCCACAAAGCAGCTTCTCATAGTTAGTATCAGAACAGAACATTTAAATCGAAGACCAATGCGAGCAACCCGAAGGCGACAGTGGCAAGGAGAAACTCCCTCGAGGCTGGAGGAAGGAACCAAGACTCGCAAAGGGGATCCATCCTCCTCTTATCAAACTATAGATTAAATTTTTTGAAAAAAACTTTTGTATTTATATAGGACAGTACTTTAATATTCATCCTGTATTATATATTTTTCCCTTAAAATTTGCTTCAGACAACTCCCCCTATCACACACAGTGCCACCAACACTGGGAGGGTGAGGACAAGCATGTGATTACTTAGGTACATCTCTTTGGTACGCTCTTTTTTTTTTTTTTTTGCACAGTTGTCAGTGCAGCCAGCGTCACCGGCAGCCTCACACACCAGAGGAGAGCACCGACTGCCCATGTCTGTCACACTAACTGACAGATGCCCACACTGGCTGGCACCATGCTGTTTAATGAGGACCCATATAGGGAGCGATGCCAGTTGTGCTCTCTTCTGACTCCTGTCCTCAGAGGCTTCACCGGGGACCAAACAGGTGATATCCCAAAGATTGGGCAAACTCTTAGATAGGTGGGCCATATGGGTGGCTTGTTTTAATTACTTACAACAGAGTCGACAGGCTCTGGCTGCAGCACCATCTCAGTCGGAGTGGCTACGGACTCTGCCTCCTGGGTCCAAGCTATTGCTTCTGTGCACATTGGCGCTTTAGTGAACACGCTTCATCCCATTTCTGGTGGCTTAGACACACAATGTTTAAGTGGAGGTCAGTGGAAAAAGTAAATGCATGTGCATTTCTGATAGTATTTTCTTGTCTGTATTAACATATTAAACCTCAGTGAAAAACAATATGATTTTTTTAATCACATCATCTAGTGCAATTCTTCTTATGTAAAAATCATAAACAATGTTCCAAATTCACTTTGTCCATAATTGGCCACTTTATAATAGTTTTTATTTATTTTCCTTTTTTACTCTGTATTCTAAAGTGAAACCAGTTTCATTGAGAGACATGTTTGCTCCTTTTCTAAAGAGAGCTCTTTTATTCATTTTATTTATTTATCCCCAGTCGCCTCTGTGTTGTACTTTGTGTTATTAATGTTGAGCTGCTGTTGGTCTCTGAGCTGTGGAACGGTTAAAGAAGAGCTTGTCCCACTCGGAAAAAGTGGGCCATCTGTGGGGAGACGGCACCAGTGAAAGAGAGAGGGAGAGAGGGAGGGAGGCAAGTGCAGTCACCTTGATCGGCCGCGCCCTTGCCTCTCCGTCATTACCACTGCTGTGGGACGTAAATGGAGGAGGAAAACATTACCTGCAAATGAGCTTTTCACCGGGTCCCAAATATCAATCAGAACCCGGGTCCAGAGAGAGAGAGACGGAGAGGACGAGCAGAAGACACGGCTAACTACTGCACTTTAATTTGACACATTTCGCTTATTTCATTTGGTCTTCCTTTCTCAGTGAATTCACTTTTTGAAAAACTGAACAAAATTTCCTCACAACTGCTTCATAAAAAATTTCCTTTATTCTACTTTGAGGGTTTTTGAGGTTTTGTTTGATCTGACTACAAAGTTGTGTCTCCAAAACTGTAACATAACATGAGAAAGAAAAAAAAAACTTTCTTAACAAAGTCATTATGGACACTTAAAAGTAATGAATTTCATCATGTAGTTTTCAAAAAGGGAATTTGACATTTTTGCGGTATTAGGGGGACTAGTAACAACTGCACAAGACCTGCTGTGGCATCAAAAAATTAATAGAATAAGATAAACCAACTGCTTTTAAAAGATTCATCTTTTTAAAAAGGCGCAAAATATACATTTTCACATTTTTTGACAATGCCTACTAGCTTGAATATTGTAACTGATAAAACCTCAGGAATAAGGAAAAGTAAAATATTTTGTGAAATTGTCATGATCTTATTATGTTTGTTATGTTTTTTTTTAAGTTAAACATCAACAATAACAATCCAAATTTTCTCCACTTGTGCTCCACCTAACCTCCGCTGAATGTATCCACAGATATAATTTGATGTTTGATGGCAGGGGGCCTGTACTTCTGATACGTTTGTTTGGGAAACTGTTTCCTGAAAAGGGTGAAAGCTGGAATAAAGACAAAGTGCACACAGTGAATAATGAAATATCTGATGTTCTGGCTAAATAATATAAATAAAAGAATAATTTACTTAAAGGTTTTGACTAGATATCCAGTGAAATAAAAAAGGGAGGTATTCGTGTTGGATGGTACTGTACAACTAATCTTCAGTAGTGTGTCTGACAAGAAAGGAGAGTGTACAAGCATGTGCTTCCCTGTGCGTGTGTATACGCGTGTTGGCTTGTGTGTAGTGTGTAATTATGAAAATGACCCGAGCTGTCGGGGCCTGGAGATCCATGAAGGATTTTTTTGGCATGTCCTGGCTGTTGTTGTAAGCACTCAGGGAAAATGACCAGTCAGGAGACTTAAGTGATTTCCTCCAATTCTCTGCAATCTCTTGGCTGCCCGGTCCTCACAGTGGTTGATATCTGTCGCCACATAACCTACACTGAATAAATCCATAAATATAATTTGATATTTGCCGGCAGTGGGCCCATCCTCCGGGTAAATGAGCTGATTTGCACATTGCCTTCTCTCCATTTTAATCCATGGAACAGGGATGCTCCAATCACCGTTTGTCCTTGTGATGTCAGACTCAATGCTGAGCCGTCAGAGCAGAGCTGGATGTGAAAGAAATGCCTCTCTGTGGATTATGGAGAAATGGAGCATGATCGATATATTAGTAATGTTCTTTCTATGGCTTTATTTATATCACCCAATAAATAGTATGTCCAACATTTCTTCTGGAATGTATTAAGAGTGTTTGTTCCTCTTGCAGTAACACTAGATGCTGTGGATTATGTGAGGATTTGATTGCAGCCACAGAAACATTAGTGAGATCCACCAGATTTAAGATATGTGGTGCAGTTTATCAGTTTTAGCATATATGATACCACCGTATCTCACTTATCCAAAATGTTTTAAAGCACCTGTTGCATTTACTCACAGATCAATGGACTTTATATTGAAAACAGCCTTTTTTGTTGTTTAATGGTGGAATGCTATTAGTTAACACAACTAGCAAATTGTGCATGCAGTGATGATCTTCTTAAAACTACCAGGACTTTAATTTATCCTTTATTTTCTCATTCGTTCAGCTCTAGATGACAGCTAATCCTATTACTAGGCATAACTCTTTGTCTCCTCTATCTGTCAGGCTCTAAATATATTGCCCTCTAATTTTAGTATTACCTTAGTTAAAAGCAGTTAGAGCTGAAATATGCACAATAATTCTATTACGTTAGACTGTAACTACTTTATCTCAGTTTCAGAAAGGGACAACTTTTTCAAAAGGGACCGTACTATTTAACCGCAACCCTTGTTGTTTCTCTTCTGTCATTCAGGCCCTGGTCCTATTGACCCTCCAGTGCTGTTTGACATCCACCCCAGGAACGCCACGGTGCTTTGGTCTCCTCCTTCAAATCAGAATGGCATTCTCACCCACTTTAATATCTACCAGAATGGGCATCTGATCTCCACAGTCTCTGGAGACACCACTAACCTTACTCTGTTGGGTCTTGAGCCTTTCCAGAGCTACTCCATTCAGGTGGAGGCCTGTACAGAAGCTGGCTGCACTTTATCTCCAGATTCACACATTTTTCTCACCCCTGCGGCTGCTCCAGAGCATGTTCCGGCACCCAGACTATTCTCTGACACCCCCACATCCGTGGTTCTGACCTGGGATCCACCACTAAAGCCAAATGGCCTCATAGAGAGCTACACTTTGGAAAGAAGGGCAGCTGGAACCCAACAGATCGCCACAGTAGCTACTGTGCTTACCAATCAAACTCTCACTTTTCTGGACAGCTCAACAGATCTCAGTCCGTGGAGAAGTTATGAGTACAGGGTGGTAGCTACAACCAAAGGAGGTTCTAACAGCAGCCAGTGGGAGAAGGTAACCACCAGACCCTCGAGACCTGCTGGACTCCAGCCCCCTGATGTGAAAGTGTTGGGGCCAGAATCAGTTCAGGTACAAAATATGAATATTTAATGCAAATATAAAATTGGTTAGAAGATAAATCACAAGACTTTACGACATACTGGAACATTGCTGTGAGCAGTTGATGACATTAAAATGGCCGCATACTCATGATGTATAATTAGTTCTAGATAACAGATCAGTTCTAAAATATTAGTTGTAGCTCTTATACACCATAAAACAGAGAGACAGAGTCTTGAGGGATTTATACCCCTGTTGCCCATGCTTGGCTTTGACTATAGTGACTTAGTCTCATGTGCATCTGCTCCAGGGCAACCCATTTAATTTCAGGCTTTTCTGTAGAGGCTGTACAGCCTATGTCCTTAAAATATCTGAATTCCCTATATTCCCCACATATTTATTTAACTCAGGACATTCATGAGATGATCTCCTGTAGATGTAATGAACATGCCGGACTTTTAGGACACTTTATGCATGGTGTAGAGAGAGAATAGAAAGACAAAAGGGTACAGTGACCCCTAACTCTGTCCCCTCCCTCTTGTCTAAAGTGTATATTGGTGTTTTTCTGCACACTGTTCACCAGTGAGGTGCAAATGAGGCACAAATGAGGTGTGTGAGGGGATGTACTCTCTCTCACCTTAATCCCAAACCTGCAGAATGATGCAGAACCCATCATTATTTCACTGACACGTTCACTCTCTCCACTATGAGGTTTTGTGGTGGGTATATTAATTCTCCTTTTGCATCAACCAATTACGACAGAGCTCCAAGTGATATGCCCTTGGTTCGCCACCTTACTCAAAATATATATATTACATGTAACTACTCACAGAAGTGTTCATTCATGTTTTATAACCAAACAGCAGCAAATGGAAGTAATGTTATGCTATTTTTCTACATTTGTAGCATAAAGTGTGTTTTATGCGAGACAAAGCCTCAAATTCCTTGGTAGTCCCTGATTTAACCAGCTCCATGGTGTTGTTCCCCTGCAGCTATGTTTATAATGCCAAGCATGTAATGAGTTGGGTTACCAAAATACTTATCCACTTTCAGTACCTGACCTCAGTAATGTTTCAAGGCATTCATCAATCCTTCACAGCAAAGTTTTAACGTCTAAAGCCTTCCCTAAAGAGATAAGACTAACTACAGCAAGGAGAAACATTAAATGAGCAAGTGTCCACAAAAATTTGGCCAAGGTGATATAAGCCATGTGAACCTTTCTTGTACTGTAATTAAAAAAAAAATTGTAAAGCTCTAGAGCATAAGGTAGATTTGCCTTTTTATTTTTTCGACTCCTTACAAACTCGATTCAAGGGACTTTAATGCAACCAAACAAGCTTTTCAGCTTAGTGTACAAATCCACCCACACAGACTCTCTCTCTCTCTCTCTCTCTCTCTCTCTCTCTCTCTCTCTCTCTCTTTCTCTCTTTCTCTTTCTCTCTCTCTCTCTGCCAGGAATCCCGAATGAGAAATGCTTACCACTTCAAACAAAAAAGGCAGCATTTGCATAAATGTGCTTGAATTATTCATTTCCCCTAACCCTGGGTTTAGTTTATTTTAATGCTATTATTATTTCATTAATTTGGGTGCTGCTACGTTCCTGCGTGTAACTGGATGAGAGTTCTTACACGTGTAAAAAGCCCAAAACAGTTGTCCTCATTAGCATACGCTGGAGTGTATTTGTTCCCGCCGATTTGTTTTGCTGTCATCGTAGTCTTAGCGCTTTCGTCTGTTTGAACAAATCCTGATTATTTAATTATGTTCTGAGTCCCGGCATCTTTTCTCGACATGGCTTATTTGCTCTTAAATTACAAATCAGTGAAATATCTGTGCTTTGTTCGCAGTGCTAGGAGGATTTATTAGCACATTGCATTATCGCCTTAGCACAAGTCGAGACTAAAGTAATATTATTCCGATTTTAGTGTTCTTTCTTGTTTAAAAGGGCGATTTCAAACCCTAGCCGTTCATGTGTCATTGTTTTTGCGCTCTGTCCCCATCATATTTAAATAAATAAATAATTATTTAATCTTTTTAGGAGGAGGAGAAAATTAAGCTCTACTCTTGCTTCTAATAATAATAATAATAATAATAATAATAATAATACATTTTAGTAAATTGACTTTTTGTTGCAGCATAAAAGAAGGAAAATATATGTACCATAAATGCAAATGCAAGTAAATAGTTTGTGATGTATATAAACTGGGATATAGATTCATATTCTAAGATAATATCTAAACCTGCTCTGCTTCCTGTCATCAGACATGTTCAATATGTTTATTGCTTCCCCAAAATGCTGACGGACCTCCCTTGCCTTTGTTTCCCATGCAATTCCATTAGGATTTCATTATCACACACCACAGGCTTAGCCCTGTTTTAAATGTAATGAAAGGAATATTCTGTTCCTGGGTCAAAGTCAGGGTGTCTTCACTCCATTGCTCTCTCGCCATCCTTTCCAGGAGCTCATTGATCTAAAAGCCTCAGAGAGAGAGAGGGAGAGAGGGCTGGAACCCGGCCCTGCTCAGCTAAACAAGGCTCAAGGCAAAGAGCTCACAGGACAGGACTCTGATCATCTATAGTTAATGCATATGACAAAAAAAATGTAAACTTTGGCATTCAGTCACTTAAAGGCTAGTGAGTTCAGTAGTTATATCATAAATCATCCCAGAAATACTGCATGGAGCGCCATCACTCAATTGAACACAGTACAATGCTGGGGTTTTTAGAAGTTTAGTACTAGCTGCCTCTATTTGCAGAACTGCCTGTTAGGAGCATTAAGTGATTCATTACAGAACTCATACAGAAAAAATGTACAGTTCACAGAATAGGTAAACATAGTGAATAACCATAATAATGCTTGCTGCTTGCTTCAATGTTCTGTTATAGGTCACATGGTCACCTCCACTTATAGCTAATGGAGAAATTGACCATTATGAGATCCGAATGCCAAACCCTCGTCTCTCCCACCCCGACTCTCTCAAACTTAACCGTACCGTCACCAGCTTGGAGCCCTTCACCAACTATACTGTCTCCATCCTGGTTTGCTCTCGAGGTGGGGCTTACACTGGGGGCTGCACCGAGAGCCCAGCCACACCCGTCACCACTTTACCCACAGTCCCACAGGGCCTGGCACCTATCTCTGTGGTCGCCATCAGCGAGTCGTTCCTTGCGGTGTCATGGCAACCACCATCTAGACCAAACGGACCTAATATCAGGTATGTTACAAACTCTGTTCCTTAATTAACTAAATTCATAACAAAATGTAGCATGCAGTGTTTGCAACGGAGTTATTTGTATTTATAATATGCCCCCCCCCCACACAAAAATAATACGAATAAAATAAATGATTGTCCCTACTCTAAGGTTTATATGAATTCATGTACCAATTAAAATTTTTTACGTGGACATTTTCAATCTGTATTTTATGGATTTAAGATGTTTTTATATTTATAATTTTAAACCTAAGGGCGGCACGGTGGCACAGCAGGTAGTGTCGCAGTCACACAGCTCCAGGGGCCTGGAGGTTGTGGGTTCGTGTCCGCGTGGGTTTCCTCCGGGTGCTCCGGTTTCCTCCCACAGTCCAAAAACACACGTTGGTAGGTGGATTGGCAACTCAAAAAAGTGTCCGTAGGTGTGAGTGAATGTGTGTGTATCTGTGTTGCCCTGTGAAGGACTGGTGCCCCCTCCAGGGTGTATTCCCGTCTTGCGCCCAATGATTCCAGGTAGGCTCTGGACCCCCCGTGACCCTGAATGAATGAATGAATGAATGAATTTTAAACCTGACATATATAACTTTAGATCTGGCCTGAGGATGGACAACAGCAAAACATCACTAGGCTGAATGGGTGGTCCTGTGGAGATGTATTCATGACTGTGGTTTTATTTTTTGCATCTTTGTTTTCATGTATGAGCTGGATGGACTTTTTCAGTATGTACAATAACACTTGAAACAAAAAAAAGGTATCGAGAATTAAAGATGAAAAAGAAAGATTCCTTTTCTCACTAACCTAATTCAAAAGAAGTGTTTAGTTGAGTGCATGTATTTAAATAGATGTGACTAGTTAGTACCCAACTCTGGACATGAGCCTTTTACGTTAACTATATAATATAACTGATTTTGCAGCAAGAATAAAGAGTGACATTGCCCAAACTTTGTGTAATCCCCTTGTATATGACTTGCATATGAATTACATATGATTTACAAACCATCTGCTTTGCATCCTGACTTTTTTTCAGTCTGTTTTTGAGCTGATTAGGAGGTAAGTAAAGCTCTGATGATTAATATTCATGACTCTCCCATTTTTCCGCCGATGTTTTGTTTGTTGAACTAGGCTTATGAAGGGGACTTTAAGCCTAGCTCTTGTGATTATGAGCAGAATTACCATTAGTGTTGGGACAGCGAGAGAGAGAGAGAGAGTGGGAAAAACACAGCTTTAAAACATGAAGCAATGGGAGGATTTTGGAGATTTATCGGCTGGTTTCCGCTGCCCTCAGGTACGAGCTGCTGAGACGGAAAACCCAGCAGCCCCTGGCCTCGAGTCCCCCGGAAGATTTCAATCGCTGGCGCCATGTTTACGCAGGAGACAAATTGTTCCACGAAGATAAAGGCCTTAGCAGGTGAGATTACCGAAATTAGCTTTAATGCAAACGGTGGCGGTGTGTACAAAACTGGGTTTGTGCACCGATGCCATCTTTTTAATGCTGCTCAAAGATACATTAAGCAAATATCCCAAAGAATTAAATGCTCTAATCTTTTGCTGGCACTCGTCGTGTGTGTGTGTGTGTGTGTGTGTGTGTGTGTGTGTGTGTGTGTGTGTGTTGGTGCACAATCAATGACCCCCCTCCACTTTTAAGCTTCTGCTGTTTGGGAACCAAAAGCTATAACTTTGCATGTTTCTGCAGGATTATTTCCTAATGAGTGAAAACTAGAACAAGCAAATTACATTTTTATGCAAAATACATCTTCACATATTAATCATATCATAATCCTCTAACATTCATTGTGTCATCCAGTGATTTGTAGCGTTGTTATGACTAAGATGTCTTGTTAAAGTTGTTATTTTTGTATTGTTCAGGTACACATGGTATGAATACAAGCTGCTAGTACACAATGATGTAGGTTACTCCTCCGGAGGGGTGATCTCAGGGGTCACTCTAGCTGGACACCCTCTCTCTCCCCCTGACGTCTCAGGCCTCGTCCTAAATCACACCGCGATCATGGTTAACTGGACCACACCCAGTAAGCTGCACACACCAGTTTACTCATCGTATTGGAAGATTGTAAAAAGCTTCATTGTTTTTATATGGAGGTGGGGACATATCTGTGTCATTAACATTTTGTTCAAATTTAAAAAAATAGGTTTAATTTAAGACCTTCTACTTGTACTGTAATCAACACATGATTTAAGTTCTTTTTTTTCCCTCAATATGCAAGGGTCGAGTTGGAGCTTGGTTTTATTCTCCACATTTGGTTGCTGTTTTTCTGATGGGGACTGTTACATTTTATATTTATTTATTAACATTTTTATAAAGTGGTTTTTATCTATCTATCTAGTGTTACACTTATATAGCGCCTTTCTAGATAGCCACGGACGCTTTACAATCCACACTGCTCAGAACACTCAGAACACTCAATCCACACACAAAAGTTTACTAAAAGTTCCCCACCCCTGTATCATACATTTGTGTTTGTTTTTTTTTCTATTTTCACTATTATGTTGTAAAGCACTTAAATGTCTTTTGTGTGTAAAACTAAAGTATTACAGAAATTGTACATTTACACTACAAACCTACATTTATAATCAGTTATTCATTCAAACACATTCAATTGAATATCAAATAATGTGAAACTGTAGAACACAGAAAAAAAAATACATTCAGCATGTTATTCCTGTAGTTATTGCAGAATGACTGCATTTAGCTTGTTATTCACAAATGTCAAGGCAATGCTTTTAATAATAAACTCTAGAATTAAAAAACATAGCTTTTGTGGTTTGAAAATAGCACTCTTTCAAATTGCAATTTTGACGTTTGATTCCTCGCTCTCTCTTTCTTCTTCTCTCTCCCCTTCCTCCTTCCCTTTCGTCCTCGCATTCTCAGCTCTGCAGGACCTGCAGGGGAAAGTGGAGCTGTATTTTCTTACAGTTAATTCCTCTCAGGGAACACAGACTCTGAATCTTGACCCCTCTATGACCTCTGTGGTGATTTCTGACCTCCAGCCCAACACTGAGTATAGTCTCTGTCTCACTGTGTCTAACGGAGCTCACAATATCAGCAGCCCAGTGCTTACCTACACCACAACGGATGGGGGTGAGTCAACAGTCATTATAATGCAATATTTGATATTATAGACCATAAGGCCAAAACACAACTGCTCACACCTGTGTTTCTTCTGAAATTAAGGGTACTAATTGAGGATTTGTCTCTTTACTCTTCTGGGAAGTCTATACACTAGATGAAACATTTCTGTAAGGATTTAATGGCTTTCAGCCATGCATATGAGCATCAGTGAGGTCAGGAACTGATGTTGCGTGACTAGTTCTCAAACCACCCCAGGAGTACTGAATGGATTGGTCCATGAATCAGTCCAGAAGACACAGATTTACTTCTCCGTAGCTCATCACAGAGAGGCTTTATGTCCCTCTGGTGCATGCTTGGCATTAAACATGGTTACCTTAGTCATGTGCAATGTGTCAAATATGCATAAGTGAGAGCATGAAATTATATATTTGTTGTTTCCTACAACACTGCAAAAATCAGAGACCAATTTTCACATTTAAATTGCCCCTCATAATGGCAATTTACAGAAAACTGGGTCTCCTAACAGTCATCTACTCATAGAGTAAATTAGAGAGGATGAAATTGTGTAAAAATATTTCAGTTGGAGGGTTCTAACACAGACAGAGTATATAAAAGTGACAGTGCATTTATCTACTTTCTGAGGCACAAGTTGAAGGCAGTTGGGTTGTAGATTGTATTGGTTAATTATGGCTCTGCTGTCAGTAGTTTAAACGTTTCTCATGTGATTTCCATCAGTTTGCTGTCCTCACATCACTTCACCTGGCCCTGTTCACCGAGATAAAGCCCAGAGGGAGAGGGATGGATTGATCAAATATTTACTTTCCACACACCATGGAGGCAGATGGGGAAATTTGCGTTTTTCCCAAAAATTTTTTGATATCCTGACCTCTGCTCTGTGATCAATAGTCATTAAGTTGTCCCTCTTTCCTTGATGCACTGATAGCGTAGGTATCAGATTTTCTCCCCTCCCTCTCTTCCTCTATTTTTCTCTCTCTCTTTCAATGTCCCAACATTCTCTCTCTCTCTCTCTCTCTCTCTCTCTCTCCCCCTGTCCCCTACATTTCTTCTCTCACTCCTCTCCCCTCCCCTCCCCCTTCTCCTCATCTCTCTGTACCCTGCCCCCTCTCCTCAAATTCACACACTTTATCTCACATTCCCACTAGTTCTTTGTCTCCCTCCCTCCAACGTATTAGTCAGGTGGCCTTAATGATTTGGCGCATCTTTATAAGCTCAAGTCCCCTGTTTTAATCCTGTTGGTGTGCTTTAGGGTGACAATTCCTTTAGGTTTCAGCTAGAAAAAAGAAAAGGAAATTGAAAAGAAAGAAGAAAATCCAACTTTTTCCCCCCTCCCTCACCTAATCCTATCCACATAATAAAAAGCACATTAAAAACATTAGAAAATCATTACCTCCCAAATAAAAGTTACGGGCCGTTTAGCTAAGCGCTTTTGTGGGTGATTTCATTATTTTACAGCTTAAAGGGCAGCTTTAACCACTGCAGCTGAACTTACAGATCGTATTAAGGTGGTGGGTAATGTATATGTTAAGAGAGTGGTAATTAAGGAGTGGGATGAAGATAGTGAGAGTGTGTGTGTGTAGTCTTACATTGATGGTACTTGGGCGGAAGTGAAGTGAAGAGGAGGTTATATTATCTGTTTGAAAATGGAGCTTATTTCTTCTCCTGCTCTAAAGCACTTCTCTGTGATAAGCCCGGTTTATAATTAGAATGATGACCCTGTTCTTTACTGATATTATGTTAATATAAATCCTCATGTTTATTTCACTTAAACTCTCTAGTGAGAATTCCTTAAATATTGTCACCTACAGCCTATGTAAAAAAAAGCCTACAGTCTTAAAAAAAATATATATATATATATATATATATATATATATAGTTATTTATTACCATTTTTTGTATTTTCGTTTATTTAAGCATTCCATCTCAAAATACAGACACACAAACAAACAAATAAATAGGTGTTCTTTGGCATCAGAACCTTTGACATGTTGGAGTTGAAGTGGTGATTGTGATCCAAACCTAAATATTCAGCATTAGTAGCTGACCTCAGTGTTGTCTATGTGGCTAAAAGACATCAAATATTCAGTATATTAAAGTCTAGGGAAAATCCTTCACAGAAGGGTAAGATTGAGAAGTAAACAACTCCAGTTTAATCTGTTTATTTTCTGAAATGCCATATATTCTTGGACAAATGTCAGAGGATTTTTTCAGAGCTTTTGTAGTAACCTAAGCATATTTCCTTATAATTAAAAAATTAAGTTTTTGTATGAAGAATTTTTCTTTACAAGAAAGGAACATTTTATGTGAATTTTGTGTCAAAAGTTCTACACAAACAAAAATAAATCTAAAATCAACATTTTTACAGTCAGCCATAAAAAGCATATGTTGAATAATACAAAACAGAAGAAAATGTATCAAAAGTAAATTTTTAAAAGTTACCTGAATCCTAATTATTTGATATTTATTTTTGTTTGCATTTTGCCAGTCTTTGCTTTCATAGTTTTTAATGATTTGATTGATAAGGTCTTTTGCTTCTGGAATCTCTCTTTGCTTCTGCTTGTTTTTTTTTTTTGTTTTTTTTGAAAATTTCTCACCTTGAATCTCCATTGGTCACTAATTCTGGACTGGCAGGTGCTCTGAAACCTCCCCTTAGACCAAGCTACACCCACCCCAGCTGACAGCAAGGACTGACAAATAAAAAAATATATATCAAATAACTGCAAAGATTAATAAGGTAACCAAGTATCTTAAAATATATATATATATATATATTTTTTTTTTGCATCCACAACATAAACTTTCTGCTCTGGATTCAATTTTGCTTTGCATTGTAGGACTTTTGACACAGAATTCACTCCATAGCATTTCTTGATGTGTTTTGGTGCCCACAAGCCATATGCCTTTTATGCTTTTAAACTCGTATGAATAAATCACACTTTAACCACTCTTAATGATTACCTACAGCCATTGAAAAGCACATTAGACTGGCAAATGAATCTATTTGCATAATACACACTCATTATTTTGCTGTTACCCTCCCATTACTTTGAACCCTCCCACAGGACACACAGAATTACATATTAATTAATGTGAACTCTCTAAACATCTCCCATTGAAGAGCAGAAAATAAAGACACTGTGGATCGAATTCAATCTTCTTTTTTGATGCTCTACGGTCTGTTAGACTGGCACCCAGTCTATCCAGAACTTGCCTTGGCATTGGATTTTTCTGATATTTGGGCCTGTTAACACTGAATAAATGGCCAAAGAGTTTGTAAGGCTACTAGAGTTGGAAAAAAATCAAACTGTCTAATTTTGGGAGAGATCGGGTGACCGCATGTACAGACAATGTTGGTTTTATTCTCATGTCAAACTTTGCAGCTCGGTGAAAGCCTCTGCTTGGATATTTGATCTCTCTCCCATCACTGATACTCTCTTTGTATCTTTTAACAAAGATTTTTTTTATTTTTTTTTTACACAAAGTTTGCTTGCCTGATAACACCTGGATTTTTAGTGAAGCATTTCACTATTTTTTCTACATGAATGTATTGAAAATCTACTAACATAAAGCATTGTGGAGTATGGCAACTAAAAGCATGTGTGGTGCTATTCTGCAGTGTGAATGTGGTACAAGGAGAGCAACATCAGGGCCTGGGACAGGGGTCAGCTGCTTAATTTGCATACTGAGATGTGTCTCTATAGCAAAACTCACAGCTACATCATCAGTGTTCTGCAGTGGGATGCTAGTTATTGATTTCACTGAATGTGACTGAAATATTAAGTCATTTTTGGGACAGATTCAAAAACACATGATTATAGACAAACTAATGTGGTAGAATGAGAGAGGTTTGTAGGCTGGTGTGTCTCTCCAGGCAAGAGCAAGTGAGAGAGAATCCCCCAGACTGGCCCAGTTAACCCCCTCTTGCCTCCGGTGCAGTGCTCCACTCCCACAGCTCTCCGTCAGCACTGATTCAATTTACCCACAAACTGTCTGCTGGGAGGGCACACACACACACACACGCACGCACAAAGATGCAGCCAGCATTCCTTTGCCTCTTTGCCTGAAACATACAGCCGTTACTACACAATATACATTATATATCCAAACATTTATAGACACCCATTATAAGGAGTAAATTAATCTTTAGTGGACAGACAGCATGTATAATCTTTATAGAAAGGCAAAAACAAAATAAGTTTAAGATGTCTAGGGTGATGTGTCAGTGAGAGCATTGTTCTGTGGAGCAGGGGAACTGTGCGCTCCGGAATGATCTCTATCCAATACCTTTGAGATGATTTATGATCCCAGTCTAATCATCCAACATCAGTACCTTACCTCAGTTATGTTTAAAGGCTGCATGCAAGGAATTCCTCAGTGTCCCAACATCTTAGATAAAACCTTCCCAGAGCAGTAGAGACTGCCCTGTTACTGCAGCATTCTGTGATTTGGCAGAAAGGGAAAACTAAGTCATTTTTTCACAGGCATAAAAGCTAAACATATATTATAAGGTTGTGTTTTCTAAGCCCTGGATTACTGTTATATCCAGTAGCTGTATCACACTGACATAATGAAGACTGAAAAGAAAAGAAATAAAAAAAGGACATGAAGATTCTGCAGCAGGCCTGAGGGAGATGGCGCTTCTCACCTTTGCTTCCCATATTCTGCACTTGGCCTTGTGTGTGCAGAGCCCCAGGACTGCTGAGATACACAACATGCATGCCGCAATCTCACTTAAGAAGATTCAGTGTTTCTGAGGCCTGCCGTCTGCTTGTCTTTAGAGAGAGAGAGAGAGAGAGAGAGAGAGAGAGAGAGAGAGAGAGAGAGAGATGTAAAAGATCCCAAATAAATGCTAAGCTGTGGGGACGGTTGTTTGTCAGACTTGTGAAATGGCAGTATGACTGTTTTAAGTTATTTTATGTGGTGAAACAATCTGTTTTGCTAATTTAAGATAGTATGTCTTGAGAAACTACACAGCTACTAATATTTAATTTAAAACATCTAAGAAATATATTGAATTATTATATAATATTTGCACAGTAATCTCGGAATGAAAAAAATATTAGGTATATTGACAAGATTTAAGATAATTTCACTTGCTAAGGGGTGTTTTTTGCAGTGTGTAATGGGTGACCAATAACAATGTATTAGTTTAAAAAAATAATAATAAATTTGATTAAATAAATATAATGATGCTGTTATTTTACATTTTTATTTTTGCTCATGTCTTTTTGGACCAGAACCGGAAGGAGTGTTCCCTCCTGAGGTTGTGACCCTGAACAGCACCTCTGTCCGGGTTTTATGGGCTCCACCTCTAGTTCCAAATGGTGCCGTGACCCGATATTCTGTGTATTTGGATGACCAACTCTACTCCTCTGTGGACAACTCATCTGGATCTGTGGAGCTTGGAAAACTCCTGCCTTTCACTGTTTATGACATTCAGGTCTGTATCACTTACTCACACACACACACACTCAGCTGGACTGTCTTACATGACGCTCACTGACTGGATGGAGTACTAATTTGTGTGTCCAGCTTATTCATAGATTAATTTTACTTGAGTTCACTGTGTCTAGTAAAAGGATCATCATCCATTGGCAGGACATTTGAGCATTAATGTGTAAGTATAAACCAGTCTGCCAGTGGAATTAGGAACTTTCACTGGAGGCAATCACTCACAACAAGCAATGTATCATCTAAGTATGTTTCTTCTACAACCTCAGAATGAGAAATATTACATATATTTACTATATTTATGATTTACACTTTTTAAACCATACACCTGGCAGCGAGGTGGAGCAACAGGTAATGTCACTCACACACAGCTCCAGGGTCCTGGTGACTGTCTATGGAGTTTGGTGTGTTCTCCCTATGTTCACATGGGTTTACTCCACGTTCTATGTTGGTAGGTAGATTGGCTACACAAAATTGTCCCTTGGTGTGAATGTGTGAGTGAGTGTGTGTCACCCTGTGCCTCCTCCAGGGTGTGTTTCTGACTTGTGCCCAATGATCCAGGTGATCTATGTAAGCAGTTACAGACAATGAATGAACGATAATCATACACCACACAGGCAAACCTGCAAAATTTACAGTAATTTATAATAGTACTATCAGAATACACTACAGAACTGTACAGTATTGTGCAGCAGTGTAACCTTAATTCTATAGCATGCATTAACATCACATTATGTGTCTATATATCAGCCATGAAATTAAAACCACCTCTATGATCTTATACTTCTGTTGCCTCTGAATTTTGTAGCTCAACCGTAGTTTAGAGTCAGTATGTCACCAGTTGCTCTGAATATTTTACTATCCCCATTTAACCCTGTTCTAATGTGATCAAGACCACAGAAAGGCACCACGGGCCAGGTGTTCTTTGGGTGGTGAGTCATTCTCAGTGACACTGATGTGGCAGTGTTGTGTTGCGAGTGGATCAGACACAGCAGTGCTGCTGACATTTTTAAATACCATGTCCACCGGTGCACCCCAGCTTGTGAAGTCAGAGATGTTGCAGAGTCTGTGTTAGTCGTCCACTAGTTCTTCAAGAGTGGTCACAGGACGTCACCCACTGGACACTGCTGACTGGATATTTGTGGTTGATGAACATTTCTCAGTCCACTGATGTAGTGATTAAAACCTCCAGCATGACTGCCATGTCTCTGATGTGTTTGTGTGTGTGTTTATGTTCAGGTGGAAGTGTGTACTGTGTACACATGTGTGAAAAGTAACAGCACCAAGGTGACCACAGTGGAAGACACACCTGCTGATATAGCCCCACCTCACATACAGGTTCTCAGCTCCAGGTGAGTTTAACATCACTAACTTTCATCACTGCCATTTAAAACCCAGTGTTTTCCCATTTATTATGTTATTCCAACTCTGGAAAGACTTTTGTAAGATGTTTTGACAAATGTCACCCTCCTCATTTTCAAGATTATGTTTTGGTGACGGTCTAATGTTCCATTGACAAATTGTTTGTGCATTCTTTCCTTAAACACCTTCACCAGATACAAGCACTTACGACAAGGAGTTAAAGTGTGCTAGAACGATACAGAACAGTGTTCTGGTACTTTTGATTAATGATTAAATGCATCTGATTGGCAGTTTCATAGTAATTCAAACACGAGTTCAAATTTACACTGTACACTGTACATCAGAGATGGAAATTAATTAGATGAAATAAAAGTGTTATTGTTGTTGTTGCCGTTTGTCCACTTTACCACCATCTTGCCCCAAACAAAGCTTTTTTTTATTTCTTTAAATACAGTGACCTGCCTCTCTCTCTCTCTCTCTCTCTCTCTCTCTCTCTCTCTCTCTCTCTCTTTCCCCCTCCCCGTCGAACACTAACAACTGATCGATCGGCCTGACACGGCTCTTGTGGCCTACACATGCCCCAAACACTTCATTTATTTGCCACGCTAGATTTGCTCGAGTGGAATTTAATCAATAGCTAATTCATTAATTCAGCTGGAGGGCAGTATGAGCCTGGGCTTAAGCCTTGATTGAAATATGACAAGTGCCAAAACTGATGGCTCAGTTTAACCGCTGCTTCTAGTGTCTGGATATTTCTCTCTGTGAGGAATTATCACTCGGTCAGCTTTGACACCCTTTGTGATGTAATGTCAATGCATTTGTTGTAGTAAATCTTTCTTTCTTTCTTTCTTTCTTTCTTTCTTTCTTTCTTTCTTTTTTATTAGTTGTAAATAAACACTGGTTATGTGGTAAAATAGCCTTTGCCAATTCATTTTACATCATATCTTGTGTAAAATTAAAATTTTTAACATTAGCCTATTATTTCTCATTCTGAGATTATTAACATTACTAGAATATTCAGTTTATTTATAGACATCTTTGCTTGTTTCAAATGATTTCATCTGGTTAAATATTCTTATTCCTGACAGTTGGCAGGTAATGTGTATTGTTTTGAGAACTAACAATCCAAAAAGAAATGAACCAAACAATCCATCAATGGTGAATAGCTCTGATGTTCACCCAGCCCAATACCAAGTGTCTTCCATTGGAATATAGATGCTTTGAGTTGCAGAGCAGATTTGAATTCGCTGAAGTGTTAAAATTTTTGCAATGAGTTGGGGATGAGTTGGTCTTTCACAACTAATCATCCAACTTCAGTTGCTGACCTCACTGTTGTTTTTTTGACTGCAATTGAATCCTCACAGTAGTGTTACTACAAATAATCTAAAGCCTTTCCAGAAGATCAGAAGCTGTTCAGAAGCCGTTTTATTGATTTAATGGTTCTTCATAATCAAAATAAATCTGAATAAATAAAGTAAATTTATAACCTTATTTTATGAAATAAATTACTGCAAGACACAGCACTGTACTTATATCAAGAGGGAGTTCTTCTTGTGTTACGAGTGTAGAGGAAAATCAATATCAGAAGTGCATCAAAAAAGGAAGGGCTACAGAAACCATAACTCTCTGTATAGTCCACACACTTCAGTGAGGTAGAAAGCCGCTATAAATCTCTGCTTTCATGGATTATCTTCAGTGGATTGAAGTGGCTCCTAGCTTCTGTTACATACAGTAAAATAGCAAATCAATTGAAGTAACTCCTGTTTAGGTAGATAATAGTTTTGTTAATAACCATCAGAGTGAGAGTCATTGTCTAACTAGTCCAATGTCTAAACAAATGAAATCATTGTAAATCCAGAGAATATCTATATTTCACATTTTGTGAAGGTTCTAAGATATTTTTTCTTATTATTAGATGTTTTTCAGTGGTTTTTCTGTAATTTTATCTGGTGCAAAAATGTCTTATTCTATTGGCAGGTCATTTGAGCATCATTTCAATTAATAAACATATTTGCAAATGGGATAAAGCAGGTTTAAAAAAAAACAGGTACTCTTTTAAGTCCAGTAAAATTGTCTAGAAATAAGTATATACAATAGTTCTGAATTACAAATAGATACACTGACTATGTGTAACTTAATGAGAATTTTTTGAAGTGCATTGTCAATTTCTTCAAACATAATTTTCTTAATTTCCATTCTAGATCTGTACAATTGGAGTGGGCTTCTCCAGGCCAGCCCAATGGCATCATGGGAGGATATGAAATTCATCGACGGGCCCTTAAACAATGTGATGAGCTAAATACCAAACAACGTGTCTCCACTGAAAATCTCTGCTCTTTTCTTCAATGCCCATCGCATATGGACTTCTGTGGAAACTTCTGTTATAATCCAGAACAGCAGGTCATTACGTGTTTAATCTGAATAATCACGTCTTTACAGGTGAAATTGCCCTAAATCTACTGATTATATCTGACATTCTGAGAGGGTGTAAGAATATTATAATGGTCTTTATGGAGGCCCATGCTCTTTATTGATCAGGACCCCAACAGGTGCTATGGGAATTGTTTAATACCTCAGTGACTGAGATTAGTCTACTAACCAAAAAATGGTCAGCTAACAGCACCCTGTGTCCACTGATGATGGATTAGGGGAATGCTGTATCTGATCTAACACACCATCACAACATTAGTGTCACTGCAGTGCTGAGAAGGATCCGTCACCCAAATCATACCTGCTCTGTGATGGTCCTGTGGGGGTCCTGACCACTGAAAACTGTGAACTGGGCAAATAACATATATAGAGCAACACATGGACTACATTCTGTAATTGTAGAACTACGGCGTGCTCCTGTATGGCCAGTGGAGCTGAGAGAATGGAGAGTAAGTGTAGAAACAAGCAGGTGTTCATAATGTTATGATTGATTGGTGTATGTATGTTTTAAAATACAGGATGATAAACAACATTTTGGAAATGTATCATTAAAATCTGGAGAGAAATTCGAACATTGCTGACTACATATTATTTAGTACGCATATTGTAAGATAGCTGTATTAGGTGTGAGCATTGCCAGTGGACTAGATTTATTAGTCCACAGTTTTTCCAGATTGCTGGTGGCCAGGTTTAGTTAAATCCATGCTTAATTTGTTTTGTCGTAAGCATTAATCATTAGTGCCTTGGCTTTATATTGTTAAATTCAGATGATAAGGATACTTGTGAAGGGCTCATTACCTCAGAGGTTATCTTTGCCCTGATTGTGAAGCTCTTGTTTTTGTAAATCATTTTCCTTTGTAATTCATAATTACCATGCTACACTTCTAAACAGTTATGATTTTATTCTTGAAAGTGGTTTCTTTTCCATTGTTACCTTCATGTTCACTTCTCCTTATTCACGTTTAAGGAGGTATTTGAAGTGAAAATGATGTAAATGATTTATTTTGGCTTTGGGCTCATTGGCTCTTGAGCTTTAAGTGGTTGTTTTGAGGAGAGCATAGACACAGCTCAGTGTTTTGGTGTTTAAACGCCAAGCTTTCGTCCTCCTCCAATTGTTTTCAGTAAATAGATTAACTTGTCTCTTGCAATTGCTGCAGTCCTGATGTTATTGAAACGCCGCCAACTTGGCACGGGATGGAGGGCCATACGTCTCGCTCTCAGCTCAGAGGCGGACAGTAATGCTCCCGAGGCCTGGACACAAAAGAACACGAGTCAGAAAGAGACGAGCTCTCAGCAGACGACGGATAGAGACGATTCTTTCGCTTGCGAATGAATGTGACACAGCCATCTGCTGATATCGGCTTTCTCTTTCAGGCCTCATACAGACGTCTTGCACTAGGATACATTCTTGATTTTTAAAAAAATTATTATTAATCCAAGATAAATATTTAAATAGCTGAAAAAAGAGTTTTGCAACTTGGGAGTTTACTCTAATATAATAAAAAATGTAACATTATATTAGTTAAAATAGTCTTTAATGACATACAAATGATTTATTAACTAAACATAATACAGATAGGGACTTTCAAATGTAGTTTGATTCATGTAAATAATTTAAATATTGTAGCACAGGAGATTGAGCTGAGGTTTTACACTAGATGTTGCAGTGTTGCTTTGAGGATTTGATTGCATTGAGCCATATAAACTCGTGTGAGGTCAGTTCCACTGCCCAGAAACTCAATACTCTAGAGCTTTTTACTACTCTAGCCCACACTTGTTATTTGTCATGGTGTGGCTGCCTCAAAGTGTTTTATATAGATGCATGTTTTTCTATAGAGCTCATATAAACTGTGCATCCACAATTATAAGGACTGAACATTAGTTTTGGACATAGAGTTTAACTTATGTCCTTATTATTCCTTGTGATTTATTCCAAATCAAAACTTTTCTACCTCTCTCTGGGAAGCTTCAGAGCATGGCCCTTATGTAACGATGGGAGCTTGAAGCCGAGCCAAAAGGTAAGGACAATGTCAGAGGCTCGAGGCAACACAAATTTTTCAGACGCCACCAGGGTCCGGTAGGAGGATCTTTCCTGGCCTGATTTCTCCAGAACAGACAGTAGAGTCCGTCTAAATATATCCAGCGCTCACAAGACGAGCAGCCCCAGGGCCCGAGTGCTCTCTGGATCTACAGGAGCCGAGGCAGTGGGCCCTATGGGGCTGGGGCAAATAAGGCATCACCACCTCTTAACTTCCTAATTGCTTTGAACGGAAAGGAACTTTGGTGAACTTTAGATGTATATGCATGAGGAGGAGTGACTTATTCCTGTCTGTTTAGATAAGGTGACTTTAAATGTGTGTTACTATAACATATTTCCATATTTGCATTTTGTGCGAGTGAGGGAGTGTATGTCCAAAAACCATTGAAGGAGTCATTATAAAGTTAGCTGTCTATGTTCTTAAGTGTTTTTGATTATTATTTATTTAAAACACTTTTTTTGGAAAGTAATCAGTTGTAATTAGCATGCAGGTGTGCACAACTTGTCTAATCTCCATGCAAAGACATGGAATGAAAATGGGATGATCTGGGAGATCTGGGAGGTCACCATGCTCAATATCTAGAGTCTGCCTGATGGATATAATGCCCCCTAGCATTGGGCTATTGAGTAGTGGATATGTGTTCTCTGGATTGAAGGATCTCATTTAAATACATTTGGAATGAGTTGGAGTGAACTCTGTAATGTTCTCATGACTGCATCAGACGTGTAACAAACATTTGATAAATTCCCTTCATTTCAAAAGAAACATTAAGCCATATATTATAACATAGCTTTTCAGTGAAAAATATGTCTCCAAAGTAGCAACTTTACAGGAGAAGGAAAAAATCTTCTTAACTCTAAGTGGAAGTCAATGTAAAAAGATTTTACTGTAAGTAATTTTGGAGCATTTCTATTGGTCCATTCATCAAGAAACTTTCACACAATGTGAAGTACAGGTGCTGTATTCAAATTGACAAAAAGATGCATGTTTTTCATTGGACAGCGATGATATATGACCTTGTTTTGGTCTTTCTTCTTGTAGGTGTGTTGTGGAGGGACTATCCATGACTTCAGAGATTTACATGAGTGTTGTGGTGAGCTTTATCTGCTGATGTCAAATGTATCTGTTGGTGTTTGTTGCGGAGGAAAGTTCCATGAGCCTAGGTCACACCACGAATGCTGTGGAGGATACTATGTCCCAGTCAAACCAGGTACATATTTGTTTGTAGCATAGAGTTAGGAGTTTATTCTCCTTTGATAGATGTATTTGTAGTGTAAAGCTGACCCTCAATAGGTAGGCCAAAAAGCATGACACTAAGTAATGTTTTACTGTGTCTCCGTGTGTACCTACACATTGCTGATTTGTGAAGGTGGTGACTTAACTGAACAGATGCCAAACGTAGCAGTATTTAAAAACACGATGAGTATTTATTTTACTCTATTGCACCTCAGTATGAATATGATCTCTGTCCATAGGGGAGAAGTGTTGTCCGGACCCCAGTGAGAGAAGAGTGTCTGTGGGATTGGGCGATATGTGCTGTGGAGCAATGCCCTTCTCGTCTGCGGAGGGTCAGATATGCTGTGATGGGCTTCTTTACGACGGATTTGTCTCTCAGTGCTGTGGAGGACGACTGGTCCAGAGACAGGACGTCTGCTGTGGAGATGCTGACAGGGGAACAGCACACTCTTTTGTTCTAGGTGAGATTCCATACACTAGAGGCCATACTTTCCATTATTATTGAAAAGCTGCAGGGAAACATGTACATGGTTTAGAGTTTTAAAATATATCCTCTGTGAAATAAATCATGCCCTTAATTAAATATATATATATATATATATATATATATATAATCTCATTTTTAGCAGTATAACTGTATGCACTTATTCAGAGAATTAGGTGGAAAATTACTAATCATAATGAATCGTAATTATTGTTTTTATTTTTACAAATTGTTCTTTTCCTATGGTCATTTTAAGACACTAACGGGCACTGAAGTAGCTTTAGATGGAAAATCACAAAATGAAATGTGATAATCTGTTGTATCTGAGTATTTGTCATACCTAATGTCTACCAGTGAGCTATAACCCCCAAGCATTTGGTTGTATGTTCTCTCGAGTGATGGAACTTGATCCAGTATATTTCATATTGGAGGACTAGTGTTTGCGATCTGATGAACTTATCATTCAACAACTTTATCTTTTATAGTTTGTGGTAGAATGCCATGAAATCCTCACAGCAATTTTGTGAAATGTAGTGTAAAATTTTTTCAGAAGAGCACAAGCTGCTACCACAGGAAAGAGGGAACAAACTCCCCAAAAGTACCCTTCATTTTGAAAGAAATGTTAGATGAGTGAGGATGAGGCCTGAAGTAAAAGTCAGACAATAGCCGCTATATTTAGGACAAAGTGGAACTTTCCCCACTGGTTTAGTTTGGGCCTCAGTCCTTGGTGACTTTCTAATGACACTGTGTCAGTGTCAGAGGAGCTGAACCTCACGGGGTCACCCACAGAAACACACACACACACACACACATCCCAGACACACTCCCACACCTCCCCCAATCCTGCCCACACACCCCCACCCCAGCGTGCCATGCTAAAGCGGGCACCTGGGCACAGATGGGCTGGATGGGCACGGCCGTTTCTGTCAGGACAGATGATGGAGCTGTCGAGACCAAACACCAACCAGAGCTTTGCCAAGGCCCCAGCAGGCTCCCAGGATGCAACAGAAATAATGGCCACCATGAGGTCAGTGACATGGGTGTATTTATCATACTAACACTCTCCCAGCTCCCTCTCCACTGCTGCTCCTCTGGGACAGACCCCACTCATCATTTCCAGTTTCTCTTGCTCTTTGATGGGCCATTTTTTGAAAGCCAGACCTTCTTTTTATTATGTTTATTATTTTTAGGTTTCTATGGGAGGGGGTGCACCACTTTTTTCATGTTGTGCACTTTATCCTGAACCTGTTTTTTAAGGCCTCTTGGTGCTAAACTGGCACTTGCAGCATCCTCAAATACTTCTACTCAACTAAATTAGTGAGTAAAGGAATCGTTCTTTAAAGAGTCGATTCTTTCTTATTGCATAATATGTATAACAAAGCATGGCTTTTTAATGGAATGGTCTGGATCATTTGCACATGAGCTTAAGATCTGCTTGCTTAATACCAGCAGTCCTCCAGAGAGTTTAAAACATGCCCTAGCATCAGGTTATTGGTTCTCTGGAGTTATGGAGATCTATTTAATTCTTTTGATTTTTTGATGATTTGGGATCCAGACTAAAACATCCATGGTTAGTACGTAAGCTCACAGATGTTTATGTGCAATTTAATGAGAAGAGTACAGTCTCTTACTGTAGTAAAAAGGAACAAACCCCTTGTTAATACCCTTCATATTCAAAAATATTTTGGAAAAGCAGGTGTCCACAAACACAAAATTCTTTCCCTTCCTTCGTGCTGATCTTCCTGGGATAACACGGATGAAAAAGCCATTCTCAATTTAGGATGTGGCCTCCTGCAGAGAGCATATGTTATGATGGATAGAGCCGTTAAGACGACTAAAGGCCATTAGCCTGCCAGGCTGGCCATGGGCTCACACAGCGTCTTGCGCCTCTCTCTTTAAACCAACGAGTTTCTTAACCTTCATAAAGACACACTTACTCCCTCAAGATTGTTTTCTTCTAAAAGGTGATGTTTGGGAAGCGGGGATTGAAAATAAACACTGCAAAAAAAAAAAAAAAACAATTTAAGCAAATGAAATTATTTAATCTCGTTGAGGTAATATTACAGCAAAATTAGAAATATAATAATCTTATGACTTTATGCCATGATATTTTCCTTATTCTACTGATAGACTATTAGATTATTTGGACCATTGTGATTTTTTTAAAGCTGTACTTAATTAACAGCTATTAGGAAATCTACGATTTCTTCTGAAATCAATGGTTTATCTGTTTTTGCCTCTTTTTTCCATGTTCTCTGGAGTTTAGAAGTGGTATCTACATTTATTTGGAAATATAATGTGCTTTCTTTATATATTAAACAGCAGGTATGTCAGTACATGTTTTAGGATAGGTTTGCATTTGCTTAGATTTTTTTTTTGGAGCTTAAATTTACATTTAAACTATGACTTGTTTTCCAAAACCAATCACTGCAAGCACACAACAATGACTTTATTTAAATTAAAATCCTTACTAACACACACAAAATAATGTCAACTGAAGGTTTCAAATCTGTCCTTCCGCAAATATTTCTCCTTGGTCCTATTTAGTTACATGTGAGAACTAGTCAGTATGGATATGCAGCATTTGTTTATATACATTATTCATAATTAAATGTCTTAACTTAAGCTTTTTTTTATTTATTTTTTTATTTTTTATTTTTTTATAACTAACTTTATCCTGTTCAGAACTCAGTGACTTTGGGTAAATTGTGTCACATGTTCCTCCAGATTGGAAGAAAGCGATCCCAGGACTTTTCATGTGTTATTTTATTTATTTTGTGAGAATGTCCTGCGGAGCTCCAGCTGATGGCAGAAGGAAATGTGATTACCGAGTCCCTGAAGTGCGATCTATCACACATTACACTCCTCACTGTCAGGAGCCGTGGCACAGCAGCGGGAGAGAGACAGGATTGTGGCAGACAGATATCAGCTGTTTGAAAAGCTGCTTGGACGTCGCTTAAGCTCCAGAACATGCTGCTGGGGCCAATAAAGTCTAGTAAAATAACTCCTGTAAGAAATATGCAAATGATCTGCTGGAAAAGTATATGAAACACTATTATTTATTAATTTATAATAATAATAATAATAATAATAATAATAAAATTATACAGCCCCTTTCATACATTTAGCAGTAGAGTGCTTTAATAATATGAAGTACCCACACCCACATATATGTATGTATATATATATACAAATGTGTGAAGCTCATTGGGCTAATCAGTATTAATAATTATACAATTATAAGCATTAGTTCTTGGTTAACCATTCACCTTAGCAGTGAGAATCATTTTTTTTCTTTGTTATTATTTATTTTCATTATTTAAAATAATTTATACATACTTCAATTTGTTAAATTTGTCTGTGAATTATAACTTTTATATTTATTCATTTATCCATCCATTCATTTTCCACCGCTTGTCCGGGTCCGGGTCACGGGGGAAGCAGTCAGAGTAAAGAAACCCAGACCTCCCTCTCCCCAGCCACTGCTTCCATCTCCTCCTGGGGTATACCGAGGCGTTCCCAGGCCAGTCAAAAAAAAAAAGTGTTTATTTATTATGTTTAGCCAAAATTCTATTCATTAACTATTGTGGGCCAATAATTATATTTATAAAACCACACACATTTCAATGGGATATTTTGCACTAAATGTGCTTATGGACACATAATAAAAAAACATGACAATGTTTAAATTTAGAATCAAAGAAGTGACTCTCATTGTGTTTGAGGCAAGAAAGCATCTTGGTTTGTGTTAGGCAAATGCCAGGGAGAAAGATTGGTCAGTAAGTTTTTTTTTTGCCAGCAAAGGTTCAGAGGTCTAATAAAATAATGTTGAAATTTATTCATCTGATAAAAAAACAAAAAACAAAACTTATTTGGTGTGCAAGATACAATCAGGTATACATATGTTCAGATTAACCCTCTGAATCAATCTAATTGAGTGAGTAAATATCTTAAAACTGTAGCTAAAAAACTACTTTATTATATTCATTCATTCATTCATTATCTGTAAGCGCTTATCCAATTCAGTGTCGCGGTGGGTCCAGAGCCTACCTGGAATCATTGGGCGCAAGGCGGGGAATACACCCTGGAGGGGGCGCCAGTACTTTATTATATTATTATATTATATTTTGTAATTGTTTCATAAATGCTTCAAATCATGCCCAGCAACATTCTCTATAAAGAAATTCTCTGATTGTTCTAAATGTAAAAACATTCTTGTGTGTGGTTTGATGCGAAATGCTCTGATCTGGTTCCTATTTTGTAAACTGTAAAGAAATCTCTCTCTTAGTTTCTCGAAAATCAACCAGTTTTGCACCAAAACACTCTCAGTCAGAAATGTAGAAATGATTAAGCAAGGTCAAAAGATATAACTGCAAAAATCCTGTTTATCCACCCTAACCATTCTATTTAAAGTATGTTTGGATTAAAGTTGGTTTGGTTGCTATCTCTGTGTGTGCAGAGCTCTCTTTAAAAGCACTCAAGGTTAAATCTGAATATTATGCACTCTTTAAGTGTTAAAAGCTTTTTGGGAGGTGAGCAAGTGGTGGTGCACTAGTGTACTAGTGTTTGTTAGCTAGATTATTAGTGAGTGTGTGTGTGTGTGTTTGTGTGTGTGAGCCAGAAAACATGAACGTGGTGTCCAATAAAGGGAAGTTCAGTAATTAAATATGTTCTCAAGGACACAGTGAGCATTTGCGGTGAAAATGATGGCAATATTTAAGTATTTCTCTGTCAAAGATGAGCTTCTCTCCTTTTTTTCAGCTGCAGCTTTTTTATCACATCTTATATGTCCTCATTGTTTCTGCCAAAATCTTAAACTTATGAGGCCAGGGAACAATCCAAACTCCTTCACTGCAATGAAATGACCTTATTAAAGTCAAAGCATCTTATATGTATTTTATACGTCTCATATTTCTCATTATAGGATTATGCGTAGGAATATTGACAGATTATTCAACTTAATTCTAGATTTTTTAAGAAGTTTTGTCTGCAAAATTTCGAATGGGATGACATTTTCTTCAGATAAAGTCACTCAAAACAAGTAGTTTCTTCTCAAATAAAGTGAAATATTAATTAGCAGTAACAGCCAATATTCTAGAAAGGATTTATCCTAAATCTTGGAACACTGCTATAAGCATTTGATGGTTTTTAGCTACATAAACATTAGGGAAGTCACATACTGATGCTGGATGATTAGTTCAGGTACACAAAGATTCTCAAAGATACTTGATGGAGCACCTTTGCTCCATAGAACACAGTTCCAACCTTACAATACAAATAATGTTTTGCTTTATACCTCTTTAGCTTAGGCTAATGTGCAGCTGCTCAAAAGCATGAACTTTATTTTATATATTTTTTTTAATATATACACACTCACACCTCCGGACACATTTGAGTCGCCAATTCCCCTACTAAAGTGTGTTATATATAAAATATGTTTGAGTAACTCTAAGGCCAATGGGCCAGTTTTTGTGTCAGTTAAATGCAAATATGCGTAACATTCAGCCAGTGATATTTCTATGGGAAAAAAAATATCATATTTTAATTTAGGTTCTGTACAAAACCCATACACTGAATTACTAATGGTACAGTATAGTATAGGATCTACAATTCTGCAAGTTTTGCTGTGACTAGCTCAAAGGGAACACCTGCAGTTGTGGGGAAGCAGTTCTCTCTGGTTGTTTACATTCAGAAGCTCTTTTAAGGTGGAACAATATGTTTGAGGGGGAAAAAAATGTTGTTTCTATGTGGCTTAAGGTTTAACTTCTGTAAGTTTATATTCACTGTTTGGATTATCACAGAAACTAATTTGTAATTCAAGTTGTATAGGTTGTAGCACTTTCAGTAATGCTGTTAGCCGTCTCTTATGTTTGGAGACATTTCCAAAACAGCAAAATAAGTCATTACAAACATTACACACCTATGGAATAGACATAGAGCAATATCATCATCTCAATTCATGCTTTTTTAACATTTGGAGTTCTCTCCGTTGTCTAAAATAATCTCCAAATGACTTTGCTCTACCGTGAGCAGAGAGAGAAAGAGACAGAAAGCCTAGCATACTGGACAGAGACCGTTTTTTTACTCATTTTCAGACACTGGGGCTTTGTAAAATATATCACACTCGTTCTGAGAATGCACACTAGAGCTAGAAAATGTTGAGGAAACACTCTGAATTTAAAAAAAAAACATGTGTTTTTTTTTTTATTAAAACTGTGAATGTCACCTTTAAAAGCTGAACGAAAAGTAACTGCTAAAGCTTTTTGTGAAAAGTAATATAGAAATAAATAATAAAGTCAAGAGTCTGTTTATAATGAATGAGGAAATCCCTAATCTAGCTGATTTTCCTCACTACAAACCAGTGCTCGAAGCCCACAAAATATTTTCTCAATCACTTGACTATTGAAATTTGGGTAAGGACCCTTCCCTGGAGATATGACACTCGGTGCAAAGTCGGTGCAAAACCGCAGATTAATCCAGAATTGTTTGTTTTATAGCAGTTTAAAAACAACTTTTTGCAGGAGCTTTTGTACACCAAGGAAAAATGATATTGATCTCTACTTAGCAGTGTGCTCTATTGCCAAACTAATGCCCATAACTCAAAACTCCACTGAAACATTTTAAAATGAAGATTTTTACAAAGAGGGAATTTCTCATTTGAAGTTTCTAGGGGAAAGTATGCAGATTTTAGGAAAAAAAAAGTTTTTGCTGTAAAGGGGAATCCACATTGTTTTGCTGAGTATTAGTGGTATGATGAAATCAGCCATACTATAGTAGTGAAGATACTAGTATACTTTTGCAAAAGCTGTATACAAGCAATCTATTCCAGATCAGGACAGGTCTGTCAGGGTTAGAATGGTGTCAAGATCTGGAAATATTTAGGATTAGAATCAGTTCCTGAAATCAGGTGAAATGATAAAGATAAAAAAGTAAAACTTGAAAAGAACAGTGGTGTGTTTCTCACTATTGAGTACTGTTACTCACACTAGGGAGTGCATTTTTCCTGCACTTCTCCAAAACATAGTGCAGTTTCTGCAGTGCGGAGCCCAGAGTAACAGGGACAGTAACAGTGACTGTTCTCCCTGCCACAGTTCAGTGGAGAATCACAGTTTTTTTTCAGTGGAACAAAAGATTTTATTCCTTTAATCATCGATGTTAACTAATGTCACTAAAAGATTTTGAGAATCCAGAGAAATATCGGCATGTGAGGGAAACGAGGCCAGAAACCAGTGCTAGACTGCTGTGATTTTCAGGCTGAACTGAATTCAAAACATAGGTTCTGTAGCTGAAATATGCGCACAGGCTCAGGTATGAACAAGACCTATACATATGCTGTATCTTAGGGCAGAGGTCATTTAAGAAAAAGAAAAGGGACAAAAAGGAAAATCGACATGATCTAACAAAAAAAAACTCATCCGTAATAGTATGAGGGTGCCTAAGTGTAAATGGTTTTGGTGAATTGTACATCTGTAAAGACAGGGATGACCTTACTTATTTAAGAAAAAAAATGCCAAACTACATTCTACATGTTACAACAGCATGCTTTTTGATAACAGGGTCCAGATGTCCAGAAAACGTGATGCAAAACAATAGTACACATGCCCCTCTAAATAAATTATTTGAAAGAGTTTGCTGGCATCAAAGTCAAAATCTGAAAATATCCATCCATCCATCCATTATCTGTAACCGCTTATCCAATTTTAGGGTCGCGGGGGGTCCAGAGCCTACCTGGAATCATTGGGCGCAAGGCGGGAATACACCCTGGAGGGGACGCCAGTCCTTCACAGGGCAACACAGACACACACACATTCACTCACACACTCACACCTACGGACACTTTTGAGTCGCCAATCCACCTGCAACGTGTGTTTTTGGACTGTGGGAGGAAACCGGAGCACCCGGAGGAAACCCACGCGGACACGGGGAGAACACACCAACTCCTCACAGACAGTCACCCGGAGCGGGAATCAATCTGAAAATATAATAATAATTAAAAAAAATTGTATTTGTACTATTTTCATTAAATATAATGTAAAAAAGGAAGAGGAAACATAAACAGCAATTTCTAATTTCTACTGGCTTTCCTCTCTCTCTCTTTCTCTCTCTCTCTCTCTCTCGCTCTCTCTCTCTCTCTCTCTCTCATTCCCCAAAGAGTGGTGAAAGCAAAGGTGTTCCTGGCATTCATGTAATTTCTCCTCATGCCCCCAGCAGGTGAACAGGGATTGTAATAAATTAGTGAATTAAAATATGCTTAAAAAATAGTATTTAAAAAATCATTTGATTCTTGTTGTCAGATGAATTATTTATTTATTTGTAATATTATTTTCAGCTTTTAAGGAGGAATATAGGAGGAAAGTCCTTGTGCACTCTCTGATCATGACTTTGAAAAACGTCTGTATTTGGCCGGTTAAATAAAAAAATAATACTACTTATAAATAAATAAATAAATAATTTGTTTTCGTTTGTTCTGAGTTTCAGTTTTATGTGTCAAACAGGCTTTTTGAGACTCTCAGCACACACTTCTTTACCAGCCGTTCGACTGTTGCGAGCCTAAATATTTACTTATCATTAAATGAATGGAACCTTAATTCAAGAGACTTAAGCACCTTATGTTCACCACGTTAATGAACATATGCAAATCCGCCATAAATCTGAAGATTAGTGAGAATCGTTTTATGCTGCTTAGGAAAGAGGAGGGAAAAAAAATTTTAAAAGAAAAGGAAAGTTCATAAACAGAAAAAGGTGTTTTTTTACAGTGTTTTTTGAAGCTGAAACAAAAAAGGGTGAGATGAAGGAGGGAGAGTTGTTTTATCTGACAGACCAAGGTCAAAACCAGAGATCCACTACGCTGGAGTTTCCCCAGAGAAATAGGTCAGTGTGTTAAATATCCAAAAGTATTTGGACACACCCTATAATGAATCAATCCTTTGGTTCACCCATAGTGTCCCCCTTGAGACTTCCTGGTTTAAAGATTAGGAAGCTTGCCCTGTGTTGATCTTGGATGTAGTCGAAACTTAAAAAATCTACGGTACATGTACATATTTACAGTATATGCCTTGCACTAATACCTCATTGGGGTCATGTGGCTTCCACTATGGCGCTGGCTATGGTGACAAGGTGCTGCATTTTTGAGTTGTTAAACCATGAACCATCTTGCTCAATGCCAAGTGTCAGCCTGAGGGTTTGGACTGTGGAATGAGAATTGTAGTTGAAGTTGTGATTTTTGTTGTAATGTCTGTGCTCTTATGGCTGCTATCAAATTCTCACTCTAAGGTTCCAACATCTACAGGGAACAACCTACCTATTAATACCCTTCATTTGAGAAGAAATGAAACGTCTGGTCTCTAAAGCATGTCATGAAAAATGCAGCGAGGTAAAGGAAAGGGTGGGGGCCATGTAACGAGTGCTGAAGCTATTTTGGAAAAATTGTTGAGCTGTTTATTTGCAAGTCATTGGAGCTGAAGTAATGCACCCTGGGAATTGCCACCGAACGCAGCACCGCAACATCTGCTGTCCCTAAGTGAGTTAGAGCACGTCAGACATCTTTATGTCAGCACCGCTCTGTGATGGATGCAGCCCTCTGCGACAAAAAAAAAAAAAAAAAAAATACTGTGCTGCCGCTTTTGGCCGTTAAGTGAAATTACTATTTAAATTAATGGCGCTGTCACGGTTTATCTGCGCAAAGAATGAACGCTGATTAGGGCATTAAACAATTAGCAATTTATCACACTGCAGCTTGATGGTAATTATGGTAGCGATGGTTTACCCAAGTAAATAAACCAGGAGTCTCTTCCAGTTAGTGGGACGTCCAAACTGGAGCCTGGCTCCACTCTCTGATTCTCTGCTCTACAGACGGCTGCACAGACGATGGAAAAAGTGGGGGGAAACGGAATTCACCAAACGTTATAAACAAATTATATTGAAAGTGGTTTCATGTGAAAATCTCTGGTTCAGTTTACCACCACTGCAAAGAAATCTGAGTCTCTACATTCAGTCATTTCATCCCTCTCTTAGTTTAGATCTCAAACACAGAACCAACTATAGTGTTGTAGTACTTATTTTGTTGGTATTCAATCTCAGAATGTATGAATTGTATATGACGTGGTAAACAATAAGTAAAATGTTAACAGTTTGTTGAAGTAATGATTTGAAAGTGCCTTTTATATCAAGAGGATTCTTTTATATCAAGAGGTTTTGTTCATTAGAAAAAAAATCTAAAATTGAAAGATTGAATCTTGGGAAAAGATTGAACTTTGAAAAATACAACAATGTATTCAAAATTGAAATAAAACTAAATTTATTTACTTACTGTTTTACACTGAATATTGCATATAAAGTGATAGTTCTCATAGTCAACAGTGAGGAAGGTCCTCCGCCTTCATTGCTATTCTGTCAGTCGTTACACCACACCTGTCTCCGCTGATGTCCCGCCTCCCATGTGAGAAAAGGATCAGAAGTCTAAAACTGAAAAAAAAAGAATCTGAATGTGAAAATAAGGTCTGTGACCAAAAAAAAGATATTTAAGAATTGAATCTGAAAACAAAATCTGCAATAAAAAAATATAAGACTTCAGATATCAAAATATATAGGAAAGTAAAAATTGAGAATAACTTATTTATTTAAACAAATTAAGTAATTGAATCAAAATTCTATTTAAAAAAAAATCATCCAACGCTTATTTTAATTTTGAATACATTGTTGTATTTTTTAAAGTTCAATCTCAAGATTTGAACTTTCAGTTTCAGATTTTTTTTCAAATGAACAAAATGTTTGACCCTAATATAGCTCCATACAGGACCTGTGTTTATGTGAGAGGGCAAAGATGAAGTTAAAGCTGGAACAGATAAAAGTTTGTAGTGGATAAAAATAACAACAACAACAACAAAAAAACAAAGAATAAGTAAAAATGTCTAACAAGTAGGGCTTCTGCTCCTGGCTTCTCAATCCTGGGCTCTCAGGCTGGACAGAGCACTGGTGTAAACAGTAACTCAACCTCATTTAAAGGAACAGGAGCTGTGATGCTGTGTTGTTTTATCCTTGTGGTATTTTCATATTCCAAATATATTCCAGTTGTTTGTTAAAACATTAGAAATGTGCTAGCTTGTGGAAAAGGGGGAGAATGTGTCCCTTTTGTAATATATAGCATGGGCACCTCCACTCTGAATACACTTTAAAATGTACAAATTTGTTTAAAATACCTTACTTTACATCAGTCCTCTCTGAATGATTGTTTACATCTTAATTAAAAATTAAATTCCAATTTAATGTAAATTAACATAGTGTTATAAAGCTTGCTTGTTTTGACCATAGTGCTAAATGGTATTTGATTCTTTAATGTAACCCTATTTCTCTAACATTTGCATGTTTGAATGAATAAAGGCCAGAAAGTCTCTTCTGTATCCAACACGGGAGATAGTGATGAATGTATTATGTCTGAAGCTTGTCCTGAGAGAGCTGAGAGCCGCTCTGAATGTTTTTAAGGTGGCGTGAGAAGATGCAGGTTGATGTTTGTGAGAAAGTGACGGCTGATGGGAGGAGACGGGCCCAGCCTTTTTGATTTCCCCCAGCTGACCACTTCCTTTTCATGTCTCTCTTTTTTAAACTCCTGCTGAGATGATCAGATCCAAAGCTCAGAGCTGTCACAAACTGTTCCAATTTCATTTCAACCCATTTTGTGGTGAGACAAAATGTATCTGAATGCATGATTGTCTTTGTATCATTTAATCTATAATTAAAACTGTAATTGTCTAATTTAAAGTCAAAATAGAATTAAAGGAGAATTTGACAATTCAACAGTTGCTAAGATGTAATCTCAGTGATGGAGACAATGGAACTACACTCACCTTTTGTCAATTCCACTTACCCTTAAGGTGCATTTTGTTATTTGTTTATAGCCTGTTTGTCACTTGGAATTTGTACTTTTTTAGCTTTCACAGACCAGGCATTGTTTGAGTGGTGGATCATTCTCAACACTGCAGTGTGTGTTGTGTGTGTACCAGAGAACCAGACACAGCAGTGCTGTCAGACATAATTTAAAGCAAATGGAACTTGAAATGTACATAAACACCTGAATTCTAGCCACTGGAGAAAGAAAACAGTCTTTTATTGAATCTGTTAGATCAATGGATGGGTTACTTTCTAATGTATGTTTTTATGACATTATAAAAGACCCTGTGTGTGTATGTGTGTGCGCGCGTGTGTGTGTGTGTGTGTGTGTGTGTGCACATGTGCCTGTGTTCTGTAGGAATGTCCTGCTGTGGAGAACAGTATATCAACACCTCTACCTCTTTGTGCTGCTCTGGTCCGGAGAAACTAGAACCTAAGGTCCATGTTCTGGAGAGCCGGACAGGTCAGAAGTGCTGCTGGACAGAGCTGATGAAGGAAGAGGAGGAGTGCTGTAACAGAGTGGGTTTTAACCCCCAAGACACAGTTTGTTCTGACACAGCTCCTCACGGCATCGTTATACAGGTAAACCACACCTTAAATAAGCAGTCTGTAATACTGACAGCAAGCATTAAAAATCGGAACTATAGTACAGTTTCAAAACAGTGGAGAGGGCTGTCTGCCTCCGTCCCCTCCTCGCCAAACTCACCAAAGCTTGACCAGGTTGCCAGTTTGAGGAAAACTGAACGAACAAGCAAGAGACTAAATTAAGAACATTGGACCGTAATAGCTAAGGAGAATGTGTCATAATCAACATATTTACACAGAAGTGTTCATTTCACTAAAATATCTCCCTATGCAAGAAAAAGGCAAAAAAGTCAACAAGCAGCCACCATTTCCTTACATTTACAACCCTTTACTGCCCAAATCTGCATTAAATATTTTGACTAGACAAGGCTGGTATTACTTATCGATTTTCCTTTCCACCATAAATGTTGTATAGGAGGCCAAATTTTGCTTCTTATTCACAATGTTCGTAGTCAAACATTTTGTTCCACCATACGTGTGTCCGTTTACGAGTCTTATTGGCGTTATTTGCCAGCTTCTTGAATTCCCTGTCCCACCTTAAGAGCTGAGGCTAGAGATATAGCTTTTGAAACTTTTTGAAGCGACTGTTATTCCAGTTTATCCGTTTAAGTCACACAAACCAATTGTATGTAATGTCACTAAACATTTAGCACTACCTACATAAGTGAAAGGCAAAAATGGCCCTGCCGATTTTCCTGCATTTACAAGAATGTACTGTCTGAGCCACCTTAAAATTTTAGACTAGATAAGGCTTGTGATATTTTCCCTTCAACCATAAATGTCAATATAGGAAGCAGACCCTTGCTTCTTATTCTCAATTTTCATATTCAAGCATTTAGTTCCAACTTAAATGGGTCTGATTTTATTTGCATTCTTCTCCAGCTTTTTACTGAATACTCATTTCCACCTTAAACAGCTATGCAAATCTAAAGCTAGCTAGGTTTTATAAACAAAATAAATTTTGATTTTTTTTCTATGTTATCCATTTAAAACACATGACCAAGTCTACATCATTTCACTAAAACATCTACCTACTAGTGAAATGCTTATATTTGCTGTGTACTACCAAGCTTGATTCCTTAAATAGGCGAATATGCAAAGCTTTTCAAATAGAATTCTTACTCCTTAATTTGTTTAAAACACACATACCACAAAGAAACACACATGAATTTGCCTTCATTTCTTAAAAACAATGATATTTACACTTTTCAATCATGTCATTATTCACCTTCTTCATATAAAACACACAAAACACAGCTCTTACACCTTTCATACATCACTATGCCTCACTTTTTTTTATATAAAACAAACAATTCATATAAAACACAACAGCAATATTTCCTCTCATTTTAAACTGTCCCTGTTCATGGAGATTTTTAGAAGGGCAGTGGGCTTTTTGGGTCCGGTAAAATATAACATTAACTCTATTCACTTACTCATTTCATGGCTGCAAGACACTATGTTTGTAGACCTGGCAACGCTGTGGGTTTGGACCGTAAAATGATTGGACAAAGGGCGGGATCACAGGCAGGACCTCAGAGGACGGGATCACAGGTGCTTTGCTGCGGACTGGGCACTTCTCAAAGAGAATATACTGCTTCAGCAATGCTATGAGAGGCAGCAGTGTTTTAGCTTTGACTGTTTCCTTAATCTATGATCACACACCCTGGACATTTTATGACTAAGTACAGTAAATATACTACAGATTGCTCCTTTAACTCCTCTAAACATTTATGGATGCTCCTTATAATTCAGCTAATTAATTTTCATAATCTCTGGATAAATGCATTGCTGAGATGCTCTGGGCCAGCTGTACATATTGGCAAGCATATGTGAGAAGGATAAAAAGCCCTGTGACTGTGGAGCAGTGGAACTGCCATCTCTGTGCTATTGGAGCTTAATACAAAACAGACATAAAACACAACCAGTAGAGCAAGTAAAATGGTTACATTGAAACAACTGAAAGAACTGTTTTATAGCTGTTCACAGTTTAAATACATGATTTATTCATTCATACTTTCATTAGATTCATCCTGTTCAAGTTCAATTTGAGTCCAAGCCTTCCAGGAATCATTGGACACAAGGCAGGAACACACCCTGAACACGGCACCAGTCCATCACAGTGTATCTCACACTCACCCAGGCTGTCAAACACACAGACCTTTTTTTGTCTGTGGGAGTAAACTGGAGCACCTGGAGGAAACCCACACAGACACAGGGAGAACACACCAAACTCCTCACAGTTACCCAAATCAGGGTTAAACCCCACAACCCCAGAACCCTGGTGCTGTGTGGCAGTGACACTACCTGTAGCACCATTTGCTGCCCTCAAGCACTTCAATAGCCCTTAAATAATAAATAAAGTGGACACCTGCTCATCATGGGAGGCATAATGCCATTCCCCTCCCCATTCTCCTGCATACACACACACACACACACACACACACATACACAAACAAACACACACACTACACAGTGTATGCCACTCAACATCTGTGGCAAGTAATGCCTGAATATTATTCATTTAAATAGACATCTTTACAATGACTCTAGCTATCTAGCTAGTTATCACCTGTTAGAGTTGTGCAAATAAAGTGTGATCTAACTGTTAGGCACGTTAGCATCCCCAGGCTGTATTGTACCTTTAATTAGCCTTGTTGTGAAGCGGAGGTGAAAGATAGGAGACGACAAGGCGTGATGTATGCGCTTGTCTCACCAGAAAGCGGGAGATCTCACTCAGACTTCATTAATCAGAGATTTTCATTGGAACTTGAGCTAATACTGCACTCAGCTTGAGCTCAGGAGGAGAAAGACAGAGAGGAGATGCAGGGAGGGAGAGGAAGAGGGAACGAGTACAGAGAGAGTGGGAGGCAGCATGTGTGAGAAAGAAGAAAAGCAGACTGGGCCTGTGGTCATTAATGTGTAATTATGTGACTAAGGGGCATCCGCACTCTTCACTGTGTTGTGCGTATACATACACACTCATCGGCTCACACTCGGCAGTTATCTCTTTACTGCTGTCACTAATGAGGGTTTAATATGTGAATGGTTCTTCACTCAGATTTATCAGGCTGTATGACACCTACGTAAACTTCCATGCCAACTGACATTATCATCAGCCATAACATAATGACCACCTCCTTGTTTGTAAGTGTTGAAAGTTTCAGATGCAAAAAAATTAGTTTTTCTGTGTTTTATGTAAACCAAACGTCCTTGTTTTTACATTCACATTAGATTCTCCATTGACCACAGAGAACTTTGTAGTTCTACAATTACATGTGCTGCTCTGCATACTCTGGTTGCCCCTATCCAACTGTATGGATGTATGCATACTGGGCTATGTAAAAATAAAAAGATGTGATGTTTGTGTTTTTTTTCTTTAGGAAAAGTGTCGTCCCAGTGTCTTGTGTCCTGTATCGTCTGCCTCGGGGGCGTACTGTGGAGTGTGTGATTTTAACCCTTCGCAGTTCATCTGTACTTGGGTTCCTGCTGATTTGGACAATACACAAACTTCGCACAGTTCTTCATCAGCTATACACACTCCACACAGTGACCCTTCGGCTACACACACTTCATCCAAATTTCCTGGAACCCAGCAAACACCATCAATTCCTTCAGCTCTACCCCACAGCCAACTCTGCCCCAGCACTGAGGAGCTGGTCTACAGCGGAGCACCAAACAGATACATTTATATGGGTAAAAAACACTTCCAGAAATGATTCTTTCTCTCAATGCTGGTGAATCAAACCAGATGCCCTACTATAAAATCACCTAACAGAAAGTGATTACATGAAAATATTTATGAACACACTGCTGATGAAGGTGATAATTTTTCCTAACATAACATTTTTTCAATATTTCCAACTCATTAAACTGTGAAGACACACACAAGCTTAATGTGCATATGATAATGTGTAATGAGGCAATGAAGGATATTTTTTGTGATGTAAAACCGTTGGGTGTCGGGTTCTTAGCACAATTCTGACTGATCAGTTTATCTAGACCACATAATTCTGACAGCAGAGCATTTCCAATATGTTTGTACACATCTGACTTATTGAATGGTACAGAAATGTTGAAAAAATTGAGTTTAACAACCTCTTCCAGAGAAACAGTAAAATATAAAAATCTGCAACACAGCAGAACTACAGGCCCAGAAGGCCTCTTGGTCCACAGCTTTGGCGTGTGTTTTTATTCCTCTACCCTATGGAGGAGGCTCTTTCAGGGCGTTATTTATTTGGTTAGTTGCATCTGTTTAATCAAGACTAATGCAGGAGTTGAGGGGGGCTGGCTGGCGTGAGGAGAGTGATTCTAGTCAGTGCTGTGCTGCCATCTGGGCTCAGGATCTAAAGCTGTCGCACCCCCCAAGCCTCCAGATGTTTCCATCACCCCATACACCCCCTTACCCCCCACCCCCACCCGCTTCATATTCAGGGACACTGAGAATTCTGGGAGACACCCAGCACTGAGATCACCTGAACACACCATAATATGGTTACGTTATTGAGCATGTCTCACTCAGAAATCATCTTTGTGATTTATGATATGTTTGGGCAATTACCTTTTTGTCTGAAGTAATTCTACCTCTGAATATTTTAGTGTTTTAGACCTGTTCTTAAATGCAGTGATGAACTGTGTCTACTAGAGCAAGGCATGCAGACCATAAATATCTAATTTCCTATACGCATATAAGTTATGACTAACTTAAATAAGTAAATAAATAAAACAGCTCTAAACTGCCAATCTACCTGAGCTCTATTGGAATTTCCAGCAGTACGTTAGCACTAAAGTAAGGTTGTAACACATGGAAATTTTATTGGTTGTTCTAAATATAACAAACAGAATTTCCACTGACATTTCCTAGCAGTGTTGGTAGAATTTATGTCTTTATTTGACAAAATATCTTCACTGATGCAAGGCCTTCTTACCATCTCCTGAAGTCCTAACCAAAGGAAAAGTTTACATGTTTCAAGATACCTTCAAATAGGCCCTAGAAAATTAAGATGCATGGTCCATTTACTTTATCAGGATTACTGTAATTCAGATATGGGATTTTCTCTTCCTGTTTTTATATGTAAGCTTATATATAAAATGACCAAGATATGTATTAGCATTATCTCACTCTGTTTGCAGTATAAATATAACCAAACCCTCAGTCATCATGCCAGATTTAAACTGAACTTTTGCCATGTGCCCTGCTGAACCAGTGATTTACACCATTCTTCAGCCCACCTCCCCAACCCACAACACAGAAAACCTTGCAGGTTCACAGCAAACTGTTGTTGCACGATAAAGAAAATACATGGCAGTAAAGAGAGGACCCAGTTTGCTCCTCAAAGTGAGGGTTTGTTTTAGTGCAAGTCTTTCTCTCTCTCCTGAGGCCCCATAAAGACACACATCACATATGGTCCACATACTGCAGTAGAACAGGCTATTAGTTTGTGTGTTTGTGTGTGTGTGCACATCTTTATGCATCATCACAGTTGACAGTGTTTAAAACTTTACATAGGTATGAAATAGACTTTATTTTAATAGTTTCCTTCAGATATTTTTTCATTTCTGCTGAATGGTACTGAATTATATTGTAAAAGGTTGTGTATGCTGTATGTACATTGAAAATTTGGGATAATGCATGTAAAACCATCACTGATTTTCTATGCCGTTAACCGTCATAGACACACTTATTTATTTGTTGAGAATTTCTAGTGTATTTTGATTGGCATGCTAACTTTTATTTTCATACTTTTCATAATCTTTTGTAACAACTGGGTTTAGTGTAGTATTTTTAATACTTATTTTAATACTTTTCCTCACTTCAAAATCACATATAAAAGACCATAGAACCAGTAATAGTTCATACAATTTAAACAAACAAACAAAAATGTATGCAAATGTATATTATAAAACCTAATAAAATAATATATATGTAAGTATTAATGATGCATTTGTCCATTCAGACACAGATCTGGAGCCCTACACCAGTTATGAATACAGAGTCGGAGCGTGGAACAGACAAGGGAGAGCTTTTAGCCCTGCCTCCCGCATCACTACAATTGAGGACACACCCCTGGGAGTTCAACCCCCTCGCTGGAGACGGGTGGGGCTCCGCGATGACATCATCCAACTCAACTGGTCACCACCAATGCAGCCAAATGGTTTGACAACAAATATTTTATATATATATATATATATATATATATATATATATATATATATATATATATATTCAGTTTTCCCTCTTATCCCAAGAGTTTGTTGGTCTGAAATGAAGGGTATTAGTCAGGAGGATTTTGTTCTGCAATAGTAGCCTTTACTCTTCTCTGAAGGCTTTATAATAGCTATTGGAATATTTAATGTGGGGATTTGATGTATTCAGCTACATAAATAATTGTGAGATTAGATGCTCATGTTTAGTTTTCACTCCAGATCATTCCAAAATAATTCCACTTCTGGAACTTCTGAGGAACTTTATAACCCCACTATAGCCCACTCTTACTACTGAGCATGGTGCTTTGAGCACTGAGCAAGTCTTATGTGTAGCTACTCCAGACCAGCCCATTTCATTTATTGCTTATTAATGCTTGCTCTTTTTTATTTTGTACAAGTTATATTTTATAATACATAATAAATAGTATAGGGGCAGAACAGTGGCGCAGCAGGTAGTGTCGCTATCACACAGTTCCAGGGACCTGGAGGTTGTGGGTTCGATTCCCGCTCCGGGTGACTGTCTGTGAGGAGTTTGGTGTGTTCTCCCTGTGTCTGCATGGGTTTCCTCCAGGTGCTCCGGTTTCCTCCCACAGTCCAAAAACACAAGTTGGTAGGTGGATTGGTGATTCAAAAGTGTCCGTAGGTGTGAGTGTGTGAGTGAATGTGTGAGTGTGAGTGCCCTGTCTTGCGCCCAATGATTCCAGGTAGGCTCTGGACCCACCGCGACCCTGAACTGGATAAGCGCTTACAGATAATGAATGAATTAATATATAGTATATACAAGAGTTTATACAAAAAATAGCAGAAATTACTCATGTCCGCACATCATTGGCCAAAAGTTGTCAGCCCTAGCAAAGCCGCTATTATTATTCAGTAGCTTTGTTGCTGTATCAGAAACTGGCTTTGAGTTTTCTGTGTGAAATTTCTGATTGGGCCTCTAATCATGAAGGAACTCAGTTTATGTAATCTGTGCTTGGCATTGTGACTCTGTACATTTAGCCTCATTTCCACAATAAACAGGAATCAACCGTTATTTTTCTGCTGGGATAATAACACAGCAAACTGTATGAAGCTGATTAATGCCATGGTTACTGTAGTTAATCTGCAGCTAATAATTTATGAATCCCTGAATTCACATGTTCATAAAGCCAGTGCTAAATAAAAATAACAAGCTCTATTTCAGCAGACTTCTGGACCACTTAATATGTAAAGAAACACGTTGATTGCTCATTAGGAATTCTTTCTTCTCTTTAATCAGATGCCTCACCATCCAATCTGCTGTGATTTCAGACTAACACAGTTCTCCGCCTCCTCACTCTGATTCAGAGAGTGTGTTTATAATATAGTTTAATATTCTTGGTTTTAGACCAAAGCCAAAAATCATCCATTGTGTTCTTTTTGGTTCTCTATGCATTCACACGAAAAGAGATAAACAAAAGTTAACTGGAGATCTGATTGTTTTATGCATATTTGTGGTTATTAACTGTTATAATATCGACCTGTGTGACTCAAGTAGTTTTTAGATAGCTTTTTACAAATGTTTTACACATTTTTTACATATGTCCTCTGTCTTTTTAACATTTGTGCCTGTGTGACTTTTTTGTTCCAGGTGAGATTCTTCACTATTCAATTCTACGTGATGGACAGGAGCGTTACCGTGGAAACGAGCACAGCTTCACTGATGCAGGAGGCATCCGGCCTTTCCAGGAATATACTTATAAACTGAGGGCCTGCACTTCAGTGGGCTGCACTGAATCCAGCAAAGTGAGTGTGTGTGTGTGTGTGTGTGTGTGTGTGTGTGTGTGTGCGTGCGTGCGTGCGTGCGTGCGTGCGTGCGTGCGTGCGTGTGTGTGTGTGTCAGATACAAAATGACACATTCCCTCTCGGTTTTAAATTTACCTTGTTTTGCATTCATTGTCCAGTTGATCAACTCTATTGAAGTCAGTGCAATAAGTAGTCCATATGTTGTGATGGATTCTTTGTTAGCCCGTGACTGTGCATTTACAAAGTGGACCAACGAGGCAGGTGTTTCTACTAGAGTGGCCCGTGATTGGACACAGTGTTTAAAAACACCTGCTGTGTCTGATCAACCTTTATCAGTGCAACACACACTAACACACCAAATTGATCACATCAGTGTCACTGCATCACCACCACGACCCAAATATCACCTGCTGTATGATGGTCCTGACGATTGGAGAACTGCAAGAACAGGATCTGTCAGTATATGGAGAGAAAAAATAGACAGACTACAAAATGGAATTCTAAATCTACAAAATGTTAATAAACACCAATGAACCATAACATTATGACCACCTCATGGTTTCTACACTCACTGACCATTCTCTGAGTTTCACTAACCACACAGGAGCAGTTTGTAGTTTTATAATTACAAACTATAGTTCATTTGCTGCTCTGTAAACTTTATTTTTCCCCTTTCACCTGGTTTGTCATTGGTCAGGACTCCCACAGGACCACCACAGAGGAGGTATGATTTGGGTGGTGGATCATTCTCAGTGCTGCACTGACACTGACATGGAGGTGGTGGTTTGTTAGTGTGTCTTTCACTGGTACAAGAGGATCAGACACAGCAATGGTCCACCAACCAAACATATTCAGCCAACAGCATCCTGTGTCCACCAAGTCACAGGTAGTATGTGTTACTGCACAGTTTGTGTTCATAATCCACCAGTCCTTCATCAGCAGACACAGAATGCTGTTGGCTGGCTATTTTTGGTTGGTGGACTATTCTTTGTCCACCAACAGAGAATAGTCAGCAAAGCACAAAGCACAGTGACATTGAGTGCTTTAAAAAAATCCAGCAGCACTGCTTTGTCTAATCCACTCATACCAGCACTCTAGTCTGTATTAATTAAGACTCCAGTCTGTAATTATAGAACTACAAAGTAGACAGCGTGGTCAGTGGAGCTGAGAGAATGGACAGTGTTTGTAGAACCAAGGAGGTTTTCATAATGTTACGGTTGATCGGTGTATGGTTAGTGGAGCTGATAAAATGAACAAGTACTGTAGAAACAAGGAGGTGACTGCAGTGTTATGGCTGATCAGTGTATTAACTATTGCCTACGTTTGAGTCTATTAACTTTTTCAATTAACTTTAAAATAAAATATTACAATGTATCAGAATCAAATGTATAATCTCTATAGAACATCATTAAATCAAACAGGGCACTCCACATAGATGTGGCGTTCTGGAGCTCCATCAAACATTATTACATAACCTCACTATAGTTTAAGGCCAAATACCTTTTAGCAGTGTTGCAACATCTAGTGTACAGTCTTCACAGAAAAGTATAGGATTTTGCTTCAATAAAGAGGAGCAAAGCCCTGATTGATACCTGTCATTTTAGAAGAAATGTTGAATGAGTATCCACAAGCTTCTAGCCAAGTAGTGTAGTTTTAAAAGGATAGTTTAAATATAGTCATTGCTGTTTCCTCAGTTTCCTGAACTTCTACACAACAGTCATAGAGAAATTCATGAAGAAATTAATTCTCTAGTCCCAGCTCTTGCTGTCTAGTTCCAAAGTGCTGAGTCCAGCGGATGTTTTCGATAGCAGCGTCTTTTCTCCTGGGCCTCTATCTCAGCCACATCACCGTTATCTCCCTGTAATTACTGTTCACGGCAGATGAAAGAACAAACCAAACTCTGCTTCCGCACCGTTTTAGATCAGGTGATTACTGTCCTCTGAGGTTTGCTGAAGGAACAGCCTGCAACAGAGAGCTTGAAGTGAGAGCATCACACTTTTATTAATACAAAGCTGATGATCTAGTTCTCTATCCTTTCTTGGTCATCTCCATCTTTAATCAGTTATCTCTGTAGGGTCTGTAAGTGTAAGTAGTTCCCTGTTTTAAATAGACATCACACTGTTTTAAAACAAGCAGAACAGCAGAGGAGAGGCAGTTTCTTGTAGTGAATATTTTTCTCCTTAGAAAAACATTGACCCATATAATAGGACATTTTGGAAGAGGAGAATACTAAATGCCACAGATGGAGGGCCGATAATGTTTATGTGGATGGCATCAAATCCTCACATCAATTTTGGAGCATCTAATGTAAAGTCTAGAAAAATGGAGGCTTGTACCACAGCAAATGGGGAAATACATTTCAGGTTAATACCCTTTGTTTAAATATAGTGTACAGTTTTGCCATGCTGTATCTGCCTATCTTAAGTATAAGAATTTAGTGTTTAGTCCCATATTGAGAAACAGTGCTAGTGGACTGGTGTGTGTGTGTGTGTGTGTGTGTGTGTGTGTAGGTAGGTATTTTCAGGTTGGGAGATGTTAAAAGGTGGGGGATTAACTTGTACACCAGCGAGCGTTTGCCCCAAAACAGTTGCAATTATTGTCTGCCCCAATACAAGGGGAGCAATTACCCAGAGGGCCACGGGGCGCTGGGCCGACTGTGTCGGGGGGAATGAGGAGACGCTGATTTAATCTCAGCAGACACTCTGTGGGTTCACAAAAAAGCACATCAGGCCACTGCCCCGGCCATGATACAAACAAGCGGAGAGCAGAGGATAGAAGGAGGAGGGGAGAGAAAGAGAGAGTGAGAGAGGGAAAGAAACAGAAAGAAAGGACCACCTTAACCACCTCTCACGGCCTTCTCCTAATAGTCTGCCACTCCTAAAGACAAGAACCCAAACCACTAGTGACATTCTATTAGAGCAGGATATCCAAGCCTCCATTAGGGCAAATTGCTCTGTAATTCTTTTCTCTGTGTGTGTGTGTGTGTGTGTGTGTGTATGTGTGTGTTTAGGTGCTTGTAGTGACTGTCCAGGGTGTCCCAGAGGGTCTCACCCCCCCAGCAGTGAGAGCTCTTGGCCCCACGTCGTTGTACATCAGCTGGACACCAGCATCCAAACCCAACGGCATCATCCAGGAATATCATCTCAATCAGACCGGAGTAGGGCTTATCCACAAACACACGCATGGAGAGATGGAGTACACACTCACAGGTATCATACATTCACATGTAGCACACACTCATGTATCACACACACACTCACATATAGCACACATTCAGAGGTAGCACACACTCTCTGGTATCACATCTTCAAAGGAAGCCAACCCTCGGACCTATCTCACACACCGCAGAATACACTTTCAGGTGTCATACACTTTCAGGAAGTGAAAACTCAAAGGTATTTCACCATCACATGTAGCAGATATTTACTAAGGATGGTTTAGGTTCTCAGGTTTACATCTAATCTTCACTCTTTATGTAGTGCAGTGTCCCTGTCACTGCACTTGGGCATTGGGATCCACACTGACAGCACCCACTATTGGCCACACCAACACCACCTCCAGCAGCAGTTTCCTACACAAATACTGGCCACAGCAAATCCTATTTAGCTTTAGTGGATGTGCATGGTGCTGATCCAGTATGTGCTATGTATGATGTTCAGGTACTATGTGTGCTGACATCTATCACACAGATCATGCCATCACACCGTCACAGACATTGGGACAGTAGTTTTTACTCACTTAAATTATAGAATGTATTCTTATTTTGTTTTTTTAAACTATGTACACTTACTTCCATGACTCAAGGGGCTGCAAATTATTGATAACAATTAGTTGTGTTATAATATTTCTGTAATTCATAGCCTTACAATTGTGTGCATCCAGAGTGGACCACACCCACCACTTATTGTCAGTAAAGAATTGCATGTAATGAATTGCTCTTTCCCCATCAGCAGAACCACAGAGCATTTACAGTATCTCCTTCAAACTTTATTTATTATTTATTTATTTGCACTGTTTTCTGGAAGCGCATAACAGCTGAATTTACGCCTGATTCCCGCAACAAGCTGCTGCCCATCACCCTGAGGTCCTGCTGATTTGTGGGATTTTTTTTTTCCTCGTTTCCTAAGCTCCTGGCCCTGAGCCATACGTCACTCTGCGTTTGTGTGTGTGTATGTGTGTGTGTGAGAGTGAGTATGAGAGAGATAGAGAGAGAGTGTATGAGAGGTGGGGTTACACATTTAAGACTGAGTACATAGTGATGGACAGCTGCACATAGCACACAATGAGCAAGCTAATTACTGTTGAGTTGGCAAAAAGAACATTGGACATTTTTCTTTGTATGGTTTTGTTACATAGATGGTCAAGAGAATAGGTCACAAAACTGAATAATACAAATCCACAATATTTTTAGGATGGGTTAAAGTAGTATTAATGGTAATTACAGACATAACGATTAGTGGTAATTATACCTCATTCAGGAGTATTGATACTAACGATTTTAATGATAATAATATTTGTAGTAGTTTTAGTAGCACAAAATATATAAAATAAGAACAAAATATATATTAGCTATTTTAGCAAAAGTGTTATACAGGAAGCCAACATAAAAATATTGTTTACTCACTAGTAGTAATATCAAAGTCATTGTATCAAAAGTAGAAGTAATAATGCTAATTATAATGTAAGAATTAATACGACAAGCTTTATTACAATATTTTTCAGCTACTCATTTCTCTATTCTATTTGATATTATTAATAGTATGTAATTCTTTCGCTATTATTTTAGCATTATTATCACTCAGAATAACAATTCAGTTTTAGGTACTTGAGGTAGTGTCTCTCTAGGAGAAATTTGAAAATATTATCTACATAATTCACTGGTGAGTGAGAATGGGGGGAGGGTAATGATGGAGAGTGGGATGATTGTGGTTCCTTTGCTGCTGACACTATCAATAACATGATTATGAAATCTGATCTGGGCACGTATGTTTGGGAGCATCTGATCTTCTCCCAGTCAGAGTTAATATGAATGAAGAGTTCCTTTCTGAGGAAGAGAGAGAGAGAGAGAGAGAGAGAGAGAGAGAGAGGAGAGAGAGAGAGAGAGAGAGAGAGAGAGAGAGAGAATGATAAACTAGCTCTGAAGGCATGCACCCTTTTCTGATAGAAATGATAGAAACTCACTGCATATCTAAATGTAGATGGTTCTTATCTAAACTGAGAAGGTGCTGATGAGAAAGGTTTAAGTTATGTGCTCAGAAGTATTTTCTCAGCAAATTTGAGCCCACTGTGAAATTTTACTGAGATCTCCACAAAATCTTTAGAGAAAAGGATGTAAGTAAGTAAGTAAACTTTATTTATAAAGCACTCTTTACACAACCTAGGTTGACCAAACTGCTGTACATACAAATGGCTAATGACTATACATGAATACATACAGCCAAAATAAATCAGATAAATAGTATACTGTATTAAAATAAGTAACAATAAATAAAACACAGGTAAGAGATAAATCAAACAACCATAAAAAACACATTATGTTACCACAGTCTCTCTCTGTTCAAAAGTAAGTCCATAAAGACATGGATAAAAACATACATAAAGCCCTGATCTCCACCCGATAGAACACCTTTGGGATGAATTTGAATGGACACTGCGAGCCAGGTCTTCTCTCCAACATCAGTGCCTGACCTCACCTATGCTCTTCTGGAAGAATGGTCAAAAATTCCCATAAACACACTTTTAACCTTGTCAGAAAGCCTTCTCAGAAAAGTTGAAGCTGGTTTAGCTGCAGAGGGTGGGAGGTCATCATATTAATCCCTATGTATTAAAAATGGGAGGGGTCACTCAGGAGTGTATATATATATATGGCTTCACTAAGCTAAGATGCTAGAACGTCATAATGGGTTAACCTTTTAACTATACACATGTTGTAACAGGTTTTTTTTGTGCTCTTCTCTATGAGACTCACTATAAAATCCCTGTAGTGTTGAAGAGCTCTGAGCCTCTCTGGACACTGGAGAGCTGTTGGAAATCTGTTTGTGTTTGTAATTAAGTCTGAAACCATGAGGGGGTGGCTTCTGGACCACTAGGGCCCAGTAGTGCTCTGCTGAGTGAAGATATTTGGGCTGAAGGCCTTTGGGCTCCTCCAAAGCTCAGGGTTTGGCAGAGGAGACAGAGGGAGAAGGGAGAGCCAATCGGATGCCCTGGGATCAAGAAGGGGGGTGAAGGGAGTGAGGCATTGGATCTGATGCAGATTTGGCAGTGAGACACATTTAGAAATTTGGCAATGAAAAGATGGCAAGCACAGTGCTGCTGCTAGAAGAAGAGGAAGAGCCAGGGGTTTCCCTATTGTACAGAGAATTCCAAATATAAGTCTTTGCAGGAAGGAGTAGTAGACATTTTGAAAACCTGATGGGCAGGTCCAAAGGTTGGCAGGCATGTTGAAAAGCAAACATATCAACAAGGAGATAATGTGACAACTTATGTGTAACTGTACGTGTGATTTCCTTTTTTTATATAGTCAGGGTGTCTAAGTTCATCTTAGTTGGTTAGATGTAAGAAGTTGCATATATATTTATTACATCTAAATAAATGAAACCCAACTTTAATGATGAATGGATAGATATTGCATTCTCCTTTGCCCAGTTTTGTCCTGTTTGCCAAGAGCAGTTATCTTCACTCCATATGGAGACAGAGACCTGAGGTTTGGACCCAGATCTTTGGAGCTGTGTGACAATCAACAATACCTGTTGCAACATAGTGCTGTCCTGTTGGGAAGCTGTGGAGTATGTAAATGAAAACCAAATGCAGTAATGTGCAAATCATAAATCCTATATTGGAAATAATACAAAGGCTACATTTCAAATGTTGAAACTGAGAAAGATTATTGTTTCATGAAAAATATATGGTCGTTTTGAATTTGATGCAAGCACCATGTTTAAAAAATAAATAATAATGTTACAGAGACATTCTGACCACATTCTGATACATTCTGTGTTGTATCACCCCTTCTTTTAACACCGCTCTATAAATATTGGGAACTGAGGAGACCAGTCACTGCAGTTTTGAAAATCAAATGTTTTCCCATTCTTGTTTGATATGGGATTGCAGCTCATCCAGCAGTTACATCTAAAAAAAATGTGGTTTAGGAAAAATGAATGAATGGGCAAAATTCTGCTCTGCTAATGTTTATGCTCCAAATATGGGGTAGGAGTGTGTAGGTTTTTTTTATGTATTGAATGAACGTTCAGCGATGGTTGTGTTGTTACTGGGGGGATTGTAATTGCATGGTGCAATTAACTGTAGACCGTACTACTGAGGACCACACTTACGTTTGAGTTATTCTGATCACCATTTGGTTTCTGTATCTGCTAGTTTAACATGTCACACTTTTCCAGTGTGCTTTTAAATTTCTATTTTAATGTGAAGTTTTTGCAGGATGTGGTTATCTGTTGGACATTTAAGGTTTTTTTGGGAACAGAGGAAGAAGTAAAATTTTGAGAAAGTAATGTGTGATTGGAGAAACACAAATCAGAATGTTTTACCTCCAGTACACTCCTAATTCCAGCTTGAGAATCAGGCAAATCATTCATACTTTAGGGGAGGACATACGCCCTCTGGAGCCTGGGGTGACTGTTGGTCATAACCCCACTATGTCAAGAGCCGTGCAACAGAAACTGTTGGATCCTATCTAAAAGATACATTAAATTTATTTTTGTTTTTCTCCACTCCCCCTCCCTTCCTACACTTAATGGCACAGCAGATGCAAATGGTCTGTCTGTGGCTTTGTGATGGGAGAGTGAAAACTGACATGAGGGAAACGCATAAACCTGCAATGGAATTCTGCACGGCACTCTACACCCCAGAACACTGTGACTCGGACTCTGCTGCACAACATCTTAAAGGACTTCCTCAGCTGGAACATGATTCTATAGTTGCCCTGGATACTGATTTAACCTTACAGGAACTTAATGCTTTAGATGGGCAACCTAGTGAAGAGAAGTATCCAGGCATAGATGGCCTGCCGTCTTTTACCCAGTTCAAGTCAGCATGCTCTGTTTCTTTTTTGACAACAAAGGGAACTTGTCCCTCTTAAAGATTTGGAAATTATTGCAGTCTTATTGCATCCCTGTGAGGTCAATAATCGGTGCGTTTTACTTGGATAGAGGTGTTCTGTATTTTTGTAGGTAACCTGTCATGACTGTTGGGTTGGCTTTTTGATTGTGTGGATCATCGTTATACTTTCAATGTTCTTATATCTTTTAGTGTTTGAGATTATTTTATATATTTTGTGTTCCTGCTGTAAACTGGAGCAGTGTGCATGTTTTAGGAAGGGAGTGAGGAGTTGAGTCTGCCTCTTTCAATGTTAAGATGCACCAGATAACGCTGGCCAGCTGTACATTCTAGCAATTAATCCACTGCTCTGTTGTTTTTGAGAAAGGTTAACCTGTTTTTGTGTTCAAGGAGCACCTCAATGCTCAGGAATTGTTTTCCGCCTACACTGATGATATGTCAGTTTTTGTCAACAAGAGTCAGGAGGTTAAGGATTTATCTGAGGCCCATGTGATATATGCAAAGGCCTCACCATCCAGAGTCAACTGGGACAAGTGTAAAGCCTTATGGGCAGGTCAGGGGCACGTAGAGGGTCTCCTAGCTCTTCTCAGGAATCCAAGGTGGGGTAGAGAAGACCTACTGGGAATCTTCTTGGGATCAGATTCTTTTGATAAATAGAATTGGGAGTGTGCACCAGATTTTCTTGCTGGAAATGGTTGCTCCCTGAGCGGTCCTTCTGGGGGGAGAGGGCTGGTAGCAAATATCTTGGTTGTCTCCAGTTTGTGGCAAGGTTTTAGTATATCAAATAGGTCTCCTACAGGGTTAGTTTGAGACATAGAGAGACAATAGGTGAACAATTTCTGTTTCGGCCAACCCTGGGTCTGCCTGTGCCCCCTCCACCCTATAAAATATGATCTGTCAGCAAAGTTGAATGATTTTAAATCTAGTCACTCTCAAACAAACTCTCTAATCTCATTCTGAGATTAATGTAGGTCAATCATATTATTATTTACTATATCTCTAGATATTTTGGTTTTAAATGATTTTATCCACAGAAAGTGTCTTATTCCATTAGGGAACATTTTGAAATCTGGCAAGAAATTATGCTTGAAATAAACTAAAAATAGCTTTGACAACAATTTGTACAGTGTAGTGTATAGAGTGCAGTATAGTGCATAATTTGGTTTAATATTTAAAAATAATTCTTCTCGTATAACCCAATACTTCTATTTCTTTATAAATATGTTAAATTGCTCGTTTTCTTGTTTCAACACTGACACAGACACTCTGTGTGAGTCCGAGCCAAAAGTCTCCACCACAAAGACTCTCTTTGTTGTTCCAATGAATAATGGCTGGATAAATGAAAGGCATCATTAGTGTTAGTTTAAATGTGGCTCTCTGTCCCAAAGGTATAAAGGGATGAGGACAAAAGGAGTGGTGAAATGTAGGTAGGGAGTAGGATTCTTTAAAAGCTATTTGAGAATAATTGCTCAGTTCTTTCTGTTCTCTGTGGGATGAGTTCAAGCACATAGTGGATGTGATCTAAATTAATTTTTACATTTATTAGTTTGTTGAATTTCTAGGTGAATGTTACAGACAGCAGAACTTTTTATTTAGTTATTGTCACGTGCCACATTTGCCATAATTTTCCACAGTCCTGAATATGTTAAATTCAGTAGATATATTCCACTGTACAGAATATGTAGAAAATGGGTTCATGTGTTTTTAGTTGGTTAAAAAATAGAACACCCAAATATTTTGCATATGAATGTACACCACAAGATTAAAATCAGCGAACGGTGAAGTGAGTGACATTAACTCCTTACAGTGGCATGTGTCAAGGGGTTTGATATTTTGCATGTAACGTTAACAGTCAGTTCTTGAAGCTGATGCTATGGAAACATGAAAAAATGGGCAAGTGTAAGGATCTAAGCAACTTTGACGAGGGCCAACTTGTGCTAGTCATATTGTTTTGGTCAGAGCATCTCCAAAACATCAAGTTTTATAGATGTACCAGAGACAGGGTCATGGGTGCCCACAGCTCATAGATTCTCCAGATAAAACAAACTGCTGAAATATGTATTAGTGACTCTGACAGGCTGGCATACTTACACAAGTGTATGGAACGGTGTACTCATGCTGACCCCTTTGCTCTCTCACACACCAGTGAAGGTTGGGCAACCATAGCCCTGTTTTTGTTCACTGGTTGTGCATTCTGGGACTGCTTTTGGTTGTCATTAACCAGTGTACACCAGAACACCTTTAAAACCGTGCGTTCTGAAGATGCTCTTAGCAGGAAATTATGACCATCACAAATTGTCACTTGTCAGAGTCTGATCCTTACAAATGCCCATTCTTCCAGCTTTCAACACATCAAGTTTAAAACCTGACTGTTCACTTGCTGCCTACTATATCCCACCTCTCAACAGATGACACAGTACCAAGATAATCAATGGTAATCACTTCACCTGTGGTTAAAGTAGTGTATTTATAAATCTGGCAAACAAACCTTAGCATCCTAAATGTTAATATAAAATCTACTGCAAATTTCTCTTTTCTCTTTGCTATTCATCATGCATATATATTTATCAAAAAGTGAGTAGAGGTATTATACATGTGGCTGATTACATACTCAAATTAACCAGTGGGGTGCATATGTGTTGATTTATATTTTTGCAGACGCACACTGCAATAAAGCATAACATATATTAAGTAATTGTTGAGTTCTGTGTGATAATTTAAATTAATGTAATTTACAAAATAATGTTTAATAGGCAGATTTAGCTATTAGACAGTTGTTATTTTGCCACATTTCTCTAAATAGTCTATTACATCATAAAAGGCATGCTAATTACCAAGTTCATTTATGCTTATTTTTGATAGCTGGCAGCATAAAACATATATTTTATGTAATGAATTTGTGGTTGTTGTTGTTGTTTAGATAATCCATAAATTATAACAGATTTGAAGTGCATTGTATAATTTATTACTCAATAGTGTGTGTGTGTATGCGCCATACAGTGCTGCATTTGAAAACACAATGTGGTAATGATAGTAATTGACCTCGGTGCTGGAATAATTTAACCTTGACTTTGGCTTCTTCAGGAAAATCCAGAGAAGACTGATGCCATGCACGGGCTCTTTGAGTATAATCACAAATTACCTCATATTTTTTTTTATTTAATTTTTTTTCTCCTGAAATGATCTGTACTGAATTAATGCTCACCAGTAAGAGTAAAACATGCACTTGCACATGCATATTAGTTATGCACTGTAATTTATTTTGTTTTTTGTTTTGAATCTTTGAATTCTCAGCCATGAGAGTCATGGTTTATGGACAATTAAAAATAATAATTTATATTATATAATTACATTAAAAATTTAAAACTTACTATATTTAAAATTGAATTTGTAACACAGATGCAAAATGTAATTATTTATTTTTATTTTATTCAATGTGTTCTGCCATGATTTTTTTTTTCTAACCAAATTTGGCAAATGATACAAGAAATGTAATAATAAAATAAAATATTAATATTGATAATAATAACAAGAAGAAGAAGAGTAAGAAGAAGAAGACAAATATTAATAAATGATATGGCTTATTTATAAAACAATGTAAAATGTAGGGAAAAAATTGTAAACAGTGATTGTTAGGCATTGTTAGGGTGGTTTATAATTTCATAATTTCAAGGTTTTTTAACATATGAATAAAGAGGTTAATTTGATTCCATAAATTTGGTGAACAGGGAGAAAAAGACAGAGGAAGGATGTTCCCTTAATTGTTAGTAGGATTTCTCAGCCAAAAAGGAGGGGATATACATGTTCAACCTCCTTAAGGAGTGCTGTCATCTTCTCATTACCTTATCTTCTGCAAATGCAAATGGTAAATGGCAGGGTGTCGATAAAGGTCCTTTTTAATGTCATTTGTTTCGAGCTCTATTTTGGACGACAGTTCCACCCTTGTTTCACGTTGAGATGCCAACTGGGGTAAAAAGTGGGCACCCCCCCCCCCTCCCACACACACTCTCTCTCTCTCTCTCTCAGACACCCATCTATATATATTTATTTATGTACTGATACCTTTTTTCCCCTCTTCTTACTGGTTATTTTATTCCTTAAACAGCCTTAGAGCGCCCCCTTCAGTTCAAACAGAAAAAAATATCAAAGAAGATGTTTTTCTCATTTGTATTCAATATTTCTAAACTTGTAACTTCTAAACTAATATATTTACAAATATTTTATATAATCAAAAGTGTACACAACCTGGTTAAATTACACATTTCCTCTACATAGAACCCACTTCTGAGTTGAACCCACTCTAGGAAAAAAAATAATATATATATTACACGTATATATTTTTTCCTCCTCCATTTTAAATTCCATACGTAAACATTAAAAGCTTTAAAATAAATGACAAGCACATTTCCAGAAAGGTTATTTTATAAAATGTAATAAAACCAGAATCTGTGATTTGTCTGTTGTTTCTTTCATATCTTTCCAAAGTATTCACTGAACATCTTGGTTGCGTTTTTTGCAAGTATAAATTAATTTAGAATTTGATTTCTGCAACACACTTAGGATGAGTATTGTAAGAGTGAAATATGAAACACAGAAACTGATTTGAAACATTCCACTATAAACAAGAGAATATAACTGTATAAGTAATATAAAGAAATATATAATAAAAAGAGTTTAAAATATAATAATGTTGGTCTTTCACCATAATTATGTATAAATATTTTGGAAAATTAAGGAAATCCAGTGAAATCTTATTCAGAGTAAGGCACGGAACCACCATTGAATATGTGTGACCTTGAGGGTGACATTGCACGACAAACCACCAATCTACTGTGATAAATAAAGTCGCATTAATTTAGGAGTTCTTTGGAAAACCACTTTTATTTACTAGTTAGGTGTTGCATCAAGAAGTGCAAGCAAATTATAACAGAAGGAGAAATCCATCAATTAATTCTATAGAGAAATACAGTCAAATACTTCGAGCTCAAGCTCATCTTAAATCAGAATGTCCATAGAAACATGTGCTGTGGGATGTCCATGGTTTTTTCAGGCTGCCTATAATTCAGATCTTTATCCAAAGAAACACCATGAAGAGCAGAATCAGTCAACAATGACCACAAACTGTTGAGGACACAGTCTTGTTCCCAACAGGAATGGCCAACAATTACCCTTGCAACTGTGCAGCTATTTATATCCTCAGTTCTCAAATTGTTAAAATGTTTGTGGTACACACTGGTAAACACAACTATAGCCCAATATTTTTGGAGTGTGTTGCAGGCATTTAATTCTAAATTAGTTTATGTTGCAAAATGCAATCGAATTGGTCAAAGAAAATGTAGCTTTTACCCTAACAATTTATTTGATTGCACACATTTTGTAGTAGAATAAACTAAATATCCAGGAAAATTTAATAGCTACATAATATTTATAAGGTAATGTTAGACATAATTGTATGCATTTATATTGTTTATATTACACATCTGACCTATCAATTATTCATGTCATTTTTTAAGAGGGATGGAGTATTTGTTGTGAAAATTATTCATCATCTCATTGGATTAGGTTGCTATGTGTTTTAAGTTGTTTATGATGTCTGTGTGTTTGTGTGTGGAAGTGGTTTCCATGGTGATAAAGATGCTGTTAAGTCACTGTCTCCTCGTGTTTAAGATGCACCACATAATTCTTTATTTAATCCAAACACGCTCAGAGTCTCAGGACATCGATCTGAGTTTGAGTGAACTGATAAAGGAAGGTACGCACCAGAATATGTTTACACTGGATATCTGAAAGAAGTTAGACAGTTTTTTCATGCGTTCTTATTGTTAGTTTTATTTAATAAAACATTTAAACATTTAGCTTACATCGCAATTATTACATTTTTCTTTTGATAAATATTTCCTTACATCCTTACAATACAAAAATGAATAAAACCCACAGTTACCAGAAAGAGCTGTCATTAGTCATTCACCAGGAAAATTAATAAAATTAAATGTACTCTGCAAGAATTTCTCTTATTAAGTGAAATAATTCTGAATCTAGTCAATACAGTTGGCCCTCTATATCCATAGGTTCCACATCCTAAAATATGTGTGTATGTGTTCTGCTGAAGCCAATTCACAGAACCTCAGTATCCCCCCAGCCCTCAGTATTTGAGGATTGTTAGTCTCGTGTATGATTGGTGTGTTTGTTTGACAATGTAGTAAATGTAGTGTGGCCATAGGTACATATGTGCTAAACTTTAAATTCAGTGGTTTCTTGTTGTTTTTTTTGTTTATTTTTTGGTTATTTTTCCATATATAATGGAATATGACAACTATTTACAGCATTTACATTGTACTAGGCATTATAAAGGATATTTGAGCATCCATAGGATTGGTATCTGCTGTGGGTCCTGGAATCAGTCTACTTTAAGTGACAAGTGGCTTATTTCAAATTTTCAGTTGTAAGAATATTAAGATATTAAGAAGTTTATACATAAAAATAAGATTATAATTGTAAAAAAGTTTAGTAATAGTTTTACAACTGTTTTAGACATTTGAATTTCAAGGTGGAATTACATCTCCAGAGAATGGTCAGTGATAAATGTCACTAATAATAATTACTTACTTTAATGCTGTAATTTATTGTACTTAAAATAATTCTAAAATATTATTTCTATTGTTAGAAAATTATTGTAGTGCACTGCTAACTTATTTGGGGGAAATAAAGCATGATTTGATTTTTTTCTACAACGTACCACATCGTTCTTTTTTATCATGCTTTATTTTCCCAAGGTTTTTTAAATTCATCAAGTAACTGGTAAATGTGGGTTAAAAAGTGTAGAAGTGTATGACCTGTAGAGGATCTGTCGCATTTTTTAATTTTAATATTAGAAAACCATGCACCTTAACCTTTAATAAGTGTGTTCTATTGTGTCAAAATGCTTAAAATTTAAATATATACTTTTACAGTAGAAAAAATTAATTTGCCTTTAATAATACTCTAGCCTTTAATGAAAGTCAAAGTAAGAAGTTATATCACTTTTAGTAAAATGTTGACACTAAATTGAATTGAATGTTAAAATATAGGTGATCTGCATCCCTGTAATTCTCTCTCTCTCTCTCTCTCTCTCTCTCTCTCTCTCTCTGTGTGTGTGTGTGTGTGTGTTTTCCAGGTTTACAACCTCACACTTACTACAGTTTCTTGCTCATTGCTTGTACAGCAGCAGGATGTGGAACAAGTAACATATCAACAGCACACACACTGGAAGATGCTCCAGAAGGTTAGTACACACATTCACACACACACACACACACACACACACACACACACACAACACACACACACACACACACAGAGGACACTTCCTCCCTCTACACTGTTATTATGTTATTAATCAGTTCTGTTATTTATAGGAATTTTGTTTTTCTGTGCAACAGGATCTGTCTGTACTCTTTTGAGAAGGCTTTTCACTAGATATTGGAACATTGCTGTGTTTATTTGCAATTGTTCAGCCACATAATCTTTAGTGAGGGTAGGCAGTGATGTGATATGATGAATTCTAGATCACAATCTCCACTCCAGCTTAATGCAGAGGTATTGGCGGATAACTCTGGTGAACACAGATACTAATATGTTGGCATTGGGCTTCATGTATGCAATTATATATACAAACAAACTGAGTCTAAAAATAAAGTTTCTTCTCTCTAGGTGTATGGATGGTACCAAGGCATGTGTTAGTGAACAGTTCATCAGTGGAGCTCTACTGGAGCGAACCTTCCAAACCCAATGGCCTTCTTACTCAGTACTGCCTCTTACGAGATGGAGAGGTAGTATACAGAGGGGGACCAGACCAGAACAACTTCACAGACTCTGACCTACAGCCCAACACAAGGTCATATGTCTTTTAAAATTCTTCCATTATATTAACCATGAAAACCCTATCTTTTTTTGGATTTGTCAGTGCCCCTTCAGTTCCAGTTAAACAGCAATGCTGTGATACAGCCATATTTCATGTTATTTCTTTTCTGAAAACCTTAGGCTATTGAAATATGGGATAACGAAGTCTAAATATTAACTGATGTTTGATATTTTCTTGACATTTGCCTGTTAATTTTGACTTATTTATGAATGTAAAGCCTTCAAATCATATACTCACCTCAGAAATCTCTTCAGAATTTGTTTAGGGCTAATAAGGCCATTATTCAAACTAATGAAAACTGTGGTACATTGGATATTTATTATATGCTTATTTAAAATACACAATATGAAAAGAAAATTGGTAAAAAATATGTGAAATTATTAGAAACACAAGAAGAAAATAGTAGTAGAAACAACGAGAATTGCACATTTTTTGCAGAAGGGCCAAAAAAGAGTTATAATTGCTGAATAAAACATGCTTTTTCAAAGAGCACCTGTTTTTTGATTGATTACTCCCGGAGGATTCACCAGTGCAATTTTAAAAATGGTCGGATCTGCCGTTTCTAATGATATACAGATGACTCTGAGGTGTTTAGACATTCCTAAGTTATAAAGCTGAGAATACAAGGTATAATTTAGTTTACACTTTATGCAAAAATGATCAGAGATAGTTTACAAATTCTGTTTTAAGCATGGCCACCTGTTCATTGGTTACCCACTCTGTGAAGCATTGACTGGTTCATATTTAATATGTCTTATATTGAGATTGTTGCAAAAACATTCCCCTATTTCTAAACAAGAGATTAAGTGATTTCATCTACTTAATATGTCTCAGTAGCAGTCATTTTAATGATTTTTTAGTCAAACTTGTGGCAATGCAATGAGACACATTCACTAAGTAATATCACTCAAAATATGTATAAATGGCAAAAAATGTAAAAAAAACCCCATTGTATTTACAACAGTCTCAGAATGAGAACTATGCGATATATAGTGTAGATACAAGATGGTTTCTCTTGTTAAAAGATTATTCTTTGCAGTGTATGGATATAAGGAGTTCTCTAGAGGTGGTGTTTAATGATAGTAAAGTGGGAGATGCTTAATATTTCTCTCATCAGACATGTTTCCCTCAGTGGTGAGGTGTGTGACAGCTAATCAACATGGTCATAAATAATCGATGAGAGCGGACCCTCGGTACTCTGTCTAAAGTAGCCCCCCCACCATTGTGGTGTTCCTTACAGAGTTAGATTGGACAAAGAAACAGGAGCAGCATCCAGAAGAAGAGTTGGGACGGCTTTTGGCAGGTCATCTAGAATTATAGCAAATTAAACGTCATGCTTCACTGAGAGACTTTTTAAAGCCACAGTATAAACAAACCAATGGGAAAAGGGATGGGAGGGGAATTGAAACTTACCAATCAAAGCTCACAGCTGCTTCTGACAGCTCAAATAGGTGGAGAGGGTGGGCCTTAAATAAATAAATAAACCAAGCTCTCATAGAATCACACTGAATGACAACTCGAGCCTTTCCTCATCTCCGCGAGCCGATAACATAATGAAAACAAACAGATTTATATTGTATCTTAAGCTGCTTATTCGACACACACAGCTTTTTCAAATATTTACTCGCCTTATTGCATAAACAAAACAATCCAAAAGCACACAGCACGTGTGTTTCTATGATTAGAGAGCGGCTTCAAGATACGCTTTCGGATTTCATAAAAAAAAAACACAAATCTGATATTTTGGAGCTGACAACACTTCAGATGTTTATTTCAAACACATAAGAGCTTTACATGATGCAAATGATCAAATATAACATGCTTATAACTGCACATAAAATAATAGAAACATACCCCATTTAAAAAATTATTGTCCTCTTTCACCTAGCTATACAATGATTTGGGTTTTGGATCTTTCTCAGCTCTGCAATGAAACTGTAACTGTGGCGATGTGTTAGTGTGTGTTCTGATGGTCTGACAAAACAGTGCTTCTGGAGTTTTTTTTATGAAGTGTGTCCTCTCATAAACCACTGTAACAATCACATCTACCTCTGTGGTCAACCTTATAGATATACTATTAGAAAAAGTAGTTCATCCATCGCTTTGTGTTGTTCTTCCTGTAGTCTTTCTTCAGTGGACACAGGATGCTGCCCACTGGACGCTGTCTACTGTGTTTTTGGGTTTTCTCAGTCCAGCAGCAACAGTGTTTAAATGCTCCAACATCAACTTTAATCAACCACCCTAATAATATTGCCTGTTCTGTGGTGGTCCAGTGGGATGGGGTGTCTAGCCCATAGAAGGACATTGTAAAAGGGGGCTAACGGGTTATCCAGAGCAACAAATGGACTACAGTCTGTAATTCTTAAAATACAATGAACCTATATGGTAAGTGGAGCCAAATAACTGGAAAATGAATGTAGACTTTTTTTTTTCACGAAATCTGAAAACCAAAACTACAAAGGTGGGTCTCAAAAGGGACTGTTTGGTGCCTTACCATGTTTCTGCATGGTTATTATGGCTCCCATCTTCTCTGTAGCGTCGTTTGTGAAGGCTTTTTGAGCAAGTGGATTACCTTATGTCTTAATTCCCTCAAAAATATCTTCCTGGAAAAATGAGTAACTCACACTTAACGGCCATTTTGACAGGAAATGAAATAAAGGAAGTGTCATATATCACTCGCACACGCGCCATTTTTTTGTAGGAGATCCACGCGTAAAAACGTGTCCGGTGACAAATCTGCTGCACTAATGCATTTTATTGCCGCTGATGAGAGCGGTGTATTATGGCTGATGGGCTTATTTTAAAGGGATAGTGCCGGAACAATAGTTAATGCAGAGGTATTAATGGGTGTGTATGGAGTTTATGGCAAATTAAAAGCCCCCAATGTTCAACATGACCCACTTACATTGGAAATTCAGACCTTTGCACTGACACCTCTCGCTGTTTAAAAGCTAAATCTATCTTGTGAAGTCATGTGTGTCTTAAAAGAGCTTTCCTCCGGGCATTTTTATACCCTGCACCAGGCATTAACACAGACTCTCTCTCTCTCTCTCTCTCTCTCTCACGTGCACACACACACACTACCCTTCCCATTCATATGCATGTGTGTGTGTGTGCACTTGTATGTGTGTGGAGTATCCATCAGGCCTCTGAAAGATCATGCTGAGGCTCTGATCAGCATTGCATTAACACTGTCATCTGTTTAATGGCATCACCTTTTTATCGATCCTGAGCACAGCTTTACACTGCACTGTTATAGTAAAATTAACACAGAGCTCTTCCATTAGAGTTTCTAGAATATTTTAGGACTGGAAAGAAGCATCTGCACTTTGACAAATGACAAAATACATTTGCTAATGACTAAGGGAATACCCTAAAATGGTTTATAAGGTACAGGTTCAGAAGAAAAACACTCCCATTGCACAAATGCATTTTCCTCATTTTACATATATGTGATCCATTAAATATTGTGGATTGTGTGACAGTGTAATAGGTATAACCCATGGCGATCAATGTTGAACCACACTACTCTCAGTGACTTTACATTATTGAAGATCAAAAAACTTGGAGGAGAATACGAATTAACTGTTATGTATTACATAAATTATTAACTATTTCAGCGTATTATTCCCCTTCCTACATGCTTTCTGTAAACACATTTATTTTTGAACACATGGATACAAATAGGGATCCTTACCCATTAAATTATTTTTAAGCTGTAATTTTAATGTAGAAATACTACATAGTGTTCCTTTAATATGTTGCCTGCCTAGTGTTTACTGCTAGGTTTAGAATGTTCCAATAATAATTTGACAAGAGACTATTTGATTGAGGCACCTTGTTAATTCACATGCTTCTCAGAATATCAGTCCAGGGTTTAATCCTGGTTTGGGCCCATGTTTTTCAGCAGCTGAATAAGTACTAGATCCCTTTTTTAATACATACTATGTGAACACCAGTGTCAGCAGTGGATGCGAGTTTAAATAAGTGATTTCACTTTATTATAAAGGGCTTCTGGACAATTTTGAACAGTGAAGTTAAATAGTGTGTGATGAGATGGAAGTTTATGAACAAGAGAAACCCAGTGCTAATGTCCCCTTTAGGCGTTATATCATTATATTTTTCTTTTTTGTTTTTACAGGTATGCTTATGAGTTGGAGGCAAGCACTGGAGGAGGGAGGAGTTTAAGCAGGAAGCACATCATCCAGACACCAGTCTCATCACCTGAGAGGATCCCACCTCCGAATTATGTTAACGTGTCAGGCCCTCGCTCTGTTTTTGTCTCCTGGTCACCTCCTGGTATTTTTCCACTTAATTTCATACTATTTTAGCCTTCTACAACTTATTATTTTAGTCTTTGAATACTTATTATGCAAGTACGCCTTAAAGGCAGGTTAAATCTTTATACATCTTATTAATATATACAATATTGAGAACTTTGACTATGATTAAGGTGTTTATATGTTTATTCAACATTGTTCTGGAGGTGTTTTTACTCACTTTTTCCACTGACAGGTCATTTGGCTTGTTTACAGAGTGATAGTGCAGAATAAAATGATAGGAAAAATGATGAATTTTTCTATAAAGACTATAAATGTTTTGTCCGCAATGGGTGAACCTTAAAGTAGAGGATAATAGTTATTATAATGTAGGTCTAAACATGTTTGGACACAGAGTCTACTTATTAACCATATAAATAACTTTTCAGGTGCCAGGAACCTTTGCACACTAGTGTATGTCTGAACTTAAAATGTTACTTGAAGCATGCTGTCCTTGTCACATCATGTCTGTTCTCCATTGATCAATCAGCACATCCTCAGGGTCTTGCTGAGCATTGTGAGTCCTCCAGGGCTCAGCCTTCTCACTCGCTGAGAGCACGAACACAAACAAGCTGGTGAACAAACAAATAAATGCCCTGCCTTTCCCCCTCTCCCTCCTCTCTGTTTGCTTCAGTGGGAGTTGACACAAGCTCATTCCCATTCAAACCCTGAACTCTCTCACTATTACACCACTCCACCTGCCGAGGATGGTGAGAGAGAGAATGAGAGAGAGAGGGAACGGCATCACTTCTCACTGAGCCATTCAAGCGTAGAGAAGAAGAGAGAACGCTATCTTCCTCCAGAGCTGATTGTCTGCCTCAGATGGTCCATCTTTTGTTATTATTGTCTCATTAGGCCTCTTTCCTGTGAGAAGAAATCTCGATTACACCTAAAGAGCCTTTAACTATCCCCTGGCACCCAAATAGCCTGGATTACTCACTGACTTTAGATTCAGAGAGGCTGAAATAATATAAAAATATAAATCTATGGCTTTAAACCACACTTGGTTAAGTCTGAACGCAAAACAAAAAAGGCGGCCCCCTGTCAGGTCCGACAGAGTAGTCCCTTTGCCTTCCTCCATGTCGTTATTTCATATTAGACTCTCATTTGAGTTGAAAGTGGGGGCGAAAAAAAACTCCAAAGTCAGTGATTAGTTGTAAATAATAGAACTTAAGGACCTGTAGCGATTGAACCTCTCTGGCAGGAGAAGCACTGATCAAAGCTGGCTCTAATTTGAGATGGGTTTGTGTCTCGGGCAAAAGAAAAAAAAAAGTCTACATCTGCTCGGGGAAGACGGCAATGAAGGAAGTTGAATAATTTAACTTTTTCATTTGTAAAGATAATCAGGCCGCTCGGAATACATCGCCTAGTCTCATAAATGTTGAATAACCTATCAGCCTCCAGTTGCCGTAAATTATGAAAGGTGCCAGTGATGGGAATATTAACAAAGCGCAAAGAGCCCGGTGCCAGCTGCAGAAAAAAAAAGTGTCAAAATGTGTGTTGTAGCAGAGTTTCAGAGGGTTTGAGAAAGAGACAGAGACAGTTTAGGAAATATCACGAACTCACAGAACTGTAAGTGTACAAGTTTACAAACAGTTCATTTCTTCATTGTATGTTATAACCTTTATAATCACCTCTTAAAATTAAATTAATCTCCATTAATTTAAATACTTTAATATCTGCAGAAAAGCATGATATAAAATGATATATAATAGGGTGCCATGTAATAAATAAATTTGCCATGCCCATTGCAAAGAGACTGCCAGGGGATGTGAAGCTCCTTAACTGTGAAATAGTAGAACTCTGTTTTTTGAAGTGATAGAGTTTCATTCAGTAATGTTTATAAATGAATGAATCAACTGAATAGTTGTACTTGTTTATCCCTTGCATACTCAAAATGCTTTACTTTTTTGGGACATTAAGTAATCACTTCAACTACCACTAATGCCTAGGAAGATGAATGCCATCAGTGTAATGCCTTGTCAGAACAGTGAAGAAGTGAATCTCACTGCAGAAAGAACAAACTCCGGACTTATTCCCTTCATTTCAGAAACAATGCTGGCTGCAAAGTTTTGGACATATATTGTATTTGGTATGACTGAAAATAAGGCGGACATTAGTGTTTTTTCTAAACAGCTCTGTGTGGTGTGTATGTGTGTGTTTGTGTCTGTGAATGTGTGCATGTGTGTTTCCAGGTGTGTTTAACAGGAGTCTTCCCATTAACTATAACATTTTACTTAATGCATATACCGAACGGCCCTTGACCAGAGGGGCCGGACAGGACCAGTTCTTGCTGCTGGATGGACTTGACCCCTACACACCTTATAACATCAGAGTGCAGGCCTGTCAAACAGGTACCAGACCATTTACACTAATTGCATTAAAAGTGATGGATTATGAAAATATCACATTTTCAGTGCATTAGCAGATTAATTTGGGAGTCTGCAGCCTACCAACTTACAAACTGAAATAACAGCAGTCATCTTTTGTGAGCTACCTATGTCTTGGAAGATTGTGTGCTACTTCTTACTCTGAGTTTACCATGCTTCTTACGTCAAATACAGATACTTTAGAATTGCCCCATTTTCTTGTTAAATTATGTCCTATCACAGCACTGGACCCGTGTTTATGTGAGAATGCAAAAAAAAAGAGGTTAAACACAGCGAAGGGAGCGTCTGCTCCTCACTCTTTGGTTGTCATCCTGACCTGACCTGTGGCTCATTCTCATTTAAAGAAACAGTTGCTAAAACTGGTGAATGGTGAACAGAACTGTTTAGGCAAGAGGAGAACAGTGCTGTGTAGTTTGATATTTGTTGTATTTTGACAAAACCATATAAAATATGTTGAATTAAAAACCCAGGGATCTGTGTTAATTTGCACATATTTGTTCACTCCTTAAAATATGTGAACTCTTTACTTCATTGTGGAACATTTTTAGTCCTGGTTACACAACTTTAATATCTTTAAAAAAGATAATCAGGTGCAAGTAAATATTACTCAAGTTAGCTGCTAATGAACGGTGTCTTAGTTTATCACATATCTCCCTTTTTTAAATTGAAATTCTAAAAACTTAATTTGCAGAACATAACTGGCCTCACTTCCTCTCTGTGTTGGTAAGAGGGCACTCTTCCCTCACATCAGCATGAATGAACTGTAAGATATAAATGAATTGTTTGTGTATTTAGATGGTTGTGGTGCGGGTCCGGGGGTCTCTGTCCGAACTTTAGAGGCAGCCCCACAGGCTTTGGATCCACCAGAATTAACTCCAGCTGGAGCTGCTGTTATTGAAGTTTGTTGGAGTCCTCCACACAAACCTAATGGACTCATTACCATGTACTTCATATACAGGTGAGATATATTGCTGTGAGTATTTATCCAGAGGTCACATACTGATTTTGGGTAATTAGTAATGGGTCACAATCTTTATGACCAGCTCATCCCAAAGGTATTGGATGGAGCTTCATCACCACAGATAATCCACAGTCTAATGTTGGGATGATTTATACAGCCGTGGCAGACACATGGCATTTGGCATTGTGAACACAGAGCTTATACACTTGGTGTGTGCTCAGTTGGCACTGGAGGCCACAGTGGGAAAGGAGTAGTTAAAAACAGTGTCTGCAAACTTTTAGGAATGTTATTCCTCACCCTTAATGAGGGGTGGGCCTACATGGTGATTGGATCTGAATCAGGATTAAGTGGCTGGTGATTTGGCTGGAGTAATTTAGTTGCACTTGGGAGGAAAAAAGATGATTTTGTCCTTGAATTCTGTAACAGCCCATATGGTCGAATTAGGGCAAAAAAATGCAAATGAGCCCAATTCAACATTACAGAAATAGGAATAACTAAAGAAATAAGAGCTGTGTTGGATGTTTGTCTGTATGTGTTGTGCATTTAAAAGTATCTGGACATGGTGTAACAATATTACTGTGTAACATTAAACAGTAATTACACCTCGACCTTGAGGTGAACAGAATGATAACAGTTGGTCACACTTCTCAGAGGAGGGGTGGTTAGGGGAGAGAGAGAGAGGGGAGAATAGGGACAGACAGTGAGGGTAAGATAGAAACAGAGTAGAGAAAAGGGCGAGAGAATGAGGGAAAGAGATGGAGAGCAAAAGTGAGAAATAAATATATATGTGTGTGTGCATATATACATTCACAGAAGAGAAGAGGGAGGGATTTCAGCAGTAGATCTGATGGGCAGCTGTAAATGGAAGCTGATGTGGTGCTGCTGACTCTGATTATTCTTATTGAACTCTGAGGAGAGAAAGAGAAGGAGGGAGAGCATGATAATATGACACAGGATGCCACTCGATCACTCAGCACTAAACGAGGGAAGCTTCCACCGACACAGCATAATCACAGCAGCATCAGAGGGCACCACTCTGTAGAGGGAGAGAGACAGACAGAGTCAGTCAGATAGAGAGATATACTGTCTGTCTTACTCTAGTGGAAAAACATTTGATCATTTCTTGGAAGAATCAGAACAGTCTGCCATGAAACAAGCAAAAATGTCTAGAATTAAGCTGAATCATCTAGTGATATTCTGACATCAATCTCAGAATGGGAACTCAGATATCATGATTTCATTTTTTACAATGAATAAACCATCCTCCTTTTCTCTTCCCCACTCTCCTCTCCTCGTGAGGGGCTTTATTCAAGGGCATTGCAGCGTGTTGACCAATGTCATCCATATGCGAGGTCAGAGAAACTGGAGCCGGCGTAAATCTTGGTGAAATATCATTAGCATACCCGCCGAGGCCTCAGTGTTTAGAGCACGCTCGGTCGGATTTGATTTGAGCCTTGATTCGGGATCGGATAAATGCAGACAAATACGATATGTAAACCCACCCCATAGAGAGGGCACATGCACCCACTCCCGTCTTAAAAGGACTGTGATATGTCGTGGATTCAGTTTATAATAAAACCCCAGATCAACATTATATTAAAAATATCTCTTCCGTTTATCCAGAGTTGACTTTGTGTTGTCTCTTCAGCACATGCATTATTTGTCCTTCTTCTGTGAATCAGTGGAATAGACTCTTTTTTGTAGACCCCCTTTATAATGAGTGAATTTAGTGTGTCCACAGTGGGTGAGGTTTAATCTCTATAGAAGAGCATGAACAGAAAGGAAGAACTTTGGAGCAGATACACATGATCCTAAGATCACCATGCCCTATGCCTAGAGGGGTATAAAGCCCCGTTATAGGATGAATTGGCATGGTGTTGTGATTCAGCTTCAGTAACTGACCTCACTGAGCCTTATGAGGCCGAATGCCAACAAATCCTCACAGAAATTGTCCAATGTCTGTTCCTTTTCAGATAAGCAGAGGTTGTTACTGTGGAAGATGTTAAACATATGTCCCCAAAGTGTACTTTTTGTTTCAGGATCCTGGAGGTTGTGGGTTCAAGTCCCGCTCCGGGTGACTGTCTGTGAGGAGTTTGGTGTGTTCTCCCTGTGTCTGTGTGGATTTCCTCAGGGTGCTCCAGTTTCCGATGTCCAAAAGCACACGTCAGTAGGTGGATTGAAGACTCAAAAGTCCCCGTAGGTGTGAGTGTGTGAGTGAATGTGTCTCCGGACCCACTGCAGCCCTGAACTGAATAATCGGTTTCAGACAGTGAATGAATGATAAAGGATGTCTACACATATTTGGAAAATTAACACAGCTCATACATTCATACTAGAGGCACATATCTCAAATTATTGTGATTTGAATGATGTATTACTTTCTATGTTCAAAAATTGCATCTTATATTCCAGGCACATCTGGTTCTTCTTGTGTATCTGAGTGTGTGTGTGTGTGTGTGTGTGTGTGTGTGTGTGTGTGTGTGTGTGTGTGTTGTGAACACACACATTCACACACACATATGCTGTTGAGAAGCTCAGTGTGTTTGTGTTTGCACTTCCCTGCCGGTCACTGTTTGCGTCAATTTGAATGCAGAGGGCAGGATTAGGAAGTGGGAGCTGAGTGGGGCCGGCAGGGGCCACATTAGCTGAGCCCAATGTCATTTTCCACAGCAGCATGGAGGCCCAGAATCTAATGTGGGGAATTAACAATGATTTCCCTCTGCAGGGCTCAGTGCCATACCTCGGTTCACCTCCACCTTGATCAAGAAAAGAGTGCACTACACTTGGTAGAACAAACAAAATTTGGATTTGTGACCGGAATTGGTTTTATTCTGTCATAATATGACAGGAACCTTTGCATGACTAAACTATGGTGGGGCTTTACATTCCAATGCCTTGTATTCATCTGCCTGTCTCAAGTCAATGGTCATGATTTGGACTAGATATCTGATTTGAGTAGAGCTTTACTAACATAGGTTTCTGCTATTTTATCAAAAACAGAACTGAATTTTAATTTATTGTTTAAAGTCTTCACCCCACTGTGAAAATGCCAGGATTTATGATGTAAAAAAAGAAGAAATATATTAATATTTTAGAAATTCTTCTGCTTTTAATGTGATACATATAATGTACAATTGAACTGAAAATCAAACTGAAATCTATGCAATGTGGTTGCATAAATATTCACACCCATATATTGATACATTGTTGAAACACCTTAAAATTTTGTTACAGCATTCAGTCTTTTGGGGTAGGAGTCTATAAGCATGGCCCCTTCTTTGTGGCAATCTCTTGTGCACAGCCATCTTTAGGTTGCACACAGATTTTCAATTGGATTCAGTTCGGAGCTCTGTCTGGACCGTTCTAAATCTTTGGTGAAGGCAATTTTTTGTTGATGTGGAGGTATGCTGTGTGTCATTGTTGTTCTGAAATGTGATATTCCTTTTCATCTTCAGTTTTTTTGTTTAATTTACTCTATCTTGAATAAAGTCCCAGTTCTAACTAAAGAAAAATATGTTTTTCTTGTAAGGGAAGTCTTATATTTTTGCCACTGTACCCCACACCCCAGTTATTTGAAAAATATGGGAGATTGTCATCACATGTAGTACAAAACCAATACTTAACGTGGCCAAGAACTGCCTAATACTTCAGGAAATGAAATATGACTGACATGCGAAAGGACAAGCCTGCTATTTTGGCACGCGTAGAATGGGGAAGCCATTATGGTTCACGTCAGACCAGTAGCAGAACCAGTACAAAATGATACACAAAAGTGTATATATCAATCAGAATGCAACTGGCAGAATTCTGGCAGTGAGACCAAACTAATGCACTGAAGGTATCAGACTTTGTCTACTTGTGGGCGGAGCGCCTGTGGCTGAGACTAGCCTCTTGGATGCTTCACAGACCAGTTTTCTTTAAGTAAGTGTCAGGACAATCTAGAACAGCTGAAGAAAATATGAAGGTTAAACAAACGCACTTTAATTGATGGCAGATGTGTACTGATTACTATTTTAACACTCTGGGGACTAAGGTAGTTTGACATGTCTTTCATCATATTTTTACAAATTTCACTTGCTTAAAAACTGTAATCCCACACATCTTTATATTCAGCACAGCAACTCAACAACAATAATGTGAGAATAGTCAAAATGTCAAAATAGTCAAAAATATATATATATATACACACAGGGTGGGACATTTATATGGATACATTAATTCATTCATTCATTCATTATCTGTAAGCACTTATCCAGTTCAGGGTCACGGTGGGTCCAGAGCCCACCTGGAATCATTGGGCGCAAGACTGGGGGCGCCAGTCCTTCACAGGGCAACACACACACTCACACATTCATACCTACAGACACTTTTGAGTCGCAAATCCACCTACCAGTGTGTGTTTTTGGACTGTGGGAGGAAACCGGAGCACCCAGAGGAAACACACGCAGACACGGGGAGAACACACCAACTCTTCACAGACAGTCACCCGGAGAGGGTCATGTGGCACATCAAACTTATTGGGAATTTCACAAGAAAAACAATGGTGCTTGTTTTTAACATAACTTTATTCTTTCATAAGTTATTTACAAGTTTCTGACCACTTATAACATGTGTTCAAAGTGCCCATTGTGTTGGATTGTCAATGCAACCCTCTTCTCCCACTCTTCACACACTGATAGCAACACAGCAGGAGAAATGCTAACACAGGCTTCCAGTATCCGTAGTTTCAGGTGCTACACATCTCGTATCTTCACAGCATAGACAATTGCCTTCAGATGACCCCAAAGATAAAAGTCTAAGGGGGTCAGATCGGGAGACCTTGGGGGCCATTCCACTGGCCCACGATGACCAATCCACTTTCCAGGAAACTGTTCATCTAGGAATGCTCGGGCCTGACACCCATAATGTGGTGGTGCACCATCTTGTTGGAAAAACTCAGGGAATATGCCAGCTTCAGTGCATGAATAGGGAAACACATGATCATGAAGCAATTTCGCATATCCAGTGGCCTTGAGGTTTCTATTGATGAAGAATGGCCCCACTATCTTTGTACCCCATGTACCACACCATACCATCCATTTTTTTTTGTTCCAACAGTCTTGGAGGGATCTATCCAATGTGGTCAGACCAATAGCGGTGGTTTTGTTTGTTAACTTCACCATTCAAATAAAAGTTTGCCTCATCGCTGAACAAAATCTTCTGTGTAAACTAAGGGTCCTGTTCCAATTTTTGTTTTGCCCATTCTGCAAATTCAGTGCAGTCATTATATGAATGAATGAATGAATGAATGAATGATTTAAAATGCATTATAAGTTATAGTGAGGTCAGGTACTGATGCTGAATTATTTTTTTCATATTAATCAGCTATCCTGAAAAACAGCCATTATACTGACACCTAATGCCCTCGATGTGTCATAGATTCTGCATTCAGCATAATGCAAACATGGTGGCCTCCATGAGTGACCAGCTTTCTGTAGCATGATCTGGTTTATTCAGGGAATACAGTTTGCGTCTGCATTTCATAGATTCTATAAAATAATATATATCATTGATGAACACTGAATAAATATTATGGGTTATTCTTCTTTATATATTATATATAACTTGTTGCTCTATTAACTCTCTTTTTCAATGCAGGCGACCAGCAGGAACACAGGAGGAGCTGCTGGTCTTTATTTGGACTGAGGGCCCTCTGGAATTTATCGATGCATCAGACTCCCTTAAACCTTTTACTGAGTATGAGTACAAAGTCATCACCCACAACTCCCAAGGCTCTGCCTCCAGCCCCTGGAGCTCTGTGTTAACACTGGAGGCGGAGCCACAAGACATGGACACACCCACAGTATGGCCTAGCAGCGCTTACTCCATTTTGCTAAACTGGACCCAGCCCAGAAATCCCAATGGGTTTATCTCCAAATATAAAATTGTTTATAAGAAACAATCCAGAGACCCAACTCTCAACTCTACACCATTCACAGCTCTCACAGTCACGGTAAGAGGCTATATTTAATATTTATATATATATATATTAATAAGAGTTGTGAAAGTTAAAGTCTTGTGTCATAATCAATTAGTGCAATTTATGTAGACAGATGTTCCTTAATCATTTTTCTAGGTATGAAGGTTATTATTTGAGAGTTGTTCTTTGCTGCAGGAAGTCTCTACTCCTTTATTCTTGATTGTGGAATATGTTTGTGAAGATTTGATGGCATCTAACTATATAGACATTAGTAATGTCAAGTATTGATGTTGAATGTTTAATTCTGGATTATAAACACCAATTCAGCTGATCCCAGATTAGGCGTAACTCAAAATACTCCAGAGATTGCAGTTCAAGTGCAGCTGCTCTGGTGTGTCTCATTTAATTCCATGCTTTTCTACAGAAATTAGACTGTGTCTGCAGTAGGTGATGTACAGAAATGAATGGACATATACTGTACCCTTTGTTTTAAACCAAATCTTCTGCTTTAGACATTAGTTCCTTACAATACATAAAAAAATGCTAAAATGCTAAAAGATGCAACTTTTATTTTTTTTAATGTAGCTAAATTCACCAACCACTGAACCAGTCAACCAGTGCACTTTATATTCAGGAATACTTTCCCTGGAGTTTCAATCGAAGCATTTAAGATCTGCTCTAACTTTCTTAGTGTGAAAGAGAAAGAGAGATATATGCCATTGCCCGAATTCTATCAGCAGTGCAACAAGACCAGCTTTTTACTGCTGACCTTTGTTTGCTGGTCATAATTTATATCAAATGTAAATGGTGCCCTTTAACCCGATTCATTTGAATTAAACTCTGGTCACAATCATTTATCAGAGACTTATTTCCCTCTTGTTTTGAGCCAGGAAAGGCAACACAGCAGTGCTTATTTGGAGGAGATTATTCACCTTGTGTGTGTATGTGTGTTTGTGCGTGTGACAGTGAAAGAGTGCAGAGTTCAGAGCATAGCAGATGTGTCCAGCTGTGCTCCAGCATCTGCTTAATGTATGCTTGTATGCCCACTCTATTTTCTATCTTCTACAGCTACCTAAATTAATCACTCCATTGGGGATAGACTATATGTCCGAATATTTTGTGGATACTCTTCATAGTGTGTAAATTCCTCTGCTTTACGATTCATCCATTGTGGGCACAAATTAATACTAAAGCATGAAATGTAATGGGACACTCAGGAGCTGCCATACTTAAGCCTAAGTCGCCACACTGAATGCTAAGGGTTTGGCAGAATAGTGAAGAGCCCTCGATCTTTAGTCTGTACAGCAGTGGATCTGTGCACTCTGGGTTAATGCAGCTCCATTCAGTACCTGTAGGATGAGTTGGAAGGGTGGTTGTGATCCAAAACTAGTCATGCAACATTAGAATATCGATTGATTGATTGATTGATTGGTCAATTGATTGATTAATGCCTGGCTTGATTAATGTGCCTGGATGCCGTCAAATGCACACAGCAATGTTCCAACATTAACAAGGGTCATTCAGTAAGTCCTTGGTACAGTTATATATAAAACATGTATTATATATTTTTTATTTTATATGTAATCACCAATCGTTTGTATTAAATCTAGCAATTAGATTTTGAGTTCTCTGATTTCCACTGCCAAGGGATCGTGAAGTTGACCGTAGGTTAGGTGCCGTGTCTGCAGTAATGCGATCACTGTACCGGCCGGTCATGCTGAAAAGAGAGCTAAGCCATAAAGCAAAGATCTCAATTTACCAGTCCATCTACGTACCCACTCTCACCTATGGTCATGAGCTCTGGGTAATGAGCGAAAGAAAGAGATTGCGATACAATCATCTGAAAGTTTTCTCCAATGGGTTGCTGGGCGTACTAGCCGTGAACATGTGAGGAGCTCAGTGATTAGGGAGGAGCTCTTCGTGTTGAGGAGCCATTTGAGGTGGATCGGGAATCTGATAAAGATGCCTCCCACTGGAGATGTACCAGGCACATCCAACTGGAAGGAGGCCCCAAGGTAGACCCAGTATAAGATTATATCTCCTGGCTGGCCAGGGAACGCCTTGGGATCCCCCAGGAGGAGCTGGTGGAATTTGTGGGGGACAGAGATGCCTGGGCTCTTTTGCTTATTTTAAATCATTTGCTAATGGAATAAGACATTTTTACCAGATACAATTACTTTAGTCAAGCAGAAATGTTTTTTTTTTAAATATACAAATATTAGTAAATCATTGATGCTGTTTATAAATGGCCTAGATTTGAGATGATTTCAGTTGCTGAGGCAAATAACTGGGGGGAAGGGATTGAGGTCTCACTGAATGGCTCCAGAGTGGTTGAGGATTATTCAATTAATTACTGTATATCATCAGAGTGCAGCCTTTTATCTGTGTTCCCTCTCTCTCTCTGTGTTCTTCTATTCTTTCTTTTTCTTCTTCAGGTGTAATTTACAGCTGTGATGCTGTTCTTGGCAGTCATTTCACTCTTGACCTCCAGAAATATGCGTTCCCTCATTTTTTCTTTCTTGTATTTGTGTTGTCATCAGCTTGTTTACTGTTGATCGCGTGGCATGTAATGAATCTTTGTGTCTCTCACCTGGAAATAGATGCCGCTCACTTTTTCTCATGCAGCTTTGAAATAGAAACAAAGGTCATGCCAGCTTTTTTGATGTTCTTGATGATTTCTTTATGTTTCTGAGATCAAAAATTATTGGAGCACTACCCTCTTTGCTAAACTTGTCTAAAAACTTATCTTTATTAAAGGTTTTATCTCTAATTCTAAATAGTTTCTAACAAAATTAAAGATACTAATTGTTAACATTGCATTAAAATTTCACAATAAAAACCTCCACAGAATCATAAAAGCCATTGTACTTTATTTTATTCAAAAAACAATTATTATAAAATTCTGTGGATGTTTTCATTTGCTAGCTCTCCAGTCTGTTTAAATTTCAGCCACATACAACAGTTATTATATTTCCCTCAAACATACTGTTCCACCTTAAAAGACACCAAGAATGTGAATGTAGATGTCCCCCATAACATAGGTTGATATTTAAGAATGCTTTTTGGACATAAAAGATATATTTTTAGATATGAACTGGCTTGTAACTAATTCACTCACATATATTTAGGAACCAGTTTAACAAGGGGTGTGGTTAGGTGCTTTGCATCAGTGACACTGTGTCTAATGACAGATCTCTGTGTTTATCTAGTCTTTATATACCTGTTAAAACACTGTGTTTATAAGACAAAACTTCTTAGTTATGACTTCTTTGTTATAACTCTCACCTAGCAAATTTGAATTTCCTTTTGTGTGATTATTTATTTATTTATTTATTCATTCATTCATTTATTTATTTATTTAAAGTGCTTTGAATCATTGTCCTTGGATCAGTCTTAACTTTTTTCTGCTTTGACTTTTTATTATTTCTGCTGAGTACTGAATAGAATATTCATTCAAAGATAATATATGTGTTTGTAAAAGGTCAGTTTGTTATTTACCTCTTTTAGACAGAGAGAGATTTTATAGCACACAGTTTTTGATTAACTTTGATTAACAAATACACACTAAGTAATGTTTTATTTGCAAAAATATGCGCATACTGAGCTTGCTAGGCATCTATTTTCAAATTTCAGATTTGGTATGAACAGTGTACAGCTTTCAGTACCATTAATCTGTGACAGTATCTACAAACTTTTAAAGATAAGTTACAGCAATAAAGGTTAGTATACAATGCGTCTTTCGAAAGAGATTGGATCCAAATAAACAAGATAAAAACAAGATAAAAGCTGGAGTTCAAAACCAGATTTAAAGCTCAAGACTTGTAGTCAAACCACAAAATATACCCATCAGATAAACAGCACTATTTTCACATATGCACCTCAGGGATGTTTTAAAAGAAAATTGTCCAAATGTATGAAAAAGTTTAAATGACTGTCTTGTGAATTTGGCACATAGTAGACTTGGAAACAGATGTAATATTTTTTAAATGTATGTTTTTATTTATGTATTTATTTTAAAAATGTCACAGTCTTCTCACCTGACTAGTCTTTGCTACACAGCTGCCTCTACTAAAATGTATGTATACATTTCCAGGAGAAAAACACAAAATGACATTAGAATGATTAGGCCATGCACACCTTTTGAAAACAGTGCAATGTTTAATGCATAAACCATTTTAAATTTGCTTTCTAAGTAATGTCAACTTAGCCTCTGTTCATCAAGTTTCATCCACGGGCTTAATGATAACATTCATTTGCATTGTTTAATGCAGAAGCCACATTTAATTTACTTTCTAAGTCATGTTAGCATTTCAGTTGTCCTCTGCAGTCAAATGATAATCCTTTAGCATTTTAATGAGAGTTTATTCTGGGCAAGTAAGACATAACAGGCATTCAAGTAGCATATTTTCTTTAATGTTTGGATGAGTATCACTCCCTGCTACAGTAATATCAAGGTTTTAGGTCTCACCGTTTAGTTTACTGTGATTGTATTAATTCATAATTGCACAGCTGATTAAGGAAGAATGAATTTAAATCGGGAACATATGGGAGGTCTATAGACCCCCTAAAACCAGCCTAGAAAACCCCAGCAAACCGCTGGCAAAACAGATATAGAATATACTTTGTAGATTTACCATGACTCCAGTTTCAAAGATAAAATGTTGCACTGAATTCCCACCCCCCACCCCTTTTGTTTTGTCCTGCCAGGGGGAAATTGGAGTGTGGTTATTAGCACTATTTCTCAGGGCTACATTTCTAATCCATTGATCCAACTGGATCTTTTTTGATGCTGGCTTTGTGCTGGATCAGCTGTCCACTGTGGTGTCGATACTTGGCCAGCAGGATGCTGTCTTATTGATTTTGCTGTAAACCAACTGTTGAGTGGCTACAGGTTGATTCTCTCTCCATGAGTTATCATGGATGTTTGTATTTATTTATTTCTTTAGTTATTTCATGACTGCATGTTAGAAATATTCCCTGAAGAGATTTCCAGGTCCAATTTATCTTTCTGAACTTTGTATAGCGGTGAATGCATATACGAATCGTTGAATTACAGGGCATGCAGTGCACACTACCTGTTATTTTTAGTTTAAATATTTTTTTCATAATAGTAACAGTAGTAGTAATACTAATAATAATAAATGGGAAAATAAACTGAATGCTGCTGGAACTTCAGGATTTTGTGTCATTTTATAGCTGATAGGTCTGATCTTTAAAGTGTGAGTATATTTGATGCAAATGTAGGTTAATGATAGAATTATAAAATGCTCTTTCAGGGAGATGTTTGTATTTTTCAAATACACAGAGAAGATTTCCAATGGCCTGGCGTTGTCTTGCTGTAATATGCATGGGCGTCTGATATTTGAAAATGTCTCTAAAATTTGAACAAACACAAGCTCATCATAGGTTTTCCCATATGCAAGTTGTCCTCCTCATAGCATACCGTCATCTTTTTACCAGACTTTTGACAGTTTACTAGATGGACAGTGCAACAGAAAATGGTCATATTATTATTTTTTAACAGTTTCACATACTGACAGTTTTTTCCAATACTGCAGTATACTTTATAACCTTCATACTACACAGGACAAGTACATATTCCTCATGTTAATTTTTAAAGTTTAAAAAACATAAATGAAAACAAGACAATAGACTAAAATATAATACAGACGTTGTACATAAAAATTTTGGATATTCACAATTAACATTAAAATAGTCTGTTACTCTAAGAGAGTGGTCAGTGTACTGCAAGTACTAAAAACACCTGATAAACGCGTTATAAGCGATATAAAGGCTGGGGAGAGTTGAGAAGAGGAGAAATCAAGGCTGAGAAGTTGATGTTTTGCAGAAATTCTGTGACTGTGAGTAAATGTTTCACCCAGAATGGCTAATAGCCGCACCTTCTGCATACTCCGTCTTGGGATGGCAAATGGATTGTCACACTCATTTAGCATTTATAACAAACGTGCACCAAAACAGTCACATGTTGCTTTTTCATGGTGTACTAACCCAGACTGACCCCCTCCTCTGGGATTTTTTATTTTTTTCGATTGCTGAAGATCATAGCTCTGTAACAGCGCTTGTGTTGAATTCTGCTGTTTCTGAATATTGTGTTTTCTGAATGAGAAAGTATCTATTTGCAGCTGTTTTGGAAACTGGCAACATGCTCAATAGAGTATCCAGTCCTTCCACTCAGCCCTGAACCTTCATGGAAACCTTACAGTTGGTGAATTTGACAAAGTTTGAATTTGAGTAATTAGTTAAGTGTCCAATAAACCTGGCAGTGGATCTCAAGTGAGATCATGATATTAAAATATTTGGTTTGTTATTAATGATGTATATTTGTGAATGTATGGATATTAAACTGGTCTAGTGATTTGTTACAATTGAATAATAAATTCTCCAAGGCAATCGTCTACTTGCGAAACCGCTTTTGCAATTTCAGTTGTAAAAATCTGAAATGACGTAGCCACAGGCATTGAGCAATAGGAAATGTCGATCCCTCAGTCCATTTCACGTCTCGGGTCATTGAAATTTTGTCAATTCTATTTGTGTTGTTTTGGCTTTGGGTTTGAGAAGTTTGTGTTGTCCCGTATAGACACAGAATTTATTGGAGATGGGGATAATTATGGAGTGGAGCAGATGGCATAATGTTCAGTAATGTGTCTCTCTCTGTAACATTGAATGGCTCTGTAGCATGGAGCCATCTTGAGTGAGTCTCTCTCTCTCTCTCTCTCTCTCTCTCTCTCTCTCTCTTTCTCCCACTCTCTCTATCTCTCTGTCTCTCTCTCTCTCTCTCTGTCTGTCTCTCTCTCTCTCTCTCTCTCTCTCTGTCTCTCTCTCTCTCTCTCTTTCTCCCTCTCTCTCTCTGTCTCTCTCTCTCTCTCTCTCTCTCTCTCTCTCTGTGTGTGTGTGTGTTGTTGATGCTTTTTTTGAGGGGGGGCTGCTATTGATCCCTGGCTGTGCTGTGTGCTGTGGCTGGTGCCAGAGAAAGTGATTAATGGGGACGTCACAGCAGCAGGACTGAATGAGGCTACACTCAACACAGGAGGTCTGAGTGAGGGAGAGAGAAGGGGGCAGAGGGAGAAAGAGTGAGAGGGAGGGGGTGAGAGAGAGGAAGAAGAATGTGGGGAGGGAGCAGCGAGAGGGAAGTAAGGGTGGGGAAGAACAGGGGAGAGCTAGCAAGAAGGGATGAGAGAAGAGAGAGGAAGGGAGAGAGGCAGGAAGAAGGGCACAAAGAGAGGGAGAGATGGGGAGACAGCGAGGGGGAGGGAGCAGAGACAGAAGAGAAGTTGAGGGAAGAGAGATGGAAAGGAAGAAGGGAGGACATGAAAAATAGTGAAAGGAGAGAGGGGAGAGGGAAACTGTAAAAGGGACAGTATGCTGCTCATTATTAAACACACAAAACCAATGGAGAGAAAATGGACAGAAAGAGAGAGATTCCTGTCACTTTTTCTCCTTCTGTCCCTTTTGACTCCCCTCTGTCACTTTTATACTTCCCTCCCTCCTTCATTTTATTCATTCACTTCTTATCTGCTTTGTCTTTTATTCCTCAACTGCCTCTTTGCTTTATCTAAACTTCCACTGCTTCCCTAATTTCTCTCTTATTCCCTCCCTCACAACCTGTCTCCCAGACTTTCTCTATCTTTCACTCTCTAATCTTGCCACCATTTCCCTGCTCTCTCTCTCTACCTCTGTCTCTCTCTCTCTCGCTCACACACACACACACAAACACACCCATATTCCCTTCTAAACTTGTCACTTTTTCTTCTTCCTACCTTTAAATCTCTCTCTACACTCCCCACTTCTTTCTCTCTCTCTCTCTCTCTCTCTCTCCCCACACCCCCACCGTCCTCCTCCTCTTTGCGTTCTTTCCAGATGTTTCTCCATGGCCCCACGAGGTTCTCAGCGATGGGGAGATGTATTAATACGTCGTATTGATTAGATCAGGACCCCTGACAGTCGTTTGGAGGCGAATACCATCTGGACGCTGTTTCCGACGCCTTCACCCAAACAGGACGTGACACCTTATTAATCTCCGCTCCGTACACACACTCTCGCTCTGTACACACACTCTCTCACTCTAGCCCCGACTCCGTCGGACCTGAAGGGTGCAAGAAATTAAGGTTATTACACAAATTGAGCCATATGGTCCAAATATTTCAGAGCTGAAATTTACTAGGCAATAAAAATTGCTCCTGCCTTCCTAATGGTGTAAATTGCAGTTTAACCATGGCTCTAATGATGTCCTTCTGCTGCCTGTAACCACTCTAACATGAAGGACATTGTTTAAAAAATGCACGGAAAAAAAAAGAGAAAAGGATGGAGGGGGGAGAGGGTGGGTTGTTGAAACGGCAACAGCATGTTTACAATCTGTTAGTGTATCATTAAGAAGAGAGGGAAGAGTGTATAGACATGATGGGCAAGCACTGGACCATATCTTTCCTTTTCTTTCTCACCCTTTTTTCTCTCTCCGTAGACGACGAAACGCTCGTTTGAAGCAGTGTGGGATGATCTGAGCTGAATTCAGAGCAGCTTGGGTTTTTTTTTCTGAACACGTTAAACAGCACGGACGCTCATTAACTAAAAAAGGATGAGTGCTGTAAGGGCCCCGTTTGATTACACTCTGCTTTATGGGTTGTAGCGAAGTTCCTCATCAAAGGAAGACGGCGCCAATCCGAGGTCACGCTCAATGCAAATGGACAACACGAGGCTTTGTCTCACTGTTTGTGTGTTTTACAGCCATATGGTGCAGTGGAATGCTTCAGTATGCATCCAAAAAATTGTCCTGACAGTCAGTATAAGCTCTGTAGAAAAGCATGAAGTGCATTGGGACACTCTGGAGCAGCCACACATGAGCCTGTAGCAACAATGCCCAATGCCAAGAGTCTGCCAGAGAGGTATAATGTTGCTGTCTGCCAGTAACTTTAGGATGTTTTGTGACCCAGAACTTGACTCTTAAAGCCTTCATAGAAGAATATGGACTGTTAATGCTGCAGAGTTCATTCCTAGATGTTGGTTGTATCCGATAACGACAGTTTTGCTGAGACACCAGATCATACATGTGTGAAAGGAGTGCCTATTTTTCTCTCTCTCTACCATTGATCACTTTTGTTAATCATCCCTGGAATGGAAATATGTATATTAATAATTATTAATCAATTAAACGTGTACACAGTGACAAAGAGATTTTGGTTGTTATATCAAACTTGAAATATGTAATAACTCCAGCATGTTGTACGCCTCCACAGAGAAATCAGAGATACAAAGAGACACAGAGAGCCTCAGAGAGACTCTGGGAGACTTTAAAACCTCCCCTGATTAACCAAAGCTCCTCTTCTAAGCCCCTCATTGTCCAGATCTTGGAGCCTCTTAATCCCGAGAGCACCTTTAGAGCCAGTTTTGAAGAGGAGAGCGGCACAGATGACCACAGGGCCTCCTCTGAACTTGGTTTTAAAGTGTATGGCCTGTTGTGCGGGAGTAATAATGAAACAGCAGACTCCAGCCAAGGGGTTTCTGAGTCGGAGAGGCTTGTGCCCGATGGTGAATTGGTGTTTAGGATGGACCAGCGAATTTTAAAGAAGCTCCAATCAGCCTGAGAGCTCTCAAATCACTGGACACTTCTCCAGACTGGACCAGTGTCTGATGAAGACTATAGCCTCTTGGCTGAAGAGCACTACGCATGGATGCTTATGCACACTCACACACACACGAGGTGTAAAAATGCATCGGTGCATTGTGATGCATCACTGCTGATCAGACTTCTGGAAAAGTTGGATCCAAATTATAATATGTGCTCATAGCCCAGTGCTGAAGGAGATTTAGACCCTTCTCGCTGACGCCTACCATTAGGCATGGGGACCCTAAGCTCACGTGCAGTTACCACAGAGCGTCTTAGCTTCCTCTCGGTTTGTTAGTTTTTTTTTTTGTTTTAGTTTTTCTCCCCACACACAATGTGAAATGCTGTGGATGCACCTTAAAATAGCTGAATTCACTGTTTTAAAAGGGCATCTGGATAGGTTTGGATGTTTGGTGCAATCACTATTTGCATTGGGGAATTTCAACGTTCATCGCTGAAGGAATTTTTTCAGCACAACTTTGAAATTCTGAAAAGATGGTGGACTTTCCCTTGAATAAAAGCTGATGCATTTTCTCAGCCTTTAGTGGCGTGCTAATGAAAGCTGAGCAGGGTTGGAGTCAGCCCCATCTACTGTATGCAAATGAGGCAGTCCCACACCTTTGAAGGGTCAGGAATCTCCGCTTTCGACTAATTAGCATAATTGTTGTGACAAATACACATGGTTATTCTTAATTAAAATCATCTCCGGGAACGCTCGACCCCCAGCGCTGTCACAGGAAATAACTCCATACAACAGGACACCCAGACCAGCTGAAAGAGAGGAAAAAGAAGCAAAGGGGATGAGAAAACGGTTGCAAAAGTGTTTCTTCCTCTCAGAACAAATGAGTGATTCTCTTAAATTGTGTCTCTCTGAAATTTCTCTGATGTTTAAAATAGATGTGATTTTCTATCGGAGTCTGTTACACTGACTTCCTTTTGAGATCTGAGCCATTTCATCTTTAAAATAAGATGCTTACGATTTAGTCTAAATTCGGTGTTTTTTTATTATACAGGAGGCAAGATAGGAAGGTTGTGTCAGATTTTTTATTGAAACAGTGGCCCTTTATTAACCATTAAAGGACCAAAGTCATGTCAAAGAGTACACCTTATTTTCCTTATATTCCTTTCCATTAATGTGCCAAAGTTTAACGTCTCTCACTTTTTTGTTTATCTGTTTATCCTATATAAACTTGGTAATTTATGCTGAAGTTATATTGTTTCAGCCACAGCACAGTACAGGACATCCCGTCAAATGAGAGGCCAGCAAAAACAGCTTAAGTACATACTTATATAAAAGGGTAAACTTATCATATCAAGTCTTTTTAAGGTTGTCTGAGCATTTCTAATAATCAAAACATTTTAGACTGAATTTTACAGAGACGCACACAAGTTGTAAAACAAGAAAAAATGTTTATTCTATTTTTTTTTTCATTTCCCTTTTAAGAAGGCAGATATCCTTTAATCAAAACTTAAACACTTGCCATTTTTAAAGATATTTGTCCTTTTTATTTGGAAATCTATAACGGAGATCAATCCTCTTAAGTCTGGTGTTTAAGGGCTGCCTCGAGTGAGGGGCGCTTGTTAACGTCTCTCCATCCGTGTTTGGAGAAGAGTTTGAGAGCATTGCCATCTAGGGGCTGGAGAGGAGTCTCAGTGCTGAGATAAAGTGGAATGGAGCAGCTGTTGCTATTGACAGTGTGCATATGTTTGCCGGGTTTATGGTCCAAAAACGCGCTCCATATTTCACGCTGTTAAAAAGGTAGCTTTTAAATGGCCTGCCGCCTTCAGCACCATAATGGATGGGGGTGTAAAAAGCTGTCGTTTGGAGGGGGGGTAGGTTTTTTGGGGGGGTTGGGGGGCTGATGATCAAATGTTGGCTCCAGACCTTATGTTGATGCCATGCTGGCACTACATTCATAAAATCCTTTTATTTTATTATTATTTTTGTGTGTGTGTGTGCTTTGCCTTTAGTTATGGGAGCAATTAATCCAGTTAGCTGTTAAAAACATGCTGCAAACTATTTACAAAATGTGTATTGTAGCAGCCAGTCCTCCTAAGAGCAGTCTCACTTTTATTATCATATCTGCCCTATTTCTGCCAGCTTTCCGGAGTATGGATGACAACAGCTTTGTAATCCTACTCCAAACTGGACACAGTTTTTAGTGCTTATTTGACTGAGCTTCTCATGAGCCACAGAGAAAATGTCTGCCCTGAGATCCGTTTTTTATAATAAAGACACCAAAATGGTACTAAAGTGTGGCACTGAATTGCTGTAGTTAAATAAAACGACACCATACACCATCTGTAATTACAGAAATGTTCTTCTCCTTAAGCCAGATATATTGTAAAAAAAGAGTGTTATGGTTCTTCTTTTGGTGTTTTAAGATAGAAACACCATTATTTATTGTAATAGCGTGTAATTATAAAAAGATTGTGTTTTACAGCAGTAAGTGATGTGACAACACAAAACTCTCCATATCCTTCTCTCTCTCTCTCTCTGTCACTCTCTCTCTATCGCTCTCTCTTCCAGGGAGATGTGTACCAGACCCATGTGTTTGGTTTGGAGCCATATTCCATCTACAGTGTCTGTGTGGAGGCAGTAAATGGAGCAGGATTTCTGTCCAGCCCCTGGGCCAATGTCCAGACACTACAGGCCTCCCCCAGTGGCCTGTCCAATTTCTCCGTAGAGAAGAGAGAGAGTGGACGAGCTTTGCTTTTACACTGGCCGGAACCTGCCTCGCCCAATGGAGAAATTAAGGTAGAGCCAAATCCTAACCCTACCAAGAAACTACGTAAACACTTCTGTGATTCTAAAATCCCATTTCCCAAGACGCACTCCTAACCTAAGTAGAAGAATTAAACACTGCAGTGAAATGTTTTTAAATCTATGAAATCAATCAAGAATTGGTGTAAATATTTTGTGAACCTCTTTCAAGGTGTTTTCTTTAAGTTTGATTTTAACTTCATTAATATGGTGGCAGTGTCTTATTCCACTCTGTCTATATATATATATATATATATATATATATATATATATATATATAATTTTTATTTTTATTATACAGTTCTCAGTGTAATATCGATTTAAGGATATTGTAAGGTTATTAAACTTATTTAACATTCAGGTGTAGGTAGCTGGGTTAATCAAAGCTTGTTTTCCCCTCCTTGTTCCTAGACATATAACATTTTCAGCGATGATAATCTGGAGTTCAGCGGTCTCTCTCGTCAGTTCCTCTTCCGCCGTTTGGAACCATACACAACATATTCCCTTATCCTGGAGGCTTGCACTGAGGCAGGTTGCACAAGAACAGCACCTCAGCTCATCACCACTGAGGAGGCCCCTCCTTCCTCTCAGATGGCCCCTATAGCACAGAATATAGGAGCCCACAATGTGGAGCTATGGTGGACTCGTCCTAGGCAGCCCAATGGTAAGATCCTGCAGCACCAGGTCCTTGCTGTGAGACTTGACGACACAGGGGTCGAAAATTATGAGGACAATACAGCAAGAGCTAAAGTGGTTTTCATAGAAAATTCAGTTGAAGCTGATAGTTTTTCCTGCAATATCTCAGGTCTGAAGCCTTGGAGCAGGTACTTATTTTGCGTTCGAGTCTCAAATGCAGCCGGTTCAGCTGACAGCCCTTGGTTGACGATTCAAACCAAGCAAGCTCCTCCTAGAGGTCTAGCTCCCCCTATTGTCCGCCATTTTGAGGGGAGACCTTCTGAGCTTTTTGTGTCATGGATGCCCCCTTTGGAACCTAATGGTGTTCTCGTCAGCTACAGAATTCAGCGAGATAATGTTGCTTATCATTTCAGTTTTGATTCCTCTGTTTTGAGCTTTACTGATGAAGATTTGAATGCCTTTACAGAATATAGCTATGCAGTTATTGCCTGCACGATTGCTGGGTGTGTGACCAGCCAGCCAACGATGATTAGAACCTTGGAAGCACCTCCTGAAGTAGTAGAACCACCACAAGTTTCAAATGTGACCGCATATTCTTTTCAAGCAACGTGGACAGTACCTTCTTTCAACAATGGAGAGATTTTAGAATACATCCTTAAGGTTGACAATGAAGAGGTGTACAAAGGGAAAAAGTTGAACTCAGAAGTGACCGATTTAAAGCCATACACTATTTATGTTCTCATTCTAATTGCCTGCAATAAAGGAGGCTGCACTGCCAGTGGATCCACCTCAGTTCAAACCAGACAAGCACCCCCTAGTGGTATGCAGGCCCCAACTCTTAAAGTTACTGGACCAGAATCAGTGGAAGTGACATGGAAAGAGCCAGATTATCCCAACGGAATCATCACAGGCTATGAACTCCTAAGAGACAATAATGTAATCTACTCTGGAATGGACACTCATTACCATGACTTCACCCTCCTCCCCAGTGTGGAGTACAGCTACATCGTCACAGTTAATAACAGCCAGGGGGCTACCTCAAGCCCCCCGGCCATGGCCCGTACCCGGCCCTCGGCTCCCTCGGGTGTTTCCCCTCCCCGGCTTCATACCCTGGGACCCTCCAGCATTATGGTACAGTGGGATCCTCCAGCGCGCGCAAATGGCGTCATCACCAGCTTCTCTCTGTACACACGAGACCCAGCCGAGACCAGCATCAACAGAATGGTGTTTGCCCCGCATCACAGTGCTTTCCAGAGCCGCAGCCACTCGCTCACTGGCCTCAAACCTTTCTATAGGTAACATATAGAAATCCTTATTACTGCTTATTGTTATATGTTAAAAACGTTAAATTGCTTACTGCTACAGGTACAGGTCACTACTGATATTTGCTACAGATGTGTTTCAAGAGGTATCACTTTATACTTCCTGTCTGACCTATGAAACTGTTGCATGAAACTATTATTTCTTATTACAACAGTTGAGTTTTTACTGATTATTACCATTAAGTTAAGTTGGAATGAAAAAATAAATAAATAATAAATAAATATAAAATAAATATTATTTTTTTCATCTACTTTCTTCTTCTCTTCTACAATCTCCTCTTCTTTCTCTGACCTCCTCCCAGTTGCATGTATTTGTGTTTTTTTCTCTTTTGAATAAAGGCTTTAATTCCATAAAAATTTAATGAAAACAAGTGTATTTTCAGAGCTCTTGTTAATCATTTTAAGATCAGCAGAGAAACATTTAGAGAGCAGAATGAGTTTTTATTTCCTGAATAACTCCATGTCAAATAAAGTGTAAAAAAAAGCTTGTAACAGATTTCCTGTGACCAGTTAAATATTATTTGAACACAAGCCATCTGTGCTGTATTTGTCCCTGGGACATTCGCGGTTTGGGCTGTCTTTCATTCTTCCTTCATTCCTTCCTTCCTATTTTTAGTTGGACATTATCTTTAATGTTTTTAAGCATTTTTTTTCTTTTTCTTTCCTTCCTTCCTTAATTCTTCCATTCTGTTTTTTTCCTTTGTTCTCAATTTTTTTTCTTTAAGCACTTTCTTTTTTATAAAACCAATGAGATTTTTAGGGGATAATTTCTCAGCATAATTAGTTCTTTTTTTCTTATGTCTCTCTCTGTGTGCAGATATGAGGTACGTGTGGAGGCATGTACTATGCTGGGCTGTGCTGCAAGTGATTGGTCATCTATATGGACGCAGGAGGCACCCCCTAATGGACAATCCGCACCACTGCTGGAGCTGAAGGCTGACTCTGAGGGCATGCTCACCAGTTTCCTTCTCTCATGGTCTGCTCCTGCTCACTCCAATGGAAAACTGCTGCACTATGAACTCTACCGGAGACATGGAGAAGACACAGGGACACAATCTGCCGCTACCCTCATATACCGCAATCACTCCACCTCTCACCTTGACCGCACACTCCTGCCCTTCACCACATACCAGTATCAGGTCAATCAGCTCAGATTTACCCTGTCTTTCTTTTAATTATTCTTGTTTCCATTTCTTTAACTTTCTTTCTGGTTCCTCTTCTTTCTTATTCTTTCCTTGTTTATTTCCCTGTCATTTGCTCGAGTGCACTCATTTTGGATAGTTGTTCAATCATATAATCTCTAGACACTAGAGCAGCTGCCCATGAACCTAAAATCACCCAAGGCATGGGCTAGAGTGCTATTTAAGTTCCTCTGTGTGTAAACAGACAAAGCAAAGCAAAAAAAAATTCCCCACTGTGTCATTAAGAATCAGAAAGTTCAGTTCTTATTCAAATTTTCTGTTCCAGTTTATATTTTGGCTTTTGATGAAATTACCATTCCTCCTTAAATAGTGCTGCAGTTATGTTCCGGTCATATGCCTGTTTTCATGTTTCCATTTCTGTATTTGTAATCAATTCATTGGCATATATTTTGAGTAATGGACCACGATGGTTCCACACAAATGCTTTTTTTCTGGACATATTGAGATAGGTAGTTTACATATGTAAATATATTACAGATAAGTATCAGTATGTCAAGTCATAATAAGCTGGGGTTATTTAAAGTAGTTCAGATGATTTTGGGCTTTCTAATATCAGACTGAAAATGACACTAGCAATGATGATCGCGATGATAGCTGATGAGCCCCAGGTCCTTTACCTGTCTTCAGGTGGAATGATAGATGTTTATTGTCGCTCCATATTCATAGCCTCTGCTGCTGTCCCTTCCGAGACCTTTCCTAATTGACAGGCTAGCCTTTAGAGCAAAATAACATTAGCATTTGATTGTCAGTGGTGAGGAGAGTGGGCTGGTCGTGTGCTAAATTGATAGACTCTGCCTGATTGTTCTGTCTTATTTATGAGCCGTAATTTATGACAGCCGGACGACAACAGACAGGTGACAGGGCCATTAATCTTCGGACATGGCAGTGTACCACTGATTACGATCGAAGCCATCGAATTAACGTACGAGACCTTTCAACGTCTGTTTACTCTCCCTTGAGAGGACGCTAACTGTACCGGAGGTGTGGGTTACAACTCACTGTAATTTCAGTGGATTAGCCTCCTGATTTAATCCAGTCAACCTCTCCCCATTTTTCATCTTTAAGGAGATACATTGTTTGTCCAGAAGTTTGAGGACGCCTGCTTGCCTAACATGAAAGGAAGGTTATTAATAGAGCCTGACCCACTTGGCTACAGCTTCTACGTTTCTGGAAAGATTTAAGTTAACATTGGAACATTGCTTTGTGGGGTTGTGTGGCATTCAGACAAGTTAAGTACTCATGTTGATGATTAGCTCTGGATAATGAACACCACTCCGGCTTGTGCTGAAAGTATTGGAATGTGTTCCATCACTCCAGAGAACACAGTATCATTGCTTCACAGTCCAACGCAGGCAGCCTTATGGTCTTCTAGCTCATGCTAGGCATTTGGAATGGTGAGCTAAGGCTCATGTGTTGCTGCTTGAGGGTTCCATATACTTTCAGCAAGTAATAATAGTGCACATAATCCGTTACAGAGTTTACAAACTTTTGGACATAAATTGCTGATTTACTGCGATCAGTGTCTTCATTGTTCCATTTCTTCAAGGCTTCCCTCTGGTCCAGCTTCCCTAGCAACACCAAACCCACTCCTCCAACAGCAGCCACATATTTTATTGACACTTTTATGCTGTGCCTTAATTAGCACTCCTATTGGAAGTGCTCTCTTTTGGCCCGGTGCTGATGAGAGGGGCGTGGTGGACCCTCTCAGAAACACTGTCTCTGGGCAGACTCAAACCCAGCTCCATTACAGCTCACACATGACATATTTTTATTTTCCCCCTAATTACGGTAATAACAGCTCAGTATGCGAGTGGTGGCACAGCAGTAAAAGGTCTGTTCCGCACACAAGGACACAGGGATGTCCTAGACTCACTCTACATTCGAGTATGAGACAATTTCCTCTTAGAATCACCCCTTGTCCAGCTGGAGTTAGGGTGTTTTCTGTTATTAGATTGGTTATATGTATGGAGCTTTGCTTTTTTTTTTCTTTGCTTCCTTTTACTGCAAACATATAGGCAGTTTCCAAGAGGGATAGGGATAGATGAGATATTTAAAGCTGCACATATAATCATGCCAAAACTTTGTGTTGCAGTAGTAGTCTCTTCTTAACACTACGTATTGGAACATTGCTGTTCAGATTTAATATAATTCCAGAACAAACTGAATTAGTTTTTGAAGAGGTTCTTTCAAACAATTCACCATTCAAAGAATTCACTACAATCTTCCATCTTTTTTCTCTTCCATCCACATCCAGGGAGATAAGCTACATTGCCATGGGCTGTAAACATCTCAATGACATTGCTCACAGGGGAAACAAGAACATTACAATCCCTAGAGATGGACTTGTAGTCTTAACAATTTCTCCTTTTTTTCAGTTTAGTTCACACTTCCTATTCCAAAAATCACATGGCAACACTTTAGAAGTGAATTGGTTCTATTGAACCAATTTTTCAGATGGAATATATATATATATAAAACAAATCCAGTTTAAAACAAAGCCAAAAACCATTACTGGATGTTGCTGACCTTTGAGCCCTCAGACAACATTGCATAAGGAACTGTAATGCTTTAGTTCAGGAAGTGCAGGCCAAAAGTTTATTACACAAGGAGAAAGCCATCTATAAACTCTGTGCTGAAAAGCTGCCAAGTTCTTGAAGCCAGGCTCATTTCAGATCATCAACTTTAAACGTGTGCTGTGGTCACAAGTCTACATTTCAGGAAAAAATCAAACTGAAAAGATCAAGCTGGGCTTCCTGTCTGCCGTCCAGATCTGAAACCTACACATACTGAAGTTGAGAACAAGGCAATGGCTTCAAGATGTTGGTCTGTGAAAATATTCATTCATTCGTTCATTCATTATCTGTAACCGCTTATCCAGTTCAGGGTCGCAGTGGGTCCAGAGCCTACCTGGAATCATTGGGCGCAAGGCGGGAATACACCCTGGAGGGGGCTGTGAAAATATTGAAAATCTTTATTTGTACTTCTGTCAGTTAAATAAAAGTTAAAGAGTCAGTTGTAATCATAACAACTCAAGATAGCTGCACAGGCTTGAGGCAAGCAATATAATACATCATGTATGCCATGTAACATCTATGTATTTATATGTATTATCGATATAGGATTTGTAGGAAGTGAGTTACTAATAGGCACTGAAATTTTTCCAACGTTTAACGCCCTGGGTGTGAAGCCTCAGTGTTCGGCATTTTAAAGGATGTTTGTCACTCTCCGGCGTCCTCCCTTATGCCCAAGCTGATGCTGACCTTTTCTCTGTTTTTGGGTGACAACACGACCTTTGTGTGCCCCTTCATTTCCTCGTCACACTTCCGTGTCTCACTCAGACGAGCGTCTCCTTGTCCGGATGAGAATACGCAATCAGTCGTGGCGTATTGCCACTTAGATCTATCATTCTGATTGATCACGCTCTAATTGGCTATTATTGAGGCTAATTTAACCCTATCCACCGGAACATCCATCTGCCGCCTGGATTCCAGCTGACAACCTACAAATTACTCAGCCACACAGGCACGACCCCGGATGACCTTTTGCTGTTGCTCCTTTCTAATTACACCAACAGCTCGGCGCTAAATAAGATTAAATAAGATTACTTCACCCAGCCGTGTGTTCCCTCGCTCCTCAATGAAGGTGAAATGTAATTTTCATGTAGATTTACACAGAGAATCTCTCTAATGCACACTGGCATTTTTTTTTTTTTTTTGGATTGGTGGGGGGGGGGGGGGGTGTTATTGACACTCCTCCTGTCGCTAGAAGAGGCCCTTCTTTCCTGTTCAAGGGACCAAAGACAAACTTTCAGCAGAGTAGGTGGCTCCTCGTTAAAACGTGGTTAAAAATGAAGTGTTTATGAACTATCAACAATCCATGAGTAAGCCATTCAATTTACTCAAGGACATGTACGCAAATAACACTTTGAAGGCTGTGATGTATCTGAAACTATGTAAACAATGCATAATCGCTCATATTGGAGAATTGGTTGGTCCTTTAAATTCAGTTTGCACTACACTCAAATGGAAACACTGCTGATATTTTGTTAAATATAAATATATCCATGTATTTTCAGGTGTGGTCAGTTAACTCAGCAGGTCGTTCTGGAAGCCCCTGGGCCTCAGGTCAAACTGGACCCGCACCCCCCGAAGGCGTGAGTCCACCCATATTCCTCCGCGTCCTTTCTACCTCTGCTGTGGTGGACATCAGGCCACCGTCCAAACCAAACGGCATAATCAGCCTCTACAGAGTCTTCGCCCAGAAACAGGACACATATCTACTGGTACACATCCCGCAACCTTCTTCCTCCACCATCACAGACTCATACACTGCAAAAAAATAAAAAGTAAAAACTTGTTTTCAAGTGAAATCATCTTCAAATACTGGTAAAATATAAAAAAATTAACAGGAGCTCAACAAAAGCAAAGTGAATGAAATAATGGACTGAAAATTATTGTGCAACAATAAATATATAATAAAGAAAAGAAATGAGGCTTTTCGACTGAACTGTGAATCACAGTGGTTATTATTAGATGCAGTGAGAATGAAAATGCTTATTGCCTTCTATTATTCACCCACAAGGTGGCAGCAAACTAATGAAAACCTCCTCTATCTTGTGGGCGTTTGATGCAAGTACAAGTGCTTTGCACTGCAAAAACATGAAGTGAAATAAAACAGTTTTTAAGAAATAAGTGGAGAGTAATTAAAATAAGTTAAATATGTGTATTTGAAAATGTGAATGTGGTTTTATTATGAATTATTCCCTTTTCTCTCCTCTGTAGTTGTCTGAAGGGACCTCCCCTCAGCAGACCCTCCACGGCCTTGTACCCTTCAGTGTGTATTCAGTTGGGGTGGAGGCCTGCACTTGTTTTCAATGCTGTAGTCGAAGTCCACTCAGTGAACTGCACACCCAGGCCTCGACCCCTTCCCATCAGCCCCCACCCCGCCCCATCTCCCTCACGTCTCGTTCAGCACTGCTCGAGTGGGACGAGCCCCTTCAACCCAATGGCATCATTGAGAGGTAGTCAACGTCATTTTATTTACACTGTGTGCAGAAATGTTTGTAGAGATCCCTTTATAGTGACTGATATAAAGCTGATACAGTATATAACGGTAATGCACTGGCCAATAGAACGGGACACTGGAACACTACGCCCAATGTCAAGAGCCCAGCAGAGGTGTGAAAAGAAGAAAAACAACACTGCATTTTGCATAAGTTGGAGTGCTAATCCTCCAATATCAGTTCCTGACTTCACACAAGTTTATGAAGCAGAATGTTATCACATCCTTACAGTAATGCAAATATTAGTGTTAATTCTTCCCAGAGGAAAGAGGAACAAACTTCAGATTATTATCCTTCATTTCAGAAAGTTGGTTGAGCAGATTAAATTTCATTGCTTATAGATTTACACTTCTATTGTTTTTCTTGTAGTTGTGAGCTGCTGATGCGGCGTTCCTGTCCCCAGCCCCTGCAGCCCGTCCCAGCAGTGTGTTCTGAAGGTCCGGTGGAGACTCGGTTCTTTGGGAAAGGACAAAACCTCAACATCACTGGCCTGCTTCCTTACACCAGCTATGAGGTGCGTGTGGTGTCCTACAACAACATGGGCAGCGCCACGTCTGACTGGGTCTCCATCACCACCCTGAAAGAACGTAAGTCTGTGTACTGTGTATTTTCAAAGGTTTTCAGCAATTATTTTAGAAGGGTAGTAATCAGGAATTTGTGTCTCTTTCCTGCTGTAATAGTCTCTACGCTTCAGGACAGTGAGGATATGATTGCATTCATTCACATAAGAATGACTGTGTTCAGGTGTTGAATATTTAGTACTAGAACACAAACACCACTCTAACGTCTTGAATTGGGAACTTCTGGAGCAGTTGCACATAAGCATAAGGTCAATGCTAAGAATCTGCTCGAGGGTTATACAGTCTCCCAGCCCTGGGATTTGCGTTTTCTGAAAAGAGATGATGCTCCTTTTAACACGTGTGGCTGGAGTAAAGTGTATATGATTGAATGCTAAAAAAACCTACTAGAAATGTTCCACTAAAATGTAAAGCCTTCCTAGAACAGTTGAGATTGTTACTGCAGCATTGTGCAACAAATGTCTGATGAATACACTTCACTTTAGAAGAAAGGTTAAATATTTTGTGTTGTTGTTGCTTGCAGCGCCACAGTATAAGCAGCCGTTTGTGGTGGACAGTAACCTGACCATGGTGTTTGTAGACTGGACCGGGTCATTTTATCTGAATGGTCGTCTGAAGGACTTCGCTCTGTTGGAGAGCGGAATGAGACTCTACAGTGGTTTCCACACCTTCGTTCACATTCCCCGCACCTCTGATAAAAGTAAAAACATCTCATAAAGTTTCTGTTTTTGGGCTCTCAATTGAAAATCATGTATTTAAATTTGTGTCAATCATTTTTTTTTTAATTCATACTTTTTGTTGGACATTGACAGTGTGTTGTTTTGAATATAATCTGTATACGTTTCTCCAGGATCCTTTATTTAGATAAACGTTGCTGGCTCACTCTTGTTTGTTTCTCTCTAGCCTTTATGTTCCAGGTGGAGTGTAGTACAGACAGTGGCAGTGTCAGTTCTCCTGTAATAAAGTACAACACAGCCACTGGATTAGGTTTGTTAAATTGAATCTTTCTCTCTCAGTGCAGCGTGGTTTCAGTGTGAATTAAGTCTATCCACCTTATGAAAGTTATGGTTAATTGACTCTTCTAATCAGTTTTTTGTCATAAAAATTCCACGCAGTGGAGGTCATCTAGTATTTTCTTAGTATGCTAAGAAAATTAAATAAATTTGTTAAATTTGTTAAAAATGTCTTCTAATCTAAACCACTTTTTTCCCTATCAGATGCAGCAGAAGCCCCATCTGGGGGTAAGACTGGTTTGCATGGAGGTGAATACAAGTTCTACTATGAGCTGTGGTTTATTCTCCTCATGGCATTTTTGGGGCTCATGCTGCTGGCTCTGTTGCTGGGTTTGATTCTCCGCCGAGCTTTAAACAAACCCCCCTTCATCCGAGAGAGGCCCCCACTAAAACCCATGCAGCGAAGGAGCTCTAAGTACCCCTCCAGTGACCCTTACCTGGTGAGATATCACACGAAAATGTTCATGAAAGTCATACTATTTTCTTCCATCCATCCACGAGGGGGCAGCATTAACAAGACAAAACAAATACAAATCACCACCCTCTTGTGGACGTTTAATGCAAGTAAATCTGTTTTATACTGCAAAGCTAATGTTAAATCTAGTACATAAATGTTATATTTATCATCCTGAGCTTGTAGCTATAATGCTCTAAGAAGAAGTATGAATTGCTATATTAGTGAATTTCACATATTTTGATTTTATTTCTATTGTCTCCAGATCATTTGGTTATGTTGTGTTTTATCTTGTTCATACCGTTTCGTTTGCTTGAATCATCAAGTTAATAATTATTGTGGTTCTTTCTTGTGACAGATGAGTTAAGAACAAACATAGTTTCTGCAAGGTGCATATTTTTGAAATAGAGGAATATCATACACAATACAAAAACTGTGTATGCTTCATACACGGCCATGCCCTTCCCTTCAACTATGTCTCCCCTCTTTTTGAGCAGATGAGCACAACAGAGCCCATAATATTCACAACAAATAATGCCTACTTCAGTCAGACACTCGTGAAACATTATGTAGCCATAGAAGTACTTACAAATCATACATGAAGTGTGTCCGCCTGTGAGTGCTTTGTGCCCAGCATTTATCCAATGGCCCATCTTGTTTCGCTGCACTTCGCTGCTTCACTATTGAACTCTGTGGACGCTCAGCGTCCTCACTGTTTAAAGCACTGTGAAGCTGCGGGAATGATTGAGAGGAAAGCCACATCTTTACCAGTGATAAGAAGCTGATTCTGAACAAAAGTTGAGCGCGTTGTAGTGCATATTTATTCAATGACATGTACACACAACAACAGAATATATTTGATCATTTACTTTTTGACATTTTAGGGGAATCTGAGCTTCCCTTGCAGTCTTAGAGCAATCGCCTCTGTTACAAATCCAAAAATGCCAATGCAGTCATGTTGTTTGGACCCAAATGAGGCGGTCTCTGTCCAGATGTAAATGAACTAAAGTTTGGTTTGTGTATGGTTCAGACTTTCAGATCAGTTGCAGGAATTTGAGGCAGTATAATTGACAGATGTTGTCATGACAAGAGGATTTGCTCTGTGCTGTCATTCCAAAAAAAAATAAAAGAGTAGGAAACATGTTAGAAAAAAAGATTAAACCTTTAATTCAACTGTAATTTCATTATTCTAACTATACTATGCTGCCTTAATTGAAGTCTGAACAGTTAATATAATCTGATTTATCATTTTTAGTGGTTCTGCATGTTTTAGTGTAAGTTTTACACATAAGGGATAATAACATATAACACCTCACTCCCATCTCACATCGATTGTCTTGGTTTTTGTTGTGTGAGACTTTAGTCAGTAAAAATAAATCTAAAGTTGGCTTTATCCCAAACCGCACACTGCGTAGTTTATTAAAAATAAATAAATAAAAAAGTGCGATCAGAAGTCCACACAGTAAAATACAGACAGGTGTCAGACTTGGGCATTAATCTTCCAGTGCAGTGTGTTCCACTATTAAATGTGGAACTGAAAATGGGAATAAGAACATGGTAAATAATAGTAGTGTGGAAAACAAGATTCACGGTCTGGAGTACATCACAAGTTTTAAGTCACGGGTCTGATGATATGGGTGACTGTCTGTGAGGAGTTAATGTGTTCTCCCCGTGTCCGCGTGGGTTTCCTCCGGGTGCTCCGGTTTCCTCCCACAGTCCAAAAACACACGTTGGTAGGTGGCTTGGCGACTCAAAAGTGTCCGTAGGTGTGAGTGTGTAAGTGAATGTGTGTGTGTCTGTGTTGCCCTGTGAAGGACTGGCGCCCCCTCCAGGGTGTATTCCCGCCTTGCGCCCAATGATTCCAGGTAGGCTCTGGACCCACCGCGACCCTGAACTGGATAAGCAGTTACAGATAATGAATGAATGAATGAATCTGATGATATAAAGGTAGAGAAATGTGAAATCATAATTTTAGTTTTCACTTAGAAAGTGTGTCAAAGAACAGTTCAGAATGGGCATAAACCCACACTTAGAACTGGAGGAATCTCAATCACCATCACACACATCACACATACACGTAGTTACCAGCTGAGCTAACAGGGTGCTTTATTAAGCTACGTACACTCATATTCCCCAACATTACAGTCAATAAAAGCACCACGTGCAAATATAGCAGCTTCCCCGAGTCCCGATTAGCCCCAAGTCCATGGCAGACTCCACAGTATTTTTTGTAAGTTTTTCATTTGTTTTAGTGACTTTTATTCTGGAACCGTTTTTACGTACTACAGTGGTTTTATCCACGCACTCTATTCAGGTGACACCCAGTGGCTCAGTGGAGGAGGATCTGTACGGTTCATGGATTACATGTGATCTGTTACACCATACAACACTTAGAAGATCAAATGTATAAAATGTAACAAACACACAAGCTTTGTCTCAGAAAAAGCCAGTCCAGTGTTGATTCTGGTCTCAGACCTCATTGCACTCTGCTGTCTTGAAATTAATGTGTTTCATTTCCTGCTGTGAGAGCGCACCTGATGCAGAAAATCTCAGTCTGTGAGCTGCATGTGTGAAAGGCCACTCAGGAACATCTCCAGACCCAATACTTCTGAGTTTCTCTAGAAAGTCTCTGGACTTCATGTGTGAAAGAGGCAATGTGGGGCCTGGCTCTGAAAACAGCAGAGAACAACACATACAGTGGGAGTGTGACCTCATACTCTGCTCTGGATGCTTTTACTTCACTATATAGAAATTAGTTGTGCTGCTATTTTAATGTTTAAAATGTCATGTATATCACCTTTAATAATAGTAAACCTGAAAGAATATAGGCAAATAGATCACAGAGATTTCTACAATAGCAGTAGGGAATGAGCATGTTCATAAGCGTCTCATTCTTACTCTGAATTTATTACTCCCTTAGTTTAGTCAATACCTTTCTGTCCAATTTCAGACTAATTTATTTTTAATTACATTTACTATAGCATGCTCATTTTAAAGTGATCACTCTTTATTCATATTGTTCTTTTTGTTTTATTGTTTTGCTCTAAAAAGGAAGATGGACTCCCCTTTCAACTCATTGTTTTCTGTACATTTTCTGTCTAACACTTCTTGGGAATGCTGTTCACTTACAAGCCATATTTATATGGCACTCAGTACTTTATAATTCCTGGCCTAACTGGTCTTAAGTATAAAATGTTCTTACTATAAAAATGTGCAGTTATTTGTCCTTGTACAATGTATAACAAAATATGTCTTCCATGTTTAACTCATCCATAGTAAAGAACATAAACATAGTTGTGAACAAGATGCAGTGGACACACACACAGGGAGCGTCAGGTTAGAGGCCTTGTTCAAGCACATCTAAGCCTGGATTGAGGTGGGAGGACAGCACTGTTACTTCACTTCCCTGAAGCGAGATGTTTCTTGACATGGGGAGCTAAGGGCTAATGGTTAGAGAATAGGGCTTTGGACTGAGAGATTGTTAGTTCGATTCCCACCACATTGGGGGTGGTGGGAGTGAAGGAACAGCACTGTCCTTCCTCAATCCATGGCTGAGTTGTCGTTGAGCAAGGCACCGAACTCACAACTGCTCCCTGGAGAACTGGGGAGAACTGCCCACTCTGGGTGTGTGTGTTTGGAGCCCCCCACACACTTCCACAGATGGGTGAAATGCTGAAGACACATTTCATTGTGCAATGCCCAATTATTTGTTGTTATTATAATTATTACATATGATTAACTTCCTGAAAAAAGCATTTTATATGCTAACTAACACTTTACAAATGTATTTATAAAGCATTATGAACACAGGATTTCTATGAAGTGTTGCCATATATCACCTGAGTCTGCTACAGTACTCTTTCATTTTCTTCTCCTTTCCTGTAATCCCCTTCTCTATCATTTTTTTCCATTTTCCTGGTGTGATGGTTCTGCAGAGATGCTGCTCTAACCATGCTTCCACTGCCCTCCTTCAGTCTGATAGAAAAATGGTAAGCTTCTCTCTCTCCCTCTCATCTCTTTGTTCTGGCAGTTTGACAGTGTACCGGACTCGTCCAGCAGTGTAACATTAAAGGGGTTTACTCTTCACTCTGAGGTACAGAGATCACTGAAAACAACTCTCTCTCTCTCTCTCTCTCTCTCTCTCTCGTTTGGCTGCATTTACATCACAAATCAGATTTTTTGCTTTCCCAATCAGTGTCTGCTATGATTTTTCTTCACTTCATAAAACAGCTGTTATATTAACACTAGTGGCCTGGTGGGTCAGAGGTCAGAGGTTATGTACCTTTGTTAAACATCTGGGGGACCCATCCTATGGTGTATAAACTGGTTCTGTCCAGGATAACAAAGTAATGTACATATCATATGCTGGTTTTGGTGGTAAATATAAGTAATTGCTCCTTGAATGAGAGGACAAAGATCTGATGTTTTCAATCCGATTGGCCTTAGATTGGATACACCTGACCTGATTTGAGCAAAAAACCTGAAGAGAGTAAGGAAACTTATAATATAAATGTAGCCTTTTTCTCAGTGGAGAAACAGTTTCTTTTACCTTTTTTTTCTGGGGGATTGATTTCAGAGTGACTGTGTTATTATGGGTTGCCAAATTTTCCTTCTTCAGTTGCTGCCTGTGTACGCATGCAAATTTTGGGGTCTTTTTGTTTTAATGGCTTTGATTTTCTGTGAAATTTTGCTGTGTGTAGTCTTCTCAATGTAAACATTTTTGTTATGCAGGTTTAACCCATTAATGCATGGTGTTTTAGTTAAAGTGATATTTGTAATGTTTTCAGGGTTTTTCAAGTTGTAATATTTCTGCGTCATGTGGGAAGTGCTGTCAAGTGGCTGATCGTTATATGTCTGTCTATCTATACAAACATTTTCTGATCAGAATGAGCTTTTCCCAGCAAGGTGTTCTTTGGCAGTGAAATTTACCCTAGATGGTGTTATGAAAATTGACCCTTGTTGGAGAAATTCATTATAGATGTTAATGCATGTGGGCGGCGCGTTGGTGCAGCAGCTAGTGTCACAGTCTCACAGCTCCAGGGTCCTGAGTGTCTGTGAGGAGTTTAGTTTGTTCACCCCATGTCCGTGTGGGTTTCCTCCCACAGTCCAAAAAACACACGTTGGTAGGTGGATTGACGACTCAAAAGTGTCCGTAGGTGTGAGTGTGGACTGGCGCCCCCTCCAGGGTGTGTCCCGAATTGGGCCCAGTGATTCTGTGTAGGCTCTGGACACACCACGACCCTGAAATGGATAAGCTGTTTCAGACAATGAATGAATGAATGTTAATGCATGTTTATATCATTTGTCATGAAAGGTAAGTGTTGAATGTTTTTATATGTATGCCATAAAACTATCACCAATGAAGTCCGATGGTAATCATTTTATCACAGTGCACATTAATAGTGTTATTTACTGTGTCTCTTGTAAACTGGGATCATTTAATAACCAAAGTTATTTTTTCACATTTCTCAGGGTCTTTCTGATACTAAGCTCGGTCCTGTTTCTCGGGTCAGTAATCACAGTTTCCAGACTATGTCTGTGCTGCGTGTTCCCAGCCAGAGCCAGCTGAGCCATGCCTATTCCCAGAATTCCCTGCACCGCAGTGTCAGCCAGCTCTTGAACTCGAATGACAAGAAATCTCTGGAAGGGCTGACCTGGGACCCTGTCCTGCAGGGAACCGACAGTGGCATGGTGAGAAATATGGACCAACGGTCTTTTAAACCTTATTCCTTGAATTAGTAAGAAATAACAAGTTTTCTGACTATCAATAAACACAAGTTAGGAACTCAAATTCCACTGTATTTATTTGTTTGACACTTTCATAGAGCTGGTGCGTAACCTTTAACAGTTCCTACTCGCACATGCGTGTTTCAACATTAGGAGTCAGTCATCAGCGAAAACGCCTGTTCTAGGGGCTGTCTGACAAATGTTACATACGGTTCTTATAACAATATTATAAAATATATATATTTTTTTATAATGATTTACACACATTTATATATGCTATATTGTATTTTGAAATTCTCTTTTACTCTGTAATTCTATATCTTTTACTCTGTAAACCTAATAGCTGTTTTTGTTTGTTTTTTTCAGTACATTGGAGATGAGGAGTTTTCTGAGACAATCAAGGGCTTTAGCTCAGTGACGAAGGAGCACACTATGTTTACAGATACACACTTATAAAACTTCTCTTCTCTCTTTCTCACACACACACACACACACACACACAGTCAATCACAAACACACAAAGCCTTTCCTTAAATTCATGGACTGATATCTGATCCCTTAACTTTCATCTAACTACAGTTGACCCAGCTGGAACATACTGAATAGTTTAAATATGGACATGACAGGGGGATTCTTTTGTTGGGAGGTGAAGACAGTACAATATATGTCCAAAAGTTTCAGACATCCCTTAAAATGACAGAGAATTCAGCTACCTTAAAGTGCAGTCATGGCTGATACACTGTGGAGTATAATGTCCATAGGAGAACACTTACCTTTAGAATGGGGCTCTAGTCCAATGTCAGGAGTGTGCCAGAGGGATATAACATCCCCAGCATTGGGCTGTTGACCTGTGTTTTTTGGAATGAATGAGCACCATCTAACATATATTTAGATGTTATCCAGGAGTAACCTTCAGCATCAGTTCCAGATCTCACTCATGCTCTTGTCCATCAGTGGTCAGTGGCCCATTGTCTAGTGCAAAGCCTTAATATAAAAATAAAATACACACCCCAGTTCGGGTGAGGGCGCCTATCTCTTAGGCTATATCCAGAACATGGCCGCCATATTGGATCAAGGGCAAGTTTTTCCAAAGACAATATGAGAGAGAGAGAGAGAGAGAGAGAGAGAGAGAGATTACATAGGAACATGTGATATACTTTTCTAAAATATTTTAAAAGTACAATATACGCTCATCCAAACTTCATGGCAGCTTCATATCACTTAATTTCTTCCACATGAAATCTAATTAATACACTTGCTTAATTATTATTTTAATTGCTGTTTCCATTGGATTGTGATCAAAGTTATGTGTACATTATATTAATAACGAGTTATTATCTGTACATTCAGTCTTCATGTATTCTTTACTACGCCTACAGTAACAGTCCATTACAATTACAGATTCATGCTACAACACTCTTTAAACTCATTTCATTAATGATAAACAAATATAGTACACATTTTTTACAGATTAGAAATGATATTTATCAGTCAGAAATGGTTTATGAACATCATAAATTGAAGAAATATGAATAACAGAATTATCTTTGGATCTTGAGTAGGTTTTACTATCCTTTTAATATATTTGGCAGTTTATTCTCTCTATATATCTTAGTCTATTCATAAGTATATGGCTGACAATCAATAATACGATAATACAATTATACATTATACATATCATACAGTATTTCTAACAGTTTAATAGGAAGAAATGTCTGAAATGATCCTGTAATTGTAGTGAAGTGTTACTGTATTGCTAACAAATATGGCATGAATTATTTTATGGCATTTTGGCAGATGCTCTTATCCAGACTGACTCACGAGGTTACTGGTTTTACACGTAGCCCAACGCAGTGTTGGGAGTCTTGCCCAAGGGCTCTTATTGGTGTAGCACAGACTGGTTGCCCAGACCTGGAATCGGACCCAGGAATCTCACATGGGAGCCAATGATGTTACGGAACCACACCAACCACATATTCTTAAGTTTCATGCACACTGCAAGCGACAAAGTGTCCAGAATTCATTCATTTTCATGACCTAGTGAAACTCCACTCAACTTTATGCAAATAAGCAGTGTAGTGAGAGAGCAATAATCCATCCACAAACAAGACTCTCCTGTCCCGCAGAGCTTGTGAAGACATGGTTCCTGTGAGGATTTGTTCCACTATACTGATTGCATATCGATGAGCTTGACAGTCATATTTTAACCTTGTGAAGGAGCAGCTCTGCAAAGCCTTGCTGTGAAAACTTTAACTTGTAAATGGACAAAGATGGACATGGACATTGAGAACTGTCTTTCTGCTCGGTGGGGAATATACTGGGAGATAAAAGAGAGATGTTAAATATTCTTCATTATTTTATCACATCTTAAAACGTGTCTCTGTTCGTGTAATGTCAGTGGCAGTTGGCTGAGCGTTGTTTATACCAGTGCATGTTATTTAAAAACCCAGTGAAACTGACTGTCCACCTGTTGTGAATCAAGCCTGTAGCTGAACCTTGGATTTAGAAACAAAATGCAGATTTTGTCTTGGCCATTGCAAATCAACTTGTCAGATTGTCACAGATAAATGAGGGGTGTTGTGTGTTTGCTGCTCTTTTCTGTGTATATTTTGTAGATTTGGAGAAGGCATATGACCATGTTCCCCTAAATACACCGTGGGACATATGCCAGGAAAATGGGGTGTTGGGGCCACTGATATGAGGCATTCTGTCCTTGTGCACTCTGAGTGTGTGTAGTTTGCATCCTCTGATTGTCAGACTTGTTCACTGTGGATGCTGTGCTCCACCAAGGTTGTGCCTTGTCTCCACTTCTGTTCTGGACAGGGTGGCAAGTCTTAGCCGGAGATAGGAGGGCTTCTGTTGGGGGACTTGGAGTATGATGATTTGTGGATGATGTAATCCTGCTTCCACATACTGAGGCATCCAGTGTGCAGTTTACAGTTGAATGTGAAGTGGTCAGTATGCAATACAGCATCTACAAACCTGAGGCCATGGTTATCTCCTTAAAAATTTGCCATGCTTCCTTCAGGTAGCCTACTACAAGTGAATGCAATCCAATCTTGGAGTAGAAGTGCTGCTCCTTCATATTGAGAGGAGCCAGTAGATATGTTTTGGATATCATATAAGTATGCCCCCTGTGTGCCCTTCCGCTGGAGGTATACCAGGCATTGAGGCAGACCCAGGGCTCGCTAGAGGGACTGTATCTCCTGGCTGGCAGGGGACCACTTGGGGACCCCTTAGGATGGACTGGCAGAATTTATGGGGGATAGTGTTATCTGGGCTTCTTTGCTTGCCCTGTTCTTGACCCTGAAATGGACTAAGTGGAAATAAAGAGATTAAATAATTATCCCTTATCTCATACATTTCATTTGAATTTTGACTGTAAACCCTACTTTACTGACAGGTTTGACATGTATAAAAGTTATAATATATATCGAATAGGAATTTTAAAATATTTGTACTTGAAGGCTTTCATTATGCAGTACTTTAGCTAGATTTATTTCTAATCTTTAGAGTCTAAGTTGCAGAAATGGGCCTCTCTCCCTTCTAGTTCATTAGGGTACACTTTAGTTATTAGTTGTTTCTGGTCCTGTGTAGGTATTTATTGGGCGTTAGCGATGAAGACAGCTTTTGTGAATTTGTGCCTATAGACCAAGATATAGTCTAAATAATTATAGCAATGCCAATGGTCAATATTTTAAATATATCATTAATGTAAAGTACATATTACTTTTTTTAATTATTATTTCTTTATGATGCCACATGTTTGCATGTGTATTTATTTGAGAGGTTGTTTTAAACCTGCTTAATAGCAATATCTCATGTTTTAAAAAAAAGACAGTTATCATCATTTTGAGAGGGCTTTTTTTTAATATGCATAATTTCATCAGTATTATTTCTTGACTGTGTGATTTATATATATATTTTTTAACAAAATGTACTTAAATGTGAAGTGAATAATTTCCATTCTTTTGTTAAAAGTTATTGTGTAATGTAATATTTTAAATGCATTAAAATGATGAGTCTGGCTATATTTGATGTAGTCATTTCTTTATTGTGTCAATAAAAAGGGAATGTGTCAGTTTCAAGCCAGTTATTTGTACCTTAATGAGAATTCTACTGAATTACCTTAACACTAAAATACAAGAATGATATTTTAAGAATAACATAAGACAATACAATTTATTTCTACATGCTTTTATTTTAAATGATTGTACCTGGTGAACACATTACACCACTTTTCTTACTTCAAGAAATTACGTTTAAATGATCTGTCAATGGAATAAGACACTTTCACCAGGAAAAAAAAAAGTAAAAGGGAAACTATTTCTATGTGAATCCTTGATTGTTACTACAATCCATGTTATTACATTAATCACTAAAATATATTTAACTACACTTGCTTGAGCAGGCGTAAGATATTAAACTGAAAAGCAACTTAAATGTGACACAACACTGATGAATTTAATGTACAAATAAGGGTCAAATTAATGCATTTTAAGGAATTCTAACAAGAGGTGTGTAGTAACTAGTTACAGTTATGTTTAACTCATGACAGGGTTGTACTATCCTGAGTATTTTAAATACTTCTACTCAAGTATATCAGTGAATAAAGGAATCCCCTCTCTTCTCTGTCATATGTATAGCCTCTTGCTCTTTTTCTGTGTGCAGTGTTATAGTGTTTTGTGGCTGTGGTACTTTGTGATCAGTCCCAACACCTAAAACAAATGTCATTTTATCTTATATATAAATGATCCTAAAACCGAAAACGAATTTTAAATGATTATCTCCTGAATTCCTGTGTTGAAGGGTAGTATTAGTCTCAGCCACTGTCTCCTTGATAAGCTGACAGAGCCTGATAATATCAGTGCACTAATCTGGCCTCACTGTCAGGATTCTGCCAGTTGCATTCTGATTGGTTATCGGTACATCCGCGTATACGCACTTCTGTGTAACATTTTGTACCGGCTCTGCTACTGGTCCAAACTGAATCATGAAGACTGCCTCCTTTTACACATCATTCCAAAACAGCAGACTTACGACTAGTCTTTTTGCGTACGAGTCAAATGACTTTTCCTGCAGTAGTAGGTGGTTGTTGGCCACGTGAAATGGTGAAAGGCACCAAACTGTCCTTAGAAAATCTGGCAATGCAAGACTAGGAATTACTCTACACTTTAGAGCTTGAGATGCTATTTTTTTTCCTTCTACTATATTTATTATCTTTTAAACATAATGTCTACCCATGTCTGTTTAAATGTTTTGTTTTTGGGGGACACACCGCAGACTACGGTTCCATTTCTAGCTCCGTATACAACTGCACCTATAACACAAAGCTATATCTAACTCTACACACAAACATCTGTCAAATCCCATAGTAAGTAAAATGTACGTATAATAGCGCTGACTGGTGACTAGATTAACTTTATGCAACATTTAATAGTGAAGAGGGTTAAAGGCGTAACTGGTAATGAAACTGTAATGCAAAAAATTGCAAAATGCCCCTACATAAGTGTGTCAGCCTTTTTAAAGTCAAAGCCACTGCGTCTGTGTGAGGTATGAGTTTGAAGAACATGTTAATGAACATTACTAATGACAGTCACTGAGCAAAGAAAAGCAATTGTTTGTTATTTGCAAATAATCAAAATAATACATCATTAAATAAACTACTCAACTTTCAAATGTAATGGTCAGATCATAAACTGTGCCTTATACGATACACTTTAAAAATAAAAATAAGGGACAGTTGTGCCATAAAAAAAAATCCAGCAGTAAATACACTGAACTCACTCTGTGGCCTTATCCCAGTTCCTGCTCCAAGCCTTGGGGAAAAACGGCATACACATTCAGGGGTCAACCACTTAACTGTAGAAGTGAATATTAAGAGGATAATATTTCATGTGGTTTTGAATTTAACATTTAAATGCTTTAAATTGGAATTTTCAGATGCACAACACTCTTTGTACAAAATTGTACAATTAATAAAAAAAAGCTTATTTTTTCTACATTTTCCATGTTTCCAAGTTTTTCTAATTATTTTGTGTGAGAAACATCTAAGAAAAGCATGTTTTAAGTGCTCATAGAGGGCGCTACTGAGCACCTTTGTTTGAGGTGAGGCTAAAGAAATACGACGCACTACAGCCTTGCACAAAGTTTGATAGTGAAATCTATTAAACTGGAATGAAAAGTGTCAAAATCTTAATCATTCTCCCTAAAATGGCAATAAATGACAGGTCCAACATATTTTTTCTTAGTTTTACAATACATAAATACTGTGATATATTACATATTGCAATTAAAACATAATGCACATTAAAGACTTATTATGAAAATTAAATTCATGAAGAGATAACGATATATTTATAATTACATTTGTCTCTGAATTAAAGACTGTAAAGGTGGTAAAAATGGACAGTGAAACGTCTTGCAGCAAGAATAATTTGCTTTGCAAATGTTCATACAAACCACAAGCTTCATGATAAGTGCAAATGCATAAAGAAATAATTAGAGTTACATGTCACGAAATACCTGTACTGAGTGTTTAAGACAACTGTGGCTGCCTTCTCAAATATACACCACAAACACTGGGGAGGAAAAACTAAAAAAGTGAAATAATCTTAGAGCGTAGACATTTTTACTCATTCTAAAACGATTTCACGTGCTAAGAGAATTATTTTGTAGTGCAAAATACATAAAATCTGAAATGGCTTCAATCCAGAATATTTATGAAAATCTGCCATTGGTTAATGGTAGTAGTAGCAGTAATAATACAATAATAATAATAATAATAACCTGGCTTTTCAAAAGCAGGTTTAAACTTACATCAAACTAGTGTTATTTAAATGGTGAAAGGCAGCACATCAGTGAAGAAGCAAATATGAAGCAGAATTAAAGGCACGTTCCATCTTTTTTTTCAATGGTTCTTCCATGTGTTATAAAATAGTTACTGACACCTAGTGGCCTGGATGTAGCAGGTTCTTTACTAAACCCATTTTAAACACGACTCCTCTTATGTGGGTGGCCCAGTGGATGAACCATATACACAGCACAAAGCAATTTAAACAATAACAACCTGCACCTGTAATACACAGCAATGTAAAAGGTCGGCTAACACAAAAAACCTCCCAGTTTCCGATCCAGTGCCTGGCACTTGTAAGAAAACCAATGGGTCAAAGCAGTGCTAGAAGAGTAATATTAACAAAACATTAAGACCACCTGCCTAACACACTGCAGCAGAAAACTGTCCAGAACATCCAAAGCTCATCACACTTCTCACAATGGGCCTGGTCCACCACATCCCACATTAGAAAAACAAAATGGGACCAGGTTCTTCTTAATTGGGGCCAATGTATCCCAATGCATTCCTCCCAAAAACATTTCTCTCATCAACAAATATTCTCCGTCTCTTACCGTCTGATGAATGTAAGACATACAATAGCTTTACAATACTCACGTCATCTGAGAGTGGTCTTAATATTCTGGCTCATCAATGTATAGCTTTTTAAGACTTAATAATCTATTTACATGAAGCTGAAGTGACTACTGCAACAAGACTGAGACACTTCTGGAAAAATGAACATAATAAAACCCCCAATGCACCTGGATGATTCTTCTGTAAAACAGGCATTTGTGCAAAATAAGCCAGATACATGAACTTACATAACCATCCCTCTTCATAAACTGCCAACACGATCTCTATAAACAACACAGAAGAAAACATGACTACACACACACACACACACACACACACACACACAAGGCACCTGGCAAAAGCTTGAGTACTCCCTTCATTAGTTGTTGCAATACCAAAATAAAGTGCCACTGGTTCATAGAAATAAAACGAGTTATAGAATGATGAATAAGGCTTGCATTATTTCAAAATCTATAATGAAAGAGTTGAATTAGACCTATTCTATAGTGTATGTGCCTTGGTATATGACACTTCACAGTTAAAGTGTAAGATTTTCTCTGTAATCTGTCATTTTTAAAGTAAAACCCAAACTGTAGTGTTACTCTTTTCACAGGGAAGGACAGTAACGTGAGCTAAAGTGCTTTAGAGGTCTTTTAAATATGTAACAGATTTTTAGAGCAAAGAAATGCAACTTAATATCTCTGAATGCAAGCTGAAGAGAAACAAACACAGCCATGCTCTGTACAGATATTTCTGCTCCACTTTCACCAGAGATATGTAGAGATATATTGTATATAGAGATATGTAAAGGATAACACCTCTGCTTCCAGTGACTATTAGTGATCTTTCGTAAGACCACATGACACCATCATAAGCCTTTTATAACAAACAAACTTACATAAATACTAATAAAGGCTTTATCCAACAAGCATCAGGGTGACCGTTCAACCTGGCATCAGTCAGTTTCACCCTGAAAGCACCATAACAAGATAACTCTGGTTGAAATGAGCCTTTGTAGATGTTTATGTTAAGTTTATGAAGTCATGAAGGGCTTATGCAGAAGTCATGTAGCATTATGAACGATAAGGTTTTATGTGTATGTGTATAGAGACCTCACTCGCTGGTGTCTGGACCTTTGCGGTGTCTTGGGGATGTGGTGGAAGTGGTCTTGGTTGGGGAGGGTGAGGCAGTGCTGGATGAGTCACTGCCTCCTGTGTCGCCCCCTGGAGGCAGGGAGCTGAGGAGAGGGGCAGGGGGAGCTTTCTTTCTGCTGAGGAAGTTTCCCTCAAAGGCACCTCTCCTCCTGGGCTCGGTTCGGGATTCCATAGTTCCTTCCTCAGTGGAGTGAGGTCGGTGCCGGGGGTCTGCGGGGCTGTCTGGGGCCTGTCGACTCAATGCGGGACCCTCTGAGGTCCTACTGGCTCTCAGAGTCTCTGTTAGAGCAGAAACTCTCTTCTCTCCGTCACTGTCCTCGTGGCCCTGGTCCTCAGTGCCATTCGGCTCCTGCAGAACCCTGGACAGATTCAGGCTGGGGAAGTCTCGACAGCTGCTGAAGCTCTCTGTCCGGCGAGCTCTAGCCAGCAGGGGGCTCTCTCTATATGGACGTAGAGAACCATATGTCGCTGGCTCAGACACCGGCTCCTGAGTCTGCAGCTGGAGACTGGAGACATTAAAAAAAAAAAAATCATATTTATAAGCCATGTTTAACTGTCTTTGTTCCAGTTTTACAGACAATACAGAGAGTTTGGGCCACTGAAAGACGGCACCATTAATTCAGAACAGTGTCCTTCTCACAGCATTCGGACATTGGGATACACATGGATCACAGATACACCTTTCGCAGGAGTCTCTCCTGCACAAGCTGCACAGGTGCTGGTCCACACCGCAAGCACACATTTCATCTATCACTATGAGAAAGTTCCTGACACAGAAAATCTCCTGCCGTGTGCTGAATGTGTGAAAGGACCACTCTTGGTCATCTTCAGACCTGAAACTCTGGCATTTGTCTACAGATTCTCCACAGACAGTGCCCCCTGTTGGCTCCACCAGCATCACATTCATCAGCTACACACACATTTCTAAGAGGCCTCCCATCTAATCCATGGTCAGGCACAAATCTGCATAGTTTCAATGAATGGCCTTGTATGTCCTCAAATCATCAGCCAATGGAATGAAAACATTTTATCACACTGATGCTCATGGTGAAGGCAGGGGGACAATGAAGAGAGCTTGGGTGGTGTAAATGCAAATAAAAGCAGGTTCTGACCTGGAGCATGACTCTCGGAGACGGCTGTGCTGAAGCACTGAGGGGGCGGGGCTAATGTTGGGTGTGGCGCAGCGAGACGTGCTGAGATCACATTGGTCAAGCAACTTCAGAAGTTCCTCCTCTGTGGGCCCGCCCACTTCTGCATAAAAAATATGACAGCAATAAAGCAACAGTGAAGTCAGGTTCATGCATTAATGTTCCCTGTACAGTAAGTCAACATGACTATATTCAGACCAGTGCTACACTGCAGAAAAATTATCTATTCTTATTTTTCCTCATTCTGATATATATTACTAGATTGTTCATCTCATGTATATCACTTTTAGCTTGTTTTAAACCATTTTATTTACAGAGCATTTTATTCTATAGGCAGATAATATGAATAGTCACAAGAGGTATATGTAGGTAATATACAGGGGTTGGACAATGAAACTGAAACACCTGGTTTTAGACCAAAATAATTTATTAGTATGGTGTAGGGGCCTCCTTTTGCGGCCAATACAGCATCAATTCATCTTGGGAATGACATATACAAGTCCTGCACAGTGGTCAGAGGGATTTTAAGGCATTCTTCTTGCAGGATAGTGGCCAGGTCACTACGTGATAGTGGTGGAGGAAAACGTTTCCTGACTCGCTCCTCCAAAACACCCCAAAGTGGCTCAATAATATTTAGATCTGGTGACTGTGCAGGCCATGGGAGATGTTCAACTTCATTTTCATGTTCATCAAACCAATCTTTCAGTAGTCTTGCTGCGTGTATTGGTGCATTGTCATCCTGATACACGGCACCGCCTTCAGGATACAATGTTTGAACCATTGGATGCACATGGTCTTACTGGTGCAATGTGCAATTAATGAAGATTGGCCACCAGGCTGAAATCTCCCACAATAAAATGACAGTTTTTTCAGTTTCATTGTCCAACCCCTGTACATTAACGTGTAGAATCTTTACTTAAAACTTAATATCTTTTAAAAATGTTTATAAAAGCACAAAACAACATTGATATTTTTACAATTTCAGAAACTGTCAAATTAGATATTTGTTTTATGTTTTTTATATGATTTATGTTGTTTTCAAATGCTTATGCATCACACTTTGCTGTGAATCAGAGTAAAAAATAGAATGTAACAATGTAAGTAAATGTCCCACCAGCAGCTTCCCGTTTGTTTTTGTCCTCATTCTTGTTGACTGTGTCCATGGCAGTGGTCAGGTCCCACATCTGGATGCTACCATTGGCATGTCCAGTGAAGAGGTAGCGGCGTGGTCGAGAACCCATTCGGCTTGAACCCTCGCACTCTCTCACAGTGAAACATGAGATAGTTGTTCCATCCACTGCCTGCACCTCGCAGATCCTGGGAAATTACAGAAAGCAAACATTTATATATATGTACAAATATTAAACCATAAAACGCCACAATAAAGTAACCTTAAAGTCACACACAAGGACAAAGCCATATATCAATTCTATGTCAACGTCTATGGGTTCAAGTTCTTCTCTCACAGTATGAGTGACAGTGGAAATTTATACTGTGGTCAAGATGAGTCTACATTTCAGCTGTCAACATCTCTGTTCCAAAGACAAAATGGATCATCCAGGCGTAAAAGTCAACATCCGCCAGGGTATAGAGATGCATCAGTGCACTCGGGGTGCATTAGATTCTAAAATTGTTTACATTTACAAAAAACAAAGAAATTCATAACTGAAAACTTTTCTTTGGAGATTTTTGGTTAAATAAAGGCTCATGACCATTAACAAATCATAGATTCTTGTTTTAATTACATAAAAAAAAATCACAATTTTCTGGAAATGGGGAATACTTTATTTACATTAACAGCTGAACTGTGTTGCTTGGTAATAATAAAATAACTCACCTATCTGGGCTTTTCTGTCTTTATGTTAATAAAACTATTAGCACAGCAATGTCCCCTTCCACTTCAAAACACTGGCTGATTTTAGGGGTAAACATACACTGTAAAATTAACTGAATCTCCATTTTCAAATATTCATCACCATAGGCAATAATCAGGAAGGAGAAGTGTCTCAAATCTGTGATTGTATTATGCAAATTTGTTCTGTATATTTTAAAAAATCTACCTTTTTCCAGTAGAAGAGAGGCGCACAAACAATTTGTTGGTGATGGGGATAACTTTCTGAATAAACACCTGCTGGTCATCTCTCTCTCCAAAGGGACCTACAATAAAAAATAAGGAATAATTCAAGCATCACTTTGTGCTCATTTTGTGTACTTGATATAGAAAATTAACAATGCTTCTACTATTTGTAATGCCATTTCCCATGTGCTTATTATAGCAATTAGTCTAGTTAGAAAGCAGTCATTATACTGATATCTGTGTCAGAAATTCTGTACTAAATTTAATTTATACCATAGATTTAATATAAGCATAAACAGATACATTCTGTTACTATAAAGCGATTTGTATATTGTATAAACAGTATCTAATAGTAATATGTAATGTAAAAATAAATCCATTCTTTGGAATGACTCATTGCTCATTTAATTCTGTTCCCTCTCACCAATGTCATTGCCGGAGGAGTAGCTGCTGTGGCTCTCTGTTTCCTCAAGGGAGATGATCTTGAAAGAAGCAAGCGGAGTGGATCCTGGTTGAGTGGAGATCATTCCTCTGAAGCGAGTCACTGTCCATGTTCTTACATGATTGTTATCAGCACAAACTGAGACACAAATTTGGAAATATATATATATATATTAGGCTTACAAATGAGTTTTAAAGTATTTTTGTATAATATAACTTTAACTTACAATTCGAACAGTCACCTGCTCTTTTAGTTTTTATATCTTATTAAAAAAATCAATCATATAAGCACTGCACAAGCATGTGCATTAATTTGTTATTTTCTTTGGGATAATAGCCAAAAGTAAGTGTGAGTTTTGAAATAAGTTGTTTCGTATGTAGGCCATCATGAATGTAGTGTTTTAATACTTCATTTTTAGTTTTTTTTTTTTTTTCTTTTTCAATAAAATGTTAATTGTGATCATTTTTAATACTATGCAAAAGACAAAAGGGCTATATTTGTGAATGTATATGGTAAGTAGAGCTGATAAAATGTACAATGAGTGTAGAACCAACACAGGCTGATTGGTTTATGTATTTGGACAATGGGAAATCTCTCTTCAGCGCAGAGTTACCTGAGACCAAGTGTTTCTCTGAGAGCATGATTTTGGTGACAGGACTTCTGTGGACAGTGAAGGTTTGGAATAACTGAGGTCCTGACCCGACTGTTTCTGGATGCTGAACAATCACTCGAACTGCTCCAGAACTCGTCCCATAAGCGATTTCAATCCAGTTTCCACTAACACCTGAAAACAGAGCTTAAAATATAAGAGAAATATTCAATAGTTTGGTGCTGCTTACACTCATCTGAACTGTGAACACAGTCCTAAGCATTTACACCACTCATACACCACTCATATTTTAATATTTTTGTATGCTGCCTATGAGGGTGACAATAAAGTCGCATTTATTGTACATTTGTACATCACAAACATGTGTTTCCCACAAGTTGGTGCCATATTTTTAGATGCAACTCAGTCACAAAAAATAAATAACTGCACCACAAGAAGTGCTGTTTCTCACACACTAACACAGATAGGGACTGCTCGTACACATCAAAAACATTTGTTTTTAATTTGATGAGAAGATCTTCAGGAAACTGATTCACTCAGAAGGTCATGCCACATCTAGCCTATAATTCTGCACAAATTGGTGACATTCATTCAGATACAGGACTTTCTCAACAAAGAGATGCTTCACATTAAAGAAAATATTAAATAATAAAGTCTTATTATCACTACTAGTTAGGATGTATTCTCTCAGCAGACAACAAATCACTTTTCTAAGTTGCTCAGTATAATGGCATTATATATGCTATATGCCATAAACGTAAATGTAAAAGATCTGTAGCATATATTATGACAATAATCACATTTCAACTGAAAAATTGCCATATTTTCCCCAAAACATCCAAACTTTGCAATTTCTCAATCTCAGTGTTCTGTTTAGCTCTCAGATAAATCACAGGAACAAGAATTCCTCATAAACCTCATTTACATCAGAGTTAAAGGGATCAGTTTAAACTTTGTGGGTTTTCAAATCACAGCTTATCCAAAGTGTGAATTTATTCATATTATTTATTCTGAAAAAAAATAAAAAATAAAGCATCCAAAGCAAAACACCTGTATGTTTAATTTTCTAAAGATTACCTACTTGTTTTGGGAGTTAAATAGACACTGAGGGCTGTGATGGCATCGTTTGATGGGTCATGATAGAGTTCAGTCACCAAGAGGTCGTTGTCCTTCATTCTCAGCGGGAACTTCTGCATATCTGAAATCAGATCAGAATGCCCTTTAAATATTTTGATTTCTGCAGAATCTTAAGTATTTTAACACAATCCGAAAGTAAAGTTTTATATATTGTCCCTGGAGCAGTGTGACTGCGACACTACCTGCTGCGCCACCGTGCCGCCCTTGATCAGTGATTTGAGATTAGATAAGGTGGAAAAATTGACATTTCAATGTGTGTTCTTTCTCTAACTCTGCTTGTAACTTTTTTTAACAGATATATTGTCACATGCATATTCGATAATACTTTTTATGTTAACAAATATTATCAAATGGGAAAATTTGGCATTAAGTATAAAAGTATAAAAAAAAGTATAAAAATTTGGCATAATAATGACGTTTAAATACTCTGATGAATAATAATTAAAAAAGAAAGCATGACAACACCACTGCATGGTACACAGTTTTATCTTTGGGAAAAGCTTATAATCAACACACTGAAATGAAGCAATGCTGGTGTAGAATTTGCAAAACAGATGGCATAGTTAAGCTGGGTGTTAAATGTTTTGAAACATGCAACAACTTTGACTTTGGTGAAGCAATGGAAATGTGTTCATTACAGCATTGCTCTCAGTAATGCTCTATTATTTAGTCTAAACCCTTCTTAGAAGAGATTGTTACTTCAGCAAACAAGAACCAAGACCTCATTTACTTCAGAAGAAATGTTGAATAAGTAAGTGTCTACAAACTTTGGGTCCTATAGTGTTTATCTGGATATATCTGACTTACCAATGTAATAAATAGAGCCATTGTTGCAGCCAAGGAGAAGAAAAGATCCAGCAGTGTCACAGCTTGTGATGGGCACAACATCCTGAACCTGCACAAAAACGTATTCATTGCAAAAAAGATCTCTTATCAAGTGAAATCATCTTCAATTGAATCAGTTTATATAATTAATTCTGTTTTTACTGGAAAATTATCCAACACTTAACCATCTTATTTCTGTCTTAATTAGTTTTATCTTGTAAAAGCCTTATTGCATTGTGACAGTTTTTAGCAGTTTAACTTCTAGAAATGATGGTCAAATTATCAGCCAGTGACTTAAGATGCTATAACTAAGTAAAATTACTTAAATAAATGTATTGGTAACATTACTACCAAAAGTAATACTATTATTATTGTTGCTGCTGCTGCTTCTACTACCAATAATATTAATAATAATAATAATAATGATAACAGAATTAACAATAATAGATAATATACAGTTATATTGATATTATATGTATATAATAAAAATTTACCTCAATCAGCTTTAATATTAACACCACATGCTTATTTCTACACTCACTGTTCTCTCAGCTACACTAAACAGCTCTGTGCATTTTTATGATCGGATCAGACACAGCAGTGCTGCTGTGGAATTTTTAACCCCGTCTGTGCCACTGCTGGTTGGAGAACAGTCCCCCAACCAGAATTACCAACAAAAAATGTCCAGCGTCCAGTCTGGTGACCAATGCTAAAGGTAAAAAATGTGCAGCACTAGATGAGCTACTCTCCCTGACTTTACATCTACAAGGTGGAACAAACTGTGAGTGGACACAATATTTAAAACCTTGAGGAGCACTGCTTTGTCTGATCCACTTGTACATACGCAACACACACACATTAACACATTATCACCATATCATTGTCACTGCAGTGCCGGTAGTGACCTATCAGACAAGCAATTCCTGCTCTGTGTTGGTCTTCTGGGGGTTTTGAACATTGAAGATCAGGGTGAAATAGAACTTAACTGTTCTCTTCTGAACTCGCTGGCACGAACTCCCCCTTTAAGGGAAATATCTACATCAAAATGGCAGGAATTTGTAATGTGTTGTAATATTCTACAATCAACGACAACTCTTCAAACTTCACTCCACCTCATATACTCACAGGAAGGCTCACCCCTTCTCTTTCAGGGACTGAAAACAGACCATGTCTCTTCCATTGTTTTCAAAAACCCTAACAATGGAACTACCCCTAACAATGGAAAAAATAATAATAATAAAAAACACTACATCAGACTTTTTCTCTGGCTTTTTTTTTACTGTGCTAATGGTCAGGACATTCCTCGTGGGATTGGCTCTTAGGTTATGACTTTTTAAAAATAAAATCTCTTACTTGCCAATGCTGTGTGACTGCGTTCCAGACCCCAACTTTCCCTGTGTGACTGGTGGCCACCAACTGACTCCCGATGAAGAACAGAGAGTCCACAGGCACTCCGAGGCTAAACACACCTTTACAACACACAGATCAAAGAAATGTAATAAATCTCATAAAAAATGTCATTGTATAATACTTTTAATATTTTTCATTCTGATATTGTTGTAAGAGTATTATATGACAATTATATTTATCCAGAGAAAAGGTCTTATCAGATACATTATATTGTAAGATGATTTCACCACATTAGAGACATTATCTTACCATTTTTGCTATTTTTAATTCATTCATTCATTGTCTAAACCTCTTATCCAGTTCAGGGTCACGGTGGGTCCAGAGCCTACCCTGAATCATTGGGTGCAAGGTCGGAACACACCCTGGAGGGGGAGCCCCTCACAGTGTGAAACACACTCACACCTATGGACACTTGAGTCACCAATCCACCTACCAATGTGTGTTGTTGGCTGTGTTATTTTGTTCTAGTTTATTTAAACCATGCCCCCCTTTCCTCTCACCGATCTCGTTCCCACTCCCTCCATCTTGGATACTCCACAGGATGATTCTGCTTTCTGAAGACACTGCAACCATCTTGTCTTTATCTCCATGAGGACCCCCGACAACTTTAGCGTTCAGAGCTACACGCTCTATTGCCCAGTCCAGATATGGGCTTGAGAAAACCTGCTGCCAGCCTGAGGACTCCTTTATCCTGAAAAGAGATGAAAAAAAAAAACTGTTGAGAACTCAAAACATCAAGGCAGCATGAGACTTTAAAACATCTCCTGCCAACCTTAAGATTCCATTGTCCTGAACAATCAGATGAACGATGAGAAATTATAAACTGATGAGAGAACTCAAAACAGCATAATTATTCGTTATTTAACCGTGATATTTCTGACATTTTAAACATTCATATAACACCAAACAACTACTTTCTATATAAAGATATCCTCCTGAGACCCAGAAAAATTTAAATTTGAGAATTTTAGTAATTTTAATATGAAATAAGACTACTGGATGAAACAAATGTCACATTAACATTTTTTTTTCTTCGAAAAACACTTATTTATTTATTTATTATGGAATGTCCTTTACAGTGGACAACAGGATGTTGTAGTAATTATTTCCTATTGTGCATCCCACCCAAACCCTGCATCAACAACTAAGACAATCATGGAAACTAATTAAAACGAAAACCAGGTTAACTTGACCACAGTTTTCAACAGTATTCTACAAATGTCTCAGTTTTGGCAATTTGGAAATACTTCCCGTACACTGTATAACATATACAGTAACACAATTTAGGAAAAAGTATAAACCAATCAAAAGTCAACAAGAACATTTCACTGAAAACATCCTATTTTCTATTCTTGATTACTGTAAATCAGGTTTTTCAAACTTTTTAGCCACACTAACTAAACATGTGTCAATAAGATTTTGAAGCCAATATTTTCACAGGTGGTATATAACATTATGCCATAAAATGTATCCATGGCAGCCATAGCAATGCCTTAGTAATCACATTTTAATATTTAACGAGAGATTTTTCTAAGAATTTCTAATTAAAAAGGAAATTTCCTATTCCTATTCCTTCTTTGTTCCTATTACATATGATACCATGAGTTTCATAGAAAAACTGATTTAATAAGCAACAATGTTCACCACAGAGGATGTCAAAAATGTATAGTTAGATGAAAATTTCTGCATTTTAATAAAAAACTGCTCTAATTAAATTAGCTAAAAGGTTTTTCTCCATAAAACATATCAACAAAAGACTTTAGAAACATAATAAATGCATATATTTTAACTGCTTGCCTCTCTTGTTTCTGTAAAATGTGCTTGTTGAGACGACGGCCATTTTGAAAAGGCAGAACTCCTGTTAAATATGACACACCCCAAAAAAATATATATCTCATTGGAAAGGCCAAGATGTCCTCTACATGAGGCAATTGGTTTCAGTAATGTAGCTTATATAGTTTTTGAAAAACATTTTGGGGAACCATGTATCCCACAGAGGATAAAAATGAATAGCCATTTTGTGTGTACAACATTTCTGTGTGTACTGTTCTTTGCTTTTTGTTTTTATAGCTTGGGAAATCATGTGTGCATGTTAGGTCCATCCAGTGGAAACTTTGGCCTCCCCACGTTTGGCTTTGCTCGCCCCAAGAGACTGGACAGTGACTGCTGACACAGCATTCTACTTGCAATATGACAGAATGCAGTACACAATGTTTAAATGAAAGCAACTGTCCAAATATTCCTTCACTAAAAAAGTACATTCCTCAACTAAAAATGCCTCTGAGAAAGAATGAAACAAGTATCATCACTGGACTGGCTTTTGCAAGATGAAGAACACTAACAACTGCCAAAGACCTTCAACATTACTCTGAAATGGCATTTCTTCTCCTTGATGTGTAAGTAACTATGGGCTCAGCTCCCTGGCTGCCTGCCTGCACCCACCACTGCTGGTGTGCTCGTGGAATGGGGATTGGAATGGGACAGCCTGATTTTACTGGTGCTACACTGATTTGTTCACTCTCAGAGCCTGTGGTATTTTCTCACATGCTCCACAACCGGGGAGTCCTGCTTTTTCTACCCTCCCAACAGATGGAGAACATCTGCTTTTATCGCCTACACGCCAATGAAGAACATTCACTTGCACCCTCGATACTGTGCTTTGAGGCCAGCGGAGAATGCCCACATTCACCGCCTCCACTTTTTCCACACAGTACAACACAGACACAATGTAGCTCCTGACCACTTTAGCATTAGATGCTCCTGTTCTCCCTGGACTTTAACATACCCTGTGTTGATTACTTTTTACAATTTCCCAATAACTGGTTTCATAGTAATCAAAATTTTGTCTGTGTCATTTCTACTTGCTACTTTTTTTTTTACAGCTTTGGCTTAGATTTTGGGCAGCAAAAGTCTCAAATGGGTTAACATGCTTTTCCATTTTATTGCTCTCAGTTTATGTACATGGTCAATGAAATTAGAGCAGGTATTACATGCTTAGTAATGTTTACCTGTAACAAATGACAAAGTGAGCGTAGGCTGCTACAATCCAGTTGTGATGGCCAGCAACGATCAGGACTTTCCTGGGATCCACTGGAGATCCTGAAAAAGAGATCAAAATCAAATAAATATTTTAAGCAGCTGAATACAGAAGTACTTTCTTTTAAATACTATGACTTGTTTATGCATACCCCTGCAATCACTGCTATCTTAATCACTGTTATCATACAGCTTAATAATGCTTTGACTACGTACTGTCCTAGGCACGCATTAATAAATGTTTGTACGCACAGATTTGATTTTAAAAGTATCATGAGTTTAAATGCATATTTCAGTTGTGATTTGTAAAACTGTGAATTAGATGAAAACATGTTTCCAGTTTGACAGAGGGACAGCTGCCATGTATTGTAGACATGAAACAATTCAACAAGGAGTTTTTATAAATGCAAATGAAAATGCTAAGAACAAATTTCTGATGAAATTCATTAACATTTTATAAATGAGACCCTTGATGTCACAAATTGTAACACTAAAGAATGCTATGAGCCACTTTTTGAAGAGTTTAAAAAGCAGAAAATATTTCAACACATTACCAGTAACACAGGTAAACCTAGTGCTGCCCAACATAAGTATAACTTTTAAGATAATGGAACAAAAACCAGGCCGTGTTTATATAAATATTAATTTCAGAAACAACTTGGCTCTCCCTCTCCCTCGGTATACTGCCTTAATAGATATCATTTCAGTCCTTTCAAACACAGCCACACTGTTTTTAAAACTCAACAGACTTGGTGGAGAATAATGACTGATAAGTGCTGAGATGTCCAAAGGCTTCATTGTGTTAACATCATCATTAGAGTGCATTAACATTAAGCATTCTTTCTACAAGTTAAGATTATCTTAAATGCTAGAAAGCATTTGGGAAACAGGACTCTGTTCTATTATGTCACCTAAAAGACAATGAAAGTGAGAAGTAAAGCCATCCTTCACTGCATGAGGAAGCAAGTCCAGTTATTCTCCCTTGGACTTCAGATTACGAATGGCTGTGGCATCATAAGGATTTCAACTTTCAAACTCCAATTCAAAGTTCAACAAAATATTTGCTAGTATGGACCACACCTATGAAGGCTGAAACAGGAGGTAAACTTAAAAATTAAAGGAATTCAAAACACTGAAGTGCTACAGAACGGTCATGGACAAGAGTATGTAATAGCGAAAAGCTTGTTGGTGGAGTTTTTTGCTGGTGTCCTGGATCCTGAGCAGATAAATCCAGCAATGCGGTCCAGCTCATCACACAGAAACAAAGCCTGAAAGACACAGAATCCAAACAAGGCCAAGAAACGCAAGGATGCCTAGACGGCAAAAGCCAGATGGCAGAGAGGAGAGACAGTTGATGAGGGGAAGGCGAATCTATGACGAGAAAGCCATCCAGCGAGTAGGCAGGAGGAGGATCAGGAGGAGCTGAGGCAGAGAGAGAAAAAGAAAGGTTAGAAAAGGCAGAAGGCCAAGTGGATGAGTGCCCTGGTGGTGCTGGGTATAGTGACATCATTGTGCACTGTGCGGGTTGAGCAGAAGAACTTGGTTCATCTGAGGTTGAGGTGAGAAATGAGGAGAAGTTGTTTGTCTTGTCAGCACAAAGACTGCAGGGCAAGTCACGGACCTGGAGCACCTTCTGGAAACCAGCTACTGTCCAGGCAGAGGTGGAAGAAAGGAGAGGTGCAAGGCTGATTGTCGGTGGCAGAGGTTTAATGAGAACACATATGGATCCAGTGGTGCTGGAAACACCAAAATAGGCTGAGGAGCTTGGAGCAGCCGGAGCTGATAGGAAAGCAGGCATGATGAGGGTGGAACACTGCTTCAAAGCATGGGGCAGAGGTCAAAGTGGAAGAAAAAAGCTTGCAATCTATAATAGCCAGACTGAGGTCTATCCCAGGAGCAGCAAAACAGACTGAAGAGCCAGCAAGTTTGCCATTGTGGAAATGACATTAGTTTGGAGTGTATATAAAGGGCTGCGGGGAGGAGGTTGGGCATGGACTGCAGCCATGCATGATTATAATTAGTTAGTTAAAGTGATTTTTCTGACCCAGTCTTGTTGCCCCCTCTGCTCCAGAAGGTCCAGGAATTGCAGACTGTGGTCCAGGTCGAGAAAAGACCATTCCCTCTGCTCCACTAGAACCTGGACGTTCCTCCTGAACTGCTGCAGCCATACGAGGTGGGATAGCTAAAAAAAATAAACAAGTCAATGTCTGAAGAGACATAAAATGTAAAAAAAAAAAAAAATTATTTATAATTTATATACACACACACACATTTTTATTTATGTATATATTTATTATTATTTATTGGTATGTTCTTGCTGCTGTAATACTACAATTTTCCTCAGTATCAAAAATAACTAGCTGTTTATTTATCCATTTTTTCTGTATAACCATTGTCTTATTAGTGAGTACCTGGTGGTGGGAGGTACCCATGAAAAAGTACACTTCCACAAGATGACCTCTCCAGCTCTTCACATAACAGCAAACGGCGAACTAAAATCAGTGAAAAAGAAGAACACATGGAATAATTACATTTCATGTTTATTGTAAATGTATATAGTATGCAAATAAAACTTCAAGTTAAATTATACCTAAAGGTGTAATGCCATAAAATTCAGCTTCATGCCTCAGAATGCTTATGTTAACTCCCCTAAAAAACACAGAGATGTCAAAATTAAAGCAAAAACACATGCCTAGTATTTACACTAGGCAATACACTACAAGTCACTAACCCAGTATTTCTTAACTTAACCCTGGTTTAGGTGATTTGTCTTTATGAGACTTATTTGATTATTTTAGATTGAGATATTACACACAGGGTGTGTGTGTGTGTGTGTGCAAGTAAACATTGTCTCACATTAAAGTAGAGGATGTCATTCATTATAAGGAGTGTTTACAAGCATTTGGACATAGGGTAATACACTAAAATCCAGTATGCACACCTCACCTCAAATCTAGTTCTTTTGTCCGAAGGAAGTTTAAAATGGGCACGAATGCTGTTGGATCCCTGTCAATAAATATCTGTAGTACAAAGATAAAAATTAGACATTTCCAGGTTGTTTTAATTAAGTATAAACTATTTAATGAACACTATTTCAACATAAAACACAAAAAATATGGGAGACAATTTGTTATGGTAAATCTTACAGCTCCAGTTTCATCCCTTAGAGTTGATATTCTCCCACTGAGCAAACTAGAAAACAGAGTAAATGGTCATTTAATTTATTAGTTTCAGCCTACAGTTATAACTGTAGCCATGTACAGTTTTGTCCTGATGGAATTATGCTCTAGTGGTGTATGTGTTTCATGTCTATATATATAATATATATATATATATAGTGGTAATTTTACCTTGAGAAGAACGAGTCTGGAATCCACATTAGAGTCTGTCGTGATGTGCTAAATCTGAAAGAAACAAATGAATACCAGGTACATATATAAACATAAACTATGAAATACTATTTCATATTTATGATTTAATATCTTAAAATAATGAATGAGTATTATCATGTTTAAATATTTGTATTATATATATATATACATTTATTTGTGCATTTGTTCAAGGCAAAAACTGTCTCTAATATAAGACTTATTTCGCGACCACCCCCGTCACAATCAATAATAAAAATATCTCTCGCAACACAGACGTTTAAAGTGTAAATAATCTAGTGCTAGCTAAACTCGTCGAAGCTCTGTTGTGGCTTCGTCGAATTCTCTGGTCCACCTTAAATGGACCAGCAGTTGCCGTTATATAGCAGCGAGCACCAGAACGTAAACAGAGAAACTGTAGTGTAATTTAAGGTGGAACAGAGAATTAGGGAAAAGAAGCTTTTAAATTAAGAGCCTATCACAGCTACGCGTAATTGAGGAGATATGAGAGTCGTTTTATTGACGTTAATGCAATTTAAGTGATCTAACTCTATTTACAAATTACAGAAAAATAACGCTATGATCTAATGACGGTTATGTTTATATGAAGACAAACCTCGTTCCTCCGACGTTGAGCTGGATGATGTCACCCATTCCAGATGTGGAGCTGCTGTTACAAATTCCAGCCATTTGTTCTGAGTAATAAATGTATTTCTAATGTTAGCTAAGAATAAGTCAGTCCCTTCTCCAGTTCTTTTTTTGTTTTGGTCCCGTTTTAATCGTTTCCGAAAATAATAAAGCGTCACGAATTGTTTAGTTTTTATCGTTCCTTTTCTCCGTCTCTTCGTTTATCTGTTCTTTTCTCCATCTTCTCGCATGAGTTATGATTAAAAATCGTGTTCAGACCGAAGAAAAAGCCACGAACCCGTGTTTTGCGTGACTATGTAGCTAACGGCCGTACACACAAGCCTGCACCGCCTGGGTTGCCAAACCCTCCGACAAACAAATCAACATATGCAAAGTGTATAAAGACAAAGCAAATACATTTTAAATAAAGAAATAAAATATATGAAAAAATCCTTAGTATATAAGAATAGACTAAAATGTAACATTATATGGCATTTGCCTGCCTTAATATCAGTTATGACTTTGGAACTAATAATAATTGATGACGTCTTTGCCAAGTAAATCCTGTAAACATTTTTTTTGATCGATATATCGTCCCAGGAATAATTGCAATAAACGAGGTGTTTCTTTTTTTTTTTTAAACACCATTTTATGACACTGTTATACTGATGATATAATAGCATGATGTTATTAAAAAGTAATGGACCTTTAGCAAAACCTGACCATTTAAAAAGAAATGGACATTTAGCAAAACATTGAGAATATTCAGACTTTGAAACATAAAAATGATTACATATCTAAAATAAACAAAACATATATACAAAATTAAATTGTTTTCAATCGAATCGACATAACAGCCCCGGAATAGCGACACCAGAGAAAACAAGAAAACGGAAAGCAACTTGCTAAGAAATGGCTGACCTTATAAACAAACATGTAAATAAACACAATGAGGAGTATTGAAGTCTGCAAAAGTTATTGAGGAAACGTTTATGACAAATATGTCAATTATTATTGTGACAGACCTGCACAGGACCCCAATGAGACTTTGAACCTGTTCTTATTATTATGCGATGGCTACAATGAAGATACATATTTTAACATATATTTACACATAATACACATCCCATTTCATATTTGCGAAGACATTTTATTAATGTCGTTTTAATAACGTGATTTTATTAAGTCAATTCAACCCAAAAACTATATTACTTTAAAACGAATGTACTACTATTTCACTTTAAATCTACGTACATGGCAACCCTGTGCACCGTTATAATATTTAGACTAAAGACATGTCGAGGCCACCAGTCAGTGAGAAGAGCGTCAGTCACGTTGAGACTAGAGCCCGCCTCCTAATTCCTATTGGCGCGGATTTCATCAGCTGTGACTTACACGGAGAGGTCCACTGGACTGCGTACTAAAGCACATGTGGCCCACCATGATAGATGCTTGTTCTACCCATGTATCCAAAATTTATTAATAGGGAATTTGCTGCAGTATCAGCCTCTTCACTTCTGCGAAGGCTTTCCACTACATGGTGCATTGCTGTGAGGATTTGAAGGCATTCCACAGATAGCGATGTCAAGTACTGATGCTGAATGATGAAATCACATTCTAGCCCAACCTACGGAGAGGAGGAGTTCCTGAGCACCATTTAATTTAATGCTTTCTAAAGAGATTATGTACATTACAAGAGGTGTTCACATACTTGTGGACATATAGTGTATCTTGCCTAAATGACTATAAATCTACAATAAGCAATTTATAAAAGCAAAGAGTAGAAAAAAGAGCAAAATTATAAATACTACTGTAAACATTTATTGTGGATTTTGCGTTTTTCATTCCCCATAACTTTCACCCTATTGAGTATGAACTGGACAAATGCGGAACATAGAATTATCAAATCAGACTTTGATCCATGTTATTTTTCTAATTTCACATTTGAAGTTCATAATACAGTGGTTTGTTTACTGTAAGTAAATACCTATTTAAATGTTTATAGATTACCATGGCAAAACATGGATGATGCTTACAAATTTAAAATAACATTTAAAATAAACTGGTGGACAATGTACAAATAAACAATTAAAAAAGTTTACATCCTGCTCTGTCTGCAAAATATATAAATACTTAAAATATTTAATAAACAAGTTGAAAAACACAAGGATCTAAATGCAAAAGCTTCATATTTTTTGTGTGTTTACACAAGTGGGAAATTGAGGATATTTACAAAAACATTTACTGCTCAATGCATTTATGTCTTTTTTTTTCTCAAGAGGAGTGTCAAGTGCATAGAGTGTCATTAAGCCATAGCAAAGGTATCCTCAGATTTAAAATATATTAAACTTGAGTGGAGGTTAGTAACGAGAAGATTCTGACATCTATTTTCATCATTTGAAATTAGCATAGTCTGAGAAGATGTCCACAAAATCCTGTACCACTTTGTAGCAGAAGTCATACTGTTCCTGAAATAGAGAATAAAAACAACATTTCTTTACAAATTAGGTTATAGTTTGGTAAGACATAAAATAGAATAAAAATTACAAATAGAATTTAAGACTAGATTATTTATATCTGCAGTAACTATAAAAAAAAAACATATAGCTGTCCAAGTTGTTGCTAAGTCCTATTTGACAGATATGGGATTCCAGGTACTAGATAATTTAATTTTCTTTAAAATGAAATCCACCCGTTACAGCACATGGGTGTTTAGTTGTTTCTCTCTGGTCTGTTGTGTGTATTGCAGCTCTTGGGACAAAAGCAAGATGCAACCGCAATATAACAATGATTACACTTTCAGCTCTAATGGTGGCGCAATCATAACTAACCTGGTAGTTTTAAGCATGCTTATATATTTCTATTCTCACCACAGTTTGGACCATGTGTGGTCTCTGGTTGCGTAAACTCTTGACGGTTTGAAACACATCCAGCAGCCCCTCAGCTTTGACCCGTTCCAGGATGTTGCTAAGGGAGATGAATGTTCCAGTCCGACCGGCACCAGCACTGAGGAATCAAAGCAGAAAGAGTCTAGTTTTAAAACTGATGGATTTGTTTGTTTGGTTGTATGATGCTGCTTTCAGGTGATGTTGGACATAATCAGAAAAAAAGACAAAAAACAAAAACAGGCCCACCAGGAGGTGACACAGGTAAAACAAACAAGCTAAGTTGTGATGTCACAACCTCATTTCTAAAATGGGTTTACTCTTTTTACATTGGTTAATTGCACTACCTCCATCACTCTGAGATTTTTCTATTTTATTTTATATTGTTATTTATACATTATATTCTATGCTTAGTTTATATATTTCTATTTTGTTGTAATTATTTTATATTTCACTCTTATCTCGATTGTAACTATGCCTCGATGTGGAACAGCTACTGGATGCCTTAAAATTCCCTCTGGGGTCAATAAAGTATCTATCTATCATAATTTTCATTCATGAGATCAACAAAATATTTCTTGTGGTCAGGGTTGTCCCAGGTCTTATGCCTATTGTGTGTGAGAGAGTAGGTGTACCTGCAGTGCACCACTATGGGGTGGTTGCCAGATTGTTGCTGTTGCCTCTGCACTGCAGCGATGAGATCAATCATCCCTTTTCCATCTGATGGAATTCCGATTTCCGGCCAGCCATGAAAGTGAAAATGCCGGACCAGGCGGCTTTGCTTCTCCTGAACAAAATACAATAAAAATGTATTCTATGCTGATTTTCCATTTTATCAGCTCCACTTACCATAGAGGTATTCTTTGTAATTGTACAATTACAGAGTTTTTACCCTGTCAGAAATATTTAAGGCGCCACAATCAGGATGATTTGGGTGATCATTGTCAGCAACAGTCTTGCCCATGCCTGATTTAGTCAAGTGTGAGTACAACTGATGTCACAGTTTATAATGAGTGTACATATGTTTGAAAATACAGTGTATTATTCATCTTTGGATATTAAAAATGTGGTTGAATATAAGTAAGATGCAATGAAAAAGAGTTTTGCAAAGGCAGCAAAAACAATTTCTTAAAAAGCAAAAGTAAACAAGTCTACTTTTAGGCTCGGATTTCACACAGAGCTCTAGAGCACCACCCATAATTTACTGCAGGCTGTAGTATCCAGTTTCAGGTGTATAACTTACTGGCAGATACGTGAGAAGTAAATCCCGAAGACTAAAAGTCTCGCAGAGTGTGTCTCTCTTTAGCTCGATGGTGTAATCTCCAAAAGAAACATTGCCCTCTGCAGGCCAGTAAGGCACACACTTCTCCTGGAGTGAGAAATAGTGCATTTTAAATGTACAATGTATCCAAAAATGATACAGAGCATCTAACTTAACTTCATTTGAACTTAAATTCGGACCCACTGCTCCACAGAAACAAAGATATAGATGTTATTTACCTGTTCCCGCTCCTTTAGCTCAGTTAACATTACAATGGAGTGACACTTCCACTCCCACACCATCCTCCAGAAATCTTGCACAGTGTGAGATAACGGACCCTGGGTTGCAATGAAGTAGTCCTTCTGCCTGTAACCCTATACACACAAAGACACACACATTTCATTAGAAGTTTAAAAACAACATTCTTCCATCAACCTCTATTAAATTTAACAAGGTTTTAAAGATTGTTCACTTTTCTCTAAGAAGCTGTTCTCTAAAGATAGCACAGGTAATAAATAGATTTATCAGAGATACTTACATCTATGAAGGATGCATTTATGTAATCTGTAAATTCTTGTCCTCTTTTCACAGATAATATTACCCTGTTGAAATCATCTGGAAAAGCAGGAAAGTATTAAATCAGATAATACATCATAAAATGTTTCATCACTTCTAAAATGATATACACCTGGTTTTAATCTCAATCTACTTTAAAGACTGTTTTAACGGGACCCCCCATACATGGATTACTTAAACTTGAGTAAGGCTTTGTTTACATGGAATGATCTGCAAAACTCTGTTCTTCCTCATGTTTGCTGGCAGATTTCCAGTTCTCATGTTCTCCTTCATTATTCGAACATTTGTCAGTTTCTGAAAAAAAGAAATATATATATATATAATATGTAATATTGTATTAAAGCCTGGTACATCACAAAAGACACATTTTCTTCATAATCAACAACTCCTTTATTAAAAATACTCTTGTTACTCTATAATAAAAGCTTCTCTTTCAAACTGCAGTGCAAGGAGGCATATGTTCTTATAACAAATTATGCAAATAAATACAAAGCAACAAACACAAGAATGCATTTTTCACACATGAAACTTAAAAAGACAATGATGTGCACAAACATTTTGTCATCTGATGTGGCTCAGCTTTTGAAAATAATTACTGAGTATTTAATTAAATGTAATTTTTAGTTCGTTCATTTTCAAAATGCAATTCTATGAAGATTATAGCGATCTTGTAACATCTAAAATATTTTAACATTTAAAATATTCACGGTGCCAGTAAAATAATGATGGCACGCAGAGAGAGGACAGCATTTTTGTTTGCTGCCAGTGGATAATTTAAGTTTGGCGTTTTTTTTTTCATTACTACAAGGACTCAAATAGACATTGAGTATTTTACTTAACCGTCAACACAACGTCTTTTTTCGGAGTTAAAAATATTTTGTTGCATGCAGAAATGTTATTTGATTTTTCTGCAGTCGTTCATTAATTTCATAAATGTAATACAGTATAGTTTGTTTATTCATAGCACAAAGGCAAAAAAAAAAAACCCTGTTATATGCAGTGTTATTTCATGTAAAATTTCAAAAGGGGTTTTGTGGCTCCCAGTGTTTTCTTTACTGTGTGAAACGGGTCAAAATGGCTCTTTGAGTGGTAAAGGTTGCAGACCCCTGCTCTACCCTATCCTACCCCAGATCATTCTAGAATAAATACACTAAATACACTAAGGGAGCCTTACAATTTGGAACATATGGTGTAGGTTATATTATTATTAAAATTGTGTAATTTTTACAATAGTACATAAAGTGCACATAAATAGTTATGGGAAACAGCAGGAAATTTCACAGATACATGAAAAGATGTGTGATTTAAAAGTAGAGGTGTATTACCCTGAACTCCTCCTCCAGTCCTACTCGGTCCATGTGTATGTGAGTGCTGTGGAGTCTATGGAGATGACCCTCCAAAGAGGAGATGTCCAGCTCAGTGTCACCATACAGATAATGCTCCAGTAAAGCTTGATAGATAAATGAGTACTGCATCTAGAAAGGGAGGATGAGAAAAGGGTTTTTTAAGAGAATGGTCCCTTTTGAAAAAGACAAGAATTCTCTGAATAGAAATCTTACATCTGTCTGTACGAGCTGACAGCGCTGGCTCCGGATTCTGGAAACAAAGCCAAAAACGTCCACTCTCCCCTCGATGTGCATCATATCCATCAAAGCATCAGTAACAATGAATGTTCCAGTCCTTCCAACACCAGCACTGAGAAATAGAAAGATATATACACACACACACACACAAACACACATCAGATTTTCTTCTGTTTTCTATTATCATTATTATTCCACATGTAACTCGTTTAATAAAAATGTTGTATTTGTGTTATAGGCATGTAGTTGCCTGGCTGCATTTACTATTACTAGAAATTTATCTGACCTCACAAGGTTTTCCGCAACCAGCCACTGGTTTATGAACTAACTGGTTTAAAATGAAGAAATGTGTTTTTCATTATATGCCAGTAGTTCAGTATTTTTATATTTCAGCATTCTCAAAATAAATCCTTCAGTTTGACAGAATCCCCAGTATAATTCTACAGTATCTTAAAAATCTGGCCTCTTCACTGACCACTGACTGCTTAAACAGCTGTGTTGGGCTTTGGAAACATCAACCCATAACCCCTCCACCTGCCCCTGTCTGGAGTGTTTCTCAGCTGTAAAAGGACAATTGTTACCACAAGTGTTTATTGCCCAGACATTGCTCTGTAAACAGCTGAGAGGACACAAAAAATGGAAAAAGGGGGAAAAAAAAAACTACAGCTACATTCACCCAGAGAGAGATTTGGAACATTAAATTATTCAATGCCACTTTGGGTGTCTTTACTCTTTAGCAGCATATAAACTATTCATGTGGAAAAAAAGGGATCTGAATACTAATTCACTCTGAGTAGAATTACAGCTTTAGAACATATGCTTAAATGGTGTAAATGGCATATTCACTATAATATGACTGTACTCTCTAATATTACAAGGAGGAAAGTCTGACAGTTTGTGTTCAAAATGCAATTTAACAATAAACAATATGTGATGCTCCGGTTTCCTCCCACAGTCCAAAAAAACACACGTTGCAGGTGGATTGGCGACTCGAAAGTGTCCGTAGGTGTGAGTGTGTGAGTGAATGTGTGTGTGTCTGTGTTGCCCTGTGAAGGACTGGCGTCCCCTCCAGGGTGTATTCCCGCCTTGCGCCCGATGATTCCAGGTAGGCTCTGGACCCCCCGCGACCCTAAATTGGATAAGCGGTTACAGATAATGGATGGATGGATGGAAAATATGTGATGCACATTACACGTTTTACCACACTAATGTCATTCTGATTTGACATTAGGTCAATGTTCTAAATGATAGTAAAACACATGACATATTAAATAAATATATATATTTTAAAGATCCAGAATCCAGAATTTCTCTGCGTAGCCAAGTGGCGGAAGGTGTCTGGTTCGGTGGTCTCAGGATTCCATGTCTGCCTTTTGCGGATGATGTGGTCTTGTTGGCTTCATCGAGATGGGACCTCCAGCACTTGCTGGACCAGTTTGCAGCTGAGTGTGAAGCGGTAGGGATGAGGATCAGCACCTCCAAGTCCGAGTCCATGGTACTCAGTCGGAAAAGGGTGGAGTGCTCTCTTCAGGTTGGAAGTGAGATCCTGCCTCAAATGGAGGAGTTTAAATACCTTGGGGTCTTGAGTGAGGGAAAGATGGAGCGGGAGATTGACAGGCGGATCGGTGCAGTGTCAGCAGTAGAGCAAACTCTGTACTGGTCCATTGTGGTGAAGAGAGCTGAGCAGAAAAGCAAAGCTCTCGATTTACTGTTCAATCTATGTCCCAAACCTCACCTATGGTCACGAGCTCTGGGTAGTGACTGAAAGAATGAGATTGCGGGTACAAGCGCCTGAAATGAGTTTTCTCTGCAGGGTGTCTGGACTTAGAGACAGGGTTAGGAGCTTGGACATCCAGGAGAGACTTGGAGTGCAGCCGCTGCTCCTCCACGTCTAGAGGAGCCCGCTGAGGTGGTTCGGGCATCTGGCCCGAATGCCTCCTAGATGCCTTTCTGGTGAGGTGTTCCGGGCATGTCCAATGGGGAGGAGACCCCGGGGCAGACCAAGAACACACTGGAGAGACTACATGTCTCGACTGGCCTGGGAATGCCTCGGTATACGCCCGGAGGAGCTGGAAGCGGTGTCTGGGGAGGGGGAGGTCTGGGTTTCTTTGCTCCGACTGCTTCCCCCGTGACCCGGATGGATGGATGGATGGATGGATGGATGGATGGATATATTTTTAAAGACTGTTTTCCCAAAACATACTACAAACTTTGTTATTTGATGTTGTCTCTATCATATACTTCAGAGTGGTACCAGCACAGGCCCATTGTTTACTTTTCAAGGTTATTGTATATGACTTACCAGAATGTTCTGCTCTTAGAACATATTTGTAGGTTCTATGCTTGTATGATTGCAGCTGACCTGCTTGACTGTCCCCTGCTTTAAGTAAGTTTTAAAGCAAGAGGTGAAATCAATAATTTAAAATGTCTTGAATGCAACTAGCAGATGGCATTGGGGTGGTCTGCCCTTTTGAATCCTTCTTTTTAAATCTGCTAGACTGTATCTGGCCACCAAGAAGAGGCACGGGACTCTTCTCTCCTGGGAGCAACCATGTTCACCTATGCCTCCACCCTATTGACACAGACCACACACATACTCTGCCCTTGAAGTCCTGTCTTTTCTCTTTGAGTACCTTGAGTTCTCTTTAGAAGTGTTTAAAAGACAAAAAAGCAGAAATAAATCATCTTACACTACAGTACTTAGATATTACTCTTAACAGGATATTCTCCCTCTTGGTGTCTTCTCATCCCAGTTGTTCTTGCCCAGGTTTTCCCACATTTTTCTTTTTGTTAGAGAATGTTTTTTTTTTTTCTGGTTTTGCTTTCCCTTTTGCCCTGCTGTTTTTTGAACCCATCAGTGGTTTCCTGTGGTTGCCCTCTTTTTGTTTTTCTCTTCCTTTTCTGGTCTATTGGTAGGGCATGACTTTGTTTTGAGGAATAATAAAGCTTGTGCCTTCATGGGTGCTGTGGCTACATTAATTAAAGTTGCTTGCTGTCTAATTCAAGCACACAGAAAATGCATGGCCGGGTTTATAATTCATCTGTTTCTTTGGTAGGATATGGTCATTAGTTATTATTACCTGCAGTGTACTATGAGGGGTCCAGCATGTGTTGGGTTCACACTCCTGACTTTTTTGAGGAACTTCAGCATCCCAATTGGAGAGAGAGGCACACCAAAATCTGGCCAGCTGGTGAAATGGAGCTGAGTGACCAAGCGTGGAGCTCTGCAGCCATCTGCAGCATGCTACACATCATAGACAATATTATAATTGTAGTATGTACAAACACAATATGCAGAAAAGAGAAAATGCTCTGCATAAATAAAAACAGAGTGCAAATATGTGCATGTATATATGTGAGAGGTAAATCCACTGTAAGAGAAGCCTACTCTTTCCTGTTATTTGTATGTTCATAGCAAATTTAATTCTGGCACCCTCGAAAAAACAAGAGCTTTCTTAATCTATGGGATATAATATAAAAAACTAATTAGAATCCATATTAATTTCTATATGTATAGATATAGTGAAGATATATGTAATTGTATGTGAAGTTAATATACACTTCAATTAATGCACACTACGCATTATATGTTTAAAAAAATAAATAAATAAATGCGGGCTTCCATTTCCTTCTCTTACAGCTACACAGCTGTTTTATTTAGAAATAACAGTGAAGCTGCTTAATACTCATAAAATATGGGGGAGTTATGGGGGTTTCCACTCACATATTGTACACAGAATTTTCTGATGGTGTAATCCACCAGCACAGTGACATCCTCCACAGCGACTCTTACACAGCCATACTGCCAGCATCCTTGATCTGGCCAGTACTGACAACACTTGTCCTACACACACACACACACACGCACGCACACGCACGCGCACACGCACACACACACACACACACACACACACAGAGAGGAAAAGAGTCATTTCCAGCTTCACATACACCAATGGATTCCAGTTTTTTTCAGGGACTAGGTGTGGGTGATATGGTCTTAAAATAATATCATGATTTTTCAGGGGTTTTTGGCGACAACGATATTCTTGGTGATATGATGAAAAGACTGAAAAATACTTTTATTAATTTCAAGAATGCACTAATGCAACAAAATAAATGTTATACTAATATGAAATATAATTAATATATATTAATAGCATTAAATGTTTTTATTTATTAAAACTACAAATGTAACAGTTTCAAATATAAAGATTTGACAAAGGACATCAGTAAACATTTCCTTATATTGTAAACAACAGTAACTTACCAAGATTTTTGTATACAATAATGTAGCATAGAAATCTACCACACAACCCAAGTGCAGAAAATGTAGTGTGTGCGTATAAATAGCAAAAGGAAACAATTATACAAAACGTAACCGTAAACCTTCACAATAAATAACAAAACAAACCCAGAATAATTACTGTGCTGAGTCATTATGCAAACAAGTCAGAATATCATGATATTGACTTTATTTTTAATCATAAAAAAAATATATGATGATATTACTGCGAACAATATAATATGGTACAGCCGCAGCAGGGAGCTCCTTTTTTGAGCCCCACCAGTGGCATAGCCAGAAATTAACCATTGGGTGTGGGGTGGGTTGCGCTTTCACAGATCACAAAAAGCAGCGACCTTGCCTTGTGTGCCTTGTGCTCCCCTCGCACTCTAGCTCAGATTCTCAGAACTGTTCAATTAACTTTTAATCAAGTACTTTTAAATATACACTAATCTTTACAATAGACAGTCTGTAAAAATTTTACTCACCTCTTTCCTCTCTCGTGTGTTCGTCAGCATCACTATAGTGGCAGTTTTCTGCTCCCAGACCATTCTCCAGAAATCAGCCACTGTCTCTGGCTTTGGACCTGCACGCACGTGCAGACAGACAGCGACACAAGCACAGACAGACAGACACACACACACACACAAACACAGAGACAAACACACGCACATCGCACACATGTGAATGCCTTTATGTTCTAAATTATGAAATAAAATGTAGTGAGTTTTGACACAGCGAAACCAAAATTCTTGAGTGAATCCTAAACCAAATTTCAGGATATTTATGGAAACAAACAATGGGAATAAAAACAATAAACTGCCAAAAAATATGTAAAATGTTTGTAAAAAAGTTTTAAAATTAAAATCCTTGACAGCAGAGGGAGGCAGCAAATTACATTTAATAATAAGAAGAAAACCTTTCAAAGCCCTCTTTCTCCAAAAAACAACAAAAAAAAAAACACACATCAGCAGTTACACTCTGGCGTATAAGCTTTTTTTCTCCAAATATATCCACCTTAAATCTTTGTCATTTAAAATTTCCATTTTTTTTGTACCTCAAGTTAAAATATTAGACCCACTGAATTCTAAGGTGCTCTTGAGTCTGAAAACCAGTTTAAACCAAACAGCAGGTGGTGTTACTGAGCAAATACACAGCTCAGAATTCTGTGAATCCCTGTGTGACAGATATGCAGTTATATTATATTAAATCATGCTTACCTTGAGCTGCAATGAATTTATTCTTTTCTCTGTACCCCTAGACATAATACATAAAATGACAACTATTTACTCTTCTACTACTATCTAAATATAATATAATATAATATAATATAATATAATATAATAATACATGTATGCCTTGTCATTTCAAGGCATTTCATAAAAATAAATAAGAAAACTAAAATAGTACACTTAAAAAATACAAGAAGAAGTGTGTATCTAATAAAAACACATACAAAAACATTAGCCTTCAGTTGTTTTTTTTTTATGTCTCTGCAAAGTGTCATATATGTAAGTCTGTAATATTACTGCTTCCACATTCAATTGAAGGATATACTCACATCTATGTATGAGGCGTTAATGTAGTCTGAGCACATATGGTCATCTAAATGAGACAGCACCACTCTGGAGTGATCATCTGTGAAAAAAAATAACAGAATAAATAAATATTTAAAGGTTGTTTAGCACGAAATCAAGCTGATAGTGAGCTTACAGTTCTTCTACAGTTCGTAAGTTTACAGTAACTGACTGCAGCTCATCTGTTGCTGCACAGCTCATCATCAAACATTTTGTAGTCAGGTTCTGATGCTAGAAGATTACTTCTGGATCACAAACACACCACCCTGATTCACCCTAAAGGTATCAGATAGAGCTACATCACTCAACACAACACACTTTCACTGTTCCAGAGTTCAGTGCAGGAGGAGGTTGTGGCGGAGATGCAGTGTATGGACTCAAAGTGGCTTAAAAAAACAACAAAAAACTGTAATTGTACATGAATAAGTATGTTCTTTCTGAATTTTATTGACCTTTTAGCAATTAATGTGGTTGAAAAGTATGAACTCAGTAATTAGAAAGATGTTTATATAATTTATGTCTGCATGTGTGTGTTAATTACTCACAGGGCAGAATGTTTGGGTATCTGTTCTTATCTTTGTTCTCCTCTCTACTAGCTTCTTCAAATGTTCCCCGACCAAAACCACACGGCAAAGACTAAACAACAAAACGCAAAAGCCCATTTGAAGTTAGTTAGTAAAAGCTCTAGGGCTGGCCCAAAGGCTGACTGTGTTTAAGACTTTATTACTTGGGTCTGACATCATATTTATAGCCTAACCATTATCAAGCAATTGAAGACTTCTAGGTGTTTAATGATACACTGTTCTGTTTCAAGAAAAATCTGACAATTGCAGTGGACAGAAATCAGAAAATGTAGAATTCAGGAGATTTTAAAGGAATACTAAATAAGGTAATAAATACAAAAATATCAAATGGGTATTCACAAATTCATATTATTCAGTCCCACTGAATAGATTCTCATACATTAAATTCCTCTCTGAACAGCTTGCCATCATCTGCCATACGTAGACGAAATTCTTCTTCTAGAGAGTCAAGTGGAATTGGGAAGAAACGCTTGGATGGAGAGGGGGAACGAGGGAGAAGAACCACAGTCTGCTCTGAAGAACAGAAAAAAAATAAATTGCCATCACACAAATATAAAACATATATAATTAATCAAGAGTATGTTCCCTTTTGCCCTGTTGTGTCTCTACTCTTCTGAGAAAGACTTTGGGAACATTTGTGTGAGGATTTCATGGCAGCCAGCCAACAAATCTTTAGTTCGAGCAACACTTCTAAATATCCCAAATGTTTTGGAAGAAACTCAATTACACCAGACCTCTCCACAGCCCAGGGCTAAGGGGGTTATACCATTGTTTACACTAGGCTTGTGCTTTGCATTGGGCATGGTGGCTTTAAACCCATATGTCAATATATCTCATGTTTCCCATTATATGGTTAACATTAAAATATTATAGACATTTCAAGTCAGTCCTAGTTATTTTTACTTAATTTTATCTGGTGAAACATTAATAGTTGAAAGTGACCATGATCTGACATAAGTACAAGACACTAAACAAAATCACAAAAATCAAGTTAAATCATCTAGTAATAAGCTGAGGACTGGGGATATTGAACCTACCTTGATCTTCCAAGTATCCATTGGGCAACTTTTTGTCAACTGAGGTAACAAGATCCTTCCTTTGGTGCCTGAACCTTAAGAGAACAGGGAGAAATTAACCAACCAAAAAGCAGTAAAAACCAGTCTCTAACAATAAAAGAAAATATGGGAACACACCATTTAAAGCTATACTTTCTCATGAGAGATGAACTTTTGCTCTGATTCCACAGAGCAGCTGAAAGTAATGACTCCTTGAGAACAACTGTGTCCAAGTTTTATTGCATAAACAGCTGTTGGAGTAGCTGGGCAGGGCCAAACACACCCCCAGCACACACACACATACAAATACATGCCCACCTCTTCTAAAACATATGCCCAAATTTGTAACTTTTACATTTTTTCCTGTCCAAAACAAAACATATCCCCAGAATGGTAACTTTGCAAGAGGAGGCAAAAAGCTTATATTTAATTTTAAGTGCAAATTAATGTAAAGAGATTCATGAAAGTAAGACAATGTTTTAATTGTTGGAGATTTTAGTATGTTTGTTGTGATTTTAATATGTCTGTTGTCACATTAAGCGGTTGTTTTTAAATCTCAAATTCTCTGACTAGTCCTACACAAGATCTTCTTTTTTGCTATTTCATATGGCCCGTTTTTTAACGCTGAGATTTATGACAGTTTTCCTTTCCAGATTCCTGTTCTATTTGAAATTTCTCTTCCTTATATCAGTCTGTGCAGTTTTCTGCTGCTTTGAAAACAGTGGAGACTAACTTACAGTCACATCTTTGATTTAATAATGAGGAGTTAACTTTGTTGTTTTATACCTTCTGCCAAAATATTCTGGACGCCAGTTAAAATGATGTATTCCTAACCAGAATCTGAACATTGGCTGAATGTCACTACTTATGCAGATAGACAAGAATGCAGGAGAGCTGAATGCACGTAGGGAAAAAAAAAATTCTAACTGAAATTCTAAAAGCCAGCTGGGGCAGACATTAGAAAAATGTATAAACTGAAAAAAAAATATTTTTTTTCTGCTTTTGTTTAAAAAATGGTCTTTAGCCATTTGTTCTTTTTAATACTCTGTTTTAACCCTTTTGAGCCGGTCACTCTCTCTTTCAAGTAAAATGTTTGGCCATAATAAAGCTTGTCCTAGTGATGTTATCCACCACTTTTTTCTTCAAGATCTTTGTAAGACTTTTGGACTAAACATCAAAGCCATTAGCAACTGTACCAGCTACATTTAAGCATGCAGTAGAGCAACCACTGATCAAAAAACCTAATGTAGATCCCTTAATACTCTCAAATGTCTTTCAAACATTTCAGTGAAAGCTGCATTTTAACATCCACCATTTTTTTTTATTGAAATGGTATACTTAAGGTGTTCTAGTTTGGTTGTAAAGCGCTACTGACTCAGGGGACTCTGCCAGTCTTATGCTTTTAGATCTCACAGATGACACCGCAGATCACAGCATGCTTCTCTCTCATTTGGAACAATGTGTTTGTATAAAAGGTACTTTTCTGGGGTGGTACAGATCTTAGCTTTCTGACAGAAGATTTTCTGTCAGCCTTGGTGATTTTTTTAAATCCTCCTCAGTACCTTCTTGTGTGGGGTCCCTCAAGGTTCCATTTTAGGGCAAATTTTATTGTCACTATATATGATCTTCTTAAGGTCCATTTTTAAAAATATGGTATTTCTTTTCATTGCTATTCAGATAATACTCAGATGTACCTGCCCTGTCTCTGTCTTTTGCGTTGTCTCTGATGCCCCTTATAGTGGCTTTTTTATGTTTTTTGAACCCATATATAAGACTTTCTATAAAACATCTATGGGCAGTTTTATAATAGACAAACAGATTTAGTCAGTCATTAAATCTTATATCTTTTCTTACACAAGTTCAAGCCTTTAATCCAGACTTAACTTCATGATGCTGTTGGTCAGGCCTGCAGCTAGTCTTTTAAATTGTTTAATGATTTAACGATTTAATAATTTTGTAACCTTCCTATGTGTCCTACCTGAGGAGGTAAATGGTGAGAAGGATGAATATGATGATGAGGAGAGAGATGACAAGAGCAGAGGGAAGGATGTGAGAACCCTGAGGAGCAGGAGGCTCTGTGGAGAAAACAGAAGAGAAAAATAAAATGAAAAGACATAATTAACAAAATTTACAATGCAACTCTCCATATATTCAAGCAGCAATCAGTCATTTTTTTCCAGTGATTCTGCTTGTATTCACAAAATTAACTATAATCATATAGAACAGGCATTATACCGATACCTACTGGAATCATCAGAGATTCTGTACTAAACCCCAATTTATAGATCACTGCCCCTGTATGAGCAACCAACTTTATGGAGAATAAACTGGTGCACTTTGTTAACCTGGTTCATATTTTTTCTTTTCCAAATGTGAGTTGCACTTCATGGACAAATGAAATCATTTTCATAAATATTGCTTACTAATTGTTTGGTGGTACAAATTACTTTTGACTTGACAGTCAACAAAGGTGAAAATACTAGGAAACATACCTGCTGTCCGGTTCACATGTGATGAGATGTTTGATATGAAGTTGGTCCCCACCAGAAATAGGACCATCATGACTGCAATGTAAACAGAGGAGAAGAATATATGTAAAATAATTATCTATAAATACCTGCAGTCCCCACTATATATCTCAGGACCACAACAGAGCAGGTAAGACATGGTGGTGTTGGTTTGTTAGTGTGTGTTTCACTGGATCAGACACAGCAGGCCTGCTGGAGTTTTTAAATCTCTCAGTGTCACTGTTGGGAATATCCCACCAACAAAAAAATTCCAGTCAACAGTGTCCTGAGACCATTCATGAAGGACTAGAGGAGGACTAAAACAAACTGTGCAGCATCAGATAATCTACTGTCACTGATTTTACATCTGCAAGGTGGTAGGTGAGGTAGGTGTGTCTAACAGAGCGAAAGTGAGTGGACAGACATCAGCAGCACTCAGGCAGCACAAGCAACAAAAATGTAGTTTTGACTGAACCATAATCCATAGTCTCTAAGATAAAATCGCTGCATAGGCTACATAAGGAAACGGAAACCCAGAAAAGGAATTAAAATAACCTCTTTTTTTAACTAATAATCGTCTAAAATTATCCTTTAATTTCATTTAACTATTCATAGACTCTCTCCAGAGACATGTATCAGACCTAGAGACCTGCTAAATGTTTCACATGTTATAATTATAATTAGCAGCTATAAATGTTATACGCAGTAACTAGAAACCTGAAAAACTAGGACAGAACTCACCACTTGGAAGAAGTAAGAAAGGATGCACAACCTGTGTTTATCTGAATAAATTTGTATGAACACTGCATTATCATTACAACATTTCTTCCACTGAAGTGGTTCTTGCTAAAAATACCTTCTCATTTGACAGCTACACCCATTTAGATATTCTCAGGTTCCTTTTTTCTCATGCTAAAAAAAGCAAGCAGAAAGAGAGAATGACCAAAATTTTGTGGAAACCTGCTTAATGAAAAATGCCATTCAGAGGGTTTCTACTTTCGTAGAAAGTAGTAACATCTACTCTTCAGGGACATCTTTACACTAGATATAGAAACATTGTTGTAAGGATCCGATGGCATGTCTGTCACATAAACATTACTGATAGAAAGTACTGATGTTGGATGATCTGTAGAGTATCACAGATCATCTCAAATGTATTGGATGGAGTGTCATTCCTCCATAGAATGCAGTTTCACTGATACATAGCCCACATACTCTTAACATTTGGCATCATGAACTCAGACTCATGTGCAGCTCTCCAGAGATGCTATTCTATATAAATTATACAACCGAGCATGTGTCCTCAAATTAAATACATTTAAAATAATAAAAAGTATATTTCAAACAATAATCCAAAAATCATACATTGCTAAACGTAAGTATGTTCCCTGTGTGTGTGTGAGTGTGTGTGTGTGTCTTACATATTGCTATGTGGTATGAATGCAGCTACCATGAGATTGGCATTAGTGCATGACCAGGTCTCCCTGATTCAAATGTGATTTACAAAGAAAAACACTGATGCTTCTGCCATCTGTGCATAAACCAGATATCAAAATAGGGTACAAAATATTCAAAAAACAAACCCACACACTGATCTTTTTAAAAAATCTTTTCCCACCAGCACTTGGGTGCTTATCCTGACTCTCTATAGCATTCAGATGAACAGAAGTGAGAACAGAGCTTTATTAATCCTGTTATAACTCAGTCATAGATGTGAAAAAAAATAAAGGCTGATGCAAGAACTTACAAATTCACAGTAACACACACAAACGCTTTAGTTTGTCTTATATCACTGATACAATACTGAGATTTCACTGATTTACCTTTGAAAACTAAGAAAGTAAAGCACTACTTACTATTTACTGGCCTTTTTTTTAAGCTAGTAAATGTAGTCACTAAATCTAGCAATCAGTACTTTTATTGGAATAATATTTTCATATTGTTTAATATCATATTTATACTGTTTATATGCTATACCCTAATTTATTATGTATTCATATTGTTTATATATTGTTGGAAATTTTATTAGTACAATTATATTTATTGTGTGTTTCATCATATATATAGTGTATAATTAGAACATTATGTTAATTTTCAGCACTTGCCATGGAAACCCAAGGTGTTCCCAGTCCAGCCTGGAGATATAATGGCTTGTATATCTCCCACAAGAGGTGACAGAAACGTATAGTGATCAGATACCAAAATAACCTGCTGGCTCTTCTCAACTTTAAGGAGCTTCAGCTGTACTCATGAGCTGCTCCTGGACCACAGTGTTCCTCACCCTGAATTCACCCTCAATTCATTTCAGCCACTGGCATCCACCACCTTGTTCCAGTGCTCATGACCACAGGTGAAGGTGGGGACATAGATTGTCAGATAATTGGAGAGCTTTGCTTTATGGCTCAGCTCCTCTCTACCACCCTCTCCAGTATAGTCCAACTACTGCACCATATGGTCTATGTCACAATCCCTCTTCCCATCCTTTGGGAACAAGACCCCAACAAACTTAAACCCTTCCATTTGGTGTAGGTTCTCACCCCATACCTGGAGAGGGTATGTCATCTTTGTGTGGGACATAAGCTTGAGACATGGAGGTGCAGGGTTCACTTTACATTCAGCTTCAAAAAGGTTAAATATGTCCTCCATATGAAATCAGCAGAAGGACAATGTTGTCTGCAAATAGCAGACAAGCAATTTTCCAACCCCTTGACAGACACCGTCCTTAGTACTTAGCTACATCTTGCTATCCTTTCCATAAATATTAAAAAACAGAAGTGGAGACTTGGCACAACCTTGGAATTCATTCTGAACAGGCTTGATTTAATGCCAGGATAAATACCTTTTAGCTCCTCAAATTTATTATACACAAATCATTCATACACAATATATATATATATATATATAATGTCCTCATAGCCAAGAATACTCACAGAGGTGGTCCAAACCAGAGCTGTCTTTTCTGGAGTAAACCTTTTAGTCCATAACAGCGCACTAATTCTATTTCAACGCTAGTCTGAAAAGTCAGCTGGCTTCATAATATCTGTCCACACACTACCTCTTCTCAGTTCAGGATAATATTCTTTGGGTCATTGTTCTGGTTACTTCATATATAACAACCATAGGTGATTATAACCTGGAAAACATAAAGAGAAAAGAGATATTAGAGAAAAGACACAGGAAATACCAAAAAAGAAAAAAAATAGCAAAGGAAATGACATTATTATTGTTATATATCACATACAATAAAATCCCCAGATTCATTCATGTTAAGGTGGATTTCATCTCTGAGGATTATGGCATGCAGATTATTTCAAACATATCAAGAATGTGTGTGATCACAAGCATAGCCAAATGCATAGTACATTACAAAAGGTTTGTGAACAACCAATATAAATGAGTGAATTCAGCTACTTTAAATGAATAATCTCAATAAATAAAGCTATGCTTTGAAGCAGCTGCACATAAGCCAAGGGTCACCACACTCAATGCCAATCTTGTAGTTATAAATAATTTAGAACTGTGATTGAGTTGGTGAAACCCAGGAACCCACCCACTGCCTCTTTCTACAGGAATGTTCATTACAGAGCCAAGGATGGCTAGGGATGACTCTCTAAGTTGTAAGCTATATAGAGAAGAGACACTCCAATGGTGCTGAGGTGTAGGGGATACAAAAGCAGGACCTAGATGTATTCAACCTAAGCAAAAGAATTAGCCCTTTTGGAATCAACTCCACATATTCATCTGGGCGACAAGTGAGACCCGCGCAGTGTGAATATGCAAAGCACTTTATAATGACAGAAGACAAGCAAATAATTGCAAAATTATTTTGAGGATATAAAAGAGAGAGGAGCACAAGGGTCTCTCTGCTCATATTTGATTGTCTTTGTTGATTGAAACAAGCCCAAAAACTCACAGATTGTGTCCTTTTCTGTAGATTTTGCTAAGCATTCCCATGTTTAATGTCTAGTGTTATTTCTCAGATTTCATCTAGTGTTAGGTGCGCAGACAAATAGGGCACTGTTTACACTATTTACATAAATATATATGGACATAAGGATACCCAACTTGTTCACTGATGGCGCACAGTAGTGTTAATACTAGCCACATCCTCTCTGTCTGTTTATACCACCCTCATTTGAAAACAGATTGAATATTTATCTATGTCACTACAGAATGAATAATAGATCAACAAAATAATAATGAAATTCATAGGCAACAATTTTTCATTAATTCATTCATTATCTGTAAGCGCTTATCCAGTTCAGGGTCGCGGTGAGTCCAGAGCCTACCTGGAATCATTGGGTGCAAGGCAGGAACACACCCTGGAGGGGGCGCTAGTCCTTCACAGGGCAAGACACACACTCACACACCTACAGACACTTTTGAGTCGCCAATCCACCTACCAACGTGTGTTGGCAATTTTTTTTTTAAATTTTAATAGTTTATATAGATTTTTATATTCGTTTTGGCAGCCCTAAAGCATCCTTAGAATTGGGCCATGGATGAGTGGAGTGGCGTAACTGTGTTCTCTGGACTTTGTGTGCTTGTGTGACTACTATCAAATTCTCACTGCAATGCTCCAATATTTTTACTTCCACAAATGGTTAGTAACTGTTACTGTAGCAATGCCTTGATTAATACCCCTTCTTTCTAGATAAAATGTTGAATAAGCAGATGTCCAAACACATTTGGCATGTTGCTAGGTGCCTTGCAGCCCACACAAGGCCAAGGTTAAGTGCTTCCACTAAATGCTTACTATTCTGCAGTTAGGTTTGCACTTCTGAGCCATTGAATAAAGTGAGGTGATTGAAAAAATGACCTTAATATGTGGTAGTGGATATGAATACTGTCATTTAGATAGATGTCATAAAAGTGAAATATGATTTAAATTATAACCACAGTAAGTGCAGTACCATAAAAATGACACAGATACTTTTCCAATGCATGGTACCAATTGTACTTTCCTCAGCTCTACTAGCTTTTTCCAGATAGGTTTCCGGACAGCTTCCCCTCAAATTTGGTCGGTGACATCACAAAAACACTGTCTGTATTGGAAACTGCAGACATTGGAAACAACAATACCAGCAGCTATAATGTTAAGTATTGTTTATTCATCGTGCATTCACGTGTTGTTTTCTTTTTATTTTTTAGGACGGAATAGATCATTCATTCATAATCTGTAAGTACTTATCCAATTCAGGGTCACAGTGGGTCCAGAGCCTACCTGAAATCATTGGGCGCAAGGGGGAATACACCCTGGATGGGGTGCCAGTCCTTCACAGGGCAACACAGACACACACACATTCACTCACACCTACGGACACTTTTGAGTCACCAATCCACCTAACAACGTGTGTTTTTGGACTGTGGGAGGAAACCGGAGCACACCCACGCGGACACGGGGAGAACACACCACACTCCTCACAGACAGTCACCCAGAGCGGGAATTGAACCCACAACCTCCAGGCCCCTGAAGCTGTGTGACTGCGACAATAACCTGCCGCGCCACCGTGCCGCCCCACATTTTTCATAACATCTTAAAATATTAACAATGTATACGGTATTACCGTGGGGTTTGAAGGGGTGTTTGCACTGTCAGGCTGCATGAGTCTCATATCTGTGCAGTTCAGCTCAGCACAGCCGGACAGTGCACACCCACACACGTGTTGACGATAAAAACCTTTATCTGAGAGAGCAAAATTCAACGACTGGTGCTAGAGGAACAAAAAAGCATAGCTACCTAGCTAACAGGCACTTGTGGTTTAGCACACCAGCAGATGATTTTCAGTGAACCGTGGCTCAAAACACACATTTAGAGGATAAAGCCTCATATCTGTGGGCACAAAGTTGAGTGAAGTGTTTTTTGAGTATTTATTTTTCTGTTTTTATATTCCTTGCTCTCACTTTTAACCCAAAATCAGCGCTAAACTCACAGCTGCGATGTGCTATTCGGCTTCTGTTTCTCCCCCCACCCGTTTTCAGTGTAACATCGGCAATCGTTTTTGAAATACCACCCTCATTTTAAGATACTGTCCACATATGTAAATACCATGGTATACGGTATTACCATTATATTGCCCAACCCTTAATGAAACCACTTTCTCTGTAGTTGTGGAGATATATCTGGGAAGATTTAGAGTGGTGTTAGTGATCTTTACCTGACCTCGCTGAGGTTTATGTGGTTGGACACCATCAAATACCTAACACCAATGTCCCAATATTTAGCAAAAAGCACTCTTTGACAAGAAGATGCTGTTTCTGCAGCGAATTAATTATCCTTCATTTCAGAAGAAACCTAGACACAACAAAGTCTGCTTTACTAACATAAATGTGGGTCATTTTAGGGCCTTGACCCAGTCAAGCAAATAAACATCAAATCACAGTAGCTATCAATCATAACTGAGCAATTGTATCCAGACACTTCAGTAGAGGACACATAGTCATAAGGTCTCAGATCAGACAAGCAATTATTTTGGTAAAGAATGTAACCCATATCAGACCTTAATCAGGTCAAAATGAACCGTTCACAAATGTGTATTTTATTCTACATTAATAAAATGTAATCCAAAATAACACAGCAATGCACTGTAATCAACCCACATCTAGTCTTTATATATTAATCTAAAAATATATATTCTTTCAACAAACCTACAGTCACAAGCAGGAAAAAAATAAGCGGAGAAAACATGGGTTTCACAGAAATTCTTTATAATTATTAGTTTATTAGTCCAGAGGAGAATGATAACTGCTGAGATCTGTCACATCAGCTGCAATGTGAGCACAGTGAGCTGGAAGCAGAAGAGGGGGCCACCCTACCCACCCAGAAGGAAAGGCCAAATTTAGTTTCTTTGACTACATGCCTAGTTGTCATGTTGTTGTGAAATGTGAAAATGTCCAGAAGTAAAGAAACCTCTTTATAAAATGCGTTTTCATTCTGAAAATAAATAACTAAATAAATAAATAAAAGTCTGGTCTTTATCATCATCTCCACGTCTCTCTGATGACTAATGCCTGTTTTCATCTGTATGGCATCTGAACAGTTCCCTGCAGCATCATAATGATCCTGATGCTTTTGTACAGAAACTGCTTCTATCGTTGCTTTCTCTTCTTTCATTTAAGACAAAGAAAAACAGATGTTGCAGAACTGGGCCACAGAAATCAATGTTAACACTGTTGAAAAGGGCATTCTGACTTAAAGTCTAGAGTGCTATATCATATCTCCATTTATTTTGGTATATTTTTTGGTATCTTCAGAAAATGAGAACTGCTCTTTATGTTGTGGTAAAATGTCACAAATTTCAGAAATAGACCAATATAATTCTACATATAGCACCATTTAATGCACTGGAATGTAACATTACATCATCTAAGGTGCACCACATTATCCAGAATGTAACCTTTACATCATCCAAGTTGGATTCCAGGCACTAGAATGTAAGAACTGCATAATTTAAGGTGGAATGGAGGCACCGGTATGTAATTGCTGTTTCACAAATGTAAATGACCATTAATATGCCTTAGTATATACGTAATAATTTACCTTACCTTTTTAGCCAGTCATGGCATGATAAGAATTTTAGGGTGTATCTCTTTAAAGTACACTACGTGACTGTGCATAACTCACTGAGCAAAACCTGTGCAAACCATTAAACTTTAATCCAAAATGTGTCATCAGCAAGCTCCATCTCTTAATTTATTCATATCTCTCGAAACCCACTGCGCTAACTTCATAGGACCTTCAACATTTCAGCTCAGAGACACTTGTATTTATGTGTTTTTCCTTAAGCACTAACACTACAAACAAATTTTCTGGACACACTTTTTTTGGACTGCATGGTGGCCTTAGGCTGATTAGATCAAATTACATAAAAAGTACCTGTCTAGAATAACTAATTCCATTATATCTGTGGAGGAAAATGCAACAAACTATATTAATGCATTTCCTTACAATAAATAGCTTTAATATTAGAATAATTGAAAAATAATAAAAAACAAAAACTCCAAAAGGTTTCCTTGTCTCTGGGCTTTTCTTGCAGCCAAGAGAATAGGTAAGGTTCTGTTAATGTTCAAACTTTCATAAAATAATTATAAACCTGGCACAGGAGAGAGACAGAAAGGAGAAGAAAGGAAATGCCATGAGGGAAGAGAGCATTTCACCCACAGAGTCACAAAAATAAAACAATAAATCTACAGCATGTTTCAACAGTTTTCTTTGATTTCTGATCAATTCTGCCATTTTAGTTGTCTTGTTTAAAGCTAGCCTAACCTTCAACATTTTCTGAACTTCAGAAAAGAAAAAAGAAACATGACACTGAAATATTTAAAAGAGTGAACTGTAAACTACAATGAATCGGGTAGTGTCGCAGTCACACAGCTCCATGGACCTGGAGGTTGTCGGTCCAAGTCCCGCTCCGGGTGACTGTCTGTGGGGAGTTTGGTGTGTTCTCCCTGTGTCCGTGTGGGTTTCCTCCGGGTGCTCCGGTTTCCTCCCACAGTCCAAAAACACACTTTGGTAGGTGGATTGGTGACTCAAAAGTGTCCGTAGGTGTGAGTGAATGTGTGTGTGTGTGTGTGTGTGTGTTGCCCTGTGAAGGACTAACCCCTGAACTAGATAAGCAGTTACAGATAATGAATGAATTAATAAATAATCTAGTCCATTTCTCTGATTGTACTTGTTTAAAAAACATTGTTTAAAATGTTATTGCCACTAATTGCCAATTTTTATTGGAGATTTCTCTGTTTATAAGGGTTAGATTTTGATATTTATATGCCAAAAAGAAAAAAGAAGATCTCTCAAGGGCTTAAACATGGCTTAGATAGAACTCTTTGCCTTCATTCATTATGTGCAAATCTATCACTATCCAAGTTCCTGCCTAAATCTCTAATATGCCTAATATTTCTCATTCTGAGACTGCTGTGCAAATGCAAAAAGAATATTCAACGTTTGTCTAGACATTTTTATGTTTATGTAATAATTACTTAAACATAATTTCTTATAAAAACCTAAATGAACTTCATTTAATCTTTGAAAAAATAATGGCAATAGAATAAGACACTGGATAAACTCATTCAAACAAGAGCAAAGAGAAACTAGGCAAGCCTCATTTAGCCGGACTAACGTTAGTCAATTCTCCAAACATAAAGAAGAGACTATAATAAATATTACCTCAGCAACGTTCAACACATTTCAGTTCGAGGCTCCAGTAAAACATTGAGCTGCACCGCGGTGGATGGTGGACCTACAGCACTGAAGTGTGAAGGGAGTTTCCCAATTCAGCTTTCAACTCTCTGAACTCTTGAACGCTTGAAAATTCATTTTTTTAGTTCCCAAAAAGAGTATTATCCAGGGAAAAGAGGACCTCTGGTCACCGAAGAACGGTTCGAAATTTAGTTCATGAACTGGAATGTGAAATATAGCTGTAATAAGTAATAGTGGACCCACCTTAAGATTTCTCTGTAAAATATGGCTGAATTAACAGTTCTTACTCGCGCATGTGATTTCAACATTAGGTGTTAATCAATCAGTCTGTCAGTCAGTAAGCACAAAAGCCTCTCCAGTCCAGAAAAAAATTATTGCCACAGAGTCATCCTCGGATGATCAGCACACTCTATTTTAGCCAGAGAGGAACCTATGAGGTTTTAAATTTTGCAGTAACAGCAGTGAAACATGTTTGCACTGAAGAACATGTGTCCAAACACATTTAGTGAAGTTGTGCATGTCCCAAGATGGTGGAAAATGAGCTCATGATTTATTTGTCTTAATTGTGCTTTGTCTGAGAGCTTCAACATGTAACTGTCTGCACTCTGCAGTAGACTTGAATAAGCCTGAGCTCCATTTTCCAGAGAACACACTTCTACCTATACACACTTCAGCGCATGGTTGGGGCGATTTACAACCCTCTAGCCATCACTTGGCATTGAGCATTGTGCCATATGACAAATAGGTCATGTACCGATGCTGGAATGTAACCTTATTAATGAGGTCACATACTGATGTTAGATTAGTTCTGGATCCCAAAGTTGCTAGATTGAGCTTCAGGGAACGCAGTTCTGTTGTTCCACATATAAAAATAACACTCTCCACTGTGGATCTTTGTGCTTCCAACAATAGAAAAAAAAAGCATGTTCCACTTAATTTTGCTGATGCTTTAAATATTTACCAACAAGCTCTGCTGTAAATTATATGAGACGGAAAGTAATCATGAAATTAATCTCCTTTTAAGTGCATTCCGCCTTAATCCTCCTGGTCACATTCCCTCATCTGGAAACAAGGTCGTCACACCCACAGCATGTTCCCTATGCTGTTATGTGTGCCATGCAGAGCATCCAGACAATAAACCTGTTATAATGTTATTATATATACTCTCATACTGTTCCTGGATATTTAATCAGGGCTAGTGAGAAGCAGACAAACATTAAGTTTTTGTTTTTTTAATGAATGTACTAGTAATCCTCATTCACTCATTCATTCATTCATTGTCTGTAACCGCTTATCCAGTTCAGGGTTGTGGTGAGTCCGGAGCCTACCCAGAATCACTGCAGACAAGGTGGGAACACATCCTGGAGGGGGCGCCAGTCCTTCACAGGGCAACACACACTCACACATTCACTCACTGATTCACACCTATGGACACTTTTTGAATTTTGACTTGGAGCTGTGTGACGGTGACACTACTTGCTGTGCCACCCATGCACTAGTAATGATGGATGAAAACACTTAAAAGAAATGAAACAAATGTGAAATTGTCTAAAGATAGGCTGATAAATTTTACAACAAAAACAATATGTCATTCAATGCAATGCACTAGGTTGTTACTGATAAATAAAATACTAGTTCTATGGCAAATGTAGTTGTGAAAATTTGATGGCATTCACCAACAGAAACATTAGTGAGTTCAGGTAATTAGGTGGGATGATAAGTTCTGAATCACAAAGACCACTCCAGCTCGTCCCTAATGTAATGTATGATGATCCATTTCTCTGGATTGGAATCTGGAATGATCTAGGACTTTATACACCTCAACTTTATGGTCATAAACTCATATGCAGCTGCCCATGAAGTTAAGGATGTTAATGGATGAACCCTAAAATAGATTAATTCATTCATTATAAGAGGTGTCTAAAATAAATTGAAAAAAATACTGCATACAATTTCAAATACCCCTCTCTATTAGTGGTGTTTTAGTGCAGAACAGTGTTTTTCTACATGTTAAAGGCCAGAGCACACCTGCTGTGTGTGTAAAATGAAAATGATTAGCTCTGACTGTTAGAAACTGGTAATGATGACCAGAACTTCCGGTTCAATCTCCTTTAAGTTACACTCTGCCCTCTGTAGCCAGATCGATCCAAGGAAGTCAAGAGACACTAGACACCAGAGTTCCCCCGGAAAACTGTATCATTACAAACATCCTAGGAACATAATTATAATCATTATTTTCTGAATTGTGCAACATTCAGTGAAAAAAATTCTTGACATACTTTAGTGTATAAGATAAGGATAAATGCCAATATGATATCCAGTCACGATAAACAAGATTAAACCCACCAGAAAGAGCACATAGAAATGAAAGAAGAGGAAATGTAAATACACTTTATTTTCACTGCAACGCAAAAACTCTTGGATTTAATCTCCCTCTCTAATCTCTATCCCAGAACACACAAGTTAATCCAGTGTTCTGAGTTCCAGAGATGACCTGAACATGCTCTAAGAAAGTCATCAGGAAACCAGAAGCACAAATTGCGTACATGTTTGTAGACAATAATACTAATGAAAAATTTCTGTTATTTTAAATTTTACCCTTTGTGAACACAGATATCGAGGCATGAAATGATATGAGGTCTTCATTAACCATTGTGAAGTTAGATATTAGATTAGTAAATTAGACTGTGAAGTTGAGTGTGTTAAAGGGATATTTTAAACCCCTACTCCACTATATAACATATTTCCCTGATACTTAATTAAATGTCTTTAATGTGCTGTGGTCAAAACACCACAAGAAACAAAAACAAACAAACAACAAAACAAACAAACAAACAAACAAACAAAACACAGTGCTGTATATACCCTGTTTACACAGATTTGATCTCTCTTCCCATTTTCACTTTATTTAATTGGTACACTAATTTCTCCACATGTGCTGTGTTCGTTTTGGTCAGTTTAACCTTGTCTTTGTGGTCTCAGATAAAGACTTATGACCAGCACTGTGACAGGAGGGATTGAGACAAGAATCACAATATCAGAATAGCTTGTTTTATCCAATGTTTTCTGACCTAGACAGTCAATAAAAATGGAATGATACATTGTATCATTCAATACACACATCGGTGTGCTAGTGTCCTTTAAAATAGCTTGGATAGATACAAAGGCATTTCTAAATTGAGTGGAAAAAATGCATGGGCTCTCTGATATTTTTGTAAATGGTTTCTTAGATAGTTAGGCTATGCTTAGATGCCTGGACCACCTTCAGATCAGCATCCATCGATCCATCCATACACCTCCGTGCATCATCCACACGGCATCCCTCAAACCATTTCTCCATCCTCACAGCATTCATCCAACCACACAGCATCCATTCATTCATACACAGCATCAACCCACAGAGCATCCTTCAATCCAAACAGAATCCACCCTACCACTGAATCCATCCATACACAGTATTCACCCACACAGCATCTGTATCCACAGAGCCAGCATCCACCAACACCTACTGCCACCCACTGAACTGAGAGTAAACAGAGGCTCTGTTCCACTAACCCACATCTCATATACACACCCCACATAACACACAAAAAACAACCCACACACATCCCACATAAATATTCACCCCACATCCACACACACACACATTGCACAAAAACGTCCACACAGCAGCTGGAAGACTATCCCTGCCCAATATCTCTGTACTGCCCCTGTGCTTCTCTACAGTAAAGAAACAGAGTGGGAAAAATCAAACGAACACTGACATTCAGGCTGCAGGGGATTGAACTGGCTTCATTCAAACGAGTGTACTTAATCGATATACATACTAATGAACAGAAATACATCAAGATCCCTGGTTTTATTTTCAAGAGCACGTAGGCAATATATAAAAATCGCTTGGTTATAACATACAGCACTTATTTGTAATCAGTTCTGCGCACTACTTTTTTCTACTAGCCGCCTCCGTGGAAGAGCACATTCTCAACAACCATTTCTTTGTAAACAGGCACTCGGGCCTTTTATAGACACAATATAAACCTCGCCGTCAAATGTACGGTTAAATCTGAGGCACCAGAAAGAGGTGTAGCGGTAGAGAAATAAAGGGATGAAGTGGAGAAGGGTAACACGAGGGTTTATCCTTTAAAAAAACGTTACTCACATTATCGTCCAATAAAGGAACGAAAGGATCCGGCGATACTGAGCTGATGTTCCTGTTAAAGGCAGGTGTGTGTGCGCGCGCTACACACTCCGCTCCGTGCACGCTCCGGTGGGCGTCTTTCGTCACACTGCGTCATACGCTATATGGCCAAATGTTTGTGGACACCGGCTCATCCAGCATATCTTCAGAGATGAAAGGTGTTAGTCAGAAGTTTGTTCCTATACTCTATTGACTGTCTGCTCGTCTGGAAAGGCTTTTGAGCCTTTGTTGGAATACTGCTGTGTGGGTTTGATGGCAGCCATGTGAGGTGCTGAGGGTAATCTTGCTTTGCGTCTCGTCCCAGTGATGTTAAATGGAGCGTCATACCTACAGAGCTCAATGCTGGGGGTATATGTGACCACATCACATCACATTCATTCATTTATTATCTGTAACCCTTATCCAGTTCAGGGCTGCGGTGGGTCCCCACCTAATAGTTTTGTTATATTTATAGATATTAATATAAGGTGCATATACACATATCTGGAGACGTTAAAAGTAGCAGCAATTCGTGTTATATTTCAAATAATTTTATCCATCATTTCCATCTGTTTTCATTAGTACTATATATGTGTGTGTGTGTGTGTGTGTGTGTGTGTGTGTGTGTGTGTGTGTGTGCACAGATACAATTTGTGTTTATTTTATTAGTATTTATATATGCAGTTTTGTTTTTAATATCACTTAAAATAGACTGTCGTGACGAATGGTTCACAACGTGGCACATGTAGCCTACAGTATACTTCACAAACCAGCACAGATTATTCTGTAAAACAGGGCGCTTGTTCCTTTTATAATGTGGTAGGACACCTGCCACTTAGTGGTAGAGGTATTCAGATAACTCCTGAATAGTAAAATCTCAAAATATAAAACCATGGCATGTATTATGTCTAATGGAAAGTGTGAGGAGCAAAAGCTTACCCTTTGAATGCGTTGATCAGTACATGTATTAAATTACCTGTTTATTATATATCACAGCAGATTATAATACATTTTTCAGACTATAATTTAACGCCCTTTACACTGTAATAAGACACCACCATCTAGTGGCGGGGTGCAGTAACTACTCTAATGAGGAAACAGTGAATGAGCCATAAGATGAAACATAAGTGTGCATCTGTGTGTGTGATAGAAAATGAGAATAAAGAGACCACTGAAAATATATAAAGAAAAAAGTGAGATTTTTTTAAAAAGGTAAATATAATGAAGGAAAATGAGAGGGAATGGAAGAAGAGGGGAATGTTTGTGTGTATGAGAGAGAGAGAGAGAGAGAGAGATGGATGAGAAGAGATGAAGTAATTCTCTGCTTGGTGGCTTTGATGTCTTTCTGCAGGACACAGATAAGACACTGTGCTGAAGTAAATGTGTGTGTGTGGTGTAAGAGAAAATAGACTCCTCCAGCCCAGAGGACTCTATCACTAGCATTGTTTTTTTTTTTTGTTTTTGTTTTTTCTTGTTATAACCATGGCTTCTAGAACTCTCCAGCTGTCAATCAAATACATCATGTCTGACACCAGGTACATGTTCTTGTCAAATATATATCGTTTCCCCAGACCAGGGTTGGAATAAGACTTGTTTTTGGCCAGTCCACCTTAAACTCCAACAACATTCTCCCTGATGGACACATACTCAGTCCAAATTATTTTGGACAGTCCTCATAATGAGTGAATTTAAATTCATTTAAGGTGAACCCATTGTATAATCATGAAGTGACATGGACACTGGAGCAGCTGCATATCATTCTAAGTTCACTTTGCCCAATGCCAAGAGGTCTCTACAGGGATACAAAGCCACCCGGTGGAGTTATGTTCGCTGGAGTGATGGAGCTTCATTACAGACTTTACTCTTCTGTGAGGTGTTGTAACATTGCTGTGAAGATTTGATGGCAGCCATCAGTGAGATCAGGTACTGATACTGGACCATTAGCTCTGGATCACTTACACAGATTTACAACTAACCCACCAACATCAGCTTGTGATTTCACTAATGTTCATGTGACCTACTTCAAATATTCACAGCACCTAGTGCATCTAGTGTAAAGCCCAACATCTAGTGCAAGTAGAAGCTATTACTGCAGAAAAGAGGGAACAAACTCCCGATTAATAACTTGCAGTTCACACTTTTTGACCATTTATTTTATTTGCATGTAATTAAAAATAAAAATAAGGATCAAACAACTTCAAACAAAGAATATTAAAAACAGACTCGAAACAGCAAAATATCTTCTCAGTCTGGGAATAATAGCTCCATTAGAGAGTGAAGAAATTGCTCTATGTCTTTGGTCATATGCAGTAGAGCTCATATGAAGGTAATCTCACTAAATGATTAAAGGGAAGATTTATTTTCTCTAATAACTTTGTCTGGCTCCTTAAAATCCAGCTTCTATTATGAGTTTCCACTGATACAGAGCTAAATAACAAAGCAAGGATGATGCATTACACTGAGCTAATGATTACTGCCTCAGACGCAGCTTTTAGTTTTCTGAAGTCAGAACATAAAGTAACTTCCTACCACCTCTGACATCAAATGAAAACACACCATCTACCTTTAACACAGCAAAAGATGCTTGGAATATATGTTTTTTTCCTGATCATACTTCCAGACTTATGGTTATTGGTTGTTATTAGACACCTGCTCATCCAAAAAGTCTTCTGAATAGAAGGTCATTAATAAGGAGTATATCTGCTGCAGTTACAGGCTGAACATTAGATACTGGAACACTGCTGTGAAGATTTGATGGCAGGATGTCAGATATTAATGTTGGTCTATCACTACATAGAACACATTTCCGCTGCTTTGTACCCCACAGCTGACACAGGGCATGGTGACCTTAAGCTCACATGCATCAGATAGCAGAGTGTGAGAGAGAGAGAAGAAAAGAGAAAGAGAGAGAAAATATGTAAATAAATTGTGTAAACAGCATTATTTTTTATTTTTTTGCTGCCTCTGACTGTGGTGTTAGAGAGAGGGAGAGAGAAACAATGTCACTATTTCTGTCCTCCACCACCTGTCACTTTCCTGTTATTAGCTAAAGCTCTTTTCATTTATCCTCTCTCTCTCTGGTCCCATGTATAGTCACCTCTGCTTCCTCACTCTAGCCATTGCTACACTGTGTGTCCACGTACATGTGGACACCTTATAATTATGTTGCTTTGTGGTTAACTCATCACATTAAAAATGTTCGTATATTCTTTAAAGAAAAGCATCAAATGAAATGGTACGCTCTGCAGCAGGTGCATGTGAGTCTAATGCCACCATGCCCAATGCCAAAATATCAAAAAGGAGGATTAAAATCACCCTAGCATTAAACTGTGAAAAAGGGGAAGTGTGAGTGATGAAGCTCTATGCAATAACTTGTAGGAAGATTTAAGATCCAGAACTACTCATCAAACATAACTGAGCAGTGTTTCAGTACATCTAGTGTCAAACAGAAGATCTCCAGAGGATCACAGACTGAAGGACTGTTAAGCAAGAAGGTGTCCTAACCTTTAGATCAGTAGAAACACTGCTTTAGACCTTAGTTTATATCACAATGTTTAACGTTAAGGTTGACCAATAGGGGGAGCTGTGGCATCAACTATAGGGAGCTGTTTTTAAGGCGTGTGTGTGGCTGACACTTCAAACACAACTGGGCGCTCATCTGAGACACACACACAGTGAAACTGAATCACCTGCTGCTGTGTGTTCTGCAGAAATGATAGACTCCAACAGACAGGCTCTGAGTAGAAGAGATTTTTGGCTGCAATATACTGTGCTTCTTCTTTTGTAAATAAATCACATGTACAGGTGTAGGTAGAAGGTTTAGACACCCTCGACCAAATGACACACACTGTAATTCCAAAGTAGAGACACTGTTATGAGTGAATTCAGCTTTTTTAGTTCGCACCTAACCCATCTACAGCAGTAACATTCTCAATTCTTCTGGGAAGGCTGAAGTTCCTAGTACAGTTTATATAGTAGAGCTTTAAAAAGATATAAGCCAACAACTGGACATTCTGTGCATTCTTTCTTCCTCTCGATCTGTGCTACAAAGCTCAGTATGTAGGTGCATTAAACCATTTCAATCTCGGAAAACCTCGTGTCATATTCTCAATGCTCTGACGCCAGCTGCTGTTTACATTACATACAAGTGACCGAAACTAATTGGAAATAACTTATGTTGCATTAACTTATCTTTATTTTATCTTATATCTCCTGTTCAAGAAAAGTGATTGTATTTCTTCTTCTTTCTGTAAAGTTACCCTTTTTGCTCCTGGTTCTCAGGTCATGGCTTATTTAGATTTGAATTATGTGGTGAGTATTAAAATGCATTTGTTATTCATTAATCTTTTGTAACTGCGTCGCCCTGATCAGGGTCTAGGTGGGCACATGGCAGAAACAGTCTGGACAGGATGCAGGACATCACACACTCACATGGCCAGCTCACTTACCAACATGTGTTTATGGATATGGGAGGAAACAGGAGCACATGGAGGAAACCCATACAGCCAAGGGGAGAACACACCAAAATCCTCTAAGTTAGTTACCTAAAGCATATGTATGCACGTATGTAAACTGTAAGTTATATAAATTATGGATATATTGACTGACTCTTGTTGCTGGAGTCCTTTCACTAGAACAGCTTTTTAAATTCCACTGACAGCTCTCTTGATTAAATGATAAAAATAATTTATTCTATTTATGCTGTTAATATGTTTATAACCCAAGGACATCAAACATGATGAACCATTTACAAGTTAAAAACACTAAAGCATAGAGAAATAAATAATCAACAAACTAACAAATTTAGAAAACTCCTAGTGCTTCCAGAATAAGAGACAAACATGGAGGAGTTAAATGTGGAGCCACTGTTTCTTTGCTTGGTTGCTGCTGATGAAATTAAGAATGTGATTTTCATTCATTAATTAGGTTAAAAATATGATCTCTGTGAAATAAATTATATTCTTAGAAATGTATTTTTTTACATTTAAAAGAGAATTTGTCTGTTTTTAGAGACAAGTTTGAGTAAACAGTACAAACACAATCGTAATTAAATATCAAAAGTCTGTGATTATTAACAGTTTGAATCAAAGTTCTCTCACAGTGGCTTTTATTGGCCACTGGTGTATGGGCAACACTCAGTATAACAGTCTTGGCTGTTTACCAGTTATTTTTCCAGTTGTTTTTTAACTTTGACGCTAATTGGCTTCTGTGCTTTATGCAAAACAATACAGCGATATGAAAAAAGAGAATTGACATTCTAAAAAGTGTATAAGCTGCTTCAGACCCTGTGAAAATAAAATAATTGGCTATATATTTATACAAACGTCCTCATTATTACATGTAATTTATGTATTAATTTAAAGTTCGTAGACATGTAATACCATTTACTGTCTTCCAGAGACAGTACTGCTATGATATAGGGCCTTTCCTTTTTGGTCGTACACAAACAAAGGTCCAAATATATCTAGACAGCCCTTAATAATTGGTCAGCTGAGCTTTTATTAAGGTGCAAACACACACAGTCAGCTGTGTATATTGTTAATAGAACAGCATGAAATGAAAAGGAATAGTCTGGAGCTGACACACAAGCCTAAGATAACCATACCCCTGAGGTCTATGGACCTGAGACCAAGGTGGAGCAATAATAATAGAGACCCTTACAATATCTTTGAGTTTTTTTTTTTTTTTTTTTTTTTTTTTGAGGGGGTGGGTGTGATGTTTGTGACCTCCTAAGTGTTCTTATGAATTGATACCATCAAATCCTCACAGCAATGTGTCACCATCTAGTGTAGAACCCTTCCAAAGGACAGAAGCTCTTACTGCAATGAAAAGGAATAAAGTCCTGGTTAATACCCTTCATTTAAGAAAAAAAAAAAAAGATGAATATGGAGGATTTCACAAACGTTTGGCAGTGTAGATAAAGCTGTCATCGCATGATTGATGACAGATGAAATGCTGCAAAACAGTGTGAGTCAGTGTAGTGACCTAAACATTTACATGTTTCAAACTGTCCAGTGAATATTGGCATAAATCAAATTACTCATACTAAGCTTAACTGAAATAAATCCTTTGCCAAATCAAACTGTGCTGTTTATTCCCCTTGTCTTAGTTTTAGCCCAAATAAAACTGGCTTATTGTTTTGCTTGTAAACAATTCTCTATTCAGGGTGCAGTGAACTAAAAATATCCTCCATTTTTCCTTCACCTCAAAGTGTTTGTTTTTGGCTCGCCTGATGTAAAAATGTTAAGAGTAATTTCCACCAATTTTCAACCAAATGTATGCCGTATTAACTGGTTAAGATTTAAATGAATTCCTTCTGGCATGAAAATTCTCCTTTCTAGAGTCAGAATTGTTGAAAGCAGTGGTGATTGGAACCAGATTTCCAGTGCAATTTAAAGTCTTTCAAAACAACCCCACAGAAAACTATTAAACTTACAAAATGAGTGGACATTCACAGGATCCACTGGAATGGGGGGTGGTTGAGTGTAATGGGGTGTGGGGGTAAGTGTATGCTGTTACTTTTAACTTATAGAGAAACACAAAATCAGTTAACATTGGCTTTTCATGCTTCAATGAAGAAACTAAAAACAAGTTTGAAATGTGTTTCTTATTCACTGGTTTTGTGCTGAGGACTGGGTTTGAATATTTCACCCAATCACAGCTATGATCATATTTGCCAGTACTATATCTCTGTCACCTTTCATCTTCTATTGCTGAAATGAAGTTTTGGTAAAATAAGAATCACTGTTTAATAAATCAATCAAACAAGTCATATTTCTGTTGTGCCATACCCAATGATACTGGGTACGGTCCAGATATATCAAGATCCTGATCAGGACGAAGCTTTCATGGAAAACGATTGAACTTTTGAGGAGTCTAATGGTTAGAGAACAGGGCTTAGGACTGAGCGGTCATTGGTTTGATTCCCACGACCCACAGGAAAACTGGGGGCAGTGGGAGTGAAGGAACATCACTTCCTCCTCCCTCTTTTCATGGCTGACTTGCCTTTCAGCAAGACACTAGACCCACAACTGCTCCCCTGGTGCCAGGGATGGCTGCCTGCCACTCTGGGTGTGTGTTCACAGCCCCTAGTGCACAAGTGTGTGTGTGTACACTGCCACGTTTCATTGTACAATGACACATAATTGCATGTTATCCATTCTATATGTTTGTTTTGGGTCTGGGATGGAGGCACAAAAGCTTACACATGGAGCACTGCCTCTTAATTACCCCGTCCTTGTGCCAATGCTAAGCGAGCTACCTGTTCCTTCTATAAGCAGCATTGAAGGTTAACTTAATTTGGACACTGATCATAGTAATAAATTACCCCATTTTGAGGAATTTGGATTAATATATTTGGATTCCTAAATAAATATTTAAAGATTATTTATGATAAACAGGTCTCTTGTGTTGAACCACTTAATTTTTTTTTTACTTTATTACATTTCACCTATTAATTTTTGCAGAATTTTTAAGAATTTTAAAAAAGATGAAAGTTTCTCTCTGTTTGTTTCGTCTGGGAATGTCTACTCTTCTGAACACTGTGTTGTAGGTTGATATGTAGTGTTGCTGTGAGCTTGAAGTGGGTAAAGCTTTAAAGTATTTTTATTCCAGGGTTTGTTATTTGTTTTTTTTAATGTGGCCCAGACAGGAACTGGGGAACAGAGTTCCGAACTTAAGCTGCTCTTTACTAAACCACATTATTAACCTCAAAACTTGTCTGACCTGTTCTTGTTTTCTGTTTGGCAGCTTAAAACATACCAGCCCTCTTCAGCTCTGAGTAATTTCTGTATTGTTGCAGAGTTTGTGTGTGTGTGTGTGTGTGTGTGTGTGTGTGTGTGTGTGTGCATGTGTGTGTGTGTGTGTGTGTGTGTCAAAGAGAGATTAATGAGTTTATTGTCTATGCGTTTTACTGTAGTTTTCTCAAACTGTTCATTTCTTTCTTTCAAACCAAAACAAAAACAATGAAATAAAATGTGTTAAAGAATTTCCATACATTATAATGAAAAGAAGTATACTCTAACACCATATGGAGAAAAGTTTGTGTTCCTCTGCTATTTCTTTTTAAATCAATGGTATTACTCAGGAATTTTTTTCCCCATTTGCTGAAGTTATAGACCTTACTCTTCTGTGCAGGCGTGAGGATTTTATAGCATTGGTTAAGATCAATTTTCAATCCAAACTCATCCCAAATATTTGAATTTGAGCTCCATTACTCCAGATGGCCCAGTGTCTAGTTAAAACGTTCTATCCAATGCTTGGCATTGGACATGATGGACTAAGTCTCCTGTGCAGCTGCTCCAAAGCATATAAACAAACAATGCTTTCCATAAAGAAAAAAATTCCATCCTTGTGCCAAAAAAATTCCATTTTTTCTAGAAATTTCTAAATGACTGTGCCTTAAGTGCACTCTTTATAAGGAGTGTCCATAAATTATAGACATATACTCTATACCACCAGAGTAATCACAGTAGAGTGATGCTAACCTTCCTAATGTGTCAAGTGTTCTTACAAGAATGAGATGTGTTTCTCTGACGGTGCTCAAAGGGAGAGCAAATTCTTATTAAGAGAAATATGAAAATCACATCTGATAATGAGAAGAGAGAAATAAAACTGAGTTTGACGTCAATGGAGTGTCCTTGGTGGATGCAGCAAAATTAAGGTTTATATCCTGTGTTTACAGTGCTCTCAGAAGATGTAACATCATCAGCGGAATACATCTGATCTCCACATCAACAAAGTCTTCAGTTCATTAAAAGAAATTAAGCTTTCACTCTCATGTATTTGTTGAGCTCTGGATTTGGCCACACTTTGCTGTTTCTTTTGAAAGGACATTCAAGATTAATAGAGAAATCTTATGAAAGAGAAAGAAAAATGTAAGTTAAGAAGTATAGTGTCCAGTGGCTTCTCAAAAGAATGGACTTCATGGTCAGGGTTATAGGATAGCAGGTAGTGTCACAGTCACACAGTTCCAGGGACCTGGAGGTTGTGGGTTCGATTTCTGCTCCGGGTGACTGTCTGTGAGGAGTTGGTGTGTTCTCCCCGTCTCTGCGTGGGTTTCCTCCGGGTGCTCCGGTTTCCTCCCACAGTCCAAAAACAAACGTTGATAGGTGGATTGGCGACTCCAAATTTGTCAGTAGGTGTGAATGTGTGACTGTGTTGCCCTGTGAAGGACTGGCGCCCCCTACAAGGGTGTATTCCCACCTTGCGCCCAATGATTCCAGGTAGGCTCTGGACTCACCGGGGCCCTGAATTGGATAAGTGGTTACAGATAATGAATGAATTAATTAATTTAAGCTCAGTGGACAGCTGCTCTGAATCATAAAGTTATAGGACAGAGTTCAATCCTTCCAGAGAACACAGTTCCACTGTTAGGGGGCTTTGTACTCTTTAGTCCAAAGCTAGTCATTGAGCATGGTGACTTAGAACACTTCTGAAAATAACAAATATAAACACACACACACACACATAAAACTGTGTCCTGGAGAGAGATATATTTTTGTATTTTTTTTCTTTTTGTACTGGTACATTCATGTATGAATTATAAAGAAGTGGCTCAAGAATTTTTAATGCAGCAAAAATTTCAGTCTCAGAAAGAGAGAAGAATTTAGATATATACTTATGGGAGGATTTTATTTTACCAGCATAAACAACCTTACATTAAAATCCATGGTACTATGATACATCAAATTACATTGCATTCTTTTGACTTGTTTGACATGTTAATATTGCATTGTTCCAGTTAATGAGCTGTCAGTCTGACCTTGACTGCGTCCATGTTGTCTTTGCAGGAGTATTTAATTTGAAATATAGGATTTAATGCTGTCACTGTGTTTAAGAATTGCTGCACATAATATTGACAGACCTGGCAACCTTTGAAGCAAGTTTGAAATCCTTTGATAAGATGTGATTTTTAAAATGTATGTATAAAATATCTGCCTGAACATGCAGCCTTATAATCCATTAATAATTCAAGATATCAGTGGAAACAGAAAACATTCATGAATACACAGATCACTGCAATGTACGTGTGTGTGTGTGTGTGTGTGTGTGCGTGTGCGTGTGTGTGAACAGAAATTCTGATCAAATCAGTTGAGTACAGTGTGATATAAACAGTTCAGTCGTAATCTAAAATTAGAATGGATTCATTCAGGTGAGAGAAAATCTTCAGTGTGAGTTTTTACAACTAACGGACATGTCCACATCTATCAATTAAAGAAATAAAAAATAAAGCAATAATTTCACAGCTTGATGCATTTTTATTAGAGCATACAATTGCCATTTATGCCTACAATTCCTCCTCCAAAGCAAAACATTTTTCTGACTGCTTCATTTAATGGCATGATGATATTGTACTATTCCTGCTCCATAAGTGGGTAATATTGACTTATTTTTGCTGTTTCAGATTACTTAAGGTGGAACTTATGTCAAAATCGGGACAGCACTAATTGCATGGAAGTGTGCCAAATCGAAACAACTCAAATTAAAAATGTGTTTCTGTGGTAATTCAAACAGTAAATAAAAATGCAGAGACAAATTATACTTCAGCCACATACAAACAAAAGTTGTTTTCTTCCTCAAACACACTGTTCCACCTTAAAAGATGCAGAGCTTATGAATGTAAACAAAGCAGAGAGAACGGTGTTTCCCCACATAGACATTCTCTTTAAAGCGCAGTCTGGTCATTGATTAAAGTCCTACTAGTTTTTCTCGGTTCATGAAAAAAAAATTAATAATAATAATAATAAAAATAAAAATACATATATACAAAAACATTGGGCTTTTCCATAAAACAAAGCACTTTCAGAGGTTTGTCTGTGTGGCAATGTGTGGAGGCAGAATGTTATTGTTCTCTGATGGCATCAAAGCAATGTGGTGATGATACAAGTGATCACACTTTTTCAGCATGAAGGCAATACAAATAAAGGTTCTCCATTGGCTGGTAGAATTCAAAATCAAACTCCCCCACTTGTGGAGCACGGGAGAAAGCAGAAACTGCATAAGGTGTTTCACTGCCAAGTATAGCACTAGTGAAAGTAGGTGCTTCTAGTCATATGAAGTTGTAGCTTCTAATTCAAATTTCCCATTCCACTTTATATGGTGCTGCAGAACATTTTGTGTTTTAACACTGGGAAAGGCAAATAACACATAGATAATAAATAAAACTGTGTAAATGCCAAGATTGAAAAAGGAACAACATAAAGAGCAAGGGTACAAATTTAATTTAGAGCTAAATTTAAAGTGGAACAGGAAATCTGAATAAGAGGCCATTTTCAGCTTTTTTCGGCAATCCCAGTCTGCCAGTATGTCTTTGTTACCTGGCAAGGAAAGTGAAAATAGTACCACTCAGCTGTTTCATTTTGCTTCTTATTCACCAGCTTCGTATTATTCCCATTCTACATTAGATGCTGCAGTTACATATTATTTTAACACGAAGAAAGATGCATGCAAATAAAGCACTGTATAAATGAATGATAAAAAAGGAAAAACACACAGATAAAGAGTATAAGTTTCATTTATAGCACAATTAAAGGTAGAACAGGAAATCCGAATAAGAAACTAATAAATAAAAGTAAACTTGAACCTTGTGTCCACTCTCCCAGTCCACCAGCACACCACACAGGAGCTGAGGGAAGCAGGTATTTAGCTGGCAAGGAGAGAGAGGAGCCAGTGAAAGCAGGCTTTCCCAATTTGCTCTCCCAGTCCACCATCACACCACACATTAGCAGGGGACAGGAGGGAGCCAGCTGCCATCAGCTATTCTGATGCTACTTTCTCTTGAAAGTTTCGCACTGCAATGTACTATCTTCAATGCACAAAGATTTGTGGTAGATATAGTCTTGTCTGTTGGGGAGGGCAAAACAAATGTGAGAAGACCAAAGTTTTCACAAGGTAGGACTAACATGTACACTTGGTGGTACACTCTTTAAAAACAAGGCTCTTAGAACAGCAGAACACATTGAGTGTGTGGCTTCTTTCTCTGCTAGGAATGATTTACTCCACCATATTGTTATATAAAAATCAGTTTAGTGTATTCTCAAACTCTGTTATTGTGGCCTGTAGTTTACCCCATGGTCTGTGTTTGAATATTCTCCACACGCATCAAACCATGGAGTGTTTTCTCCTTTTCACGCTCCAGTGCCCCTGATTGCAGTGCTCTAAACTTGTACAATCATAAATGTCATTATATTTATTTCCCAAATTGAAAGAATACATTTTGCATAATTGAGCCTCGGCTGACAGCATTTAAATGTGTTATTCTCTAACACCTGTCTCTCAATGAATATTCAATTACTCTTTAATATATCACACATGGCTTTGAACCTCCATATTGGCTATAGTTACAAAATTAATATAGTGACAGTAACAGCCACAGCTATTTTGTGAAGCCTTTACACAGATATTGGAACATTGGTAACAGGATTTCATGGCATTCAGCCTGTAAACATTAGTTTATTCACCTCAACGGTATAAGCTCCATCACTCATCAGACAACAGTTCTACTGCTCTACAGCCCAATATTTGGGGTGCACATATGCAAAATCACTACTAAAAATGGTTCTGGAAGTAGCACTGCCTTAGAGGCAGATACAGAATTAGTTGCCAGTCAAAAGGCGATGAGGAACTTGACTGGTTAAAATGCATTGAGTGCATTTAGCATACCATAAACTGTTAATGCTCTGTATGAGTTTGAGACGCGTACTCGAGTCACTCTTAGATCGCTCAAACAGCGACTTCAGGCTCGACTTGAGACTTGCGCCTTAAATAACTCGGACTCGACTTGGACTCGTGAACAATTTTTGTGTCATGTAATGTAATATTATTACTATAATTCATTTTGTTTGTTGTTTGTTTTATGACCCACAGCTGTAACTGAGCCTTTTGTCCTTAAATTTGGTTATAAAATATACTACTTTATTAATACTTATTATTTAATTTTTATTTATTTATAGTTCATAAGTCTATAAGTTGCATATCTATTTGTAATTATTTGATTAATTCATCTGACTGCTGTTTATTTTTACTGTGCTTTCTGCAGCAAAGCAAAACCTACTGAATTAAAGGTACTATATTTTTATTCTTGCTTGGTTTTTATTAGAAATAAGCACCCCGTTTAACAATAAAATAATGTCCACTCACAGAGGCGTAACCCAAACTGGTCCATGCCCCCCTCAGCCATGTAGTAATTCCCCACATGAGAGTTCACGCTCAAAGCACTCTCCTTCAGAGTTCCACGGTTCTGTGAGTCAAGCTCGGAGTCAGAGCGCGAGACACACAAGGCAACCACAACTTTCTTTTAGTTTCCACCGGATGTGCTGCACTAAACGTAATCTCCTTTATTAATCAGCGTCCTTTATAAATCAGTTCCATACAGACCTGTATTTACAATAGTTGTATTTTTATTTCAAACACTATGAGATGCCTGAGGTAATAATGAGTCATAAATGATGCTAAACACAAACAGAAAATAATAGTTCAAATATTGCTAAACACATTTGTTAAAATAATTTTTTCGTGTAGGTTTCTACGCATTGCATTGAAATATACTTTTAAAAGTGATTGTACAGTTTATCAGTTTTGATACAAGAGTGCTAAAAATGACAGTACTGTACATGATTTAAAACCATAAGAAATAGCAATGCAATGATGTGGGCCGGGTCCAGGTGGCATTCAAGCTTTTCAACCATAAGAGACTTGAGACTCAACTTGGACTCGTGATGAGAGAATTGAGACTTGACTTGGACTAAGAGCTCAAAGACTTGAGACTTGACTCGGACTTGAGCTCAAAGTCTTGAGACTTGACTCAGACTTGCAAAAAAAATATGACTTGTGAAAATCTCTGATACTCATTTATTACACACAGACTGATATATTTCAAGTGTTTATTTCTTTTAATTTGATGACAACTGATAACTAATGAAAACCCCAAATTTAGTATCTCAGAAAATTAGAATATTACTTAAGACCAATACAAAAAAATGATATTTAGAAATGCTGGCAAACTGAAAAGTATGAACATGAAAAGTATGAGTATGTGCAGCACTCAATACTTAGTTGGGGATCCTTTTGCCTGAATTACTGCAGCAATGCGGCATGGCATGGAATCGATCAGTCGATGCTCAGGTGGCACTGTGGCACTGCTCAGGTGTTATGAGAGCCCAGCGTGTTCTTGGTCTGCCCCGGGGGCCTCCTCCCCATTGGACATGGCCGGAACACCTCACCAGGAAAGCGTCCAGGAGGCATCCGGACCAGATGCCCGAACCACCTCAACTGGCTCCTCTCGACGTGGAGGATCAGCGGCTACACTCCGAGTCTCTCCCGGATGTCTGAGCCCCTAACCCTGTCTCTAAGGGAGAGTCCAGAAACCCTGCGGAGAAAACTCATTTCAGGCGCCTTAAAGGCACCTTCTGCCACTTGGCTACGCCGAGAAATTCTGTTCATAAAAATTATGAACAGAACCGGTGACAATGGGCAGCCCTGATGGAATCCAACTCCGACTGGAAACTAGTTGGACTTACTGCCAGCCATATGAACGAGACTCCTGCTCTGTTTATACAGTGACTGGATGGCTTGAGCAAAGGGCCCAGTACCCCATACTCCCAGAGCTCCCCCCAGAGAATATCTCGAGGGACAAGGTCGAATGCCTTCTCCAGGTCCACAAAACACATGTAGACTGGTTGAGCAATCTCCCAAGCATCCTCCAGGATCCTAGCGAGGACCTGGTCCTTTGTTCCATGACCGGGGCGGAATCTGCATTGTTCCTTTTTTAACACTTTTTTAATCCATCATTGACCAATTTGCCTTGGGAGACCCTACCAGGGGCTATTGCCCCTGACAACATAGCTCCTAGGCTCACACAGGCACACAAACTCCTCCACCACGTTAAGGTGGTGACCCAGGGAGGGGCCTGTTGGAAAATGAAATCTGCATCTCCATAAATTTGGTCAGCAGCAGGAAGCATGAAGTGCTCAGAAAACACTGTGGACCAAAATCAGCATATCACATGGCACCCCAAACCATCACTAACTGTGGAAACTTTACACTGGACCACAAGCAACGTGGATTTTGTGCCTCTCCTCTCTTCCTCCAGACTCTGGGAATTTTTGGGAAATTTACTTTCATCAGAGAACATAACTTTGGACCACTCAGCAGCAGTCAAGTCTTTTTTGTCTTTAGGCCAGGCGATGCTGTCTCTCTCTTCTGACGCTGTCTCTTGTTCAAGTGTGGCTTGACACAAGGAATGCGACAGCCAAAACCCATGTCTTGCATACGTCTGTACGTGGTGGTTGTTGAAGCACTGACTGCAGCTGCAGTCCAGTCTTTGTGAAACTCCCGCACATATTTGAATGATTTGAAACGGTTGAAACAATACTTGACAAATGGTGTTATGAATGTAGTAAGCAGGGATGATTTTTTTGATAGTGGTATTTTGGGTCTAGTTTGGAGTACACTTTAGCTCCTTCAAGCTGACCGAGAGTGTGCTCCACAGCTGGCAATATGTGCCATTCTGTCTTAACAGGATTATTAAGTTTTGTTAGGTCTACACAGATTCTGACTTTGACGCCCTAGCAATGGAGTTTTAAGTCCTTAAACTACATATAAATCCTGAGTAGTGTGTTTGCCATTTTTGCTAAGAGTGACTGTGATTTTCCCCAGCACATGTAACTTTGTCTGCCCTGGTCCAATCAGAGTTTTGTTAGACATTTTCAACTTGTGAAACTCTGAGCTCTACATGTCTGCAGGAACAACAGTCACATCAGCCCCTGTGTCAATTTTAAATTCAGTTTCTACATTTCATCATTCATTATCTGTAACCGTTTATCCAGTTCAGGAATCATTGGGCGAAAGGCGGGAATACACCCGGAGGGGACCACTCAGCAGGGGGCGCCAGTCCTTCACAGGGCAACACACACACATTCACTTACACACTCACACCTATGGGCACTTTTGAGTCGCCAATCCAACCAACCTACGTGTGTTTTTGGACTGTGGGAGGAAACCGGAGCACCCGGAGGAAACCCATGCGGACACGGGGAGAACACACCAACTCCTCACAGACAGTCACCCGGAGCGGGAATCGAACCCACAACCTCCAGGTCCCTGGAGCTGTGTGACTGTGACACCAGTTTCTACATTTTCTAGATTCAATTTTACCAGCCATGGAGTTTCAAAACTATAAGTAATCACTTTTAATTGCCGTAGTTGCAAATTGCATCTCGAGCCGGGTACTGCGATATACTGTGAACTCTTCCACAGTGTTCACTCTGGCGAACCCTTGTGACAGCTTCCTCCAAGGTTAACTCTGAGTCCATCTGTAGCTGCTTGGATAGCTTTTTATCCCGAAGCCCCACTACCAGTCTATCACGAATCATTTTGTTATACAGTTCTTCATATCCACAGTGTTCAGCGAGGCAATATAGTGCTGTGATAAAACTATCAGCTGTCTCACCAACTGCCTGCTGCCTTTGGTTGAATTTAGCCAGTTCGAAGATTATATTTCTCTGCACTACAAAGTGGGAATCCAATCTAGCCTTCACTTACTCGCTTCTTCTGCAGTTAATTGCAGTGAAGTCAACATGTCTTCTGCTTCTTGCCCCATGTGCATGTTAGGTTATTAATCTGGTTTTCCTCTGGCTTCAGTTCTAGTCCTGAGGCAACACAAAATCTTTCAAATCTTTTGACCCATCTTGGCCATTCCTCTGGTCTACTGAAAGTAAATTTTTCTGGTGGAGAAACCTGAAAATGTTCCATCTCTGCCTTTCTGTGCAAGCTTGAGCAATGTGCAAACAAGCTCAACTGTATAGTCCAACTCTGCTTGAAAAGTCTTTTACAGCCTACTCACAACTTGTATAGGGGTTCTACCTAGGGTTCTACCTCTTTTTTAGACTTACAAAACGTCCGGGCGGAATTTCACAAAAGTCCGGGATATTGTTTTTCTTACATAGAATTTTGAGAAGCGTTTCGTTCACAAAGTAGCCCGGCCCTCCCTTACTCCGTTTGGTTCGCTTGAGTGATAAGGGGGAGTGGTGAAGTAGCCTAAAATCTGATTGCACAGTCTGACTGTAGAGCTACCGTTATTGGTCGATAACCTTCTCTGTAAACATTTAATTGGTCAGTCTGCATGTCAGTAGTCCTTGTTAACGTCAGGCAAAGCTCAAGTACCTACCTTCATAACCTCCCCCAGACGTGTCCTCTTATTCACCATCTCAGATCTTGTCACCCTAGTTCTACCACACCATTTGTGGGTACTTTGAGAAAGAAATGACACCATGTTGTGTTATGAAGGCTTGAGTAACCAGACGTGACCAGCCAGGTAAGGCGCTACTCCAGACTGACCTTTATTGAACAACAACTCCCCTCCTATAGTTACAGAACTCCCCCTACTGGTTGCTTAGTATTCTGAATCTCAACCAGAATACCTCACACATGTCTAGATCCCTGATACTACAACCGCGACTTCAGACAATGAATGAATCAATGAATATTACAAAACCTCCCATGTTTGTGTGTATATCCATATTTTGTTATAACCATCAAGTACCCCAAGAGTACTTTAGCAAATGTGATGTGTAAATAATTAATCTTGGCCATTTATTGTACATCCTGATAAATTATTGAGGAGAGGATGTAGTGACGGGCCAGGGCCCAGAGTCCTTGTGCATTTTAGATCTTAAATAAAATGGAATGGCAAACATTTCTTTTAGTACCCTGTTGCCTTTAGTGTCTCATGGGTAGGAATCTGTCAGATAAGCCTTAAAGAATATGAGAGAATAAATGATCTGTTAAAATCGGTCCTCTATCTATCTCCCTCTTTCTGTTGGACACACACACACACACACACACAAAAAAAACAGTCAACCTTTCATTGATTTTATCCACAGGGAGGAGAAAGCTTAGAATATTGAATTTGAAAATATTACCTTTTTTTAAGGAGGAATTTAGAAATAGGTAAAAAATGAGTGTACTTCTGTCTCCTTTTCTTCCTCATGGTCAATATCATATAAAATCCTGAGTTCAACTGCATTATATAAACAAATAGAAACAACCTACTCAGAATAAACAGCATGCCCTGATTTATAGAAAAACACAGAATGGCTTGTGTGTTGTTGGTAAAGATTAAGAAATAGTGGCTATACATTTAACCTAAAAAAAAAATTTAATGTGCCTTGCCATTCTGGGGCTCTGTAGAGCATAGGGGTGTGTGTGAACGGAACTTGTATGATATTTCAAGGCTAAGTTTAGGGTTAATGCTAGGATTAGCGTAGCATTAGGCTAGTATTAGTTATTGATAAGGTTAGAATAAGTCTCAATAAAACATTAAGCAATGAGAGAGAGAGGGAGAATGTCTGAGATAAATTAAGTTAAATCTCTTTCCTCACAGCTGTGTCCTGAGCATGTGATTGGCCAAAAAAACCTGGGCTTGATTCACAATGCACCCACCAATTTTCAAAAAATCAAGGACAATGTCCCTTTTTCATTCAGCTTGGGATGAATATTTGGATTTGTTTGAGTGAAGGATTTATTTGGGTCTTCCTCTGGCAAATGAAAAAATCTGCCAGGGGATCTTTGACAGAACTGAAAAACCATTACTCTCCATTCTATTTCTAATAAAAAATAAATAGTTTTGCTAACTGAAACTGACTCAGCCATTAATGTTTGGATCAGTTATGAACCACTGAACAAGCTGATCTCTGTGAAAATCTAAATATATTAAAATTATTATAAATTTAGAGGGTAAGAGGACATTTTCCCTGGTTTTATTCTTTCCTTCCCTGAAATTCCCTTCATTAATTTTTGCTTCTGCTTCTCTTTCTATTTCATTACTGAGATTAAACATAAAATGTGCTAAAGACCCTCTCTCTCTCAACAATGGATAAAACACAATCTAGGGAATATTCTCTTATCAGGTTTTACACATTTTTAACAAATTACTGGTTAATGCTCTTTTTATAGTACATATATGGACCCGCATATGAGCACTACATGACCAAAATTTTGTGGACAACTCTTCTTCCTCCAATATTTCTTCTGATATATTATCTGATTATTCTGATGTGTGTGTGTGTATACCCCCCCCCCCCCTTTTTTTTTTTTTTTTTTGCTAAAGTAACACTCTCTATTCATCTTGAAACCCTTACATTAGTTGTTGGAACATTGCTGTGAAGATTTGATTACTTTCAGCATTGATGGCACTGTTAGTCTGTAGAGGTCAGGTCCCAGAAGGTCAGGTCTCAGAATCAAGTTCATCTCAAAAGAATAAACGTCCATCATTCAAAGGATCCCAGAGCCCAGTGCTGGAGCTCCGCACCTAAGGCTCATGTGTAGCTGTGTGAGAGCTGCCCATTTCGTTTCATGTATTTCTGTAGAGATTACACAAATAGAATATCAGTGTCCGTGGGTGGACTTTAAAAAAAGCTACTTGTTAATTATAAGGGGTATCCAGAATTATTTGGATAAATGGTGTATCTCACCAGTATAATCACACCTCCTTGCCTTAAGGGCAGCTCTCTGTGTTTAACTCTGTATTTTAATAAATATTAAATAAAGGGATGCACTCTGGGCACGGTTTAATGCACACTGTGATAATCTTTATTTTTTCTGTGTGGACAGTTTGATGCAGTGGCCACACTTTTAGTTAAAGCTGAAAATGTTAAATATTTGATGTGTGAGGCCTTTGGTCTGTCTCCCTGCATCAGTTCACACCTGAGAGAACCACACTTTACCTGCACCATCCTCTATAACCAAGCATTATGTTATTTTTCTACTGATAGGTGACCTTCTGCTGCATTCAGCTTACTGTTTAACATTGAGTACACTGAGGTGACTGGCCAAAAATACAAAGTATACCTACCTATTTGTGAATTCATCTACTTATGTACTTGCACTGATATTCAGCGTGTATGATCTCTGTACAAACATATAATGGGCTGACCCAAAACAGCCACAAATGAACCTATAAACAGACAGATATAAACCTCCACCATTGAACTGTGGAGCAGTAGATGTGTCTTTTCTGGAGGAAAGGGACTCCACCCAGTACCTGGAGTGGCAAAACTAATCACTCCCAATATCTGACTGAATGCTGTCATATGCGCACAGCCATGTATATGTAAGTATGAAATCTACCTACTATCTCCCCATAATATGTACTGTAACAATAATAAATCATAAACATGATCTTATTATCACAAACACTATCTGTCCTGGGCTATCTCTTGTCATCCATCAGTCACAGCCATGGAGAGAGTAACAGAGGCTCTCTCTGTGTGTGTATGTGTGTGTTTATTTGCCGCCAGCCTTGACAAAAAGATGATTTACATATAATGGCTGGTTATAGTGGCTTTGATGGCAGTAATTGAGGCTGAAAGCTATGAATTCAGCTTTTTATTCCGCCAGAAAGCTGACACAAGTTTAATACTGTATTGAACTGTTCTGTTTTGGAGAAGGAAAAAAAATGAAAATGGCATTTTTGCTGTCTGCTGTTTGTTGTTTGGAAATCCATGTGTGAACATTGCTATTGTTTGATCTTTGTTCTTGCTGTGATTTTGTGAGCTGCCATTTATTGCACAAACAGAACCTATTGTTTTAAGCCATGCGGTCATGTGGAAACATGCTTCTTAAACATTTCTCCTGAAATGAAGAATATTAATCAGAATGTCTTTCTTCTTTACTGCAGTAACAGTCTCTCCTCTATAAGTAGGAACATTGTTGTGGAGCTTTGATATTTGATGGATCCCCAAAAGTCCAGAGAATACAGTTCAACAGTCCAATGATGGGCAACTATCAGTCATATTAAGATGTCAGTAAATATTTGGACATGTATGGGCTATCTATAACCTATTAAAAAATCTGGTTTATGTATTTTCACAGTCCGACACATCAATGGTTCACTGGTTTCTGAAAGCACTTTCTATAAAAACATGTTTCTGAGCTATTCCTCTTCGACCCTGAGAGCCACAGCGAGATGTTCTTGTCTGACATTATTTCTCCAATGCCGTTCGGTTCCATTTACTCTCTATTGCAAGTCAAGTGGGTAACATTGCCGCTTTCCTGCCAAGCTTCAGTTCACATCAGCAAACAGTGTGCGTGTGTGTGTGTCTTGGAACACCAGATGGGACGTATTACAAACAGAGTAAAAACCGCAGGTGAGCGTAAAATGCAGTGTCTGTTCTATGAAGCTGAAACATTTTATACAGACTCTGAAACAAAATATAGGAAATTTAAAATAGATGTTGGGTGGAGTTATTGTGGTAATATTCAGATTTTAGGAGCAGAAAGGGATACATTTCCTAAACATCCTGTATTCAAAATGCTGTAAATTGTCTTTGTCATGTGATATATTGCATACATAACCCTACATAATATCTTTCACACTTGGGGTGATTTGTAATCCAGTGCTAATCTTCCAACATCAGCACCTGACCTCACTGTAGTTTATGAAGGCTGCCTTCCATCACATCCTCACTGCAGTGTTCCAACACAGAGCAGAGATTTCTACTGCAGTGAAATTGAAACAAACTGAAACTGTCAGTCAATATACTAAATATGAGAAGAAAGATTGGACTAGCAGGTGTCAAGAAACTTTTGACATACAAAGCATGAAGCACGCTGACAGATGGAAATAGAAGAAAATAGAGGGAATGAAAAGAGAAAAGGAGAAAAGTAGAGGACTGAGATATATAAAGTGAAAAAGACAGCATAGCTTTGTCTAACTGTTCTTTTATCTGTTTTTCCCCTGAATTTTTATGCTCATCCAGACAAGTCTTTTTTTCTTGTGACCTTGAGAACTTTATAAAAATTTAAAGTATTTTTCTTAAATCTAAACCTGTAGCAATGTGTCAAAAGAACACCAACTCAAGGATTTTTGTAAAAAATGTGGGTGAAAAACTTAAATTTTAAATTATTCAGGTTTAATAGAAATTTGCATAAACTTTCCTGTGAATTCGACATTCATAATGCTTTATAAATGGGTTTATAAGGTTATACTGCATACACCTTATAATGCCTGACATGAGCCTGTATAATAATTACCTGCATAACAATTTATATAATTTTTTAAACACAACAGCTGTTCTTACATAAATCACATAAGGCAAAGGAATGCTCCAAAATTATTTGGAATTAAATCGTTTTACATTTACTTCTGTTGAAAGTTAAGAAGTTTTTTCCTTTTCCTTTTTCTTGGGATGCATGTTTTTCATTGGACAGCGATGATATGACTTTACTACACCAGCTCTCGTGAGGCATATGACCTCTGTTCATGTGAAAATAGTAAATATTATGAAGGTGCTGATCTACATGTTCTTATGAACATATAAAACACTATGTAGCCTGACTCTTGTTTTATGAAGCAGCATACATGTAATTTTAACTACTTAAAAGCAGTTTGTTTTCCTCTTTTGCTCATCAGTTTAAGGTGCCACAAGCTTACCATCTTTGGAGATTTAAGCTTGTGCTTTAAGTACACCACTGTCAGCCATGTCCTTGAAGTCTGGACAGATGTTGATGGATTGTTTTTAGAGCAGTAGATAAATGTATGCTGGAAGGAGAGGAGACAGATGACAGTTTAGATGTGTGGCGGTTGTAGAACACTGTATTCTTATGGCCCTACTTTAACTAGAGTTTGCACTTCATACTTTATACTTTGTTCAGAGAGAGATAGATAAGACTTTTTACCAAGAAAACCAAAGAACTTTTATGAAAGTAGTTTTACACTTATGCAACTCACGTGAGATGAATCAAATATGTTTATGCTGCTTTATGTTTCATAACATAAAGAGTCATTACAGTAAAAGTTATTGCTCTTTTAAGCCGAAGATAAACAATGAGAATTTCTATCACTGAATGACAGAAAAATGTCACAGCTGAAGGGGGGGGGGGGGGGGGTTGATGAGAGCGGACACACAAGCAAAGAAGGACGTTATTAACACAAACAAAAGCAAAGAAGGATTTTATTAATACAAACAAAAGTAAACAAAAAAAAACCCCATCTGAAAACACACAAGCAGGATTAGCAGAAACAAACAAGGACAGAATAAAACTTGGACAGGAACCAAAAGGGAACAGCGGTGTAGACATATACAAATCACAAAAGACAGAGAAACACATCTACACACAAGCACAAGGCAGGTAACAAGGAACACCTGGGAACAGTATGTAACCATTGCTACTGGCCACTTCTAGGTGAAACACATGACCATGGTGGAACAAAGGAGGAGCTAAAAGCAAAACAAATCAATGACAGTGACACATGGGAACAAATGAGACATAAGCAAAACCGGCAAGTTAATCAGAGCAAAATAAGACAAGGTGTTACAAAATACACAGGGCAGAAGCTGAACATGGCAAAAAGAAAAGAAGAGAACCAAACCATATAAACAGATGTGAGTCAAGACAAAACAACAGATTATCTTAGAAATATAAGCTAATTTATCGAATTTTTCCTGGTGCTCTATAGAGAATAAGTCACTACGTAACATCACATTGCATTGTGGGTAATATTCGCCATATTAGTGGGCAGTGACTTTAAATTGGACCGCCAAATAGGTACAGTAGTTAAGTCCAGCTTTTTCCACCTGAGGCAGCTGGCAAAGGTGAAGCCATTTCTCACACATGAGCACTTTCAAACAGTAATCCATGCCTTCATCACATCCCGGCTGGATTACTGCAATGCACTGTATTTTGGAGTCAGCCAGTCCTCTCTCAGACATCTCCAATTGGTACAAAATGCTGCTGCTCGACTTTTAACGGGTTCATGTAAGAGGGAACATATCACTCCCATTCTGGCCTCTCTCCACTGGTTGCCTGTGCATTTTAGAGTACATTTTAAGATTCTCTTATTTGTTTTTAAATCTTTAAATGGACTCGCCCCACCTTACCTCACTGAGCTGCTACATCCCCACGTCTCTGCTCGGTGCCTCAGGTCAGCTGATCAGCTGCTCCTGGAGGTGCCGAGGTCGAAACACAAGCTCAGAGGAGCCTTTTCAATTGCTGTGCCAAAACTTTGGAATAGCCTTCCATTACAGATTAGGCAGGCTTCTTCACTTTCGAATTTTAAAACTTATCTTAAAACCCATTTTTATTCCTTGGCTTTCAACACAGCATGAGACCTTTGTTTTGTTTTATTAGTTTGGATTATATTTAAGAGATTTTTTTTTCCTTATTAGTTATTTTATTTTGTTTTATAAACATCTTTTGTACAGCACTTTGTTTCAGCTGTTGGTGTTTTTTAAAGTGCTCTATAAATAAAGTTGAGTTGAGTTGAGTTGAGACAATCTTCACAGCAACAGAACAAAACAATGACCAAGGCAAAAAGTAAGCGCTCCCTGTATTTGGCAAAATCCATGTAATGAAAGCCCAGTTTCAGGTTTTTACTGAATGTAAGCAAAGGCTAGAGACAGACGTGAGTAATTTGGACTTTATTTCAAAAAGGGCAAAGTGGAAGCGAGAAAAACAAACCGAAACCAACCCAGCAAAATATTCCTAAGCCCAGAAGAGCTGAATCTAGAGACATAAATAGAGAGAACACTTAACTGCAGGTAAACGATGTGGCCGATGTTCACATCATTAAAACACTGTTTAACACTGTTTAACAGCGCTGCGCCTCATTCTCCTGCTGATACAAGTGCTGAAAGCCACTGTGAGCACCTGCTCCAAGCACCACGCTGTTTTCACCTGTAGTTAAACCTATATTAAAGCACATTATTTTTTCAAAATGCTTATTTCCCCAAAATTGTATATGTTCTCATAAATGCATAATTGCCTTTAAAACATACAGTATATGTCTCATTATTTGTTTGCACTATATAATTTTTAATAATTTTAGAATTATTTTTTGTAATGCCTGTAAATTACAAATATTCAAGCAAGAAATTCATAGGATTGATAAGTGGTACTTGTGGGGGGCTTTGATTAGATAATAGGTGGTACGTGGTCTAAAAAGTTTGAGAATCACTGCCTTATAGAGATAAGTTGAACAAAAACACCACTGAGTGTTATTTAGAAAAAAATAAAAGTGCGTAAGGGACTTGATCCGTACATTGATACCTGAGTGAACAGGTGATTTAAATTAGCTACCACAAGTTATGTTTCCCGCCTTGTTCCATGGTTCCAGTTTTGTTTCCAAGCTTGGAAACCAAAAAAAAAAAAAAAAAAAAACGCACTCCATTAGCGATCCCTTTTCCACTCAATCCGTGAGAATGATTATGGCAGTTAATAACACAAAAACCTTTCACCATTTTACCAAGTTTCACTTTATTTTAGGCTGGAAAACATACACAACACTGCAATGTTTATCTATCAACTCTTAGCCGTTTGTCCTGTTTTCCCAAAATCTTGCATTGCTCACAGCAGTTGACGTCACGTTACCATTCTCTATCCGCTTAAGTCTGACGCCACGCGTGACATCTTGCAGTTTCTGGGTCCAATCGCACCTGTGGTCCCTTGCCATACATTCAAAAGACATGTGTTTACTGTTTGAATAAAGCTGAATGTCTCAATCAATTATATAATCTCAGTTCAGGACTTCTGAAAAAGGGAATAAATAAAACGTAAAAAGAAGCAAACGTGTCTTTGGCAGCACAATTTGTCCATTTGCAGCTCATTCTGATCTGGTGAACTGTCGTGCGGACTGACAGTGCTGCTCCATTTCTGGGAGCAAAGGACCTGCGGAGAGAGAGCTCCAGCAACTCCGTCTGTAGTAGCAGAGGGACCACGGAGAGAGAGCTGTGTCTCCCACACTTCTGTCTCTAGGAGCCGAGAGACCTCGTAGGGAGAGCTGTCTCTTGCTGCTCAGTCTCTGGGAGCAGAAGAGCCGCAGAGGGAGCCGAGTTGTGCTACTGACAGTTATCTTCTATAAGGAGTATTAAAGATTTGTACAGAAAGTCAGTAGATTTAGTGCCTGTCTGAAGAGTCACTAAATCTAGCAGTGAAATCACTATGTTGGCTATACTGAGCAGCGGTTTAGATCCTGGTGTGATGTTTCACATGGTCGATTTCTTGGTTAACCCGACCATATTTTGCACTTTTTAAATTAAAAACCTTTTCAGCTTGTTATAGGAATCGTGCATGTTCTCTCTGAAGTTTGCAAAAGATATGAATATTTGTACATAATTTAAGCTGTCATTTACACTTTGTAAAACTATGGAGAGGAATTAGTGCCAGATTGAAAAGCAATCACTGCAATAGGACAATGTGAAATGCAATCCACACACGTCATTGCTTTTCCCGACTAACATGAAGAATGCGTGCCAAAATTAAAAGCAAACCGCTATTACATTGTTTTCACGTCGCTTGATCTCTTCACTGAAAAACAATAAACAATGACTTGCAATTTAAAACTTACATGCTGAATTAGTGTCAGAATTGAGTAGTCGCCTCGAAATGTGTACAAAACTGTATTATTTAACATCCAGATACTTCAAAAATAAACGTCTTTGAAATGCAATACACGTGAGATTACTTTTAAACACAAAAAAAGCAATCAGTGTCGATTTAGAATAAAAGAATGAAATGCTGAATTCGTGTCAGAACTGAACACAAAGTCGTAAGCAGAGCTGGAGTATGGAGTGAGATCACTGTCGGTAGGAATCGGTTACCAGGTCTTGAATCTGAGGCGTATTTCCTGTTAAAACTGAGAAGAGAGCGCAGATTTCAGAAGCGAGGAAAAACTGTAACGCACACTAAAACTGTGAAACGAGCGCGGAGCTACAGGAAACGAGCACAGTGCTTGTTTTTCTGCTCTCTGACTTGCTCGATTTAGTGTCGTTGTTGATCTCGCTCAATACTGGAGCGCTTTGAAACTGTTGTGAGGGATTATTTGATTTAGACACCCGCTCTGCCTCAGCCGGAGGGAAGGGCGGATATTCCACAACTCCTAAACAGAGAAGGTCATTAAGCCAATGAGCAGCCAGAGTTGCCTGTCCTTCATTCAGTGTTGTGGCCAATGGAGTCTCAGACCCTCCTACAGGGATTTGTTTTGCTAAGGCTGAGAGCAGCAGCTCAGAGCTAAACTAATGTTAGCGCCGTGTTCAGGTGATTCAAAATTTCATCCTCCCTAAACACATCTGTTATGACATTAAAGATGACTGACATTAAGAATCAAAGTAATTACTTGTACACAAATATCACATTAACTACGCCCCTGGCATCCATGAACCACAGTCTTAAGCCTTGAAGAACCACGCCCCAAATTCGGTAGAGGACTGTGATTGATTTTCAGTTGTGGCACTGCTCTCAGCTGTTTGCTTTGGCAGCAAAATTTTTTTGTCTGCCATTAATCATGGTATCAACAGTGGTCCAATTCATTCATTCATTCATTATCTGTAACCGCTTATCCAACTCAGGTTCGCGGTGGGTCCAGAGCCTACCTGAAATCATTGGGCGCAAGGCAGGAACACACCATGGAGGGGGCGCCAGTCCTTCACAGGGCAACACAGACACATTCACTCACACATTTGGACACTTTTTAAGTCGCCAATCCACCTACCAACGTGTGTTTTTGGACTGTGGGAGGAAACTGGAGCACCCGGAGGAAACTCACGCAGACAACACACCAACTCTTCACAGAAAGTCACCCGGAGCGGGAATCGAATCCACAACCTCCAGGCCCCTGGAGCTGTGTGACTGTGACACTACCGTCCCTCTATCATGCCGCCCTCAATTTAATTATTATTATTATTATTATCATCATTATTTGGTCTAATTGTGAACTTAATCAGATGTATAATTTCTGTGTAGCAACCATTTTTAAATGGGCATACCTAAGACAACACCTGAAATACATAACAAATGTCCTGGCAATGACCTGAGATATCACTGCAACCACCTGGGATACTATAACAACTAATTAGCAACAGAACCCAAGTATCAACAGGTTAGTAACTATGTCAGAAACCATGTCAGAAAACAGGTTCATCCTTGTGACCACGTTCAAACAGCTTACCAATTGCTTTGAGTGGCCTAACAGCATCTATGAACCATTAAAACTGTACACACATTCTGGATTTTTTTTCAGGAAATACAGTTTTCTAGTTAATTAATACTATTAAAATTGTACTGGGGCGGCACGGTGGTGCAGCAGGTAGTGTTGCAGTCACACAGTTCCAGGGACCTGGAGGTTGTGGGTTCGATTCTCGCTCCGGGTGACTGTCTGTGAGGAGTTGGTGTGTTCTCCCCGTCTCTGCGTGGGTTTCCTCCGGGTGCTCCAGTTTCCTCCCACAGTCCAATTCACACGTTGGTAGGTGGATTGGCAACTCAAAAGTGTCCGTAGGTGTGAGTGAATGTATGTGTCTGTCTGTGTTGCCCTGTGAAGGACTGGCGCCCCCTCCAGGGTGTATTCACGCCTTGCGCCCAATGATTCCAGGTAGGCTCTGGACCCACCGCGACCCTGAATTGGATAAGCGGTTACAGATAATGAATGAATGAATGTTATGGTAAGCGGTAACCTGCCACATGGCTGTGTAATAGTGATTAGTGCAAATCAGAGGCATCAATTTCTTGTCAGTGGTCTTGGCTGTTAAATGTAAAACAGTTTTTTTAAATCCTCAGCACTCATTCGACTCTCCTAATGTCTATTTCCGTATTCATGTAATTCAGTTATTAAAGAGAAAACACTTATTAATGCAGTCAGATTTCTTGTGAGGACAGATAAACATCAGTAATCATATCTCCAGCTGATTTCATTCAGAAAAAAGGTAAAGATTAATTAGATTCAATCTTTTTTTTTACTGAGGTATAATTAACATTATATGGTAATTTTGGAAAGATTATTTTTGAATGATAAAATAATCCTATGTCACAGTGAGACTAAATACAGCTGGAGGTTAGAAATGTTACAGATGTGTGGCATAGACCCAGATAAGGTACTGTGTAAGCCTTTATGTGATTAAAAAGCATGCCATATAAAATATATGTAATTACGTTTGATTTTAAAGCATATAATATATTTTCAATATCACAAACTAACATTATGACATTGTTCCTTCTGCACTGAGATGTTTACAGTGTGGCCAAACGTGTTTCAACACCAGCTAATCCATCACTTCATGGGAAAGCTTTACTACTGATATTGGAACAATGCTGTGAGGAGTTTATGACACCTACAAAATCATTTGTGAATTCAGGATTGCTGAATGATGGGGGTTTTATACTCTTATGGGTGACTCTTGTTATTGAGTGTAGGTGCACTTTAAATTTACCTGAATTCGATGTCAAAGTTTTCTTATCTCCAAAATTTTAATGGAAGGGTTTGGTTGCATGTAATTTGGAATGTGTCTATTTTTCAATTTCTTGTGAAGGTATCACTAATTGTAATGAGATTCTGGTATTTTAAAATAATTAATTAATATACAAGTATATTAAATAATATAAAAATAAACAGTGAGATCTTCAATATAAGTCAGGCCTAACACTTACCAACAGAAACGATAGAGTAAAAATTGTGAAGGAGAAATAAATAAATTAAGTTACATATTAAGATTTTGAAAACATACAGCATCCATACCATTATTTATATTTCTTAAGGTTACTCCATAAAAAAGGTGCAGATACATTTGATAATCTTATTTTTTTGGTGGATTCAGACATTAGCTGGAGACAAGTCAGAAAACGTAGAGTCATAATTAGTGACTTCAATAACCTGAGTAGATCAAAAGCAAGTCGAGTGTATAGCCAAGCGGACAGGTGGCACTCCAGCTTGCTCTGCTTTAATTTGAATACATAAATAAATACATTAGATTTAATGGACATTCATCCTCATATTCATCCTCATCCTCATTTTTTCCAAGGTGGAACAAGGTTCTCTGAAAGAAGTTCTTTGGGGCACCATGATTTGGCATCCAAAACTAAGACTTCAATAGTGAGAGGCCTGAGCTCACTAATGTTACATGAATGTCATCAAATCCTCACCACAGTGTTTCAACATAAAGTGGAACATTCTCCTTCCCAGAGGAGTACAGAGAGTTACTGCAGCAAAAAGGAACAAATGCCTTCATTTCAGAAAAATAGGTTGGATGGACAAATGAATGTAGTGCTCTAGGCCTTGACTATACTAGTCATACAGCACCTTACCACACACACATACAGACACACAAACACTAAGCACACAGATGGAAGAAGCCAATCAAAATGGCAATATCCATCATAATGAGAGAGAACAGAGTGAGCCGAAGTAAACAAACAGTGACATATACTTTGTTATGGTTCTGCAGCTGATTTCATTACAGCCACTAAGTGCATTAGAGGCTCTTAACTTCATTGCCATCTGAGACTAAAATGCTTCTGAGGAGTGAGGTCATTGTTCTTTTTGGATTCTGAGTGTTTCATACAGCTTCTAGAAAGCTGAAGAATATAAACACAATATGATCCAATACAGGGATTTCCCTGAAAAAGGAACTGTTTCAGTGTTGTGAAAAATAGCATACATCATGTTTAATTCAATTCCGTTCTATTAATTTTTAAACTTTATAGTCATTAAAAACATTTTGTATTGGCCTGTGCCTGTAAAAAACAATGAAACAGTTAAATACCTTTGTATGTGCGTACACTTTAAAGTAAAGTTGCTGATCTCACTCATTATAAGGTTGTAAGTGAAGGATGAGGAAATATGAAGAATTGTTGTTGAAGAATGATGAGGACATATGAAGAATTATTTTGGAAAGATATTTTGAGTCCTCATTTTGGAATACAAGCCAACAATATACCAAATATTCAAATGCTCTAAAATGCAGCCTTGCCCCAACAACTAGGGGTTGCCATGAATATTTTTGAAAATGTAAGAGTCTCAGAGGATCCTTTTATAGCGATGTAGTGGGGAACTTCAATGTATTTTCTTAGGCTATACTTCTCAGTCCTTCTTTGGGAATTCATGTGACAGCAGAATTGTAAAATGCAGCAGATCACCCTGTCCCTGAAGCAATGTCCAAACAGCTGACGGCTGCTGTGTGAATGTGTGTGTTACTGTCTGAAAGCATTACTTTTCATTACTGACTGTTTCCCTATGCCACTGCTACAGGAGATGCTTTGTTTCTTAGAAGGACCACAGGGAAATGTGGCTGAGACTCAAAGGTTTATTTATTGTTTGTCTCAATTTCTGACATATCACAAACATGCATCCATTATATATACATTGTGTGTGTGTGTGTGTGTGTGTGTGTGTGTGTGTGTGTGAGAGAGAGAGAGAGAGAGAGAGAGAGAGAGAGAGAGAGAGAGAGAGAGAGAGAGAGAGAGAGAAGGAGAGTAAACAACACTATGCAGGGTATTCATACAGAGTTTGTGCCTGTTTAGCTTCAGATAGCGTTCAGATACAGACAAACTGTATATGCTACTGGGACAGCGTTACACAGTGGAACATTGCTATAAGAATAATTGATTTCAGCCATATATACATTAGTGAAGTCAGGTGCTAATGTTGAATGATTAGTTCTGGACCACAAACCATCTCAAACATAATGGACAGGAGTCCTTGTCTTTATAGAACACAGTTTCATTGCTCCACAGTTCAATGCTATGGGGCAGTATACGTATCTACCCCTTTATTGTCATACAACACGGTGACAGTATCAGAGAGGTATCAGTGTTCATGTGAGGGACCTCACAGGTGATCACTATTCTGTTAATATACACAGTAAAATCTCTGTGTTTTACTTTTAATGTTGTCAGGCATTGTGTTCCTGTAATGCTGGTGTGTCTGTGTCTACTTGTGTTTATGTTCTGTACTTTGTTGATACTTTGTTGAGAAAAAAAAAACCACTTTCTGATATGCATTCTGTCTCCTAGCTGTCTCCACCATTTTACAAACATTATGAGCTGTTTGTGGTTTTCTGAGTGTTTTTAGACAAACATGGGTACAGTTTTATTTTATTATTATTATTTTTTTTTTGTGAAATAAAATGGCAGCCTTTTTATTGTCAATTTTCATGATTCATCTCCAAACTCAGGAAATGACACACAGTTTGACTCTTTTCTTGTCATTCAGACTCTGGAAACTCTCAGTGTGAAGGACACTTAAGAAAGGCAGGGCGGATCCATTAGGCGAACTAGGCCAAACCTAGAGGCGTCGCACATCCAGAGGTTGCCCAGGTGACCAAACCAGCAGGGGGAGATAGAGATAAAATTTGTCCTTATTTTTTATTACAATAATTCTACACCAAGGAATTGAACCGTAATAGCTAAGAAGAATGTGCCACAATCAACATATTTACACAGAAAAGTGTTCATCATTTCACAACAACATATATCTACATAAAAAAGTGAATATGTGGCCTCCATTTCCCTGCATTTACAAGTCTTTACTGTCCAAATCCACCTGAAATATTTTGACTAGACAAGGCTCGTGTTACTTAATGATTTTCCATCCACCATAAACGTCGTTTAGGAGGCATATATTATCCACAATTTTCATAGTCAAACATTTCGTACCACCTTACAGTTCTAATGGTGTTATTCACCAGGATGCTGAATTCTCTGTTCCACCTTAAGAGCTGAAGCTAGCACTGTAGCTTTTGAAACTTTTTGAAGCAACTGTTATTACACATTTTCCATTTAAATCGCACAAACCAATTGTATTATTCAACCTTTAGCATTTAGTTTCACCTTAAATGTGTCTGTTTGCTTTGTTCCCTAGCTTCTTATTGAACACTCATTTCCAACTTAAACAGCTATTCGAAGATAAAGCTAGTGTTAGGATTTATAAACAAAACTGGTTTTGGAACTTCTTATTTCACATTTTATCCATTCAAAACACACCACCAAGTGTACATCAAGTCAATAAAACATCTACCTACTAGTGAAACGCTTATATTTGCTGTGTACTACCAAGCTTGATTTCTTTTTTTCACCTTAAATAGGTGAATATGCAAGGTGTTCCAAACACAATTCTTACTACTTAATTTGTTTAACACACACACACACACACACACACACCACGGGGAAACACACATGAATTTGCATCAATTTCTTTAAAACAAACAATGGTATTTACACTTTTCAATCATTATTATTCTTCATAGAATTATTATTCACCTTCTTCATATAAAACACACAAAACACAGTCCTGTCACCTTTGAAATGTTGCTATGCCTCACTTTCTTTATATAAAACACACAGCCTTTGGCCTTTACTCCTTTTAATCTATAAAAATCGTCTGTACTTCTATATTTTTTCAGAAATTATTTACTGTTACCTGATCAGGACAAAATGAGCCATTTCTGGCTTTGTTTTGTAGTGTTGCTGCTTTTAAACTACCTCCACTTTTCAAACACAGGGCAAATATTTCCTCTCATTTTACTCCATCTATGGGGATTTTTTGAAGGGTAATGGGGCTTTTGGGTCCGGTGAAACACAGGGTGGGCCATTTATATGGATACACCTTACTAAAATGGGAATGCTTGGTGATATTAACTTCCTGTTTGTGGCACATTAGTATATGGGAGGAGGAAAACTTTTCAAGATGGGTTTTCAAGAACATTATCTTTGTTCACTTGGTTATTTCATGGCTGCGAGACACTGTTTGTAGGCCTGGCCAAACGTGGACTGTAAAATGATTGGACAGAGGGTGGGATCATAGGAACTTTACTCCAGACTGGGCACTTCTCAATGAGAATATACTGCTTTAGCAATGCTGTGAGAGGCAGCAGTGTTTTAGCCTTGACAGTTTCCGTAATCTATGATCACACACCCTGGACATTTTATGACTAAGTACAGAAAATATCCTACAGATTGCTCCTTTTAGTGGTGAAAGGCAGACTCTCCTTGGAGAATCTGGAAATGCGAGACTAGTGTAACTGTAACACTGTGTTAACTAGAAGAATAGTGGCTATGTCAAAAAGAGAGAAACCTTCTGATGCCCAAAGTGTAAAAAAAGGAAAAGAAGAGGAAAGATGACAGAAAGATAATGGTGATGTAATGTAGGAATGAAAAGACCAACTGCTTATTTCAATTTTCAGCTCCACCTTAAATGGAGCAGAAATTGTAAATATTTCTCAGCTACACTTAGTGTGGAATGGAAAACTAAACAAAGTAATAATGCACAAAAATACTACTAATAAATAAATTAGCAATGACATTTGTCATGTATAATTTGTTTAAGCACCGTTGAGTGGCCTGCTTTGTTCCAGTTCTACATTAATATTTTAAGACTATGCAACTTCCAGAACAGCAAAAAGTTTTTAATAAAATGAAACAATTTTCCCCTTTGTTCTCTCTCTATGATACTCTAGTGTTTGGTAGTCATTCATTCATTATCTGTAAGCACTTATCCAGTTCAGGGTCACGGTGGGTCCAGAACCTACCTGGAATCATTGGGCGCAAGGCAGGAATACACCCTGGAGGGGGTGCCAGTCGTTCACAGGGCAACACACACACTCACATGTTTGAGTCACCAATCCACCTACCAACGTGTGTTTTTTCTGTGGGAGGAAACCGGAGCACACGGAGGAAACCCATGCAGACACAGGGAGAACACACCAACTCACAGACCCGGAGTCACCCAGAGCAGGAATTGAAATCGAGTTGTGCGACTGCGACTCTACCTGCTGCACCACCGTGCTTGGAGTGTTTGGTAGTTCATTATTTAAAGTCACAGTTTTTAAGTTTGTGAGTGGTTTAAATGGATTTATACTACTGTACAAGTTACACACTTCCCTGTTTCCTTTTGAGCAAAGTTACATAAACTAATGTAATAAACAACTACTAACAACATTTAGCATGAGTTACTCCCACACTCATTAGGGAAAAATCTTTTTTTTTTTTAAATTAGTCTTGTATAAAACATCCCCTGTTTACCTGACAAAACCAAACAAATACTTTTTTGTTTACATCTTGTCTTGTTGACTAACTTATAAAAGCTGTTAGCCATGCTTATAATATTCATCTGTGTTTCAATGTGTTTCATTTTGTTATTAATAGGTGTAAGCCTTTGTATTTTAATTGAATTAATTGCATTAGATATGTACAAAAATTAGCATGTAAAAGATGCTCACTGAATACATGTTGGTAAATGATACCAGAAATAATAGGTGTGATGTACTCTTACTCTTTGTGTTTATAAATACTACAATGTAGCTTAGGCACTATTATTTGTTGGGTTTAACTGTCACTGGCTTCTAAAATGAATATAACACCGAAAGGTCACATGTACTCCTCTGTTCTCTTCACATGCACTTTTGAAATATTTGATCCCCATCCCTGTATATCCAGGCCAGGGGGCACCAGCCAAAATCTTGCCTAGGGCTCCAATTAGTTCAGGGCCAGCTCTGAAAAATAGTTCACTCTTTAAAAAAGGAACACTATTCTCAGACAGAGTTCACAGAGCAGAGAACTGTGAACAATGGTTATGGCATGTCAAACAGTTACTGATGTTGTGTTCTATTGAACACAATCAGAAAATATTTAGAGTTCAAAAAAGAACAGCACAAACACTTTCAAATGAATAAAGTTACTTTTAGAATCACAAATGACCCCTAACATGACCCTGGTCTTAATCAAACCTATCATTCCACTTAAAAGTGTTTGAAACTTTTCTACACAAAACCCTGTAAAGTGTGTTTTAAACAAGATTTGTTTTACTTTACTTTTACAGCATTTAATCAAATATTTAATTGGCTCATTTTTTGATTGAAATGAATAAATTTGATTTTATTTTTTAAACGGACAATTTGGAACATTATACAGGGAGCAGTGTTTGTGAAGGTAGTGGATTACTTCATAACTCACACCTTCACTAGCTTATACAGGTTAGGTAGACAGTAGAAAGTATTTCTGAAATTAATGCACTACTGGAATGAGGTCTGTGGATAATTGTCACCATTGTCATTCTATGTAGTATCCTATAAGAAGTGAAGTGTGAATTGTAAAATCAAACAACACAGTATATTGTAGGTATCCTGTGTCTGCTATAGGATATATTTTTCATACACTACTTTTTGTGTTGCACTGTGGGATATTCCCCACCCACACACAACAGAATGGTGGAACACCAATGGCACAGTTGCAAACACAGCATCTGTCTTGTCCATCTCTCTCTCTCTCTCTCTCTCTCTCTCTCTCTCTCTCTCTCTCTCTCTCTCTCTCTCTCTCTCTCTCTATTCTTTCTCTATTTATTCTTCTTCTGAGTTTCGTTTCTATCACCCACCAACAATACCCTCTTGGGGCTGTGAGAATAAAACCGTATACATTTTAATATTCATAACATCTCTTCTGGAAAACATTTTTCTTGGCAAATTTCCTTAAAAGATACACCCAGGGTAAAGGGCACCCACTGATTTAATTCACACACTCATACCTACAGACACTTTTGTTTGAATCGCTAATCCACCTACCAACGTGTGTGGGAGGAACCTGGAGCACCCGGAGGAAACACACGCGGACACGAGAAGAACACACCAGACTCTGTGCTGCGGACACAGGTGCAGCAGTGCTGCGGCACAGAGTCTGGTGTGTTCTCCCTGTGTCCGTATGTGTTCCTTCCGGGAGCTTCAGGTGCTATATGGGAGATGGATGTGCTTGGACAGTGTGGATGTGGATTTCAATGATAGAGAGGTCAGCTCTGAAAATCTGCTTGAAACTGAAACTCCTTATGAATCTGTCATAAAAACAAAAAACTGAGGGAAACAGTATCACAATTAAATTTATGAACATGATTTAAAAGCCAATGTCACTAGAGTTTATGACTTGTGTAATTTAATCAGAAAATCATGAAATTAAATGGGACGTTCTGGAGCAGATGAGCCTCAGCTCACTATGCTCAAAACCCAGTTGAGTTGGTACAAAGGGGTTTGGGAAAGGGAGGGGGGGGTTCTGAAACACACAGACGTGGTTCTGAAAAGAACCACTTCTGTGTGTTCCAAATAAATGGAGACATTACCATAGAATTTGAAGAGGCACCTTTACATGAGTTCATGGCATAGATTTGCATCCATTTGGCATACAGTGCACTGCTATTTTCCCCATGAGGATGTTACCATGGCAACAGTGACTTTTTTTTCTGTGTTTGGAGCTCAGCAGACATCATTTAGTTCCGGTTACATTTTATATTTCACATCATTTTAAAAGTCTGCTCTTTTCAATTAAGGCCAAAAGTTTGCTCATCCAAAAGTTCCTCTTCACAGCTGCAACAGTCTCTTCTCTTTTGGGAGTGCTTCACTCTAGATGCTGGAACATTGATGGCATTGAGCTACATATAATTTTGGGGAGATCAAGTACGCATGCTGGATGATTAGTACTAGATCCCAAAAAGCATTCCCGGAATTGGATGGAGCTTTGTCACTCCAGAGAGCACAGTTCCACTACACAGCGTTTATACCCCACTGACAAAACTTCTACATTGGACATAGTGACCTTAGGCTCATGAGCAGCTGGTCCAGAGCATCGCATTTCAATTCTTGATTCACTCATTTACTGTAAATCTCTCTCTCTCTCTCTCTCTCTCTCTCTCTCTCTCTCTCACTCACTCTCCCTCAACCTCTTTAAACTCTTTCCTGTAGTGTTCTCTCTATTACAGTACAGGCATATGATGCCCTTTAACAGACAAACACACACACACACACACACATTCCACAGGACATTAAACTTGTGTCAGTGTCACGCAACCACTGGTGACAAAGCAGAACTAAACCATTACGATATGCTCTTGGTAGAAAACAAACATTAACTCACAGTAACATTATTGATGTCAAGTAGTGATGATGAAACAGTGCTGTGAATGTTTGATGGCATTTGGCCCTGTTAAAATGGCTGAGGTTCAGGTATTGATATTGGATAATTGTAATAAGGAAATTTTTGTTACTGTAATGTTAGTGAGGTTGAGTACTGATGTTAGAACATTGTTAGGAGGAATTTATTGCTTTCACTCACATTAGTAAAGTCAGGGACTTTGATGAATAGATTTACATCAGAACAACAGATCCAACATAACACATGGAGTTCCATCATTCCAGAGAAAAAGAGTTCCACTGTTGCGCAGCTTAATGCTGGGGTGGTTTTTACACCTCTGGCTGACTTATGGCACTGACCATGTAGACATTAGCCTGATAAATAAGACACTGCACAACAATAGCATAAGTGAATTCACTAATAATAAGTGATGACTACAAACTCAGAAGACAGGGAAGTTTGATGTTTTCTCTCCACAAAATGACTATTTCTGTTATTTATTTATTTATTTGGTCAGTCACATAAATATATATATATATATATATATATATATATATATATATATATATATATATATATATATATATATATATATAGTAGTTGAGCTCTACTGCTCTGTGATCACATAATGGAGCTCACACAGACATTTGTGCTTTTAAAAACACTGGGAGAGGTTTTACATCTACATTCGCATTTATTCTAAATGACACAGTGCAGTTCTTTTAGTGGATGTGTGATGAAGGCCTTGCAGTGTGTTTTTGTATAAATTGCAGCATTTTGCAGCAACTTGTTTTATTTTATAAAGCAGCTTCAGCATTCAAGCTGAATTTCAGCCTTTTACACAGACTTTGACTTTTACTGACTTTAACATCTATTAAATTAATCTGATTTGTTCTTATATAAGAACCAGTTAGAGGCACTGTTCGGAAACTTATTTTCACATCATTAAAATTTCAATTGAAGAACTTTCATGCACAACATTAGATGTGCAATATGTAATTTCTACCGCTAAATATTATCAAAAAAATATTTATGAAGGTGATCATTTATTTGATTTTATATTTATCCGATGAAGTGCAACTCTCATGAGATTAGAAATCACATTTCAGAATGATCCATTTTATGCTCCACTGAGTGGGTCCACCACATGGGAGGCAGTCATATTAAAAATTTATTTAAGAATCTCTAATACATCCAGGTCATTAAGTGTCAATATTACAACAGTAAAACAGTTTCAATGCAGGGTGAACAATCAGTGAAGGAAATGAAGGATTGTTCCTTTAAGGCAAACACAAACACTGGGCAGATATGATAAAAAATAAATCACCCTTTTAAATGAGTGTACATTAATTAGGATATCTTGCTTGTCTGACAACTCACAAACTGTGAAATAAAACAATGCAGTCTACTCAGCTACTCTGATGCATCGTCCAAATGGATCCAGAAATGTTTAAAAACAAAGGTTTTTGTTTGGGTTTTGGCCTCCAATCCACTGAAAATACACATAGCTGTCTGGTTGAATTTCAGATAGCTCCTCATTCACTATATATTAAATTACATAGGTCATAAAACTACAGTGTAGCGCAGATAGCACTAGACTGAAATGTTGCATTACAAATATATTAATGGTTGTATTAGAAATATATAATGCACTATTAAGGTTTTTTTTGTATATATATATATATACTCTACTGGACTGGCATGATAATTCAACTGTTTACATATTTGTTCAAAAACGGAGAGAGGAAAATCTCAGTTTTTAAAAAAAATATCTGGATACATGTGGACAGGGGCTGAGTCTCTCCAGTGACAATGCTGGACCTGTATTTAGATGAGGTTAAATGGGTGTGTTTTGCATTGATTAAATATGGAGAACTGATGAAATAACTGAGCGGAAAGAAACAAAGCACAAAGCTTCTGCTTCTCGCTCCTTGCTCCTGGGCTCAACTGGGCACTGAGCTGTGGTTCATTCTCGTTTAAAGGAACAGAGAGTGAAACTGGTGGATCTGAACAGGGCTGTTTAGACAGTGGGAAAACACTGCTGTGGTGTTTGACCTTTGTGGTATTTTGAACAAAGCATGTCATAGATGTTTCTTTATAGTATATGGTATAGTTACATATGTGCCCTTTAAAGAAGAATCGCTGGAGGAAAATTAATTGTTAATGCATATGTACATAAATGTGCAATGTTTGCCTGTGCAAACCTTTAAATGCATGTTAATATGCAATGTACATTGAGCATAAGGCAAAATAATCAGGTTCAGTGTTTTAACGTGTTATTTTAAGTACAATAGAGAGTTTATTGATGAGAAGTGAAGCGATGGAGTGCTGGTTGGTATTCTGCAGCTCGCGCTCTCTCTCCCCCATCTAATTCGGAGCATGAAACTTTCATGTCTCTGTCTGTATGCACCCCTAATCGTGGATTATTTATCAAACTGACTGAGTTTGTTTATCACAGAAATAATCCAGGTACAGACATCTGGGATAAAAGAGCAATCAGAAAGTTTTACCACCAAAAGCAACAATATTTAACAATATAAGCTAACAATATTTCTGACAGTGATTATTTATAACATTTTTACAGATTTTATATAAACATGCTGGTGGCCAGCATAGTGTTTAAATTAGTGTTTAGTAGAGGATACATAAAGAAGTATCCTTCTTATAAAGAAGAAAATGACTTCTCATATAACATATATCTGTTATATCTGAGTAAATCAGATATGATTTGTTATTTCATACATGCATTTTGTAGAATCTATAACAAAGAGAACAGCTTGTTTTTAAATCACAGGCTAGGAGCAGGTGCTATGTTTGTGACTTCTTTTTGTTTTTTGTATTTCCTAATACTTCATTGGCTTTCCTCATTTGCATGGCAAGCTATAATTAATAATAATTCCAGACTGCTCTTGCTGTAATTGCAGTTTTTAGAGTCAGATGAGTGGCATATAAAAGCAATTGAAGGAAATTATGCAGGTGCTTATTTATCAAATGCATCAATTTATAATTTCAAATATTCATTTGTTTGGCTGGTAGCTAATTTTTGGGAATAGAATGATCCGAAACAGCTGCATATGGGCCCAAGTTAAACGTAACTAATGCCAAGCATCCACCAGAAGGGTATATGGCCCTTAGCGTTGGGTTGTGAACTTTGGAACAAGTTGGAGTGTTGTTTGTGATCCAGAAGATATCACACAATGCCATTACCTGACAAATTTGTATGTGGCTGAAAGCCATCAAATCTTCATAGCAACCTTCCAACATGTAGTTAAGCATTTTTCAATTGTTACTGCAGCAAAAGGAGGAATAAATGCCTGACTTATACCATTCATTTCAAAAAGAAACATTAAATCAGCAGTTGTTCACAAATATTTGAACATATACTCTACATTTTCCTCTTCTTTCTCAGGTCTGTATTCACTTGTAAAACATTGAAATTCCTGCCAGGGTTCACAGCCTCTTGTCTCCTGGAGCTCCAGTAAATATTGATCCAACAAATGACTTCCTCAGGTCAAGGTTCTCATTTGCAAAGAGCCATAGACAAGGTGAAGGGCTTTTTTTTTTTTTTTACATCTAAGTACTTTCCATGTACTCTCTGTAATATCTGTCAAGTACTGAAGCAGAATATTTTGCCATTATGGAAGGTACTTATGAAGACGATGTGTAATTTTCTCACTTCAAAAGAAAAATAAAATCAGATCAGTCTGAGTGAGAAAATCCCACAAATTTCATCAATGGGCTAATTTCAGAAAGGATTATAGATATTATCATTATCTCAATTGAATTAGAACTGAGTAACTAATTAGGAACTGTTATTTTGAACATACACCAAATAATCAAAATATTAAAACTGTCCATCAACTTTATCAGCTCCACTTACCATGTACATGCACTTTGTAGCTCCATAATTACAGACTTTGTTTGCACACTCACCACATTCTTCTACTTAAGAGCCCTGACAGAACCACCAGAGAACAAGCTGTTTCACCATTATTTGGATGGTGGATCACATTCTGCAGTGAAGTGACACTGATGTTCTGATGGCATGGGTGACTGAATCAGATACAGCCGCGCTGTTGGTTGCCTATCCCCCTACCCACACACCCAACCCTCCATTTGACGTCTGCTCTGATATCTGCCCTGTGGTAGTCCTGACCATTGAACAACAGGGGGAAATGTGGTTAACAATGTATTCAGAGCATCCAATATGTTGAGCTGAGAGAATAGACAATGAGTTTAAAAGTAAAGAGGTGACTTTAATGTTATGGATGAGGCCCCCTCCACATCTATCAGCAATAGCATTAAAGTCATATCCTTGTTTTTATACTCACTGTCCATTCTCTCAACTCCACTGATCATATAGGTGTAACATTATAAATGCTGATTCTTTATAGATATCTAATAAATAAATACATATAGTGAAATGTTTCCAACGTTCAGATTATTTTACCCAGCAATTTATCCAGTGTAGAGTATTGACACTACAGGACCTCACATAATCAATGGCCCCATTTACTATTTTTTAAAATATCGCATTTATTTGAGAAAAAAAAATCAAATGAAATTATCCACAGTTTTGTGTAAGTATAGAAACCTTTTTTTAAGAATTATTTTCTAGTTACATTCATGACACTTTTACTTCAAAGGGGTAAAATCTTTGAGTTTGGCACTTAGAAAACAACCACGAAGAATTCTCTTTTTATTATTATTTTTTTTTTCCAGAACCAAATTTACAAAGCCATTCAAACAGTCTGTATATAGTCTTTTAGCTTTTTCATCATCTTTAAACTGAAAAAAAAAAATCAGGAATATTCAAAATACACTTTGACTTCAACGCAGTGTTTCATTATTTACAAATATGCACAGGTTAGGAAAGTCATTGTTTCTGTCCCAATACATCTTTTTATCTTTATTACAAAAAAAGAAAAAAAGAAAAGAAAATATTTGCTCCTATATTTGGGCATATATTTTTTTTTCTTTGACTCTTAAAATTATCTCTCCAATTAAGCCAGTCTGTGATTGGCTGGCTATTTAGTAGCTTGGTGAATGTGATTTGTCAGCTCAAATAAAGGTCTCTCTTGAATGTGTTTGACCAGCTGAGATATAATTCTCTCTTGATTGTTCAGTTTAAGGAGACATCCTTCTTAACTGTAATTGGCCAGCTCAGACAGGTGTCCAGATAGTGGTCTCATTTGAATGTGATTGGACGGTCCAGATAGAGATCATTCTTGAATGTGATAGCCCAGTTCAGATAGAGGACAAGGAAAAAGGCCCCTCTAGAATGTGATTAATCGAATAAAGGTCCCGCTTCAGTGTGATTGGCCAAGTAAAGTAGAGCTCCCTCTTCAATGTGATTGGCTGGCACAGATAGAAGTTCTTCTTGAATGTGATTGGCCAGCTCAGATAGAGGTCCAATAAGGGTTCCATCAAAAATGTGACAATCTTGCTCAGATCAAGGTCCATCTTGAATAAGATCATCTGGCTCAAACTGCAGTCCATAAATAGCCCCTCTAGTGATTGCCTGCTGAGATTGTGGTTTATCTTGAATGTGATTGGCTGCCACATATGGAGGTCCTTCTTAAATGTGATTGGCTGACTCAAATGGAGGTCCCGTGGCTGGAATCCATGGCCTCTGGCAGGCCTCCTGTGGGCATTGTCTGATAAGCGATAGGCATGGGTGTTTTTACAGGACTCTGGCGGAAGAGTCCTCCGTTGGGGGCACGATGTTTACAGCGCATGGATGGGGGCAGAGTCGAGCTGCTTAGAGGTAGGGGCAGGTTTCTTCCTGTGAGACGACCTGACCCAGGGCCTTCCTGCAGGAAGGAGGTGACAGAGATTCCTCCTGGAGGGAAGTCTCTGATAGCATCTTGAGAGCCCTGTCGCTGTCGAATGCTACTCAAGCTGCCCATGTCCAGTGCTGAAATGTCTAGAGATTGACTGGGGAGCTGCTTGTGTGCCAGGTCATCATCCATGAGGCCAGTCAGCCGCTGGTGAACCTGCTCCAGATTCACCTCTTTGTCCTGAGAGAAAGAGAGATAGAGACAGAGAGAGAAAGAGAGAAGAGAGGAGAAAGATAAATTTGCCATATATAGTACTGTGTGTGATATTTCTTCTGTGCTCAGTCAAATAAATAATGTATTGACATTCAGGTGTTCAGGTGGCCACTTGACAGTAAAGGCTTAAATAAACATGGCAATCCATAGTTGTTCTTGGAAGAATGAAGAGGATATTTTTACATTTAAATATTTTACATTTATTTATTTATGCATATTTTATAACATACTTCTGATTTTTGCCAATATACACAAATCCAACTTAATTGTGAAGAAATATCAGGTTTCATATGCACTGAATCTTTTTTTTATATTAATATATGAAAAAAACACCTGCTGCGTAATTAGAAAACCTCACAATCTATAATTGATGAAGAAAACAGATGGACTGAACTCTAAAAACACATACACACAGGTGGAGATAACTTCAAATACAACACATTATTCCTCAAGAAGAAGAGGGAATAAAATGGAAATGAAGGGATGAGGATGAAAACTACACCTGGATGAATATATCATAAGCTGAATGTGACAATAGAGTGCTTGTGGAGAAACAAAACTGAGAAATGTGGTCATCTGTGAGTAATGCAGTTTACACAGTCCATTAAATCAACTTAGTCTGAGGTCTGCAGCTGCCAAATTTGGCCAAATTCTAAGATGAATCTGTAATTTTAGGGACATGACAAAAGAAATGTCATTTCGACAGACTGCATAAACAAATATATGATGATTTGTTAGTTTAGTTTAGGTCAAGTTGCAAAGCTGTCAGATAGTGGACAAATATAATTACATGTTAAAGTATTATGTCTTTTTTAAACAGACAGGAAAAGGGCATTATTTTTGTAAAGAAATGCAATCATAATGTGATGTTCCACACTGAATGTCAAGCAGATGGCTGTGTAAAATACTGCATCACGGTCAGTGAGACCGTGACATATTTAGACGTATTTAGAAACTGATGCCTATGACACACTCCAAGAAAATCTGGACTGTTTTACATTGTCTTTCCTTTTAATTAAACACTGGTTAATCATTCGTGAACTGAGAACACTAATTGTTAAAATTTTGCAAGTGGAATTTTTGCAGTTTGACCAGATACAAGATTCCAGCTACTCAACAGTCAATGGTTGCCAGTGCCTGACTCTCCTCTTTGTGATGTATCATAGTAGGCAGATCTGAACTGCAGGGAGGAAATTTCTCACATATGCAAGTTTCCTATGCTATGGTCACTGATGAACCCCACCACCATGAGAGACATTGGCTTTTCCACCCATCGTCTGGATGATCCCTTTTATCATTAGCATTGAAAGCATGATGTTCATTTTTTTAATGAAAACAAGATGAAACCTGCATTTCTCGGACACAGAACACATTTCTACTGTTTTTTGGATCATCTTGGATGAGCTGGGGCCCAGAGAACATCCACATAGAACTGATGTAGTCTTTCTTCTTGTATAACAGATATTCTGAATAGTTAAGTTACTAATGTTAGGTTTATTGAGATACTCCCATGCCCATATGGCTACATTCATCAATGTCGCATGCCAGATTCTTATGCAATGCTATCTGAGGGCACAAAGGTTATGCTCATTCAACAGTGGGGTCTAGTCTTATACTTATCCATAGAGCTATTGTTCCAGATTCCATTAATCATTTAATGTAACATTTCATTTACATTCATTTTCTATAAACTTGTCACACTTATATTGTCCTGACATTTTTGGAGCATGCTGCAGTAATCAAATTCATAATTTGTTTATATTCACAAAACACAATCAAGGTGGTCAGTGCAATCATTGGAATAACTTATTTTTGTATTTGTCTATTAAATAAAGTTTAAAATGAATTTTTAAAAATCACATTCTTGTTTCATATGAAGGCCCACTAAAAAAACATACTTGTAAATAAGCCAAATAAATGTATATTTCTTAAACTGGGGCATTTGGAGCAGTTAAAAACATGGCTAGAGGTTACAGATGAAAATATACATCGATTACTCGATGGCTTGTTTGATGGATGATGAAACAATCAGATGCAATAACAAAGGTCAGTGCAGCATCAACACAAAGAGACAGACTGCTCTTGAGAGGGAAATAGATTGTGAGAGGTAAAGAGAAATGTGATCGTTTGTAAACACTCTGCTCTGATACAGAGCAAGAGACTATGTGCAGACTCCACTCGCTCACAATCTAGAAACTTAAAACTCAAATGAAACTTGCCCTTCCAGATATTTGAGATATTATTCAAACTCAACCAAGACTAAGACTGGCTTAAGACTCTGATTGGGTTTCATACACAAAAGACTCCACTCCAGTGACTCCAAGCTCTACTTAGAGCCCTCAGAGACCCGAGACTCAAATCAGATTCCCAAGCCTGAGACAAAGACTTCAAACTTGACTCATACCCTAAAGACTCCAGACATAGACTCAGACTCAAATCTAGTTACTTAACATTGGATTTGACCAGACTGACACATAACAACCTTAATTTTTTTTCTTAAACTGAACAAGGAAATTAGGCTTTATTTTTTTTCTTTCTCCCCTCTCTCCAGTTCCTACCACTTTTTACCTTGTTACTTGTGTCAGCATTACATTTTCCATCTCATTCTTTATGAATGGTACAATAGAAATGTTCCATAATGTTCCAAAAACATTTTTACGTGGATTTCAATGGGAGGTTTTGAAGGTTTTTTGTTTTCCTATAAAGTCAATATGTTGGAGATACATGTTTTTCTTTAGACAACGACAATATGCAAAGTACAAATGTCATTTTTTTCCCCATCTGCCACTTTATAGAGGTGCACTGGCTTGACAGCAGCTTTAATTAAGACCAAACTGAAATTACAACTTAATTCTTCACATTTAATAAATATCAGTGTTGTCTTATTTATACTGTGCTTTGTGTTTTTTATGGATGTGAAAGCTGGACAAGAAATGTAAACATGCCTTTTACAAATTCTACAAGTAAACTGGATGGCAAAGAAAATTACCAAATTGATCCTTGAGCAAATGAAACATTACATCTCAATTGAAACATATTGTTTTTGGACATATTATGAGGAACAATTTGGCAGAAAAGATAACTATGCTCAAAATAACTGAAAACAAAAAAGAAGAATGGACACAGTCAGAAGAATCAAGAATGAGCCTTTTAGAAGCCTGAAGACCCAAAGGAAAGATAGGAAATTCTGGAGAAAGTCTGTCCATATCTATGAAAGGAACCTAAACTGACTGGACAGCAATTAGTAATAAAATAATAGCATAGAAGGATGACTGCTAACCATAGGAACAAGTCAAAATACACAGTAACACTGGGACACACTTTAGTTTAGGGATCCAGGTCCAGCCTTTATGTTGTAGCCTTTGTTTGGAAAGACCAGCCCATGGCATTTGGCATGAAGGAGAGCTAGCATGCATGCTAAAGCAACAGAGCTGAAATGGACTATTTGATGGGTGGTCACACAAGTAAAAAGTAAAATGGCCTCTATTGCCTGGTGCTGGGTATAAAAATAACATTTGCTATAACACGTATTATACCTCCTCTCAAATGTCAAATATGCAATTATCCCATGTCCCTCCAAATTACCATCCAGTGGCTGAACCAAGATACAGTGTATTAGAAAATAAACAAGAGAATGCATAACAATTACGCCTTGTAATTTTTCTATGAGTACTTGTTTGAAAAATCTATATTTTCTTTTTTTGTAGATTCTTGTAAATGTTAAATTTTATTATTGACCACTTGTAGGCACTGTTGAAAATAAGTGTGGTTCTATAGCTCTAGACCAGATGTGGGTGCTGGCACAAAAATCAACAATATTTTTACCATAAAGTCATACATAAGTGTGTTCTTGTCAAAATTCAGTTGAATGTGAAAGCCCTGTATGTTATATGATTACTTTGATTAATATTGATTTATATTAGGAAATTGGCATTGGGTTAAGCATAGTCATGGGGCAATTCTTACAAGGCAGGTCCTCTCAGTTTACTTGGTAACAGACTCAAATAAGACCTTCACTGACATAAAGCATGCACCTCTGTTGGCCTGGCTTGATTAAAGTCTTAAGTCACTCATAAACTGAGAAGTAAGGATTTAACGAGATTTAACTAATGTGTAATTTTCAATCATGAGTCACCACTGAATAATTTGCATTCTCAGTTTAGTCTTAATATGGATCTGGGAATCTCCTGGTGTTGCAAAACACCACCAACAGCACACACTAATGTGTGAAAGGCACTACAGGAAGTCAGAGACAATAAAAGAGGAGACTGATCACTGGTGGATAAATGAATTAGGAAAACTCATAATGCTCAACTGTTTGGAGGAAGATCCAACCAATCAGATTGCAGTTAAAGCCACAAGTGGCAAAAGCCCACCTTCATCCTCTGTTGCTGCAGAGATATGCACAGTAACAAAAACAGGCTGAGAAGTGGCTTCTTGGGCTGTTTGAGCAAAACCGTATTTTACATTTAAATGTATATTATATTTGTAATTATAATTATACCAGAGATAGGTTTCTAATATATACTGTAAATTGCACACCAAATTCAGTATTTATTGATGTCTTTTAATAAGTAATACTTGTATTAATAATATGCAGAAATATGGTTCAAACATTTCCTGCGTCATTTTGGATTTGATCTCATTGTGTGCTTATACGTGAGGCATATCTGGAGTTATAAGACTGTGAATAGGGTTAGAGATATACAAAATGTATGTCAAATGCCTCTCACTGTGTGTAACTAGTGGATTTGTTTGTTTGTCTACAGTATGTGTGAATTAGCCAATGGCAGGGTCAAATAGGGCCTTATTGTAGGGAGGGCTGAGAATATTCAGGATATTTAATATGAAACCTATGGGTATTACATACATTTAAATGCAAATTTAAGAATGTATGCAAACATTGAGGAAATACCATTAGACCCCAGTGGACACATTTTCCTATAAGGCCTTACAGGGGGTTCAGGGTTTTGGTCACACTACAGCTGTGTGAAGTTTAGTTTCGTTCTGGTTATATTTTTGGACAGAAAGGCACTAGAGGAAGGTCAGGATTGTGGGTCACACCTATAGCTGCGTGTACTGGAGCTCGACTAAATCAGGGCTGCCGTCAGTGGCATCTGGATCCATAAAGTAGAGTGTGGCCGTGGTGGCCCGGTCCCGGGGGTGTCGGGTGTTTCGGGCTTGCCGGGCAGGGGTGGGCCGCGGCTTTGCCGCCTGAGGGGGGGTCACCTCTTTGCTCTGTGGCCGGCGACAGCGAGGCCCATTCCACCAGGTCTCCAGGGCTGCCACCAGACAGGCCAACAACAGACCAGCCGCCAGGATGCAGAACACCCCCGCAAAGCTGTGGAGCCTCAGAGCCCGGCTCTCAGGAGGAGCCTCCGAGCCTCTCTCCAGATCACAACGGCCCTTCTTTGGCCACCACTTCTGCTTCAGGATATCCAGGTCACCCTTCTCCTGGAGCTCCAGGATCCTGAGAAGTACAAAGAGGCAACGACACGATTATTATAACATTATTATAAAACATAACTAATTCCAATAACCATATTAACAATATCATCAAAGGATTCATCTTTCTGGAAACTGATGTTGTTTTGTACTTGGAATTTACCACCACTAAAGCAATTAGATTGATGTCCTTTTGCTAATAACCATAAATAAAAAAGATAATCCCACCTAAACAGAAATGCTACATTTTTCAAGCACTCCAATTGTATTCAAATGCATTTAACCCAATTTCAGCTGTTCTGAATTGGATTTGATATCTAAAGTATAAAAAAAAATTAAAAAGTCATGAACACAGCTTACCTAACTGTATCTCCTAGTAAAAAAAACAAAAAACAAACAAAAAAAACAAACAAAACCATTTAAATGGCTATTTATTGTCAATATGTTGTTATTTACCATATGAAAACAGACCTTTGAAACGCCCTTTCAACCAAACCTTGAGAGTATTGAGAGTATTTTTACAGTTCTTGATTGATGATTCTGTTAAAGGGGTTAAGAAAAGAGCTAAATATTCCAGATGTGAAGACCAGTCCTATTCGTTTATTACTAATAAAAGGAATTAAAGTTTCCAAATTTCAATGGTCCAAAAGGACAATTCTGTCCCAGAAATAACTTTTTCCATATTTCCTCTAGTCAGTATGGTATAGCATGTTTCTGTTTCTAATCTGTACACAGAACTATCTGCACACTGTTTAAGCTCCTGTGGAGCATGAATGTGGGTGGAGTATCTAGAGACTATGCTTCAGTCAAGTGATTTCCCAGAAGACAAAAATATAAAAAGTAAATCAAAAACAGTAATAGAACTTTAAGTTCTGATTTACTTTTCACTCAGCATTTGGTTTCATGGAAAGAGACTTTGTGAAAGGTCAATTTTCTTGACAAATTTTAGCTGAAATTTAGGAACCATATTTTAAGTGACTACTGCGAAGATTCTTTTGTTTCTTATATTAGACTCCAAATCTCCCTGGATCTGCTCCTGTGACCACTAACAGATAAGGGCTTAAGTAGCTAACAATGGAAAACAATAGAGAAAGCATTGCTTGGTCGGGTGCTGAGCTACACACCCTTATCTGTTTATGGTCAGATAAGCAGATCCAGCGAGATATGAAACCCTGTTTCAAGTATATGCTGAGAAATCACTTGGAAGATTCTGTACTTTCTAATACTGGACTCCAGATCTCACTGGATCTGCTCCTCTGACCATACACAGATAAGGGCTTGTAGTTCAGTGCCCAAAGAAAACTTTTTGTATTGTGTTCCATTGTCACTGCTCAAGCCAGTGTCTCACAATTAAACAGCAACGTGAAAAAGCTACTTTAGACAGTGGGTTTAACCAATCAAGTGATTAGTATTGTGTTTTGGCCATACATTCTGGCTTAGCCCACTGATAATCCAACAAAACAATAACTAAATCAGGTCACATACTTCAGGTGTCTTGACAGTTGAAAAAATGACACATGATCATGAATTTGAAAGTGTTGTGAACTGTACTGCACACTGCTCAGTGGAAAAACATTTTATAAAAAATATAAAATAATAGCCAGTAAGTAATGGGACACTTCAGCACATATTTTCTTTGAATGAATAGCTCTGAATGACTTATTGTAGACTCCTTCAGACAGTTTTGCTAATGTTCCATTCAAAAATATGTTATTTTAACATGCTCCGCTGGGAGGTCTCTGAATGTGGTGATCAATTTGCAAAACACTGACTCAGTGCTTTGGTCAACATTACTCATGAATGATTCTATGGTTTGAAAAAGCACCATTAAATTCTGTATTGGTAAATGTACCAAGTCTGAAAGATGTCAGAACAGAACAACAAAGAAAGCAGCATGAAACACATACTTGTTTACAGTGTATTTAAATAACAAATGCATTTCTAAATCAAATCAGGAGTAACAGCTTCTAGGGAAGCTTCTGGGAATACATTGGGACGTTGCTGTATTTGATATCAGCCATGTCAGCATTAGTGAGTTCGAGGGGTGTCACTATATTCATTCATTCATTATTTGTAACTGCATATCCAGTTCAGTGTAGCAGTGGGTCCGGAGTCTACCCAGAATCATTAGGCGCAAGGCAGGAACACACCCTGGGGGGGGCGCCAGTCCTTCACAGGGCAACAGGTCGATGGAGCTGTGTGACTGCGACACTACCTGCTGCGCCACCGTGCTGCCCTGTGTCACAATATACATAGTAATATTAATTTTTTTCTGATAAGATATGAGCTGTGAATCGACTCAGATTAAGATTTTAAACAAGATTTTATAAAAAAAAAAAAAAAATTCAGTGCAGTTTGTCAACCCGCGTTAATAAGTTGGAGCCATCTGCAGAGCAGGACATTCTGAGGCGTGCTGTAGTTTCATGGGACATCTGGTGGCACAGTGTGTAATAGGAATGCTGTGTTACTATGACGACACAATAGAAGTGTCTAGAGTTACTGGGGAAACAACGCCATGCTATTTTTAGGTTAGCCTGTTGGATGATTAGCTGGATGTGAAATGGCTAGTTGAGAGAATAAGACTGGGCTGGATCTCGTGTTGCCAATCTTCCCATAAAATATGCAATTGTCCCGTATTTGGACACTAAAAGGTGCATTCCATTTTGAACCAATACGGGACGCGTTTTTCCCGTATTTTGAGGTCACACTGTTATAGCGATGGTTTGAGACAGAAACACACAGAGTGAGGGGCAGATACTCCATGGATCCTAAACAGAGAACACGCTTCTCGTTGGTCGTCGCCTTTATTTAGCGAATCAGCAGCCAATGGAGTCATAGTGCCTCCTACAAGGGGTTGTTTTGCTGAGGCACTAAGAGCAGGTCAGTGTAGAAAAACTGGGAACTTAAAGCTCTGCTTTTAGATAGAACTTATGTTAGAAACATATCCCCATTTTTTTACAATTAGTTTTATTTTTCTGGTACCAGTCATCCTTTACAAATACAGGGTGGGCCATTTATATGGATGCACCTTAATAAAATGGGAAAGGTTGGTGATATTAACTTCCTGTTTGTAGCTCATTAGTATATGGGAGGGGGGAAACTTTTCAAGATGGGTGGTGACCATGGTGGCCATTTTGAAGTCGGCAATTTTGGATCCAACTTTTGTTTTTTCAATGGGAAGAGGGTAATGTGACACACCAAAATTATTGGGAATTTCACTGCTACACAGATTTTAAAACCCTCTGGCTGACACTTGGCATTGGCCATGGTGATCATAATGCTGGTTCATATTTCTCCTGGACATAGTCCATAGTGCCCTGTGAAGGACTGGCGTCCCCTCCAGGGTGTATTCCCGCCTTGCGCCCGATGATTCCAGGTAGGCTCTGGACCCCCCCGCGACCCTAAATTGGATAAGCGGTTACAGATAATGGATGGATGGATGGATAGTCCATAGTTCTTGCACCACTGTTCATGGCAATCGCATACTTCTATGCCCAAGCTGGGTGTGGCACTGTAGTGCTGCTGGAAGTTGCTCTTGCCAGCACAGTACAAACGGGGAACAAAGAAAGCCCCAGTGTAAACCCACACACGGATCACACAATGTCTATACTGTGTGTAATATAGTAAAAACAAATATATTAAAAAGATCAATACACGGGTTGGACAGATGTGCACATGTACTCATAGAACAATAAAGATGTCTGCAATACTGATGTCTTTGCTCACACTGTGAAGGAAAAAATTCAAAGAACTTTTTCTCTGTGGTCTGCTGGCCTTGTGCCATGGCAAGACACAGTCATTTCAAGATGTCTAAAATATCTGTGCTTTCAATAGTGCAGTTTATGAATTCTTGTCAATCTATTTTTGCAAAATATTGGTAAAAAACTATGCTCAGTCTATTCTCACATCCTTCATCATGTTCTTGGCCAATGAATAAGCAAAGTGCGTCTGCGACACCACAAGGTCTGTGCACATGCTTTAATTATTTCCATGGTGTATGGGGCCTGTGACGTCCGAGTTAACTCTCAACCAGCCTTTAGGTGCATGATGCTGTTCCAAAGCATCCCCTTCTACTGACAATGCTTTTCTAGGCTAATTATTCAAATGTGTGTGCAGAATTCATTCATTACAAGAAGAATCCACAAAAACTTTGGGATCTGCAGTGTGTGCGTGACTCACTTCTGAGAGAAGAGGTCTCTGTAAGGGCTGCCATGCTGGAGTGCGAGGCCGTAGCCTTTAGAACTGAGACTATTCCCTGCGACAGTAAGAGAACATTCGTCATCTGTCAGAGCAGCATACTCCACCACAGCCGAGTCCCACAGGAATGCATATGACTCTCTCCTTGCCTTCAAGAAAAACAAACAAACAAACAAACAAAAAATACAGATACATAAAAAATAAAACCTTGAATTGATGTGTATTTTCTCATTCTATGAAAACCAACTTCAGTAAGCAACTAGCTACAAAATAAAATGAACACAATTACAATCAAACTTATTATTTTGTTTTTCTCATAAGAAAAATACAGTGTTATTTGTTTGACGTAACTGCCTATTCTGTTACATCAGCTTTACACGTTCGGAGAAGATTAACTGTCAATTCTATTAGGTCAGCTCAAGACACCAGGAGGGTAACAGTAACTGCTCATTCTGTTACATTAGCTCAACACGCTTGGAGGAGAACAATACATCAACTAATGTCTGTATATGGTAGCATTGTGTTTTTTTCATTTAATGTGATGGTTATCACTATAGCTTGGTATCATTTAATTAATCTAACATTTGTTAATACATTTCCTGAGATTTTGACTGTGAGATGAGAGTATAAAGAAAAAAAAAAACATAAGCAAACATTGCCAATGAGTGCATACTTTCTCTATCACAAACCTTTGGCCATAGCCTTCAAAAGGAAAAAGATATGTTCACATTTTCTGTGAGAAATATATTTCAGTTTCTTTCTCTTTCAAGGGTTTGTGTATCTCCTGAGGTAATGGTTCTCTTTTTTTATCTCAGCAACAACAAAACATGACCCTTCTCTCTGTCTCTCTTCTGTACTGTGTCCAGGTTTCTCAAAATAGAGAATGAATAAAAAGAATAAATGTGATTTGACCAATGGCCGGTGATCCATTTCGCTTTTTTCACAGAAATCTTGCTTTAAATGCATATTTTCAGAAGTGCAGCTGCTTTAATGTGACATTTAGATCCTGACATATTATGGTAAAGGCAAAACACAACTGAGGGGAATTGCCCAGGAGCGTCATTAGTATGCTAACCCATAACTAGCCTATAATAACACACCTGTGTGCTTGGAATTTTATACATCTCATTTACAAAATTACCAACTCCTATTATGACAAGTCTCCATAATCAGAGAATAGGCAGACAGAGCACACACAAACACACTTCAAAACAACATACAGTCTCGGAAGTATTTTTGGGAACACTTGTCACAAATCCAGTATTCATAAGGTTTAATAAGATGTTATATGGCAGACATAACACAGTAAAATGTAAGCCATAATGTTGTGTGTTTGTCTATAATATTTAGTTATAATTTCATGTTAACACTATGAACATAAGTATATTAGTTTATAATATGGGGTTTTATAATGCATTAAAACATACGTCAAACTATGTAGACCGGAACCTTGTTATAGTCTTATATTTTTTTACAATATTCATGAAATGTTATAATCTTACTATTTTAACTGTTTGACATATGGTTTTAACTGCTTATTGTAATTATATAGGATTATGCCAGTCAAGGCCTACTCTTCTGCTTCTAATTTGCAAAATTACCAACTCACACTATGAACTTTGTAATCAGAGAAAGGGCAGACAAAAGCATTCCGAAGAAAATCAACCAATTCATTTAGACTCAGACTTGCCAAGGGGGTGCTTCCAATTAATTTTGCAATGTGCTTGGACAAGGAGCACTAGAACACTACACGGTGTGTGTGTGTGTGTCTGTGTGTGTTACTTTCCATTTCATCACTCCAAGAATCAGCTCTGGTGTAGGTGAAATATTGATATAATTGTTACATAATTTGTAACTGAATTGCAATAAGTAATATCTTTAATATGGTAAAAGATCTCATTTAAAGGCAACATTTACGATTTTAATCAAAAAACAATTTTTATAAAATTCTGAGGATGTTTCCTGACAATTTGCTAGCTCTCCAGTCTGTTTGCATACTCAAAACCGGTCTAATGTGTTTATAAAGCTCTGATGTCATGGGTTAAAAAAACAAATAGTGCTGTATGCTAGGTCTTACTCTCTCTGTCTTTCTCTCTCTCTCTCTTTCTGCTCATGGCAGATGCATCTGGAGTTTTTAGACAACAGCGAGATCTCCAAACGTAAAAAAAGCATGAATCAAGATAAGGTTATTACTCTATTCCTGCTCCATAGGGGGGTAATATTGACTTATTTTTGCTGTTTTGGATCACTTAAATTGGAATATCACCGATTTCGAGAGAAAACAAACTATTACTGAAAGTGAAACAAACCAAAACAAGTCGAGTTACAAATGAGCTTCTGTGGTAATTCAAACAGTGAATAAAAACTTACAGAAAAGTTAAACATCAGCCACGAATAAACAACAGTAATTTTTTTTTGCCTCAAACATACCATTCCACCTTAAAACAAGCAGAGCATCTGAACAAACAAGAGAGAACAGCATTTCCTCACAAATGTAGATGTCCCCTTTATAAGTTTCTAGATTTTTTCCTTTTCCTTTGAATTGTATAAGAGCACAGTAAATCTGAAATTAAAATCTAAAATTTTCAGTGTATATATTTGTTCGCATCTTTCAAGTAAGTCTACTACAGTTACTCCAAAAATGAAAAAAACAGATATTTGAGTAAATTGTACCTATTAAAATACTAATTGGTAACATCAGTTCAACAAGCTTGGAGGACAACACTGATTGCTAATTGTCTTACATTGGTTTATGCCACAATATACTGTACCTGAATACACATGTAGAAGTCCTCAGTAGGTTACTGTTGCACATCATTATCAGCTGTGTGGAAACCTTTTACATTTTAGTAAACATTGTGCACAATGACTTTTAAGACCTCCTGTTCTTCTATTGACCTTAGGTCACAGTACACTTTTGCAAACCACTGCAAATAAAATGTAAATAAAGCCACTGTACCTTCCGGATGCCATCAGCTGGGGTGGCCACAGAGTTATCCTGACCCTGGTTCTTATTGATCATCCTCCACAGCTCTGCGAAGGTGTTGTCTTGCTCTAAGGGGTTTGTTCCCTTCACCCGAAAGTATTCGTACACAGCTGACTCCCGGACAGTTCCATAGCTGAGGTCAGATTGTTTGGACAGATCTTGGAATGTTCTGGGAGAGCAAAGATAAAAAAAAAACAAACAAACTTCCTATGATTTCTGAATTCATGAGATTTGTATATTCCTTTATAAACGTGCATTTGTAATTACATAAAGTGTAATTTTACATAAGTATAGCAGAATATGCACCTTCAAAATGTCACATTTCATTATGCATTATATGTTCATAAGTACACTGATGTGTATAGTAACACTTCCTATGAATCCTGTATTCACTGGAGTTTATAAGGTCTTATCTGGTAAAAATTATGAAGCAATAGAACAGAAAAGGCAGTGTGCTATTGTGAAATGCAGCACAAGCACAAGCCAAAAGCAAGGTGCTCTAGCCCATCTCAGCCATGCTGTTATTTCACAATAACACACAACCTCAAGTGCTCTATTGCTTTTGTGCAACAGTTTGGGTAATAAAATTTTAGGTAAATCAGGACAAAATAAATAAACAGATGTGAATGTAGCATCAAATATGTTTTAAAGTCGACAACTCCTTCTGCCATATTATAGCTCCTCATCAAGCTGCACAGTAACAAACTCCACTCATTAACTGCACAGGTCACAACACTATCAATAACCTGCTGAGTAAACTACTCAGACCAATAACCTGCTGAATAAACTACTCCAGATTAAATTACTTCTGCCCAAATTAGACACTAGCCTGTGTAGTCAGGCTGCAACTATTGCAAATTTCTGTATGTACCCCAGTACATGACCAAAGTATTGAGGTAGCGGCCAAACACTGCATTATTCTTCTGATATAATGCTCAGTCCATATTCAACCTTGGCCATGGGAATAAACATGGCTTTGCTGTTCAGCGATTTAGATGAGGTTTATTTTTTTTTATTTTTTATTTTTTTGTGTTTGTAGTTTTTTAAATAGGCTATATTCCCTTCGATTAATAATACTTTTTTCCAGGTTAACATAAATAATTTTATGTCAATCTCAGCTTTCAAATTTTACATTAGAAATGTTATAACTGATACATGTATCTGCTTTTCTGCTTTTTGAATTTGTAAAATTGTTAATTAATTTTACTCCTGTGCATTTCATCATGTAAGCAAATGTTTTATGCTTGATCAGTTTTCCTTTTCCCTATATATACAGTACTGTGCAAACGTTTTAGGCACCAGAGACGATGAGACTTTAAAAAGCTATTTATCTGAGCAGTAAGTGTTTATTTACTAAAAAACAATCAAACAATAACAACAAATAATGCTCAGCATTAAAATAAAACCAAATAACATTATTCCAGTGTGATATTCTGTGTGTGAATGTGTTGGTTTAACTTTTTCCAAATCTCTCCTCGTGGCAGTACGTATTATTTGAAGTTATCATCTAAAACCTAGTTTGAGCGGTTAGTAAATAATGATTTTAAATAATGAGTTCTGTAGATTTAACAAATTCATGCAATCAAGGAGAATCTGAACAAAACATTGTTCTTCAAACTCACTCTTGTCTTATATTATTATTTGATTGTATTTACTGTGATTATATATAAACTAATGCAAGCACCATGCTTACTGAGAAGGCATTAGTTTAAATATATATAGCTAAATATATATAAATATATATATCTTAGGTGACTAAGACTTTTGCACAGTACCGTGTGTATATACTGTAGTGACTGGCACTACAGAATTATTTATTCAACACAATTTTTTTTAACCCTTAATTTAACCAAACAATTAATTAAGAACATATTCTTATTTACAACAGCAGCCTGGCAAGCAGCTAGGCTTACTTGGGGAAAGAAGGGTTAACAGAGGATATACAGTACAGTGGTATGAAAAGGTTTGGGCACCCCTGATAATTATCATGATTTTCCTTTATAAATCACTGGTTGTTTGGATCAGCAATTTCAGTTAAATATATCATATAGCAGACAAACACAGTGAAATGAAGTTTATAGGATTTATTTAGTGCAATAAGTATTTATGCAAAATGAGGCAGGTGCATACATTTGGGCACCCTTGTCATTTTATTGATTTGAATACCTTTAGCACTAATTATTGGAACACAAATTTTGTTTTGTAAGCTCACTGACCCTTGACCTACATACACAGGTGAGTTCAATTATGAGAAAACATTAAGGTGGCCAATTGCAAGTTTTTATTTGCATCTTCTTTGAAGAATGGCAACATGGGAGCTTCAAAACAACTTTCAAATGACCTGAAAACAAAGATTGTTCAACATGATGGTTTAGGGGAAGGATACAAAAAGCTATCTCGGAGATTTCAGCTGTCAGTTTCCACTGTGAGGAACATAGTGAGGAAAAGGAAGAACACAGGCACAGTTCTAGTTTAGGCCCGAAGTAGCAGGCTCAGAAAACTCAGATAAGCAGATAAGCTTAGATAAGCTCAGATAAGCGAAGGATGGTGAGAAAAGTCATAGTCAACCCACAGACCAGCTCCAAAGACCTACAACATTATCTTGCTGCAGATGGTGTCACTGTGCATCATTCAACTATTCAGTGCACTTTGCACTAGGAGAGGCTGTATGGGAGAGTAATGCAGAAGAAGCCTTTTCTGTGCACACACCACAAACAGAGTCGCTTGCAGTATGCTAAAGCACATCTGGACAAGCCAGCTTAATTTTTGAATAAGGTGCTGTGGACTGATGAAATTAAGTTATTTGGACATAACAATGGGTGGTATGCATGGCGGAAAAAGAACACAGAATTCCAAGACAAACACTTGCCCACAGTAAAATTTGGTGGTGGTTCCATCCAGCCGTGGGGCTGTGTGGCCAGTGCAGGTACTGGGAATCTTGTTAAAGTTGAGGGTCGCGTGGGTACCGGAGCGACACACTTCAACAAGACAATGACCTTAAACACTGCTCAAAATCTACTAAGGCATTCATGCAGAGGAACAACTACAATGTTCTGGAATGGTCATCTCAGTCCCCAGACCTGAATATTATTGAAACTCTGTGATGTGATTTAAAGCAGGCTGTCCATGCTCGGAAACCATCAAATCTGACTGAACTGGAGATATTTTTGTAAAGAAGAATGGTCCAAAATACTTTTAACCAGAATCCAGACTCTCATTGGAAGCTATAGAAAGCATTTAGAGGCTGTTATTTCTGTGAAAGGAGGATCTACAAAATATTGATGTAATTTTTCTGTTGGGGTGCCCAAATTTTTGCACACTTTCTGTAAATCCTATAAACTTCATTTCACTTCTCAATTATCACTGTGTTTGTCTGCTACATGATATATTTAACTGAAATTGCTGATTTGAACAACCAATGATTTATAAAGAAATATCTTGAAAATTATCAGAGGTGCCCAAACTTTTTCATACCACTGTATATACAGCTGCTGGTCATCAAATTAGAATATCATGAAAAAGTTGATTTATTTCAGTAAATCCATTCCAAAAGTGAAACTTGTATATTATACTCATTCAATACACACAGACTGATATATTTCAAGTGTTTATTTCTTTAAATTTGATTATTATAACTGAAAACTAATGAAAACCCCAAATTTAGTATCTCAGAAAATTAGACTATTACTTAAGACCAATAAAAAAAAAATGGGTTTTAGAAATGCTGGCAAACTGAAAGGTATGAACAAGAAAACTATGAGCATGTACAGCACTCAATACTTAGTTGGGGCTCCTTTTGCCTGAATTACTGCAGCAATGCAGCGTGGCATGTAGTCGATCAATCTGTGGCACTACTCAGGTGTTATGAGAGCCCAGGTTGCTCTGATGGTAGCCTTCAACTCTTCTGCATTGTTGGGTCTAGCGTATTGCATCTTTCATTCATTCAGTCATTCTGGACTGTAACCGCTTATCCAGTTCAGGGTTGCAGTGGGTCCAGAGCCTACCTGGAATCAGCGCCAGTCCTTCACAGGTCAACACAAACACACACACACTCACACCTACGGACACTTTTGAGTCACCAATCCACCTACCAACGTGTGTTTTTGGACTGTGGGAGGAAACCGGAGCACCTGGAGGAAACCCACGTGCACACATGGAGAACACACCAACTCCTCACAGGCAGTCACCCGGAGCGGTAATTGAACCCACAACCTCCAGGTCCCTGGAGCTGTGTGACTGCGACACTACCTACTGCACCACTGTGCCGCCCTGTATTGCATCTTCCTCTTCACAATACCCCATAGATTTCCTATGGGGTTAAGGTCAGGCGAGTTTGCTGGCCAATGAAGAACAGGGATACCATGGTCCTTAAACCATGTTACTGGTAGTTTTGGCACTTTGTGCAGGTGCCAAGTCCTGTTGGAAAATGAAATCTGCATCTCCATAAAGTTGGTCAGAGCAGGAAGCATGAAGCGAACTTCCTGATAGACGGCTGTGTTGACCTTGGACCTCGGAAAACACAGTGAACCAACACCAGCAGATGACATGGCACCCCAAACCATCACTGACTGTGGAAACTTTACATTGGACCTCAAGCAACATGGATTCTGTGCCTCTCATCTCTTCCTCCAGACTCTGGGACCTTGATTTCCAAAGGAAATGCAAAATTTACTTTCATCAGAGACCATAACTTTGGACCACTCAGCAGCAGTCCAGTCCTTTTTGGAAGTGAGACGCTTCTGATGCTGTCTCTTGTTCAAAAGTGGCTTGACACAAGGAATGCAACAGCTGAAACCCATGTCTTGCATACGTCTGTGCGTGGTGGTTCTTGAAGCACTGACTCCAGCTGCAGTCCAGTCTTTGTGAAACTCACTCACATTTTTGAATGGATTTTGTTTCGCAATCCTCTCCAGGGTGTGGTTATCCCTATTGCTTCTACACTTTTTTCTACCACATCTTTTCCTTCCCTTCACCTCTCTATTAATGTGCTTGGACACAGAGCTCTGTGAACAGTCAGCCTCTTTACAATGACGTTTTGTGTCTTACCCTGCTTGTGTAAGGTGTCAGTGATCGTCTTTTGGACAACTGTCAAGTCAGCAGTCTTCCCCATGATTGTGTAGCTGACAGAACTAGACTGAGAGACCATTTAAAGGGTTTTGCAGGTGTTTTGAGATAATTATCTGATTAGAGTGTGGCACCAGGTGTCTTCAACATTGAACCTTTTCACAATATTCTAATTTTCTGAGATACTGAATTTGGGGTTTTCATTAGTTGTCAGTTATAATCATCAAATTAAAAGAAGTAAACACATGAAATATATCAGTCGGTGTGTAATGAATGAGTATAATATACAAGTTTCACTTTTTGAATGGAATTACTGAAATAAATCAACTTTTTCATGATATTCTAATTTTATGGCCAACATCTATGCAGGCCTATGCTAAGGATATTAAGAAACTACTCTATGTATACACCTTTTATGTTTGCATCTAAAAATATTATGAAGTAGGGACTCCTAGGAGAAGTTACTCTGAGATTAAAGAGAGGAGCTTAAGAATGAGGAAATGTTTTTCAGCTGTGTGTGAGTCTCTCTGGAGGAATTTTTGGAAGAAGTCAACATAGCGAAGGATGTGACAGAAAGTTAATTAATAAAACGAATGTGTTCTCAGTGTCTGAGAGCTGAGACTCTGTTCATTTGCTTCTGTGTTAACAAGAGTCTCAGGGTGATTTGGTTTATTAATTCATCACATAAAAATGTTTGTCCCACTTTGCTGCAGTAACAGTCTCTACTTGTCTAAGAAAGGTTTTACACCACATGTTGAAGCATGGCTGCAAGGATCTGAGTGCAGTGAGGTCAGGTACACATGCTGTATGAATAGTTCTAGATCATAGATACCAATACAGCTTGTCCCATAGGTCCTGAATGGAGTTCTGTTACGAGAGATGCTGCTCCTATTTTATTTCAGGCGTTGCTTACTGAGATTGTTCGCAATGTAAAACATCTACAACATGAGTAGTTGAATTCACTAAAAGTAATGAAATAGTGTCAAAATCCTTTTGGGTTTTCAGTGCCTGCAAATAAGAACTGGTGCATCAAGCTCTTCACCTACGCTTTAACCTTTCCCTTGTTTTAGAGATCTTGAATGAAAAGAGTGTATTGATCAGGTAATAAGCTTTGTAATGAAGGAACCTTATCTTACCCTGTCATCACGTAAATGACCATTAATAATGACCTCCCCATTTTAAAGTGTCAGGGATCTTCTTCAGCTGCAGATTACAGACTGTTCAGTAAATTACACTGAAAATAGGTTCTGCGTTAAAAGTGCATCTATATGGTAAGTTGTACCTCTGAAAAAAAATGATTATATGTCTATAATTTCTGCTTAAATTCACCATAGACATAATAGAGGGTTATTGCATTGACAGGCCCCTCTCTTATGAAGCACGAAAAGGTAACTGAGTGGCAACCACACATGAAGAATCATCAGTCTGCTAAACAAGACTGAGTGAGTAAATGAGTGCATGAGCTGTTTCACAATTGATTACATGTTTCTGACAGTACTGACACCATATAGGCTTATGTATTACTGCAACATACAGAAATGCATTTTGTACAGCAGTAATACACTCAAAGTACATGCTATAACATGAGATATTAGATTAGTACACCAGTGCCAATATCTCACATTATAGCATGAACCTTGAGTGTATTATTGCGATTATACCACAGATATCGCCATTTATTATTAGGTTTTAAGATAAAGAAGGCCATGAAATTTTTTGTTTGTTTATCAACCTTCTGTGAGGAAAAATAGTTCCATTCCATCCGTTCCTTTTTGTTCTTTTCAACAAACTCTGGATCTTTAACTTGTGCAATGTTAAACCTGTCCAGGATTTTTTAACTTTGGTTCTCTCCAGAGAGCTGTCAGTGTTCACACAAGATTTATTGGGAAACAAGGCTGCATTATTCAGAGTTGCCCTCTGTCTAAATCAGGACAGAAGCAGAGATAATCGCATCAAGTCAACAAAATGTCATGGTTTAATCATTGTTTATAGCAGATTTTGATCGTAGTGATATATATCATACACTAAACGATGCAAACCTCTTGAAGTTCTCTCTGTTTAAGTTGAAAGTTAGTATTTTGGAATATCTCTCCAGAGCCGTGCTGCTGAGCTGGTGAACGAGAGCAGTGGAGAAAAAAGACATGCCTCGACTCAAGTTAAACACATCATAAAAACCACATAGACTTAGCAATTAACTGTTTTTTATGTTTTATTTATTTCCGATTTATTTATTTTCCAATTTTCACTTTAGCTAATAATTTCTAATCTCTAATTTTTCTACATTACTGCAAAAATATGTTATTCTTAACACTGTTTGTTAACTTTAATTAGATTCTTAACCATAATGTATTGCCAATGATCTTCAAGGTATTCTTTATCGATTGGGGCTGAACATTTCAGTGTTAACAGCTTCAAAAATGTGCATTACCTATTTAGCATTGTGACAAGGGGCACTGTCTTAGAAACTGGGGGTTTATTAGGAGGTATACAGAGAAAATGAACTACCTGTTGCAAAAGGAGGCTCTAAAAACATTACCATTCAACATACCATGTTCTATGTGTACAAAGACAACTCCAGCTAATGAAGATCCATCTCAAAGCATGATACATTTCTTCCCAACTAAACTGTTCAATTTTCCCCTTAGTTTACACCTTTAACCCCTATAAATTAAACTTGCTCTCATGAGTAAAGTGATATTTAGAGCAGTTCTTCTCTATCCACACAACATGCTCCTCAGCAAAGGTGAGCCTAGCTTTTTGATTCCATCTGCTGATGAGAAGCTTGGTTACTGCAGAGTGGGTTTTCAGTCTGAATTTTCTCTGAAGGCAACACACTATGCTGACACAGAACTTTGCCTGTTCAGCAAGCAATCTCAGCTGCAGTGTTGAACCAATTCCCCATCAGGAGTCTCTGTTCTCTTGCACATTTGTCTTACATGGATGAGCAGCAAATTTTGTGGACTTGAAAGTGTTACTTTAAAGCCTCAATGTGCTACAAACCATGCCTTTTCAAACAACTAACTTCTCTTGAGATGCATGAAAGCGCCATCCCTTCAAACTCTGCAAAACATGCTGTAGCAGTTTTCTGTATAATTATTTAAAAATTTGATATTAGTATTAGTAGCATTTTGCATTGTGTCAAAATGTCAGCATGTGTAATTGTAGCAATGCTGCTTTCTGTAAATTTTCCTCCACAGGTATTTGCTGAACATAATATATCAGAGAGCAAACAAAGAAAAAATAAACATGGTTTGTTACAGCATATTTTATATTTTATGCTTGATTTTTTCCAGTGTATTCCAACATCACCCAATATAATCAATATAGGAAACTAAATAACCTAATGGTCTACATAACCACAATAACAGAAAAGGTATATTATATTATATTATGGTAAGAACATCCCTTTTCTCCATGTCAGCAGTTTCAGAATAAAACAAGTGTTAATTTGTGTATTATTTTAAGTTAATTAAAGTGGCTTATGCTTTGTTTCTAGGTTCATTTTAAACAGGAGAGATGCCACATTTAGATAAGGATCCTCCATCAAGCACAGCAAAAGCTATTTAACTGGACGCCTCGCAATTATTCTCACACCGAACAGCCGATAAAATCTGGACAATTACTCAGTTTAATTACCTTTATGTTGCTCTTGATTGCTACAGTTTAAAAGGATTGAACTGTTATTATTTTATTATTTAAAAAGGAGCTGCTTTTATTGTGTAGTAAAAAACACTGCACTCTGCTGAAATTAGAATTAAATTAAGTTCCTGCTCATGCAAGAATATTAAATTAAATAATTTAGTAAATAATATTAGTGCAATGATTATATAAAAATATATTTATAACCCAAACTGATATTTTGAGGTAATGGGCATGCTGTTAATGTGTTTCAGAAGGGTCAAATTATTGGACTACATCAAGCAAAGAAAACATTTAGTTTTAATATTTTCTTTATATCCATTAATGTCTATATTGTATTAATACATACAAGTGTCTTTGAGTCCTTGAAAAGCACCATATAGCAAAATAAAGTTTTTTTTTTTTTTCATTATTAATACTTAGGAAGATCACTGAAATGACTGGAATGTGGTTACGGAATGACAAATGGAAAATGAAACCCAAGAAAGTTGTGGTTAACCTTAAAATTGAACAAAAAACATGGTTGAAGTCAAAACAAAGAGAACTCACAGCTGTGTTTAAAGGCAACATTTACGGTGGTGATCAAAAATCACTTTTTATGAAATTCAGAATATGTTTTTTCATCATTTTTAGCTCTCCAGTCTGTTTGCATATTTGAAACCAATCTAATGTGTTTACAGTCTTAGTCCGGTATACTAGATACTCTCTCTCTCTCTCTCTCTCTCTCTCTCTCTCTGCTCATGGTATAGGTATCTGGAGTTTTTTAGACAAAGGAGAGAACTCAATATGTTGAAAAGCATGAACCAAGATAAAGATATTGTTCTATTCCTAGGTGAGTAATGTTGACTTACTTTTGCTGTTTCAGATTACCCAATGTAAAAATGTCTCCAAATTCAATCTTCTTACCTGATTACATAGGCATAATGAGAATGCCAAAAATGAATTTGGCTTAAATTGGGACAAAGTTGTTCTGGAACCATAAAGAATGTGAATTGAACACATTCATTGAGTTCTGAACTTGATGCTTTTTAAAGCAAATGCCATGCATTGTTAAAAGAATGCCATGGTAGATTTGTGCCTTCCAACAAAATCCAACAAAATATTAGTGTTTGTGGTTTTTTGCTCTGTGTTTGCTGCATGAAGATGCTTGTGATTTCTACAGTAATCTTTGTAGAATAGAATAAACACCTTCTAAGGAAAATGTAACCCTATACAGGAGCAATGTAAAGTCTTTCTAGAAACAGAATACCTACAAAAGACAATTTGAGGGAATCTTTTCAGGTTTATCAGTTTAACAAACTCACTAAACAACTCAATAACAACTCAATACTCAATTTTCTATCTCAACATGTGATAAATAAGTGCAGCGGTCAGTCAGTTCAGTGGGGATGATGAGTTGAATTATTGGGTGAGTAGCACTGCAGAGTAAAAGCAATCTGCATTCACAACAGTCTCACACCATGAAAAGCCATGAATGCCAACCCAGATAGGAGTTCATAGAGTCCATTTCAGTGTTCATATAAAGGAAATAATTAAGTTTTGGTGTATTCTGTGGTTAGTACTCGGGTACACCCATTTGGGAATATTTCTGAAAATACAGTTTTCTGTAGAAAGCTCTTGCTTATGCGGCAAAGCCTTTGAAGAGTTTGAAAAGAGATTAAAAAATATATGCAACACTTTCTGTGAATCAGGATTCCATAAAGTAATAGAAGTTATTTAGTATTCATAATGTTCAACCTCTTCAAAATGACACATAAAGTGCTAAAACACAAGCATATATAAATATACACTAGTCATCCAAAACATTATGACCACCTCCTTCTTTCTACACTCACTGTTCATTCTCTTAGCTCCACTGACCATAAATTAGCACTTATAGTTCTACAGAGCGCAGTCCATCAGTTGCTCTGCATACTTTGTTTGCACCCTTCCACTCTGTTCTTCAATGGTCAGCATGCCCACAGGACCACCACAAAACAGGTATGATTTGGCTGCTGGATCAATCTCAGCACTGCAGTGATTTGGTTGGTGAAGTGTTAGAGTGTGTTCAAGTATTTAAACCCAATTATCTCACTGACCTGTTGCCATTTAACATAATTTATTTTTTTGTAGCATTATACAGTTTTACCAATCTATTTCAGACTTTTTTGGAATATGTTGCTGGCATCAAATTAAAACTGGACATAAACTTTTCCAAAAAACAATAACATTTCTTAGTTTCAACCTTTGAGATATTGTCCTTGTATGGTTTAAATGCATATATTTTATGGTTTTATTTACATTTTCTGTGACCCAATTTTTATTGTCATTTTATATATTACATACCAATATATATTAATATGTAAACACATGTGTTTTTATATATTACTAATATATAAATTAGCACATTTTACTTTATACAACACTTCTGTATTCAGCGTTATACTATTATTTAAAAAAATCATTTACTGTAATTACTGGCTGGAAACAAGGATACAGCAGCTGTACACACTGAATTATAATTCATTAGAGATTCATTAGCTCAGAGAGCATCACAAACACCAACATTTATTCGAGACAGAAGCTAACAGATCCATTACTCTCTAAAAGCACTGGAGCACGGAAAGCAGCTGGAATACAGTCAATACTTTTATTTAGATTGTTAGATTGTGAACATCGGGAGAATTATTCAGAAAGTCTCGTAATTAAGCTGTAGAGCATCACATCTGAGGTTAACCTGGGAGGTTCTTCCAATTTAAAAGTGTGTATGCTATTTCTCTAAAGATTTACAAAATATTTAAGGTGCACCTACTGCACACACACACCGCAGACTTTCCATAGAAAAAATAAACTGAACTGGGATGCCCTGGAGCAGATGCTTTGGGCTGAGTGATGGATCTATTGTTATTTATTCAACATCAGTATCTGACCTTGATCATGTTTGAATGGCTGAATGCAATAAGATCCTCATAGGAGTGTTCTAACATTTAATTTAAATCTTAAAAAAAAAAAGACTGTTACGACACCAAATGGAACAAACTACTAATTAATACCCTTTTTATCAAAAGAAATGTTGGATGAGCAGGTGTCTGAAGATTTGTGGTCATACAGGTTTATGAGAAGTACGTATGTGCATGCTAATCTTTCATTGTATTATTCTTCCTGGTCAAATTTGATCAGTTAAAAAATTAATCTAGATCTGATTCAATTATGAATAAATTGAATTTGTTAATGAACCCATAAGTTGAATAAGAAATTCTTCAACGCACCCAAAAAAGACCCAAAAGTAATTAATGCAGCATAGTGTTTTTCCATATTTTACTGCATGAGAGACTTAATTTTTCCGATACCACACATTTTGAGATCTCACAAGATCTCAAGTGCTAGAATATGAAAACTTACCGGATGGCATTGTCCATGCGAGACACAGTCAGGTATGCCGCCAAGTTTGCAGTGTACGAAGAACACACTATTAACGTAAAGAGCCACCAGCTTCCCATTGCTATTCTCAATGCCACGGAACTCATGATGGATTCTCCACCTGGACAATTAAATGTAAAACCATGTTTTTACATTCATTAATGTATTAAATTCCTGTAACCTCTTTATCTGTTTCAAGGTAAGAAGGAAAGAGGAAAGAAGAAAAGTCAATATCTACTGAATGGATACACGGACTGGAAATTACATAAATTTAAAATGGTCTCTGACATTTGCACAGCCCTGTGTACTATGTATTGTTTAATAACAAAGGATTCTGTGTCAAGTTCTTGTTTAACTTTATACATCATCTGTATGGTTATGGAGGACAAAAAATTACATAAAAGTATCTTTTAAGCTCTTGAGCGGTGTGTCTGATTGCACTTAATTAGCAGTAATTATGAATGCACTGCCTTTATTGGAAAGGTCTACTTAATTGTTTAAAAGGCATTAGATTTAACAAACAAGCTCTCACTTGTAATTCATACTGTGGCTTTGGAAAACGTGAATCAAGTATATGTTACACAATGTAAAGTAAAAATCTCCAATATTGTGATTTTAAGAGAAGACAAAGTGTTCTTTTAATGCAAAGCAATGTAAAAAAAATCCAAATTCGACAAATTTGAGATATTCAGCTTTCTTTGCAACATAACAGTTAATCAATTTTTTTATTTTTATTTTTTTAGCATTTTTCTGTGTATCCTCTTACCTTGTTGGACGAAAGCCCCATAGACAATCCAGATGGCACTCTGAAAGGAAGTGGTCACAGAGGGAGGTTGATGGGGTCCAGTTGCACTCTGGGAACGAACTGATTGTATACGACGTAACAGGAAGATCATGACCCCGACTACAGGAATCGCGGCAGCAATACAGGCCCAAACAGCAAGATCAAACGGAGCCAACAGTGAGAAAATGTTGAGTTTCTCCACAGATTTGCTCATCAAAATCCCCATGGAATAATCCAGATAACGTTTACTGAAGTCCACCACATTCTCACGCTCCGGAGTGATAGTTATCGCAGAAATGGCAAGATCGGCTCTCTGAAAAAGACAAAATGATTATATTGTACACAGTAAAATGATGGTGGTGAAACTCTTTATGAATCCTGTTTTCTTAAGTTTTAAGTAATTTCAACTAGAAGCAAAACCCATTACAACACTTACAAATGTCATTCCATAATGCATTACAATAAGTTAATAAAAACACAGTAGAGCGCTATATAAAATGTTCCTATAAACATATATGATATGATTTCTCCAGTATGAACTCATAGAAAAAAATACTTCAAGATAAAACAATATCTCAATCATCAAACTATTTATGTGGGGAATATCTGGTTCCATTAACTGCCACTATCAATATCTCAGATTTGATATACTCAGATAACTTCATTACTTAATGATTTATTAAGCTGAAATGCTAAAAATGCTAGACATTTTTCCTTTGAACAAGTGCTAATAAATTACACTGATTTGTGAATAATTAATAAAGTAAACCTGCCTTTTTGATGAGTTCTCCAATCATGCCGTTCCAGGATCCATTTGGTTGTGGAGAGCCGTATTTTCCATCGGCGACTTGGTAAATCTCATATTTAAAACCCAGAGTTTTCGCCAAAGCATCCAAAACATCAATAGAGAAGCCTTTGTATCGTTTTGGCTGTCCTAGAATATTCTCAGCCACCATCACAAACGGCTCCTCCTGGAAAAACACAACAAAAACGGTGTAACTATTCATTTAATTGAAAAAAAAAAAAAAAACAAGTTAAACATTTAAAAGGTTTTATAAACAAACAATGTTATGCCAAATATTATAAATGTTTATCTGCCATAAGCCTGTCTATAACTAGTTATAATTATATGCAAAACACACACACACACACGCACGCACACACACACACACACACATATATATTGTGTTATATAACACAATATGACATCATTAAATATGAACATTGTAAAAAGTATCAATAGCATCAATGTCTACAGCAGTACAGTGGGCAGCCATGGCCTAATGTTTAGAGATGGCTTGGTACAAGGCACCTGCTCCCCAGGTGCCAGGAATGGCTGCCCCCACACTGGCTGTGTGTTCACAAGTGTGTACTAGTGTGTGTTTGTGTGTTCACTGCAACAAATGGGTTAAATGTGTTAGACACATTTCATTATGTATTGTACAATGACAAATAATTGCACATAATCATTATCATTATTAATATTATTATTAGATTTTCCTATGAGCATACATTATAACACATTATGAAACCAGAATTTTTGAAATCGAAAACTCTTGCTTCCTAAAGTTGTATACATGTAATTATACAGATTTATCATACTAGCCTTAATGCTTCCCAGGTATCGTGATGAATTATACCTTATAATGATTTGTGACTGATTTGCAAAGCTTTATAAACAACACACATTTTTTTATATATCTTTTATTTATTCTTCTTGATTTTACATTTTAATTTATGTGCATACATGACTGTTCCTATAGTCTTCAAACTGTTTTTCTTCAAATACAGTTAAAATTAGATTTACAAATTACTGGTTTCTTTTTTTATTTGCAAGATTGTCTTGTGGTTAGACTATATTTTTTTGTTTTCATACTCAGTCCTCCTTAAATCTTCACTAAAAAAATGTGACGCCTCTATCAGCTTCTTTTTCCAGTTTAATCTGAATGAGGTTTTTCCACAGAGACACTGACCCATGACTCAGAGCAGCCGAGCGTGTGGCACCTCATCAGACACAAATTACCTCCAAAATTCACTCAGATTCACTGAGGAAAACCACCGCGCCCAGAAAAGATGGACTCTCTGGGACAAAACCTGTCCTCAAAAAGGAAACCAGGTCAATCAACAAGTTACTTAAGACTTTACTGAAACTGTATTCATTTTTCTCATTCTAAGTATGTTTTAAAATATTACTGGATTACACCATGTATTTTTAGACATTTTTCACCTATTTTAAGTGTTTTTACCCAGCGAAAGTCTATACTTACATGGGTAGAACACTTGACTTTTAAATTCAAGAGATGATTTACATCAATTTCTCTGGATGAAACCTCTTTAGTGATGACTAGAAATATGTTGTAATGATCCAGAATTATCTGGTCATCACTACATGACAAAAGAACCAAGACAGAAAGAAGCTCAAACCAAAACAAGGCTGACACAAGGAGTGGCAGGCCATGTTTCTAGGAATGTGGACAGAACCATTACTCCCAGGGAATGATTAGCAAGAATTCATGTAATTCTCAGACACTCTACAGAAGAAAGTTGTTGAGGAGAACTTTCTGGAGAATGAAGATTTAGGTGAATATGAAAATGGCTGCTTTATAATGCCAGTCCAGTAGGGGGCCAAAGTACCTCTTTAAGAGAGACATCAAAACACCAGGAAGCATGAAAGAAATTCAGAGGTTTAATCCCAAATCACACGGTACGCAAGTCATGATATTACTGAATCTAGATATATTTCTATATTTTAGATTTTTATATATAACATAATTTATAATCACACACACACACACACACATATATATATATATATATATATATATATATATATATATATATATATATATATATATATATATATATATATATATATATTCATATATACATATAGTGTTTACTAGTTTACTATATGTTTACAACCAGTGTTTACTTATCTCTGCGGCTAGCGTCTCCTCAGTGTTTCAGCGCGATGGATTGTAGTCTTCCCATTTTTATCAAGATTTTAATTATTTTTGCTCTGGGAGAAGAGTGAAATAGACAGTGCTAGAGTTGTGCTTGCATTGCATCATGGGATCGCCTTGGCGGGCTAGGAACAATTGGATGCTGCCTTCAAATTTGGCCAGATTAAGATATCTCAGTAGGCAGCATAATGAGGTATCTAAGAATTGGGAAAGCCTACGTGTCTGGAGCACGCACACTATGATGTAAAATGCTGTCTACCATTTTCAAGTGGACAGGAGGCCAAAACACTGACAAAAACCTATATTTTTTAAATAAATAAATGGATTCATGTGTATGAGGCGTTATACCCCTTTGTATTAACACTGCTTTGTGAAATTTATTTGTAAAGCCCCTGTGGTTGTTGCTTGAGTTCGGCGCTCTACTGACTTACCAAATCCTACATTTGAATCCTTGACTGTGGAGTGATTTTTGTGGCCTGCCTGAGGTTTTGACCCCTGCCTGCCCTGACTATGATTTGAAATAAATATTTAAATATCATAATAGCTTAAATATCATAAGACTGCTCATATCCACACCTCCAAAATTACAACCAGCTTTGGCGCATGTTGGAGACAACCTTGTACTACACTAAGTGTAGTTCTTATTCTGTTGGAGTTTGTTTTAACCTGCAACCTTCCACAAGACATTCTTTACCTGATCTTCCTTTTATCTTTCTTAATATTCATTCTCTCTCTCACCTCCTGAGCTGATCAGTGTCAATGCCTTTTTCCTGCTGTTCTGACCTGGTTTTTCTCACTCGTACTTCCCGTTTACATGGGAGCATTTAGCCCAAATGAACCCTAATCCAGTTTAACCTCCCATTAACACTGAACATGTGTCCTTCACTCATTGCTCAGCTTCACAACTGATGACTTGCTTTCACATTAACCAAAGCTCTTCATTATTGTAATCAGATCAATTCTATTTTATTGCTGTTTTGTTTTTTGTTGTTGTCTCAAATGTCGAGAGTCTTGGTTCCTCTCAAGGATTTTTCCTCTTACTCTGAGGGAGATTTCCTTTCCAACTGCCGTCCTTGGCTTGCTTAAAGGAGGCTTGGATCCAGATATGTGTTTTTTTTTATATCAAGATATTTCCAGATCACTGGTTTTTTAGTTAAACAGAATCTACTAATCACTCATTTCAGTTTAGTGTTTTGAACTTAGGATTTTAATTGTAAGTGCATCCTCTTTTGAGTGTCTAAGTGGTGTATGTTTTCTCTCTGTGTAAATCTGAACACTTTCAGAATTAGAGAAACCTAACATAATAGCACTTAATAATATCCTCACCAGTAATGTGACAACTTTCACAGTTACTCCCTGCATCCCACTGTCCACCCGGTTCTCCTTCAGACTTCCGTTCATCCCACGGATAGAGTCCCACGTCGCCAACTGAGAGAAAGAGTCAGAGAGAGAGAACAGATTGGAAAAAAAAAAAAACATTAATAATTGGAAGTTTAAAGATGTTCTTTGCTACAGTAATAGTCTACTCCACTGGGAAAGTTTATACTACATACTGGAACTTTGCAGTGAATATTTGATGGCAATATTGACTGCTGGAGGATTTGTCCTGGATCCTACATAAAGCCAATTGTTTTAGGTGAAGCTCCATCACTCCAGCTTTATACCTTTCTACATGCCTCTTGCACTGAGCATGTGCTTTTTTGGCTGCTCCAGATCATCCCATTTAATTTAAACATACATGTGTATCAATACAGAAGCCCATTATAAAGACTTAAAAGGTGCAGCATATCAGTCAGTAGAGTCAATCAATTAGAGTTTCATCCTTTAAAGAAATGACTTGTTGGTTATACCAACATATGAGATGGTCACCTAGGCAACGGCTGTGCATGTCCACATAATAAGCACATGTACAGATGTTTAATCCCTCTCAAACATGAACAAAATAACATTATTCTCCATATTTAATCTTTCTTCATACATTTTAATTAGTGGTGGTGGTAAGACTCTAAAGTGCATCTGTGGCCTTGATACTGAGGCTGGATGTCTGTAACATCTTGAATTTCTTAACTCGCATTATATTCTTTGTGACATTCTTGCAGTTTTGAAAGTAGAACAAATATCCAAACATAAATTCAAAGAATGTATAATGAGTGAGTTCACAGCTCCTTAAAGACACACCCCTTGTGTAAATGATACAAATTTTGCACATGAGCCTAAAGCCGCCATGTCCAATTTTCAAGAAGCTGCCAGAAGGGTATAAAGCCCCATTGCATTACCTTTAGTGTAATTTGTGATCCAGACTTGATAGTCCAACACCAGGAGACTGACTTTAGCTATGTTTGTGTTAGAATACCATCAAACCCTCAATGCTCCTGCCTCACATCTAAACACTCCCCACTAGATTAGAAATAAAACTTACTGCAGTAAAAAGCAACAACCTCCTGATTAAAACCCAGAACAAATACCTGGCAAGCAGGTGTCTCTCTTGAGGAGGTGACGATGGAGACTGAAGCATCTATTTGAATGCAGCATTATGACTTTTTTCATTTATCACTGAACCTGTCATCTTTCAATCTATCTGTAATAAACCAGGCCCCTCAGACTCTGCAAGGTCAGTGTATTATGAAATCAAACATCAACTTTGATAGAACCATTCAACACATGTATTGCATGATACGCTGCTAAAAAATGGTCTCTTCTTAAGTGAAATATTTATACATCGAGTCCATATATCTAATATTTCTCATTCAGAGGCTGACGTTAGAATAAGATTATTCAACCCATTTCTACTTGTTTTTGGTTTATTTGGTGAAAGAGTCTAACTCCATTACAGATCAATCGAGGCTGTGAACCAATGGCAGTGAAAGAGAGATGGAGAGTGAGAAAGAGAGTGACAGAGAGAAATAGAGAGAGAAGGCAAGCACGAAATAGCAAGAAATGGAATGATAAATGGCAGGAAAGAGAGAGAGAGAGAGAGAGAGAGAGAGAGAGAGAGAGAGAGAGAGAGACCTCTTTTGATTCTTACTGATTTTCTGTGAAAGAATATAATATCTGTTCTCATTAGTTAACATTAGACAATGGGTTTTTAAAAAAGTGGTGAAATGGTTAAACTTTGAAGCGACAGATGGTTCTCATTAACTTCAACTTCTCAAACTGAAGGAGAAAAAAACAAACATGCTAAAACACAACCGCAAAAACAAAGAGAAAGTGAGTTAATTAGAAGTGATCTGTATTCTCTGTATGACTAAAGCAAAATCCACACTTCCTCTGAATATCATAAGACTCTATGGACTCCTTTACTAGGCTTTATCAACATCATTATAAAAATCCATATGAATTTGCAACAATAGGACGTCTATACATTCTAGCCATGCTTATTATGTATTATGAGTCATTATTCATCCTATGAATAATACATTATAAACGTATGTATAATAGGGCGGCACAGTGGTGCAGCAGGTAGTGTTGCAGTCACACAGCTCCAGGGACATGGAGATTGTGGGTTTGAGTCCCGCTCCGGGTGACTGTCTGTGTGACCACAGTCCAAAAACACATGTTGGTAGCTGGATTGACAAATAAAAAGTGTCCGTAGGTGTGAGGGTGTGAGTGAATGTTTGAGTGTGTGTCGCCCTTTGAAGGACTGGTGCCCCCTCCAGGGTGTGTTTCTGCCTTGTGCCTTGTGATTACGGGTAGGCTCCGGACCCACCGCAACCCTGAACTGGATATGCGGTTACAAACAATGAATGAATGAATGTATAATGTGTTATATGCAATACATAATATATAGTAAAACCTACAATATAATTATAAGTGCTTATACATACATGACACTATAAAGCAATGCATTGGTTTTTATAAAGACAGGTTACATACATTAATATGGCTTGTTTTATATAAAACTTTGAAAATACAGAGAATATATGTGAATAGTGAATAAATAATAAAGCAAATGATAGCAAAATATTAAAGAAAATATTATAATAGGAACAACCCTCCTCCCACATGTACTTTATTCAATAACGCTGACCCGTAACACTGAATTGGGAAAATGTTCACACGCAATTGCTCATACACTTAGGTGCACACAGACAGACAGACAGACAGACAGACATGGGTTTATGGTCATTATTGAGAAGTCAATAGGAGAAGTGTATCTCATTATTTATGAGTGTTATCAATCAGAGTGTGTACACATTGGAGATGTCAGACCCAATTAAAATGACCATTTGTGTTTGATTTCACATAACCTGCTAATAAGCAACATCAAATCTCTCTCTCTCTCTCTCTCTCTCTCTCTCTCTCTCTCTCTTTTTCCATCTCTCCCTCACTCTCTGTCTGTCTCTCATTCTCTCTCCAACACACATACACACTCCCTTTGTCACGTTCACAGACAGCACGAATACAGGCCTAATAACACATCTTAATACTGGGCTATTATTTCATTCACCAAAGGGAACAATTAGGATTTTAGTGAGAAAAGAAAACTATAAATCACAGCTCTGCTCTCTCCTCAGGATTCAAAGACTAATGGCTTTTGCAGTCCAGCGAAAATTGCAGGTTCAATTTTTTTTCTTTCACCTTGTGTCCAATCCTTTCCAACGCCGTTTGAAAAACATCATCATGATTCACTTCAATTAAAGTCAGACGAAGCTTACTGGATGACATCTTAAATAGCTTAATTGTCTGAATAAGCTGAATACCAATTTATTTCTTCCATTTTGTGCCAGATGTGCCAGTGAAACACCACTTTCTTTAACACAGAAAAATAAAAATATTGAATAATTACTAATAATATTATATTGAAATCGTTTAAAAACAGTTGACAATTAACAATGTGTGGCCATTTTAAGAAATAGTAAAAGTGTACTAAAATCTACTTGTTTTCATTCATACGTACATTCATACTTCATTTAATTTCATTCATATATTCATTGTTTTACCCAATTCAGGGTCGCTGTGGGTCCGGAGCCTACTCGGAATCACTGGGCTCAAGGCAGGGCAACACACGTATGGAGTATGACTTCCAAGTCGCCATTCCACCTACTAACATGTGTTTTTGGACCGTCAATCACCCAGAGCTGGACTTAAACCCACAATCTCCATGTCCTTGGAGCTGTGTGACTGTGACACTACCTGCTGCACCGCTGTGCTGCCCCTATTTCAAATAGTTATTACATAATGTAATTAATGCTTATAACAAAAGTTTGATCTCTGGTATTGCCACAACCAAGTGTAACCACTCAGAATGATACAAACCAGTGCGAGTGACTGCTGGCTGATGTAGCACAATAGTCTCTACTCTCATCCCAGCGTGTCAATTTTCAGTATTGTTGGATAAGCATCTATGTTATTTATTATATTTGCATAGATTGCACAAATGTGTGTGTGTGTTCCCTGAAGAAGTGATGATGCTCTTCCAGCGACTATGAAAAGGTTTAGTAATCATTCATATGGATCAGTACCTGACCTCACTAATATTTATGTGGTTGAATGCTAAAAAAATCCTAACAGCAATGTTTCAAAACGCACTTTAGTGAGAGTGCTATCAAATTAGCTTTTAAAGGGCCACCTCCTCCAGGGGGGCCTCCAACACTCACTGAGCCCTTTGCTTTCTTGCCATCCTGACTCCTAATGAGGGAGAGAGAGAGAAAGAGAGAGAGAGAGAGAGAGGAGCTGGCATAATGACATAGCTGAAAGAAAACAGGAAGAGGAAATAACATCTCCATCTTCATTAGTCTCTACACACTGAGCATCTGGAAGCAGACTGGGAGGGGGAATAAATACAGAGAGAAAAGGAGGGAGAGGAGAGAGAGAGTGTGTGTGTGAGAGAGAGAGAAATGATGATGGAGAGATGAGAGGGGAAGATTAGACAGAAGAAGGAAAAGAGAGAGTGACACTGGCGACACATCACAGCCCGAGGGGATGAAGGTGTCTGAAACTGAGATCAGTCAAGGAGACTGAACAAAACCTTGTACTTTATACTTACACTATAACAGGACACTCTGGAGCACGTTCTCAATGCCAAACATTGTCCAGAGGGGTGTAAAGCCTCCCAGCACTGAGTTACACAGCAGTGTAAGTACATTCTTGAGAGTGATATAGTATTGTACCTAAACAATCAACATCACAGCAATGTTCCAGCATCTAGTGTAAATCCTTTCCAAGAGAATAGACACTGTTACTGCATTAAAAAAAAAGCTCTGGATTAATTCCAGGTGAGGGTGTTCACAAACTTTTTCCCACACTTATAATGAGCTCCATTTGGGATCAGTTTATAAGGATAATATTGATCTCACTATACTGTAAATATTGCAATACTTATTGGAAAATGCATGATGTTATTTGCCAGTCCTTTTTGGTTATGCCCTGCTTTATGTATCTGGGGGTTTGTGTGTGTGCGTGTGTGTGTGTGTGAATTATGAATGAGTGTTTTCATTAGTGCTGAGTGCTACTGGCCTCAGGGAAGGTCTCTGATGTCTCTGGTTAAAATGAACTAACATTACTAAGCACAGAGCCATCAGAGACCTCTATTAATGACTTGCACCCCTCTTGAACACACACACACACACACACACACACACACACACACACACACACACACCCTATACCCACCCAGGGAGGTATTGTACCAGAAGAAACAACTGGGGTTTATTTCACACATCCTTACTTAACTCAGCCAAACAGTACATCTCCAGGCTAAATCACAAAAATGGAAAGAAGCTGCAGAGTTTCAAACTTCCGTTCAATTAATTGCATGTTGCACATCCTTTTACTATTTTTTGTGTGCACTAAACACAGCACATAAAAACCCCACCTCAAAACAGCGTGAAAGTGGCTCAAATCCTCATATATATGTCAGCTTCAAGAATTGACAATTCACCTGCTGCCTAATGATGTCAGTGTATTGATTTTATAATGATTTTATCAATGTCAGTGGTTTTAATGTTGTGGCTAATTGGTATATATTTGTGTGCATATATAGTATTATGAATTTCGTATCTATTCTATGTTTATAACTCTTCTCTGGAAAACTGAGCATGTGGTGGAATTAGTAGTTTAGTGTTCTCCAATCATGATCTTCTTCAATACACCTTCCCCCTCCCACTTTGGTTGTATCAGGAGATCTAGTTAAAGAGGGAAATAAGAACTGAGTATAAATTGTGGAGAAAACAGTGTGAAAAAATGTAAATGTGTAGTATACTTAATCTCTGAAAAATCCTGAGAGAGAAAGACACAAAGACAGAGAGTTTATCACCATGTTCTGTGTCAGTGGAAGCAGGAACTGTTCAAGCTCTGCAGGAAACTTCATGTCCCTGACACAGCAGGGGCTGTCTATTTCTCTCTCTCTCTCTCTCTCTCTCTCTCTCTCTCTCTCTCTCTCTCTCACACACACACACACACACATATTCCCATTTAAAGAGTAATTATTATTTTGCTTTTCTAAATTTCTGCTTAATCCTGGGATCATTAATCATATTATTATAAATTTCCTCTGAAGCAAAAAGAAACAATCTTGTGTTTGTTCCCTTTTTTTGCTGCTTTAACAATCTCTACTCTTCTGGGAAGGCTTTAGACAAGATGCTAGAACATTGCTGTGAGAAACCGATAGCTTTTGGCTGCATACACATTAATGAGGTCTGGTTGCCCCAAAGACAATTGTTTGGAGCGCCATTACTCCAGAGAGCACAGAAGCCCTAAAGTGTAGTCCCCTCTATTCTTCAAGTGTAGTAACATCATTATGCTTTCATATAAAATATTTAGACTGGTGGAATTCACCAATGGTTTTGGAAGAAAAAAAACCCCAAAAAACAAAATGCTGTATTTGTGCTGTAGACATGGAAAAGTCTAGTCCCTTTCACCATCACTGGACAGGAATCTGAGTACAGTATAAAAATAACATTTGTGCAGGCATTTTAAAACACTTAAAATTCTCCCAGCACAATGCAGGAAGTGAAAACTCATCTCAGCCTTGTTTTACCTCAAGGTGAGGTTTTTCCCGATCACTCACCCGTTTGACATCTTTCCCGAAAGTCTCACTGTAAGTCGTTCCCAGAATCTCAAACTGAGAGTGGGAGTTAGCTCCATTGCTTCGGAAATCCATGAGACCTGTCAGCCCCGAGATCCTTCCCTAAAAGAGAAAGAGAAAAGATAGAACCACTGTCAGAACTAAACCTCCTATCTCAAGTACAGTAACTTTTCAGGGAAAAGGAAAATAAATTCTTAACTTTTTATGGAAGTTAGCAGAAGTTAAAAGGACACTAATATTATTAGCTGTTTTCATAGTCTGTTCATACTCAGATGTATGGGAAATATAAAGGACAACTGGTGTTTTAAAATGATGCAAAACAAAAACGTTAATGCAACCTTTTTTGCATGACAGTTAATGAGATAAACTTTGCATCTTATCCTATATAATATTAATTAATCCATTGTATACTATAAATTTAAACTTTTTCTACTTTGTGTGTGTGTGTGTGTGTGTGTTTGTGTTAATATTCAATAAACCCTAATGAGAACTTGGAGCATTTAAACCAGCCAAAAAAATAAACACAGAAAAAACTAACTTTGCACTCAGAGTTCATCATTTCAGATTTTCCCAAAAATAGGAAATAATACACAATGCCTTGACTGTTATTTGTAATTTTGTGTGTTGGTGCCTGACAGTTTGGTTCAATGTGTTTAACACGGCAACAAAACTGGTACCATTTGGCAGGACAAGTTTAACCTGGGGAAATGCAGTCGTCCAATTACAGAACTTTCTCTGTTATTTTAGCTTCCTCTGAATCTGCTTGTCAAAAAGTTTTAGACTTGTAGAAGCTGAAACACGGTGGGTAAATTCTACTTTATATTCCATGGATAAGGATCTTTTTTCACGCTTCTATGAGCATGAACTGAAATGCAATAATCCAAAGCATCAAGACACGAACCTATGTGCTCCCTGCCCTATGCCATCAGATCCAGGGTTCCAGGTTGTAGTATTTAAAGAAACATTATGTAATATATTTTTACCTTAACATTACAGCTTCAAAATCATTGTGATGCTTCACTAACCTCTAATAGGGAAAAAGGGCCTCTGTCATTAGTCTGAGCTCCGCACTGCAGAAACTGCACTATGTAACGTTTGAAGGAGAATAGGAATCCAACCATTTTTTTTGTGTTCATTGTAGAACAAGAGGCATAAATTTGTCCCTTTTAATTTAAGTCCTATAGTTAGATCTTTGGGTTCAGAGAGAATTCAAGGTAATAGAAGTAGTGTTCATAAATTTCAATAAGCTAGAGTACTCCATGAATATAGCAGCAGAAATGAAAATAAACCTTCTGGATGGTGTCCAGCATTGACCATCCTCCATTCCAGGGTTTGGTCGACTTTCTCATGCAGTTGAGGCTAGCCATGCTATGCCACTTTCTGTCCTCCAACTTTCTGTAGAAGGCATTGGCCAGCATCAGCACACTGTCATACAGGTACAGACTGGACACCTGAGAGAAAACAAGATGGAGAATGTGGGTGGAAAAAAACAGAGAATGCAGCAATGACAAATATTTAGTGGAATAGGTACAATTGCATTCTCAGAGATAGGGGTGTACCCAGGGAACAAGAAACCAAAAACAAGCCCATGGCAGCAAGCCTTATGTTTGCTGAGGATCAAAGCCACTGCGCTATATACTCAGTGACACCACTTTCTGAAAATATCTGATTCAGCTTTGCATTTGTACATTATGTGCCTGGGATGGTTATAAACTTTTAGATTTATTTTTTTTTATATAAAACAATATATTTTTGTTCATTTGAATATTTAATGATTTGATATTTAAGTCTTAATTTGTATTTTCCAAAGAGAGAGAGAGAGAGAGAGAGAGAGAGAGAGAGAGAGCTCTAGGGGGGTTGTGTAAGGGTCATCACACTGAGAGCCACCTGGAGAAAGAAAACAAACTCAAAGCGACATCACTGCAGTCATCACCACGGGAACGAAAGAAGACAAACACCTTGCTAAACTAGACACATCACCCCATCACAAACACACACACACACACTCAAATGCACACACACGCTAGTAAAGCAGGGAGTAGCTGGAAGTAATTCGAAGAGACAGACAATAAGTATATGTGTGTGTGTTTGTGTGTGTACCTGGTGAGTGTGCATGTGTGTGTGGTGTATAAATGTGTAAGTGTGTGTGTGTGTGTGTGTGTGTGTGTGTGTGTGAGTGAGAGTGAGTAAAAGAGGGAGGGAGAGAGAGAGAGAAAGAGAAATAGAGAGATAGATAGAGGGAAAACAAGAGGAATGTACAAGAGAAGAGAAACAGGAAAAAAGAAAGAACGTTAGTATTTATATATGTGCAAGAATGCAAAAGAAGTGGGTTGCAGGGTAAGAGAACAGAAAGTAAATAAAGCAAAAAAAAAAAAAATAGAGTAAAAAGAGCAGAAAGAGAGAGAGATAAACCAAAAGAGGGAAAGAAAAGGCTTTGAAGAATTTAATACAAAATGTATGATATTTAATTAAAGTTATTATTTCACTTGATATTTCTCATTCAAAGCTTTACCTGAAGTAGTAAGGAACGGTTGTGTAAAAAAGAAACAATGTTAGCAATGTTATATTTCAACTCAACCCTATATGCCATTTGATAATAATCATAAGCAAACAAACAAAACAATAATCAAATAAATAAATACATAGCAACAACAATAATAACAGTATACCATTTCTAAGTAAGACTTATATCAAACATTATGCTTGTTTTGTTGTTTTTTCTGTTTCAGATATAACTTCCTACATAAGAGTAACTGAGAGAAGCGAGGTCTTGAAAGAATGTTGAGTTTCATCTTCTATCTTCCATTTTTAATTTTTTTTTTATAATTTGACTTTATTTTCTGCTTTGCACACTTTATTACAAGCATATTAAATGTATGGAAAGTTATTCTATATACTCTGACCAGCCATAACATTATGGCCACATCTTTGTTTCCACACATAGAGCCCATTCTCTCAGCTCCACGGACCATAAAGGGGCACTTTGTAGTTCTACAATTACAGATGTGCAAAACTTTGTTTGCCCCCTTTCACCCTGTTCTTCAATGGTCAGGCCCCCTACAGGAAGCCCACAGAGGTCCACACAGGTATGATTAGGGTGGTGTCACTGCTGAATTGAGAAAAATATCCTGCCAACAGTGTTCTGTGTCCAGAACAGAAATTCAAGCAGTTCATGTGAGAAACGTGAAAACCAGTGATGTTTTTCATGCAGAAATCTAGACAGGGTTCAACAACTTTCGAGAATTAATGGAACTAGAGTATGATATTTTTAAAATATATCACTCCTAGAGTGTCCTAGAGTGCTCCAATGAAACAAAATAGTGAGAAAAACAACTCCTGCAGTTTGGAGGAGAGAATCTGTCTCCCATCCTGCTTTTCCACTTCACACCAAATCAATCTCATCCAGCTCACATCACACAGTGGAGCTCACTCCGTTTCTCACAGAAAACGTGGCTCGGTCTCTGACTTGTCTGTCTCTTGTCTTTGTCTCAGACATTGCAGCTTTAGATTTTCAGCCTCAACGACTTAAAATGTACCCCACGGTACAGTACACCAAAAAATAATGTCTTCAAAAAAACATCATAAATGGTATATCGGATATAACCGGTGTTTCTAATTCTGAGACTCTCCGAGCAATCTTAAGAAATCTATTTCTAGACTTTTTCCACCTGATTTAATTTAATTTATTAGTTAACAGTGTCTTATTCCACTCGCAGCTAATTTGGTTTGTTGCCATGCCCATATATTCAGCATCTTTGGGTTACTGGAAAACTCTTTAAAAATTCCATTTATTATTTATTATTATATTTGCCAATGGAATAAGATATTGTCAGCAGAAAAACAGACATTCCAGTAATGTTTTCACTACTATCTCAAAATAGGAGGTAATACATATAGTGTTTAGATTCATGGTGCTTCCACTTAAGAAGACAAAGATTGAGGAGTAATGTCACGCTCTGGCCCTGTCTCGTGTTTTCCTGCTGTCTGTCTCCCTTGTTTGCCATGTGCTCCTGGCACCTGTTTTTGTTTTGTCCCTTGTCTCTGCCTTAGCTCTGCCCTCTCGTCAGTGTCTACACGTGTCTCCTTTGTTGCCCTGCCCCCTTGTTATCCTTCCCAGGTGATCCCAGGTATTTAAGCCCCCTTGTTTCAGTGTTTCTTTGGTGGACATTATCTTTCTGGCACTGTCAAGTCTATTAGCATCTTCTCTGTATCTCCCTGGTCTGTTAGCATCTTCTCTGTATCTCCCTGGTCTGTTAGCATCTTCTCTGTATCTCTCTGGTCTGTTAGCACCTTCTCTGTATCTCTCTGGTCTGTTAGCACCTTCTCTGTACCTCTCTGGTCTGTTAGCACCTTCTCTGTACCTCTCTGGTCTGTTAGCACCTTCTCTGTATCTCTCTGGTCTGTTAGCACCTTCTCTGTATCTCTCTGGTCTGTTAGCACCTTCTCTGTACCTCTCTGGTCTGTCAGCACCTTCTCTGTATCTCTCTAGTCTGTTAGCACCTTCTCTGTATCTCTCTGGTCTGTTAGCACCTTCTCTGTATCTCTCTGGTCTGTTAGCACCTTCTCTGTACCTCTCTGGTCTGTTAGCACCTTCTCTGTATCTCTCTAGTCTGTTAGCACCTTCTCTGTATCTCTCTAGTCTGTTTGTTTGTACCCTTCTGTACTGTTCTAGTCTGGTCTGTATATAAATATTTGTACCCGTCTGGTCTGCTTGTACCCCTCTGTCCTTGGGTATGTCTGTTAATGTCTGTGGTCTTGTTTTTCTGTTTAATTCATGTTTTCCATGTTCTTAGTAGTCTTTGTTTATCCTGTTTGCTTAGTCCTTGTTCAGTGTTTAGCTCCCTTAGTCTGTGTTTAGTTTTAGTCCTGTGTTTAGCCCTGTTCTTACCTCTAGTTTTGTTAGTCTTTCTTGTTGCTTTGGTTTTCTGTTTCTATACATTCTGTTTTATTGCATTTGTGTCCGCCTCCCTCAGTCCACCCACTATTACAAGTAATCGAATCAGATTCACTCACTGTTTTGTAACTACCGCCACCCTGAAGGGAACCAGTGGGATTTTGTATATTTGTCCCTCAAGTGTTGAGGCTAAACAAGTTTGTTTTTGTGGTGTTTTTTTACTTAGTTTTTTACTTAAGTTTACTTAAAGACATATTGTGGAATTATTAAGTCATAACCTCATCAGATTCACTGTGATCACACTGTAAGGAATTTGTAGGATTCCTGGGTTCATAAAGCTTTATAAATATATTAATAAGATGTCACTATGTATGACTTACATAATACCTTTTTAAATACATTGCTTAGGCCTTTATACTGCTATATTTCTACAGACATATGACTGCCTATAATTATTTATTACTACACAGACACAACAAGAGTACAAAACTTAGTTATGTCAGATTTCTTAATGCCTGCTAAGGACATTCTAGATTTTATAGTATAATTATTACAAGGTTCTGCTCTACAATGCTATAATGCATCATGAAACTTGACTTCATGAAGCCAAACACTCTTCGTCTATGAATTGTTATGCAAGGAAGAGTAGCTACTTAAAAACCACAATGGCATGTATAATAAGGTATAGATGCCATATAAGCTTTGCTTTATGAAGACTCTTCTTACAAATAGGGAGATTAGGGTGGGTCACAACTTAGTGAGAACTGTAAGTCTATATAAAACAAAAATAAAAACCTTAGGGCTTAGTATATAGACAGGATTTCGTCCGATGTAGTAGCTATTATAATGGCTCAGGGTGTTATTACTGACCTCCAGGGACTGAAGGTATCCCTCCTGAGGGTCACAGAGTAGAGAGGAGATGCGGTGGTTGTTCCTCATGCAGCGGATGTTAGTGTCTCTCCAAAGAGGGAAAATCTGTCTGATCACAGTCATCCGACCCAGAGAGCTGTGCACCAGCTCCATGATCTCAGTATCACTCACCTCCTACACACACACACACACACACACACAGAAACACACTTTGTTTTAACCTAAAAAAGCAATAAGTCATGAAGTAGAAAGCTGTACAATGAGTAAATTGAGTAAAAACACATTTTACAACTAAGGGTACAGTACACTGTCAGACAAAAAGGTTTCAGTACATTATTTGAAAGAAGGTCCTTTAAAGGTTCTTTGGTAAATGCAGTGGCATTATTAAGAACCTCAAGCAAGAAACTATTCTTTAGATCGTTAGAGAATGTATATATGATTCAGTCTAACAGTAAACTACTGTTTTATTTAATTACAGAAATTTGTCGTGGACTGAAAAGCATTATGGGTATCTTCACTGTAATTATATCACCCCCATGTGAGCATTTCCTAAGTACAGTAACTTATTGCTAATAGAAAATGATGCTAGGAGACTGGCTGGTCAGCAGAAAACACTTGGAGTTTGACTTGTGTTTGCACTCTAATTTATTTTTGCTCAAAATGTGTCCACAAAAAGGTACTTTGTTTATAAGAGTGTATTGATAGAGTCTCTGAAGTTCTTCTATTTTATTTTCATTAATGTTTATAGCAGTTTTAACAGCATGGCCTTGACATTGCTCAAGTCTATACAAGGACGTTTATGTTGACAAGCTTGAATATGGGTGCATGGGGTTCAAAGAGCAGAGCTGAGAGCTGTAGCTCTGGAGATACTGAAAACAGGTGGAGTGGAGTGTTGCCTTTATCAATAGCTCCCCAGTCCAAATGCACATGTTGGTAAGTGAACTGGCTACTCAAAAGTGTCCATAGGTGTGAGTGAGTATGTGTTGCCCTGTGAAGTTCTGGCACCCCCTCCAGGGTGTGTTCTCGCCTTGCACATGGTGATTCCAGATAGGTTCCGGACACAACACAAGCCTGAACTGGACAAGTGGTTACAGAAAATTAATAGCATATTTTTGAAAAACAAGTCAGGTAGCAGCAAAAGGGGCTACTCTATTGTTATCATATTCAGCTCCAGTTTCCTCCAGTCAAAAAACACATGCTGGTAGGAGGATTGGTGATACAAAAGTGTCCATGCGTGTGAGTGTATGAGGAGTGACTCTTTGATTGTGTGGTGCCCTGTGATGGACCAGTGCCCCACTGAGGGTGGGTTCCTGCCTTGAGCCTGATGATTTCCAAGACTCTCAACAGGAAGAAGCGGTTACAGAAAACAAACGACTAGATGAAGGAGATTGTTGTTAATAATCTTGTAAAAATACAGAGAAATACCTTCAAAAAGATACAACTGAGTATTAAAGAAGTTGTCTGGCAAAACAATCAAATATACATGACTTTCATTTTCCTACTTCCTTTAACTACTTCATCTTACTAATTTCCTTTCTTTTAAATAGGTTTGTATGAAATTAAAACTTAAAAATCTACAGCCAAAAAATATATATAATTTGTGTGTGTGTGTGTGTGAAGGCTTGTGAAGGCCAGGTAACCTATAATCATGCCCCACTTTTCTTCTGCTGAACTAAACCTGTGTTCTGTGCAGTACCAGTCAAATGTTTAGACACACCCACTCAGGGAGGATTTCTTTAGTTTTTGGCCATTTTCCACATGTACAGTATCAGTCAGAAGTTTGGACATCTCATTTAGTGGTTTTTCTTTGTTTTTTTATTATTTTCTACATTGTAAATAAATACGGAAGACATAAAAACGGTGAGGGAACACATGGAAGTCTGTAGGAATCAAAAAAAGTGTTCAACAAACCAGAATATCTTTTATATTTTAGATTCAAAGTAGCCACCTTTTGCTTTGATGGCAGCTTGGCACACTCTTGGCGTTCTCTCAGTCACCTTCATAAGGTCGGCACCTGGAATAATTTTCGGTGAACAACCGTGGCCTCGTCTAGAGTTAATTTGTAGAACTGCTCGCCTTCTTAATGTGTTTGAGACCATAATGTGGGTTGTGCAGAGGCAGGACGGGTACACAGTTCTATACACCTATTCCACCAATGAATAATGAGAAGAAAACTTTTGACTGGCACTGTACATATTTTATGTTTGAACACAGAAGGATTTGTATAGATGTCATTCTGTATTAGTTGTATTGCTGGAATGCACCATGTGTTGTGGGAGGATATATTATACAAACCGGATTCCAAAAAAGTTGGGACACTAAACAAATCATGCATAAAAACTGAATGCAATAATGTGGAGATGGCAAATGTCAATATTTTATTTGTAATAGGACATAGATGACTGATCAAAAGTTTAATCTGAGTAAATGTAACATTTTAATGGAAAAACATGTTGATTCAAAATTTCACAGTGTCAACAAATCCCCAAAAAGTTAGGAAAAGTAGCAATAAGTGGCTGGAAAAAGGAAATTGAGCATATAATGAACAGCTGGAAGACCGATTAAGACTAATTAGGTCAATTGACAACATGATTGGGTATAAAAAGAGCTTCTCAGAGTGTCAGTGTCTCTCTGAAGCCAAGACGGTAAGAGGATCACCAATTCCACCATTGTTGCGCAGAAAGATAGTGCAGCAATACTAGAATGGTGTTACCCAGCGTAAAATAGCAAAGACTTTTAAGTTATCATCATCAACCGTGCATAACATCATCAAAAGATTCAGAGAATCTGGAACAATTGCTGTGCGTAAGGGTCAAGGCCGTAAAACTCTACTGGATGCTCGTGATCTCCGGGCCCTTAAATGTCACTGCACCTCAAACAGGAATGCCATTGTCAAGGAAATTACAGAATGGGCTCAGGAATACTTCCAGAAAGCTTTGTCAGTGAACACAATCCACCATGCCATCCACCATTGCCAGCTGAAATTCTACAGTGCAAAGAGGAAGCCATTTCTAAGCAAGCTCCACAAGCTCAGACATTTGCACTGGGACAGGGGTCTTTTAAAATGGAATGTGGCAAAATGAAAGACGGACGCCAAGTCATCCAGACCAGAGAGGACAAGGATAACCCAAGTTGTTATCAACGCTCCGTTCAGAAGCCTGTGTCACTGATGGTATGGGGTTGCATGAGTGCTTGTGGCATGGGCAGCTTGCATGTCTGGAAAGGCACCATTAATGCAGAGAACTATGTTCAGGTTCTAGAACAACATGTGCTCCCATCTAGACGTTATCTCTTTCAGGGAAGACCCTGCATTTTTCAACAAGATAATGCCAGACCACATTCTGCAGCAATCACAACATCATGGCTACGTAGGAGAAGGATCCGGGTACTGAAATGGCAGCCTGCAGTCCAGATCTTTCACCTATAGAGAACATTTGGTGCATCATAAAGAGGAAGGTGCGACAAAGAAGGCCCAAGACGAACAGTTAGAGGCCTGCATTAGACTGCATTAGACTGCATTAATGGGAGAGCATTCCTATTTCTAAACTTGAGAAACTGGTCTCCTCTGTCCCCAGACGTCTGAGTGTTGTAAGAAGAAGGGGGGATGCCACACAGTGGTTAAAAAATGGCCTTGTCCCAACTTTTTTGGGATTTGTTGATGCCATGAAATTTTGAAACAACATATTTTTTCCCTTAAAATGATACATTCTCTCAGTTTAAACTTTTGATCTGTGATTTGTGTTCTATTCTGAATAAAATATTAGATGTTGGCACCTCCACATCATTGCATTCAGTTTTTATTCACAATTTGTTTAGTGTCCCAACTTTTTTGGAATCTGGTTTATAAAACATTTCCTAAAATTGATACATATTTGATGATTTGTAGTAAATATTTTTACTTGAATGTGTGTCTTGATTGTGTTTTTATAGATAAATCTAATTGATCATATTTTGCCCTGTATCTGTTCTGAGCATTCAGCATACATTTGAATGAATCACATTTTTTGTTTCTTTTTAATCATCACTGTGGAATATGTTCAAGTCAGAAAATGAACATAAATATATGTACTGTCACTTGGAAAATCAACAAAACCCAGCCTTTAACCAGTGGAGTCTACAATTCTGTACTGGACAGTTATAATCTGCAACAAGTGTATTATGGTTTTAAAGACACTCATATTATGTAGAGCTGTGAAAGGTTTGCAGAATAACAATCCTGCATTAATCTGACATGAAGAGGTCTGTATGGTCAGATCCTGAGGGAAAAAGATCGATGAAGAACAGAGAGTCAGAGCAAAGGGTCAGTGTCTCTGCACAGAATAAACATTTCATTCACACACATATTCAAAGAGCATTCACACACACTCTCAGACACCACACATATACCAGGAAAGGTCACGTCTCTACAAGCTGGGTCAGTAAGGGTCAGGGCAGTGGGCATGTTGTCTTTTCCTCTATTGTCCTTTGACTGTCTCAAATTTGTTACGTCTTAATCATTTATCCGTTCTGAGTCCAGAGTTCTAAGCATCTCTCTCTCTCTCTTTCTCTCTCGTGTCTATATTTTATTTTTCTTTCTGTCTTGACAATATAGATGTGCAATATATATTGCACAAAAATATATAGAAAGACATCAAGGAAACAATGGTGAAAATCGCTTGACTAAGTAAAATTTTGAAGTCTGTAGAATCTCTAAAATTGTAGGAAAAATGTTCTTAATTAAGTTTATTGATTAAGTCTGAAATACTATTAATACATACAAGTGAATAAATTCAACAAGTGGCTCACTGGCTTTAAAAAAAACATATTTTGAAGCCAACCAAACCAACTGCTAAAGAGAAACTTTAAAAACTGATTTAATAAAAGACTCGTCAAACCAAGTACTTTCATCTACAACACTGCCCTATATGCATAGTTTCTAAGCTGTGAGCAAAGAAAATTTTCTTTTCCTCAGGCATATGTATTTAAAAGTAGAACAAATAATATGTGGGAGGACTGTGAAAAGACGAAGGCATGACATAGACAAAATTAATACACTTCTGCTCTCTTTTACAAGTTTGAGCAGCACATGTCGGACCAAGGCATTTAGTGGAGAACTGCTTCTATAATTTCTATCGAAAAGCAGGAACTTAAGGTCAGTATGCTCAAAGTGTGGGCTGAAAGGGTACAAAGCTTGCCCCATAGCAATGTTCCAACGTCTAGTGTGAAACCTTCTCAGAATAGCACATATTGTTTCTGGGGCCCTTCATTTCAGAAAAAAATGTTGACTGAGCAGGTGTCTGCAAATGTTTGGCTGATTTTCTCAGTAAACAAAGAGGCTACATTTTTTTACTCTAGATTGTATCTTGTTGATCATCGTAGAGTTTCTAATTCCAGTCCTAAATGATTAATAACTCTGACTGAATGCTGTATCACAGATAATTCATGTGTCAGAGGAAGCTGTTGTGATTAATGAATTTGGAGAATGTTATGCTCCTGGGTTTCAACTGGGAAGAACCATCTTGTTTTGTGTGTGCGTGTGTGTGTGTGTGTGTCTGTTTGTTTTGTTTTGTTCTTGGAGGTTTGGATGTGTTCTAACTGATGCAGACTCAAACCTTTTTTTAATGTTATGCACCTCATGGGAATGGCTTGTAAACTCACTCCCTCATAGGTACTTACTCATAATACACACTGCCTCACTCACTAATATACATACTTACATACATCATTCATTCATTCACTCAGTCACGCACTTTCACAGATGCATACTTACTCACATACACACATAACCAACCTTCACTCAATTGCTTGGAATTCTCACATTAAGGGATTGCACCACAAGGGAGTACTATTCAGTGCTTTATGTTACAGACATTAGACAGTGTAATGGTGTTTTGTGTTGTAACCCTTACATGTTTAGGTCAGTGTGATTTTATAGTTAATGACAGATAAATAAAGACAATGTGCCTGATATGTGGCCTACAAAATATATATCCTATTAGGTAAAATCATGTCAGCTGTAGTTGCTTTATCATATAATTCACATTCTGAAGCAGCTGCACATATATAATAAGATTATTCATTCATTGTCTGTTACTGCTTTTCCATTTCAGGTTCCTGGTGAGTCCCAAGCCTAGTCGGAATCAGAAGGAGGATACATATTGCTTTGGACACTTTTGAGTAGCCAATTGACCTACCAATCAGGCTCACGCTAGACATCATGGTATTATGTATGCTTTATGACTTCTCATGAATACATTTATAAATCATAATGAATAAATGTCTCATAGGATATCTTAACAAAACAGGACTTCTTTACTTCAAGCCTATGTTACTGCTTTCAGGAAACAGGCTGATGAACTGTAGTATCATGTCATTGACCTTAAATACTAGGATGGATATCCTGGCTTGGGTTATGAGAGATGGGGGAAATAACGAGTTCTTGAGTTAACTCATTTGATTATGAAGTTCTTGAGCAGTGGATAATAAACCTCCAGAGTCTCTCCACACGTCCATGTCCAGATCTGCCCTTGGTCTGTGGAGAGTACGAATATTAACGGCTCTCATTTTACAGTCAAGTCACAAGACGAAAACGAGCTGAGACTGAGATGAAGGGATAATTCATGAATGTAGAGTTTCACAGTGGTGTCAATGCATAATTAGATGACAGTAATAAGATTCCAGTCAGGTCTGGTCTCAGAGTAAAATCCTACTGCTCAATTGTTGCTTGTTGATGTCTCAAGAGACCAAATAGTAATTCTCCTAGAATTCCCACGAGAAGCATCATCAGCATGACACGTGAACTTTCTGAGCTTATATTAAAAAATAAAATAAAATAAGTTATTTACAGCATCAACAAACTCCAAAGATTTTGACTCCTATCATTTTATATATCTTATATGTAAAATGTAGAAGAGTAGATGTAGTGTACTGCAGTTATATGTGTAGGGGCACTAAATTGTAGAGTAGTACACAGTAAAACTGCAGAGTAGTACACAAAGTTTTCAAAAAAACAGGGCATTCTCGACAGAGGTCCTTCATAAAAAAAGTGTCTCTGGTTTCAGAAACAAATCTGTATGTCCTGTTTTTATTTGAAACCTATACAGTTACAGTACAATACAACTTTATTTATAAGGATCTACTACAGTGTCTGTTGTTTTACTTTCATTATATCGCTCTCATCACTAAGAGAATATTCTTCTTTGCTGCTTTGCTATTCACAAATTCAAAGCATGAGCATCGCTGTTCAATAAGCACTTGGCATTTACCACAGCGTTAGGTTCACTAGACCTCTAAAAACCAGAGGAGAATGTAGAGGAGAGATAGAGAGAAGGAAAAAAGACGGAGGAGTATAAATGAGAGAGAGAGAGAATATGGCTTTTGTTTGTAGCTCTCTGGGGTAGAGGAACATGTCTGTGTGTCAAATTCAGTGTTTATATTTGTATTGATATCAAAGAATTGCCTCTCATCACTAGATCATTTGCAATGAAATGATGGAGAGAGGCTGTGATATACAAGTCCAATTAATTTTCCTCTCCCAGTGTACTATTATTGGAATCGTGTGTCAGTCTATTTTGTGTGAATCTGACCAACAGACATTGGGAAATTCACTAAGGACTCACCTGCAGACCCTTCATTGTCTGTTCATCTGAGAAACATCGGAAATGGCAAGCAAAAGTTTTATAGCTGTTGAATCTGCTGCAGAGGTATTGGAAAGTATGGACGAAGATAACAGAACTTTAGAGCCCGAGGGGTTTGATTATATGATGCACGTTTAAATGCAAAGTTAAGAAGGCATTTAAAAAAAATCACACAAACACAAAAAAGTGCCCGTATGCCCCAGAGGATTAAAGCTGCTGTTAATGTGAAATACTGAAATCTGCCATTGTATGTCTACAGTAGCAGTGACTTTTAATAAATTTATTTATTTCCAGAATTTATTGGTTCACAGGTCAGCAACTGCCAATATAACACCTGTTTTACTGGGACTGTAATACAGAGAAATCCATGGAAGACCACAACGATAACCATCATTCTCATTTTTAAAATACTGCTGATACACATTGATACTCATAAACTCTTGTGTGTTAATGGAATACAGAGTGGGTGGCAGTGGGAACCAGCAGTTTCTATGAAAAAAGTTTAGTTTCAATTAGATTTCTGTCTCTTGCTGGCATAGAAATGTGTGTAAAACTGTGATTTACACTGGAATAATGATTGCTTGGTGGGTCTGCAGAGAAGACTAATCATGTGTGTCATGGCATTAAGCATTACCATCCTTCTGGGAGAGCTGCACATTGGTATAAATTGGCATATTTTATGTAAAACCACCCTCTTTACCACACTGAGACCTCCATCTGTGACCCCTGGTAAAATTAGGGTTTAACCCATGGGTCGAAGAGGGAGTGTGTGTGTGTACTAGTTATATAGACAACCATTTTTCCCTGTCAGCAGAACAAGTAAATAATATATAGACTTAAGTGTGTTAGTTTAATATAGTAACAAACAGCTTTCTGTCATTCTTTATTTTGTATCAATTTTTTGTACAAAATAAAGTGTGCCCCTGTAAAATTGAAGCACACTTTCCTACATTGGGTGGGTGGGGTGTGGGAGGGTCCTGCAATGATGGTCCTGCTGGGAAACCAGTGTAAATGAGTGTTTTGCTTGAACAACTTCTATTAAGAGATAAAGAATGATCTCATCTTACCTCATTTGCATAAACCCAGTGACTATCTTTGGATGCCAGGTTGGTTTCTACAGCCTGAGAGAGAGAGAGAGAGAGAGAGAGAGAGAGAGAGAGATGACATTAATATTTAACTCTAATCATTGGACGTAAATTTATTGCAGGTTGACAACAAAGCATTGCATAATTCAATAATAATTATTTATCACTCATAGCTCATTGAAAAAAATGCATTTGTAAGTACAAAACAAGGTTAATAACATCAATACTCTATGGCCAAATATTTTTAGACACCTGCTTGTACAGCATTGCTTCTGAAAGTATATTCATCAGGTGTTTTTCCCCTCTTTACAGCAGTAACTGTCTTTACTCTTAGGAGGGCCTAGACATTAGACATTGGAAGATATGAGGATTTGGTGGAACTTAGCCACATAAACATTAGCGACGTTGAATGATTAGTTCTGGCTCACTCCGTATTATTGAAGCTCAATTACTCCAGAGAACATCAATCCACTGCTCCACAGCCCAATGCCAGGGGGCTTTATACCTCACCAGTTGACACTTATTATAAGGCATGGTGATAGGTGTGGTGACTTTGACTTTGTTGTGACCTGGGAAATGTATGTTACTCCATTATATAATTGTAAATATAATTCATTTAAGCATACAGCAAAAAAAAAAAAAAAAAAAAAAAAAAAAAATCTTTTCTCAAGATAAATAAATAAAAAATTAAAAATGCTCTGAACCTCACATTCCCCTTGCAAACAGACCTTTCAAAACATGAGTTCCAGAGGAAATTCATATAAAAACTAACAGGCAAAACAACAAACAAAGCCTCTCACCTCCAACTGTGCTTCTTACTTTCCAGCTGTTCAGCAATGTTTGTGTAAGTTATTTATCTCAATGTCCTCATGTTCCACTCGCACACGCTCCCAGCATCCATCACACACACATACGCACTACCAGAATCCATCACACATTCTCACACATGCACTTCTCTAACTAGGGTCAGATTTATGTGCATTTATTTGTCACATCTTTCACATACTGCCTTTCTGTTTGTATTTATTTTGCTCCTAATGACCCCACTCCCTGCAGAGAGAGATAACCTAATAATCCTGCCGCCCTAATGTATATAGACATTTATACATATATCAGTGTCGCTGAGAATAAACAGGAAAAATTGCATGTGAAGTTTATTGGTTTCTTTATAAATGTCTTGCAAATGTTGATATAAATAATCTCTAACTATCCCTGTGGTTTTGCTTTCATGCACAATTAATCCAAATCCATGAAACATACAACATACAATGAGGTGTACATAGTGTTTATGACCTCTTTAGAAAATTGCTCAATTAAACAGAAATTTTTTTAACTTTCTACACGAATCTAAGCTCACCATGGGCATTATTAAGTGTTGGCAAAAGAGGTATAAGGCCCTCAGAGTGATGGAACTCAATGAAATACCCTTCACATGACCGACCAGAGTTTTTTTCCCCTCAGCTCTCACAATCACCTTACACTTTACTCCCCTCAGCTCTCACAATCACCTGAGTTTATTCTCCTCAGCTCACAATCACCTCAGGGTTTTCTCCCCTCAACTCACAATCACCTCAGAGTTTACTCCCCTCAGCTCACAATCACATCAGAGTGTACTCTCCTCAGCTCACAATCACCTCAGAGTGTACTCCCCTCAGCTCACAATCACCTCAGAGTTTACTCCCCTCAGCTCACAATCACCTCAGAGTGTACTCCCCTCAGCTCACAATCACCCCAGAGCTTACTCCCCTCAGCTCACAATCACCTCAGAGTTTACTCCCCTCAGCTCACAATCACCTCAGAGTTTACTCCTGTCACCTCACAATCATCTCAGAGTTTACTCCCCTCAGCTCACAATCATCTCAGAGTTTACTCCCCTCAGCTCACAATCATCTCAGAGTTTACTCCACTCAGCTCACAATCACCTCAGAGTGTACTCCCCTCAGCTCACAATCACCTCAGAGTTTACTTCTCTCAGCTCACTGCAGTAAGTACACTGCAGCTTCTGAAAGCAAGCATCTAGGGACTTCAGTGCATAATAGGTGAAAATTAGGTTCCAGTTCAGGCACATTGTTTGGCAGGATGACAGGTCAGATTGATTTTTTTACTACAGGCAGGGTAGAGAAGACTCCAGAGGTTTAGAAATAGTCTGCAAAGTGTAGGACCTACAACTTGCCATTATTCACAAGTAGCAGTCCAAGGGTTTTATGAATTTTAACACAGGAATTGTATACATGCAAATGATAAATCCAGGACAGAGGCTATGGTATTGAAAATCTGTAAAACTGGGACTGGGAGCAGGCTGGACAGACACGGATCAAAAATATTTCACAAGTTTCTTAAATGTTTAGGATCCAAAGAATAAACCACAAATTGTAACTAGTTGTTAGTGTGACTTTTGATCGTCGACTCCTACTATCACAATTTACAGTGGATTCTATGTTGGTTTTCTTTTCCTTTAAAAAAAAAAAAAAAAATATATATATATATATATATATATATATATATATATATATATATATATTATTACTTTACAATTAATTAATTTATTTACTTATTTTTGTAAAAAAAACACTAGTAAGCACTTTTAGGCATCTTCCAAACTAACGCCCTGCCCTGTTGCCTCAGTAGCTGAGGATGCACCCAAAGCAATCCTTAAATATTCATATCAGAATAAAGTGCATTATTAGAAAGCATATTTCATTTCAGAATTTCAGTTTACTTGTCAGAAGTGGACATAATACGATATTAAATGCTGCCCGTGTAGAGAGGAATGAACTTGGAATAGGGATGCACTCAGGGTATTTATCCAGTTGACAGATTCTCAGGGCTTGTTTGTGCTTAAAGCAAAAGCACAGTAAATATTCAGATTTGAGAATTTTATCCAATTCCAGTGATTGAAAGGTACATGTATTTCTATAATAACCCACTGCAAAACAAGTGAGGGGCTAGCTGCAGGTGTTTAAGGACTTTCCCCTTTGTCTTATTATGTCCGTACTGCCTTTTTGATTTATTAATGTATTTATTTTCTAAAAACTTGCCAGAGGCACTTCCCTCATCAGAAAGCCCTTTCAGCGGCTCTTTCAGTTTGCGTCCAATCAGTTAAGTGTTATTTGCCAAACTCGGTTAAGTGTTATTTGCCAAAAAGTAAGTAATGTTTTCTTCAGTTATCTTATGTTTTTGCAGATCTTTATTAGCTATCATTTGTCAGCCATCCAACCCAACTATCACAACTACAATGCTAGCCATCTAGCAGGTCTATTATATATATATCCTACATCACTATAGGATGAAGAATACCAATAAGGTCAGGAGGAATGTACTAAACATTTGAGTTGAAGCTGAAGTAACACTGATAACACTGTGCAGATCACATTGATTCTATAAAGTATACAAGATGCTTTAAAGACATCCATTACAAGACTGTCATCCAGTCTGTCCTGGCTCCCAGATGTTTGCATTACTGTGTTTATGTTTCCCAGGTATCAGCACTTATCTTAGTCAGGTGTTGTTATGTTTGTTTTATATTTCTTTACAAATGAAATGGCTTTAGAAGTGGGAAACATCTGGAGTAAACATCAGCAGAGTCACTTCCAACAGGGCCATGCTCGTCAGTTCATCTGTCTCAATACATCTGGTAAAGGACATTCTATTTACAAGGAAACAATACGAGCTAAACCTGAACAGAAGGCCTGGGACCAGATGTTCTTTTAGAATGGTATTAATCTTAAACTGAAATACTGTTCCTTTAATGTTGATTTTATAAGATGTACACATTATTTACATATTAAAAGAGCTCAGAAGGTTCGTCTTAAATAATGTGTCTTGACCACTAAGCTGTGGACCCTATGGTTGTCTGTTAACTTTTACGTAGGTGGGGAATGATGTGTTCCTTATTGTAAGACAATTAAATGAAAATGGAAGACTTATTATAAACGTTTCATTCAGAGGCCCCATCGCCAGTTTATTGAAAGCTTGGGTTCCACGTCAGTCTAATAAAATAAAATTAAACAAAATGAAAAAGCAGCACATAACGATAGGAGATTTTCTTCTTTTTTTACACATATGAACAGAACCTATGCTCCTTATGCGGGGGATGTTTTCTTCCATCCCTTGGGTTTATAATAACCCATGCTAAATTTCCTTAATTTTGACTATTTACTTTCTTAATAAAATAAACAATATTCTAAAATTAATATTATATATATATTCATATATATAATACGAAATTTGAAAACATGTTTATGACAGAGTTATTCAATTTTCTTTGCTAATTTAAAATCCACCTACAATTATTTTACAGTTGGAATATTTCTGGCATGGAATAATCTAAAGTATTGCTACAAAACACTAGGGTTCAGTTCCCTGCTCAGGTTAACAGTGCTGTCTCTGCTTGCCTCTGTACCATCATTAAGATTGTGTATGGCTGCGGAGAAGAGCATTTACCAAGGAATATAAGGGATATAAATGTAAATTTAAAATAATTTCAAATGCCAGTCATCATTAATAAAGCCCTTCAGCATTGGCACAAAGCAACCCTTTTAGTAGAAATGAATTGTTAGACTTAGAAACATTTGTTTCCATGGGCCTACATGCATTCTCGTGACATCAAGTTGGTTCCAAATGTGCCATTAACATGTGTCAGTCATAAAAGTGTCTGTCAAATGATCTTAGGCACAATCTCCAGCAGAAAAGTCCAGGTATAGTGTCATGGCAGGATCAGGATCATGACTGAAATGAGTCATTGTTTAGACAGGAACCACACCACATGCCCACGTGAGCAGCATTTAATGTGAGCAGCATTCAGCTTGAATATCAATCAATTGAAGACTTCTCTGGTGTGGGGTGGGCTCCTGTGTCTCCAAGCCCAGTCCCAACCCTGTGAGCTTTACTTTGCTTAGAAGAAATGTATGTCTTAAAATGAACTGTATGTGCTATTGCACAGAAATGTGAGCAGTTTTTATTACATCACTGACTGAGGGTTTTGTTCAAATCTGAGACATATTGAAAGAGTGAAAGAGAGTAAGTGAGAGAACGTAGTGTGAGAAAGTGTGTGTGTGAGAGAGAGAGAGAGAGAGAGAGAGAGAGAGCCAGAGAAAGTAGTGTGAGAGAGAGAGAAATAGAGAGAGACAGGGAGAGAGAGAGAGAGGATCAGATAAAGGTCCAAAGAGTTTGTGTGTGAGGATGAAATTAAATCATAATAAATGTCTCTCCAGGGACTCAGTTCAGACCTGATTGTTTTTATAAGATACAATAAATAAATAAATAAAAATAACTGCTCCCACATGGCAATAATGAAAAGTTTGAAAAACTCCCCCATAATCCAGTTCCCACTGGAAGAGGTTGCACACCATAAATAAATAAAAGTAAAATAAAATAAAATGGACTGCAGTGTGTTCACAGCTTTACGTTTACAGCACCCTAAAATCTGAGAGGGAAAAATCACTTGAAGCATATGTTCTGGCACTTAATAGTTCATAGAAATTGGTTTCTAGAGCTTGGTTTAGACTGTGCAATATCACTTTGGTTAAAACTTTCAATAAATCGTGTATTCATTACGATTAATAAGATGTTAATGAGGCATAAAATAAGCACCAGAAGTTATAATGTCAGGTGCCAAGAAGCATGATGGCATCCTTTGGTCAGAACATTTGTAAACAATGTAGCGAAGGGTCTAAGTTTGAATATGGACAGTAGGAACTTGTCAATACCAATAATTTGGAAGGACAAAATTGCCCCTAATAATATTTCAGCAAACTCATTCGCATTATCTTTGGAGTGAAGTCATATTAGATCATCGTAATGTGCCCTGCTAGAGGCTACGTCTCCAAGACGACCAATTTAGGCAAGCTGGTTTTTGACTGGCTGAAAGGAAGGAAGCTCTCTGAAGGCTCACCTCACCTGCAAATGTCATACTTTCTGCCAGACGTAGGTGGTGAGAGCTGATCAGTGTGCTGACAATGGTAAGTTATCAGGGCTGTCAGTTCACACCTCAAGCATGGACAAAAAAATGTGGCTGTTCATATTACTTCCTCCTTTTCCTCTACTGCCTGCACTGCACAGGACATAAAATTTTGAAACTAGTTGATCAGACAAGTAGAATCAGGTATGTTCCTACCTAATTAGAATGAAAACCTGCAGCAACACCGGCCCTTTGTGGATAAGATTGGTGACCCATGCTCTAGACATTCTGCGGTGTACACAGACCCACGGAGAAGAGGTGGTGCTGTTGATGTGTGGGGTGGGGGATGCTTGGTTATAATTCAGTATAACAAGGTTCTGCATTATTGCGATATTGTAATGCATCATGAAACCTGGCTTTGTGAAGGCATACATTCTTGCTTTGTTAACAATTCAGAGTTTTGGATCAGGCATGTGTCATACCTTATAATGTCTAACACATGCCCTGTGAAAAATTCTGAATACTGGATTCACAGGAGGTGATTTCTTAGATATGATATTTCAAATCTCTGACTAGAACATGTGGTTCTCTTCTGCCAGCTTTCCAAGAGCAGACTACAGGATCAGCTTTGGAATTTTATGATTTTCACACCATTGCAACTATAATAAATGGCAGGAAGATTGATGGTTGACTGAAGGAAGGTGTTTATATGGTCATTATTCTCTCCAGATAATTCTCCTAGCACTGAGAAATACATCCTTGGTTCTAAGAAGCCTGTTTACAGTCTTAAGCTTGAATGATGAGATTTTAAAATTAATGAGGCCTCATAATTCTGGTGTACCTTGTCAGGTATGGAGTAAAAATTGCAATATCCAGGTTCATGGCTTGCAAAGACCTGCTAAATGCCGAGAAAATGTGCAGTGACACCGGCTAATTGGAAATGTTTTGTGTCTGAAAATCAAATTCACCTCCAGTCAAGGCCAACAGAGCAATTTAGAGAGAAATGCAGGATGTTTATCCCAACTGAAACCAGACTTCAATGTGGATTCAGTTTCAGCTGACTGATTTCAATTTTAGTTCCAACCCATACAGCTAAAGAGCAGACATTTAACTGGAGTTGTAACTGAGTTCACATTTTAAGCATTTTTCCCTTTTTAATTCAATGATTAATTGAAATCTGAAAAAAACAAAAAACAAACAAACAAACAAAAAACACTTTTGAATAAAATGTGATAATGAAACATTTATGAGAAACAAAGCCTCAGTCTGAATTAGGGACACAGACAAAGACTGCGCTTGTTTGACTGAGTGCCATTTTACAATCATTATTCAATCAAAAACATTTATTTATTTATTTATTTATTTATTTTCTTACTTATTTATTTATTAACGTTCTCTACACTAATCCTACCTTCCTGTAACACATATGGCCAGTGTGATTGGCTGTACCTCTGCTGCTTTCATGTGAGACTCTGTGGCTATGTTTGGTTGTTAGCAGCATCAAAACTGGAAGAAAACTTTCCAATCATATACAAGGCTTACTGTGCAAGACTCAGGTGCAACGTGGATGACACGTGGGTGAGGATGGCAGCAAAAAAGAAAAAGTTGGACATAAGGAGCTATTTTTCAAAGACACATGTAAGTCTCTTAAAGTCAAGTTTGTTAATGAAATTAATCCATCACATAAACGTTAATGGCATTGCTAGGCTTTGGCGCACCACATACAGCAGACTAAAATAGTCTGTAGCTATGAATAACATGGTTTGGAAATAGGGGACGAGGGTAGATTCATAGGTCCCCACCAATGGCAAAGCAAGAGCAAATCTACACCCTTGTGTTACACAATAAATGAACACAAGTTTATCAAAGAATTGACCAACAGACACATACCAAAATGATTAAATTCAATTTGAAATAAATGTGGTTCCATTAGCAGTTCTTCAAGTGAAAAATATTTTTCCTTCTCCAGGTAAAAACTTACCATTTTGAAGATTCAAGATTTTGCTCTGATAGCAACAAAATCTCTGCTTTCCACTTGCATACTCTAAATAAAACTCAAACAATATGTTAATCTGATGGACAGAAATATATGCCACTGTAACAAGGTGGGTGGAGTGGTGCTACAGGAGGTGTGAAATTTAAAATCAGCTGCTGCAACATTAACCTGAACCCACTTTGGCCTAAAAGGCTGCTTGTAAAACCGCCTCCTCGGACCTGCTCTTATTACACATACGAGTACAACATGGTATTTTCCTCACTTCGAGCAGTGCACAATTTCCATAACAGGATATCATCCTACTAAAACAAATCTCCCAATTACTAACTAAATACAACTCATATTGTCACATTTAAATATGAATCTGATGGTTTACCTTTTACTTTGCATAAAAATGGTCACTTTTACTATGCATAATATGGGCGGCACGGTGGCACAGCAAGTAGTGTTGCAGTCACACAGCACCAGGGACCAGGAGATGGGTTAGAGCCCTGCTCCGGGTAACAGTGTATGAGGATTTTGGTATGTTCTCCCTGTGTCCACGTGGGTTTCCTCTGGGTGCTCCTATGGTCCAAAACACATGGGTAGGTGGATCACATTGTAGTGCCAGTCCCAAAGCCCGGATAAATAGGGAGGGTTGTATCAGGAAGGGTATCCTGTTTAAAACCTGTGCTCGATGGTGTGGACCATGGTTGATCCACTGTGGCGACCCCAGATGGGAGCAACCGAAGTAATTTAGGAGCTTTCAATTGGGCCATTCATCATGAAACTTTCACACAGTGTGAAGGACATCTGCTGTGTTCAAATGTTGTAGTAAACTAAAAATTCACAGGGTGACAGAAAACTGGTATTGGGATTATGTGTTTTAAAAAGACATTTAACCATGAACCCCCAGCATCTGAACATGCTACAGACAGAAATTCCACCCAGAACTAAATAAAGCTTGAAATTTAACCAGTTCTGTGACGTTTTTGTTGTTTAAATGTTATTGATTTGTTTTTGCTCACAAGAAGATTCAAATTCCATTAGGATTGAGCAGAAGGAGCTTCATGCGTATCTTAGCCAATTTAGGAATTTTTATTTTAATTCAGCAACACTCAATGCCAAACCCTAGGCTTAAAAGAAACTTCAGACCTCCGAAACCTGAAACACTGTGGAACTCAACAAGGTCAGGTCCCAATGTGCAGCCTAGAAGAGACATGCCATTGGTTCGCCAACAGATGCAAATCCAGTGATGGAGAATGCCTCAGGCTCCTTCAGAGTGGTTGCCCCACTATGTCGAAGCATTCTGACCAAAGGCATATGAAGGGAAAGTGTCTGACTTGCTACCATAATGTGCCCATACCAACAGCTCTGGAACATTTTGTGATCTGCACATCGGGGGAGTCCCCATCTCAAACCATCCCAACATCAACACCATGAAGGAAGGAAAATCTAATTTGTTCATGTCTTAGCTCAAAGGGTGGTGTCAGTATAATACCTGGAATACATTTAACATGCAGAGAGATTTGAGAGTTCAGGTTGTTATCATACAAAAAATCCCCTCCTAATAATAACCTTCCCTCCTCGACCTCATGTAACATGCAAACTAATTCATTTAATCTAAAAGTGTAATCAACCTTATCAATGCAACCAATCCCTGGTATTGTGCATCTTTGTGTGTGTGTAATTTCAGATTTTGGGTCAAGTTCAATTTTAGAGCCAAGAAGTCTTTCAGGGTCAATTAAAAAAAAACTAATGAAATTATGATTTAATATTGTAAATTATTTTGGCCACATTATGATGTTTCATTGGTTGCTCATTTGTATTGTGTTTGTGTTCTTGCTTTACTGTCATTAAGATTTTGTTATTTATTTACTCTTAAATTCTTCAGTAAGTTAATAATGTTGGACAGGAAAATTAGATTTTATACAACATTCATCATCACAATGCCACCCCCCACCAAAAAATTAAAGAGATTAATTATGGATTAAAACTATTCAGAGGAAATAAGTGGGCAGAGATACATTGTAGACAGAGCTTTGTGAAGAACTGTTCATTTATCTCTCTGTAAAGTGGCAAAACTTTAATGAAAACACTTCCATTTATCCACTCCTCCTCTTGGACACCACAAACAAAAGATGAATGTGCGGGCATCAGAAAGACACCCTGTTTGAGTGTGTTTATATCAAGAAGAAATAGCAGAAATAACAGAGAGGAAATCTATGGCCTTTGCTCACCCACAGTAGACACATGGATACCATGGACTGGAGAGCTATGTTGCCTGGCAACCAAAACTAAATGTTAACAAACAACAGAATGTGGATATAATAACAAAAACATTTTGGGTACACCAACCATATACACACACTTTGTAAGGGGCAGAGTTGTATAAAGCCAAATTTTCAAATCTAAGATGAAGTAAGAAAAAGAGAATGAGTGAAATGTTTTGAGAGAGAGAGAGAGAGAGAGAGAGAGAGAGAGAGAGAGAGAGAGAGAGAGAGAGAGAGAGAGAATTAATGAATGGATGTGTTTTGAATTGATTCCATCCTTTCTACAGAGTATTTCAAATGTTTTTTTATGAATACTGACTGTATTGCTGTTTACAGTGAACCCTTGCATCAGCTGAACTCTTACACATAAATTTAAAAATAATCGAAATATCACAGAAAAATCTTCCCTTCTTCGCAGTCTTCTCAGAATCACATTCATTTTTAATTAAGTTTTTCCCCACTATATTACTGTAAAATATACTTTTTTTTTTTTTTCTTCAGAATTGTTTTTTCTTTTACTCCTTATAGAACTCCATTCTCATGTTCTGTTTCGGTCGTTCCTGTTTTCTACTTTCCTGCCCTGTAATTAAGAATTTGTTGGACCAAACACGAGGAAAGCTTGTGTTTTAGGAGAAGTAACATCTATATTATGCCGATGTCTGGAAATCTGGCTGTAATTACTGGTCATACGGAGGCTAGGAGCTTTCTCAAGGAAAATTCACCACTATCCCCAGCTCAATGGACCATTTAAGGACTCCATCACTCGAGAGACAAGCCATTTTTACATTAGTGGTCTGGGCGCATGTGTGTGTGTGTGTGTGTGTGTGTGGCTCTGTTTATTCTTGTTCTTATAAATAGTGAAATATTTTTAAAAGCCTCAGCAGCCTTAACAAACAAAGGCTGTACATTGCAGTGCATTTACTATGTTTTAAAGCAGACCTAAGACCGCTTCACTAGTGTAAAAATCCATGCTCAGAATTAGGGTTATTAGACATATAAATTAAATTGATGTTTTTTTTTTTGAGGCTTTTCAGTGACACAAAACAAGATAAAGTTTTGATAAGGATTGTTCAAAATCTATGGACACCCCTGAATGAGGTTTGGAGCTCTTTATGAGATCTCAGAGTCGCCGTTTGTGTTTTTCCCTTTCTCTATAAATTATCAAGCCAGTGAGGAGGAGAAGTTCATGGCGGACCGGCTCTCAGTGTTTGGCCGCTGTTCCTGACAGCCAAAAACAAGTTCTCTCTGTTCTCTCCTTTCTCTTACTCTACTTCTTTCATCTCCTTCTCCCTCGTCGATACGTGTGGAAAGCAATCATGTTCCCAGAGAATGAGGATTGATTCACTGGGGCGTTTGGCTCTGGGAGATTTTTATTCTTTTAATTCTTTTTTTTTTTTTTGATCTGTGTCTCACCACCATGACCTTAGATCAACTTCCTGCTCCATGCTGCAAAATAATGATTTATAATATACTGAAATCCACTGAAATCTAGTGTACATATGTAATTTTGTACATTCAGACACAGTTGTAAGGGTATTATAAGATGTATCGGCAGTTTACCTTTTGAGTGACTTAATCTTGTGAAAATGTGAAATGATTGTGAAATAATCTGCCAGTTTAATAAGTCACTCCCACCAGATACAATCACTAACAACTTGTAAATTATTACAAGTAATAATTATACAATTATGTACAAGTAATTGTAGAAATCTATAAATAATTTACGTAATTTTAGAAGATTGTTAGAACATTCAATGGAGTAGTTTTTTTTTTTTTTTTTTTTGCATTGTGGACCTTTGAAATTTTGCAGTTTGCACATAAGCATATACACTTCTCACACTATTTACTGTAATAATAATCACTTTTATATTTAAAAAGACACTCCCAGTGTCTTCATATGCACTTGCTAAATATCAGTGGCGGATGCTGGTCTTTCAAAGAGGGGAAGCTCAATTTCGGCCTACATCATAAAATGTAAAAGAAAATTATCTTTGACCCTGTCGTACCAACAAGGCGTCATTTCCAGGGACTTGACTAGTGTCCTCTCAATGGCCAGCAGAGCTAGGCTGCTTAAATGGCCTTGGCCCATGTGAAGTGTGTCCGCCTGTGAGTGCTTTGTGACGGTGGAGGGGCTCAGCAGCACCCGCTGGACAGAAACTGCGATAGAACTCAGAAAGAGTGATAGAAGTCAGTCTCCAAACAAGCAGCTACAGAAAACCCACCAGAAATAGAAGCTCGATTTGTCACTAGTCGTTTTTAACAAAGAAAATGCCGCTAAGAGGATTAAGAAAGTCTCAGGTTCAACTCAGAACAGAATGTAATCGCTACAGGATCGCTACAGAAAAGGATCGCTGATTCGCTCATTTCGCTGTCAATCAAAAAGGGATTCAGCCTCATACAGATCATCCAATCATCATGCAGAAGCTGAGTGTCCGGGCCAGCCGAGGCCAGCCCACTGCCCCATAGACCCTCAGAGATGCTGAGCGTCCGATGGGCGGGACAAAGCCCAGCATTTATCCAATCACTCGTCTCGTTTCGCTGCACTTCGCTGCTTTGCTATTGAACTCTGTGGACAGCACTGTGAAGCCAGGGGGTATAATTGAGAGGAAAGTCGCATCTTTACCAGTGATAAGAAGCTGATTCTGAACGAAAGTTGAGGGTTGTAGTGCATATTTATTCAATGACATGTACACACAACAGCATATAGTTGATCACTTATTTTTTTTGACATTTTAGGGGAAGCTGAGCTTCCCTTGCAGTCTTAGAACAATCGCCTCTGCTAAATATAGCATACCACATGTACATACTCTTATTTGTTTGTATTTCCTCTATTCTATTTATTCATTGTGTTTTAGACTTGACCTGTTTACTGTTCACAATAAATCGTTTTAAACTTAAATATTCTTACACAAATCTCAGAATGAGGATTATGAAATATTGAATAGATTCAAAATTATTTCACAAGTGATTAGTGCTTATGATTGTCTTCTCTTTCCATTGAGCTGGTACTTAGATAACTGATGGATTATTAGCATGCAATTAAACGCAGTACAACACATATAAGAAGATTATATCCTGTACTGTTATGGCTTTGAGCTCCAACCGACTTTCTTACAAAAGCTGCTGTGTCCAATTTACAGATGAAGCGTTGTTAGGTTAAATATACTGCGGTTGCCATGGAAACGCTGATCCTGAACTCTGAGGGGGCATCGGACTTTCAGCCGAAACTAAATGCCAAGAGCAACAGGCAAGACCTTGAATCATCTCATACAGCAGAGACCTGAAAACGCCACAACTTGGAGGAATATTCCACACTGTGAAAAAATGGTCAAAAGGTTCCACTGTAAAAAAAAATAAATAAATAAAATAAAATTTTTTCCAATGAAATCATCTTAAATCTGGTCTATAAATCTAATATTTCTCATTCAGAGACATAAGAGTACTTTATTAAACCCATTTCTAGATATTACTTGTAAGTGATTTTAGACCACAAAATATTCTTATTCCACTGGAAAATCATTTTACATGCTTACACCCCCAGAACATAATTTCACTAATCTATTAATGTTCTTACAACCATTACCGAATCAGGAATAAAGCTCGATTTAATATGATGTCAATTGCTGAGACATCTTTTATTTTTTTCCAAACATAAGGACAAAGCAGAGATACCAGTCATTGTATATATGTTATATGATGCAATAGGCCTATGTTTTACACGATTATGTTAAATAGCATGTCAATAAATACATTAAAATTATATTAAGGTCATTTATACCACATAAAAACCTCTTAAAATAATTTGTATTTATATCTATAAAAGAATTACAAAAATCCAGACTCATCATAATCATCATCTAATAGTCACACTGGGCACAAGCTCCTTTTCTTCTGCTATTAACATTACAAGGTCACCTGAGCCTTCCCTCTCCCCCACCCCTGGTCCTCTTCCATGAGATTCCTACCCAGATCAAACCAGAGTGAAGGGCTGTATAAAACATGACCCAATCAATAACCTCAGCTGTGTCTATCCATAATTTATGAGAGGTTTATTACATATATTTATCAGTGAATTTGGGCTTGAATGTGAGCATCTGGAGTGTGGATGTTTTTAGGAAAAGAAAAAAAAAGATTTTATTTGAGAAAAATTTTGCATGTGGTTCATGGAAGAAACTTTTTAAAATATTTGAATACTACCTAAAAATAATACTTTACAAAACTTTACAGAGGGATAGAACATCCTTTACATAACAACCAAAATCCAACAACTAACCCTTACATAATTAATAAACTCCAAAATTATTTTTTTTTGAATCTGTTAACATGGGCTAAACAGCTATAAACTCCTTAGCAATGAACTGTATGTGGAACAGTGGAACTGCGTTCTCCAGAGTGATGGGGCTCTGTCTGACCCCTGACCCCACTTCGTTTTTGTAGTTGATGGCAATCCAGTCTTCACAGCCATGTTCCTAGAGGTAGTGTAAAGCCTGGCCCAGTACATATAGTTACTCCAGTGGATAGAAACAAACTCTTGATTAATACCTTTTTCAGAACAAATGTTAGAAGAGCAGGTGTCCATGACTAATGAATAAGGCAACTGGCCAATTATTTTAAATAATGTGTATAAAAATGTGCAGAAATGTGCAAATATCCTCCTCAGGCTTTTTATTAAGACCAGGTTCCAAGAGGAAATGTCAAAAACGGTCAGTTGGCTTTGTATGATGTCAGGAAGTGAAATGCGTGCCACTGTAGTTTTAAGGTGGCTATTATGCTGTAACCTGACCTACTTTAACTTTTGTTCGCTCTCATTGCTCAGGCATAACTTCCAATGAACTTAAACTTGTTTCAGAATATTAGACCTATAAAAGTATCTGAACTTCTGCATTTGCACTTACACAGATCTAACGGTTTTCACATTTCCATGTGCTTTAAAAGAAACATTCATTTCTGATGACGTTCGTTGATGTAACAGAGTGTTGAAGGAATCTCATCCTTCATAAAATGCACATTTTGTTAAAGATTGTCAGGTGTTTTCAAAATACAACAAAAAGAGTAGACAGCTATTGACACCTTCCCTTTGCAATCCTAATTGCTCACTAGCAGCTAAACACAGAATTACACAAAAACAGTAAAATGTTTTCTGTTAATCTGATCACAGTTATAAGGAAAATATTTTACTAAATTCCTTTCTAAATTATTGGGGGAGTTCTAAAAAAGTCTTGCCCTTGATCACGGTCTGTGAGTAGTATGCTCAGTGGTTGTGTGGGGTTCTTTCCTGGTGCTCCCATTTCCTCCAACAATTTAAAAACATGTTTTTGGATCGATTAGGTTTTTGAAATTGTTCACAGGTTGTGAGTGTGTGAGAGTATCGGCGTGATTGTGTGATGCCCTGTGATAGACTGGCACACTGCCCAGGGTGTGTTTATAGCCTTGCACCCAATGATTCTGGGTAGGCTCTGGACCAACAGTTACCTTGATCAGGATGAAATAATTACAGAACATGAATGAACAATCAGATAAACTAATTAATTGATGACTAAATAACAGTTGACCTTTACATTGTCTGAACATGTTATGATGAGGGGAACAATTCTTATTCAACGTTGCGCTAAATGCCATTTAAATGCAGAAGTTACTTCAAACTTTATTGCATTTTGCCTTCTTTTATAAAGTTACCATTTAAAAGATGCATAATTGCATGCTTTTATAAGAAATCAGAGACTCAAATTGTCAAACAACTGGTAACTATGTAAAAACATCCCAAATTAGCATTTAAGAAAGGCCCTGTATTTAACCTTGCTAGAAATATACTCTTATTCCTAGCTGTAATAATTAATGATATGGAGTGTATGCAGAATAAATGTGTCCAAATAATTTGGAACAAAAACTAAAGCACTTATGCCCCAAAAACTCTAATGTATTAATAAAAGAAGAAGACATTGTGCCATTCTCCAGCTTAAATGTCAATGAATATGTCATATTCCCAGATGGTAAAGGATTTGGAAAAACAGCAACAACTCAGTATTAGAACCATGCATTTTCAAGCTCTTTGGCTCTTTGATTTCACTGCAGACACTTCAGTACTTTAGGGTTCATACATAATGCTCCTAATCACCTACCTAAACCTGTCACGATACCTAACACAACCCTTCTTAAAGATTTATAAAGGTTCATTCTAACCAGAATCAGTTATCATAACACATTCTAGACTAAAGCAGAATAAAGCCGCCTGTCTGACTACTGACATTTGTTGACACAAGCCCTAGAAGTTAATTATGTGTAGGCTTAGGTCAATTGTCATGAAAGACATATGTAGGTTAATTAAGCCCATGGCATTGGTCTGTGGAGCAGTGGAACTCTTAACTGACCTCACTCTTATTTATATTTAAGCAAAAGTAAGCAGAAATAATAACAAAATAATGATTTGTTTTACCAAATGTTACCCAATAATTATTTGCCGCTGATTTCACTCTTTAACAAGACTCCTGCGACTGCACATGGCACCACCAGCCTTGGAAAGGTGGAGAAGGGGGGCATGTGAATCCAACCCACTACTTCTTTTCAAGCTTGCAAGGGGAATGGGGCTATCCATCCCCCCAAGAGAGTGAAACCGATACTGTGAGTGAAGTGAGAGTGTGAGAGTGAAGCCGACTCTTGGCCGTGAATGGTCATCGCCAGAGATGGAACCATGTGATGCCCTATAAGTCCAATACTTTGAGCTCTGAAGCCCAAAAGCACGTTTATGTTGGAAGAAATGTTGGATGAGTATTTATCCAAAAACATTTGGCTATACAGTGTATGTGTGATTCTCAGAGAAAACAACTTGTTTTGGACAGAATGGTGTACCTAGTGAAGTACAATATAATTTCTGTCTGAACAAAGCCTATTATCGCTGAAATAGTAGCTGCAGACCAAAAAGGAAACATTCTTCAGTTTAATTAAATCCGGACCATTTCTGTTGCTCCACTGTCCATTAAAGCATCATATAAGGTAAATATCTAAAAAAAAATAGACAAGAGAACTGACTTAAATAACTTTTAATAAGTGAGCTCTAATAATGTTCTAAAATATGTTCCAATTACAGCCTCATGGTTGGCATAAATGGTTGTGGACACCTGCTCCCCCAGCATTTCTTCTGACCCTGCAATCTTGCAACAGACTGTCCAGTCAAGGAAAGTGTTTTCTTGTGGACAACTGTTCATTCAACGTTTTTTCTAAGAAGTAGTGAAGGTTATTAATCAGACGGTATGTTCTTCTTTGCTGCAGTAACAGCCTCTACTCTTCTGGGAAAACTTATACTGCAAATGTTGCAACATTACTGTGAATATTTAATGGCATTCAGCCAAATGAACATCATTGAGGTCAGATATTGATGTTGGATGATTAGTTTCAAATGTATTGAATGGAGGTCCAACACCCCAGAGAGACCAGCCCTACTGCTCCAGGGCCCAGTGTTTGTGGGTTTTATTCTTGGTGCACTGTTAATGCATTGATGTTGAGGTATAAAAATGTGAAAAGAAACGGGTGTCCTAAAGTGCCTGGACTTGCAGAAACACCAGCATAACTGGAAATAAAAGAAAAATGAAGAAAAATGTTCCAATTAGATTCTACAGTCAGCACCACACTCTAGATCACTCAGTGTTAGCTCTTCATTTCATGCAGCTGCCTGTTACTCATGTCCAGCACTAATACACAGTTATGCTCAACAAAGAGCGATTTGACAGACAGAGAAAAGGAGCGTCCAAATAGCAATGGAATCTCCTTAAAGATCCTTCTTACCCCCTCTCTCTCGTGCTCTCTCTCTTTCTCTCTCTCTTTCCTCTAATCAAAGAGGAGTAATTGCATCATTTTTCAGGGCCTTGCCTCTGTCTGAAGGGCGGTTCCGTCCCATTCATCAAACTAATGGAGAAAGGAGTGATTGGAAAATATTGTATGTGCTTTGATCATGTTTTCCTCCTCTGTCCCATTACTTACGGGAGAAGCTGGAGGAATATACAGGTGTAATCAACTTAATTTGGGCCTGAAATGCTGTATTTAGATCATTGATGGTTTATTTGTGAAATACAAAGCCCTCCTGCCCTGAGGGAAGGGTGAAAATAAACATATTTATTAATCCATCACTATTCATCCATTTAGAGCAATTTTGTGCTTGAGGACTCCCAACGTTAAAAGTTCCGCAGTCAGATATTCAAATGAAAACTGACACATGTGGAAATAATATTGCATTTGGATCAATGTGGTTTAATTCCAAAGAAAATCATGGAGCTTTATAAACATGAGGATAAGTAGCACTGTCTTCAAATGGAGAAATGGGTTTAATGTAACAAAATTAGCACCAATGCTGGGTTTCCTATTACCACCTTAATGTTAAGATCACCTTAATCGGGACATCTACCACAGTAAGGAGATACTGTTCTCTGGTTTGTTTACATTCAGAAGCTTTGCATTTTTTAATGTGGAATGCTACATTTGAGGGGAAAAAGACGGTATGTAGCTGAACTTGAACTTTTCTAAGTTTAATTCACTCTTTGAATTAATGCAGAAACAAAATGCTGCTTTTTTGCTGTGGGCGAAAAGAGAAAGCCTAGTATACTCAATTACAAACACTGGGGATTGTAAATGTATAAATGCACAAACAGACTGGAGAGCTACCATCTTCTCCAAGTGTGCTGGGCTGATGCAAAAGAACTGGCAGTTAGCGAAGATCAGAATATGTATTTTCACATAATAGACAGACTTTATTCTTAATTCTTTATTCTTAAGACTTATTAAAATGGATGAAAGTATTTGGTCACTCATAGATGCTGCTTATTATTCACCCAAAAGTTACTATTTAATAGGGATTCTGAACATGAATTAATGTTCTTTTTTCAACTGAATGTTGTCCTTGCTCTTCCAGCATTGTGTGAAAAGGGGAAACCTAGCTATCAGGTGGAAATTGGTGGGAAAATCAGTGAACATCAAAAAGAATCCTTTCAAGAAGAATTTTATCATTCTGTGTAGATGCTTGGGCTGATTTTTAAAATTGCTTTGTATCTAACACCACACAAACAAGAAGCAGGTCTTTGTTGAAAAAAAAAACAAAGATTATAAAGAACAAAAATGATTGTTGTGTGACTTAGAATTCCATCGTTGACTTTTCAAATGGAGTAGGCTGGAATAGCTATTTAAATAATTGTCCAAATCGCTGTTTGTCTTGGGCTCTGTGTAGCATTTAGACTGTGGTTTTGCCTCCTGTGTGTGATCAAAATTATCATGAGATTTACGCCTCTCTCCTGAAATAAACTGGATCTACCCTGAGCTTATTTAAATTCTTAAAAGTAGTCACACAGGTCTCAGGGTTCAGCTTCAAATAAAGACCTTGAGATTTTTTTTTTTCATGTTTTGAATGTTTTCTCACAGTGCTAATGGCCATTAAGAGTGTCTAATGAGGCTTCAATCATTTCTAAGAAACACTGCCTTCCTTTATTTCCCCCTTGCATTATTAATGGATCTCACCAGTTATTTTATATTGAGTTTACAACCTGCTGTGACTATGGAGATTACAAAATGTATTATTATTTTATTAAACCATCATTTTAAGTCTGAAATCAAAGATAACAATATGAGTCAAAAAACACAGACAGGAACAGAAACAATGAAGGTTATTTAAATATTGTAGACAATATTGAATTACACTGTTCAATGCCTATATAACCCCTACATAAGCAATTAATAGCAATTGACATATGCATATATAAATATTTAAAAAAAATATAAAAAAAGCATATCCCATCCAGTGAGATGAGAATGGGGTGAAATGAGAGTAGAGAGCAGATATGATTAAAGCACACACTAAGATAACATCTAACCAGCCATGTTCACTTTCAGAGTCTGTTCCTTTAAATGAGAACATTAACATCATTATTAACACACTGCAGAGAGATGCAAAGAGCAGAAATTCTGGTTTTCAGTCATTTTCACTTGGTTCCCTTTATTCTATGCTCTTGTTTTCTATATACATATCAGTATACCTATTTCTGAATGCTTGTGTTTCGCTCAACTTAACCTCCTCCTTGGGCTCTCACGTAAACACAGGTCCAGCTCTGTGACTGAAAATTCTAGGAAGAGGAGGCTGAAAAACTCTGGTGTCGAACTTGACATAGACCTGGATACTAATTCAATAACAATATATATCATAAAAAAAGAGATATGGTTTTCAAATTTCAATATACATTAGTTGCATCATCTGTCACAGACTGACGTTCATTACAGTGTGCTGCAGTCAGTCCAGTATTTTGTAAACTAACTTTAAAATTGATGTTGACAAAGTTAAGAGGTTTATGTTTGATGGTGATATCATATTTCTTGTTTTATTCTTGGCAGTTTTTGTGGCTTTTATATTGTTTATATCGACTTTTATTATAGCTTTAAATTATAGCTTATCGACCGAAGTTAAGAAACATATCGTGATATAAATTTTAACCATATTATCCAATGATAACTTGACATCATAATCAGAGCAAAATCAGAATGACTTGTTTTATCCTTGACTGATGTTTCATTAACACTGCTCCATAGCAACAGCAGATGTTAACACACTCCAACTCTTCGGGGGGCCTGCGTCATCTAACTGAAATCACATCCATCCATTTTGAATACAGAAAAACATATAGTTTCACATATTGCATTGTGGATCTATCACTCAAACACCAGATATCTCCTGATTAGATAGATGTATCACATTGGCCAGATTAATTTGCATAAAGTTGGTCCTATCAGGCACTGCATGGCCATGTCTGCCAGAACAGACATGTCCCATTGTAACAAATTGGATATGTTGCACTGCGTTGATGCACTGGAACAGTGTAAATGCAGCATGAGACAGCAACAAAAAAAAAAAGCTTGTTTTTCTCAGTTTCTTTCAGTTGCTAGGAGCTCCAGGTGCTCAAATTAATGTGCAATCACTCAAAAAGTTGAGTTTTATTTCTTTCTTTTCCCAGTTATATACATGTGTGTGTGTTGTGTAAAAAGGAACAACGTTAACAAAAATAGGCAATCTTACCCACATATGGAACAGGAATTTAGAAATATACTCATCAATTTTCTTGTTTTTCTCTCTGCCATCCAGACACCACCAGATGCAGTTTTTCTGCTATGAGCAGAGTGAGAGAGTAAGCCTAGCATACAGGACGTAGACCTTTTGCTTTTTTACTCGTTTGCTGACAATAGGGCCTTGTAAACACATTTGACTGGTTTTGAGCACCCAAACAGACTGGAGAGCAGTAAATGGTGAGGAAACACCCTCTAAGTTTGATAAAAAGTCCCTTTTTACTCAAATTGTGAACACTGATTTAAATAAAATTGCCTAAAATTTGTTTTTGAAAAATCTTGGCCTAAAATATTGCCAAAAATCTGTTTTGGAAGTTTCTTTCTTCTGAAAATGCACAAAAAACATAATTTTTTTCTTTTAACACTTACACAATATTTAAAGGTCAACATTATGACAATCCAGACGCTTAGGTGTGTTTTTGTTCTGTAATGCCATCAAACTGTCACAGCACGGATTCAACATCTGGTGTAAAGCCTTGCAGAAGTGTAGAGACTTTAACTGTAGCAAAGTGTTACTCAAATTTCCTCCCTATGATGACATACTTTCTTAATAAATATCTATGTATGGTTCGTGCCTTATTAAGTGAACTTACATATTGCACCTGAATTATCTCATTGCAGTGTCTTCCTCAGCTATGATGACAATTTAACTAGCTCACGCTCATGTCTTACCCTGCATTGGGATCATTTCCTTAGGCTTGAAGGAGGCAAGAAGTTGTAGCCATACATTTCCTAATTTTTCGAGGAGAATGTTATCAAAACATGCAATCTGTTCAGGAGTGCACAACATTTTGCATATGATTGTTTATTCATACATCTACTTTGTAAACTTAAATGGACTGTAAATGCAGAAACAATCATAATGTGATTGAAAATCCCAGTAGAATACATTTCTGGATGGCTTAAATATAGAAGTATTAACAATCATGTCTAGGATCTCTAAAAAAACACAGCATACATTAAATAATTCATCACTATTGTGTCATGTTCTCAACAGCTGTTTCTCTAACAATAGGCATTAACGACACAGAATGACCATAATGGAGCTCATTAAATATGATTAAATACAATTCAATATGTTTAAACAAAATCCACAGCTGAAATATACTGGGTTTTATCACAGCCTGTCTTTAATTGAGCACCTTCATAATTCCATATGGTGTTAAACTCATCTGTTAATATCTTTCTTAGTCTGCTTTGAAGGGATGTTTAGTGCCAAACATCAGTAAAGCCACTGTAATTTAATTACATAAATATGTAAACAACAGTAGTGTTTTTTTAATTTTTTTTAGTTCCCATTAAGTAACATTTTATTCCCTATTTTCAGCATCAGGAGCAAATCAGAAGCCAGACAACCTTAAGGTTGCTTAATGTTAAGTGTCTGCTAGACCGTAAAAAACCTAACTGTGTAGCAGTGAAATGGTGTTCTCTGAATGTTAAAGCCCCATTCAATACATCTGGGATAATTTGAAATCTAAAACAAACTATCCTGATGTTTTTTGTGGCCATCAAATCCTGAGACCCATGTTCCAATTTTTTGTAAAAACCTACCCAGAAAAGTAGACTTATTGCAGCAAAAGAGGAACTAGCTCCTGATTAATTGAGACAGTGTCCAAAGGCCATATAATATATGCATTCATTTGAATATGCAACAAATTAATTTTAATTATAACATTTATTTGTGCCAATTCATGTAGTGCTCTCCAAATTTCACAAGGGTTTTATGAGTTTTTAAGACTTTTACTTGGCTTCAGTGAGTGGTTTATTTGGCATTATGCTCTACCTCTCTTTATTTGTCACATTGCATTTGTCAAAACACAAAAGTTTCAGTTCTCCATGGAGCTTCGGCAGTGGACTTCACCCAAGCAGAGAGAGTGAGACGGAGTGCTTTTGGCCTTGGGCACAGTATTGACAGAGACATTGGGCAATGAGGCACTTGAGAAGCTCTGGGAATTGAAGGTGAGCACAAAATAGAGAAGGGCTTTCTTCTCAGCTAGTGTTGCTTGAGTAAATACCCTTCAGGCATTTGTCTGTGTGTGTGTGCGTGTCCGTGCGTATCTACAACATCTAGGGAACCTCTGAAATAGATCAGTCTTGCAAAGATAACCACAGCCGTAGATAATACACTACCTACATTCACTGACTTCTGTATGCTTCACAAGGCAGTATTATGGGATATATAATACTTTAATCACATTTACATACACAGTACTTTATAAAGCAAGACATATGATTTCATATCACGTTCCATATGTCACTTTCCATAAAGCATTATAATGTGTGCTCATAAGAAATATTTATACTTTGCTCAGCCACTGCATTAAAAGCAGATCCTTGTTTCTATACTTAACTGTCCATGTTATCAGCTCCACTGACTGTTGTGATGCACTGTAGATCTACATTTACAGAATGTTTCATTTCAAAATGGCCCATTGTCTAGAGGAACATGTTGTTGGTGTTGATTTCAAAAGAAAGGATTTTCAAAAAAACTGTTCATTGTGCTGCATAATTTATTAGCCTTTTTTAAAAACTGCATTATTTGTTAGTAGATAATTCTCGGCACTGCAGTGACAATGATTTTGTGGTGGACGGTCAATGTGTTCTGCTGGTACTAGTGGATCAGACACAGTAGTGCTGCTGGAGGTTATAAACACATCAATGTCACTGCTGGGCTGAGAACAACCAACCAAAGACATACAGTGTCCTTTGCACTCTGACCAAGGTACTAGAGCATGATTAATACAGTCTCTGTAGCAACAGATGAGCTGTAAAAACTCCAAAAGCACTGCTGTGTCTGATCAATGTACCAGTGCAACATACACTAACGCACTAACACTACATCAAGGTCACAACTGTGCTAAGAATGATTACACCCAAATAATACCTACTTTTTGGTGGTGCGTTAGGAGGCTTGACCACTGAAAAACAGGGTGAAAGTGTGTGAGCCGTAACTCATAACTCGACTCGGCCATGGATTTGAACATCTCTGCTAGTCAGTATGACAGAAGCTGTCTTCAGTATTTTGGATTATTTAAATGACTGACTATCTCCTCAAAAAAAGTAATAAATCCATATTTGCGACTCATTTAATTAGCAAAGTAATCAGGGTGTTCAGAGGAGCTTGTAAAAAGCTAATTTATGGAACTGTGTTCCTTTTGCATGAGTCTGGTATCTTAGGTAATCCTCAGGTAAAAAAAATGAATTTGCGTCTGCGTTTGCTTTTAATTCACAGAAATCAGTGGTGAAAGAACAATTTATTCGAGCCAAGGTCTCAAACATCCAGGCGTTAAGCATTTACATAAATAATATGCATCCATCTTGGTTTTACTGCTTTAACGCAACAGATTATGCATAGAGTCATTTTTCAGGACTGTTCCTTCCTGTTGAAATATGTAAAAGACCCCAGTGTGCTTTGATTTTGAGTGTTTGTTTTGACCTGAGAGTATTGTGGTTGGTGTTATAATATGAAGACAGGGTTGTCATGGGTAACTGACAAACAAAACAATAGAGTTGTCATAGAAATAAGAGTGATTTTATGGAGATCTCTGCTATTTGATTCAGTAGATATCTTTACACTTGATACAGTGACTCAAGTCTCTGAATATTAAAATTTTGCAACTTGGACATCAAAGCTTATGACTAGCGATTTGCACTTCAGTGATTCATGACTCAATTTACACTACAGTGACTTGTGAGTTGACTAATACTTCAGAGCTTTTTTCAATTACCATTAGATTTCAAATCTTATGGCTCATGACTCATTTTGAATTCAAAAGCATGTGAATTGTCAGTGCAGACTACAGCTTATAACTCAACACTCAGATGCAAATCTGTAACTCAACTAGTGACTCAGAACTGACTTAGATTCACACTACAGAGTCTTTGCAACTCGACTCCTGTGACGTGACTTATGCTTAGCAGTTTTTTAAACCTAGAATTAGCCAGTACTTAGAAGTTTTTGCATGACCTCTATGCTGTTAATATCTAGAAAAATATTGCTATCTTGTTTTGTTTTGTTTGTTATGTTTTTTTTTTTTTACTAGCAATATCAATATTTACCAGCTAAGTGAATCTCTGGTAACCGAACAGATGAGAAGAGAAAAGAGACAGAGATGGATAACCCACCTTCAGCCTCCATTTATCACAGTGTTACTGTGGAGAGATGGAGTAAAATTCTATAACACACCACTGCCCTGTGCTCTGAGAGAGGTCAGAGAATATAGACAGGTTACAGAACACAGAGCAAACTGGGAGATACTCTCAAGACAAGAAGTGACCTTTCACCCCTAATTCCACCACAGTGCTGACAGGATCAAAGACAAGGGCTGTGTGTGTGTGTGTGTGTGTGTGTGTGTGTGTGTATGTGTTATAACATAGAAAGCTGTTGCACATTCACGGTCTCTGTTTTAACTCTTAGAACCCCCTGTTATCACCAGCCATAGCAAAAATAAGCTTATGGTGATTTTTTTTTCTTTTTAACCCTTTTAGAACTGAGCCCAAAAAAAATTGTTATTTTTAACTATAAACACACATCTACACTATATTGCCAAAAGTATATGCTTGTCTGCTTTCGGATGCATATAAACTTGAGTGACATCCTATTCATATGATGACGGCCCACCCTTTGCAGCTATAACAGCTTCAGCTCTTCTGGGAAGTCTTTCCACAAGGTTTAGGTGTGTGTTTATGGGAATTTTTGACCATTCTTCGAGAAGTGCTTCTTTGAGGTCAGACACTGATGTTGGACGAGAAGGCCTGACTTGCTTTCACCACTCTAATTCTTCCCAGTGGTGGAGGTGAGGACTCTGTGCAGGCCAGTGAAATTCTCCCATATGAAACAACTATTTATGGACCTTGCTTTGTGCACTAGTGTGTAGTACTGTGGGAACAGGAAAGGGCTGTCCCCACAGAATTATCCATTTCATGCTACCAAATTTTTGGGTATGCTGAAGCATTAAGAGTTCATTTCACTGGAACTAAAGGGCTGAGCCCAACACCTGAAAAACAACCCCACACCTACACCAAACATTACACTTGGCAAACATTACACTTGGCAAAACACAGTCAGGCAAGTACTGTTGCATTGTGGTTGGTGGTGTAAGGTCTGGATGCAGTTCCTCGGCCATGGAAACCCATTAACCCAGAAAGTGTAAGACTTCTGCACAATATGCACCTCAGCATCCACTTACCTTGCTCTGTCATTGTATGAGGCCTATAATTTTGTGGCTGAGTTGCTGTTGTTCCCAATCACTACCACTTTGTTATAGTACCACTCAGTTGACTGCGGAATATTTTTAGTAGTGAGGAAATTTCATTAATGGACTTGTGGAACAAGTGTCATTTATGCCATCAGCTACTGCTAATACTACATATGAAATTTGTGTGCAAATATAATTTTTTAATGAAGCAGAAAAATAACACAAAGAAATTGAATGGATGATCCTTATGTTGTATTTTTGTAATGAGTTGTGTAGAATTGTCTTGGGATTCAGAAGAATATATGGCACATTAAAAACCACATTGTTAAAAGGCTCAGCTTCCATAGTTTAAGATTAAATTGAAGCTGAAATGGTTATGTTTTGTTGCTTTTTAATACTGGAGTGTATTTAATTGAATTAAATGTATACGGTAGATTGATGCTGTACGAATAATGGTTTGTGTTGTCTTTTACAAAATTCTAATATAAGAGCAATCCTTTATAATATAGATTTGGAAATCCATAGTATAAAGATATTTTACTAAAGCACATATACTTAAGTAAATGTAACTAATTACTATCCACCTCTAGATTCGTCTGATAAAACTAATAAATCCCAACAAAAGTACAAATGATAAGGTTAAGACCATTGATTTAGTTTTACTGCCACTGAGAAAGAACAAACATGTCATTTCCCTTTGATACAAATACGAATCCCTACTGTTCTTGTGCTCTTTAATCACATTTCTGAGAGTACTGTAATATATACATGTTCCCCATATAAAACCCAGTCTATCGATGGCCTCACTTCATTATTCTGTCTCTCATAAGGCAGCGCACCATGCTCATGTCTGAAAACTGCTGCAAGAGAAACCAAATTAAATTAGGTGTCATTTTATATTCCTCATAACAACTGAACACTCCTCTGAGTCTGCAGTAAATTACATTTCATCTCTGATTTGTATATGTTTACATTAACGTAGAGGTTCATCATTAAGTGTAGAGTAAAAATGAGTGTTTGTGAACGTGGTTTGGATATACAAAGCCATATAGGCCTAATTGGATTTATGTTCTATTTTTCCAGCACCCTGCACTGTCATAAAAAATAATGATATATAGGATTACAGATATGCTCCTCCAACATTTCTTCTGCAATGAAGAGTATTAATCAGGAGGTCCCCTTTACTGCAGTAACAGACTTCTAGATTTGATGGCTTTCAGTTATTAAAACAGATGCTGAAGCTGGATGATTAGTTCTGAATCCCAAATCATCCCAAAGGTATTAGATGGAGATTCATCCCTCGATTTCACTGCTCCACATGCTGTGAGGCTTTTACTTCTCCAGCCCACACTTGTCACTGGGCATGAGGACCTTCGACTCAAATACAGGGTGGGCCATTTATATGGATACACTTTTATAAAATGGGAATGTTGGTGATATTATCATACTGTTTGTGGCACATTAGTATATGGGAGGGGGAAAACTTTTCAAGATGGGTGGTGACCATGGCGGCCATTTTGAAGTCAGCCATTTTGGATACAACTTTTGTTTTTTCAATGGGACATGTGACACATCAAACTTATTGGGAATTTCACAAGAAAAACAATGGTGTGCTTGGTTTTAACGTAATGTTCACGTTCATTAGTTATTTACAAGTTTCTGACCACTTATAAAATGTGTTCAAAGTGCTGCCCATTGTGTCAGATTGTCAATGCAATCCTCTTCTCCTACTCTTCACACACTGTTAGCAACACAGCAAAAGAAATGCTAGCACAGGCTTTCAGTATCCGTAGTTTCAGGTGCTGCACATCTCGTATCTTCACAGCATAGACAATTGCCTTCAGATGACCCCAAAGATAAAAGTCTAAGGGGATCAGATCGGGAGACCTTGGGGTCCATTCAACTGGCCCACAACGACCAATCCACTTTCCATGAAACAGTTCATCTAGGAATGCGCGGACCCATAATGTGGTGGTGCACTTCTTGCTGGAAAAACTCAGGGAACGTGCCAGCTTCAGTGCATAAATAAGAAAACACATCATCATGTAGCAATTTCGCATATCCAGTGGCCTTGAGGTTTCCAATGATGAAGAATGGCCCCACTATCTTTGTACCCCATGTACCACACAATACCATTAATTTTTTGTTCCAACAGTCTTGGAGGGTCCACTGTGGGTTAGTGTCAGACCAATAGTGGTGGTTTTGTTTGTCAACTTCACCATTCAAATTAAAGTTTGCCTCATCACTGAACAATCTCTTCTGTGTAAACTGAGGGTCCTGTTCCATTTTTGGTTTTGCCCATTCTGCAAATTGAGTGCGCCGATCCGGGTCATCCTCGTTGAGATGCTGCAGCAGCTGGAGTTTGTAAGGGTGCCATTTGTGAGTAGCTAATATCCACCGAAGGGATGTTCGACTGATGCCACTCTCCAGTGACATGTGGGGAGTGCTACGCTGTGGGCTCTTGCTGAATGAAGCTAGGACAGCCATTGATGTTTCTTTATTAGTGACAGTTTTCATGTGTCCACATTTTGGCAAATCCAACACTGAACCAGTTTCATGAAATTTGGCAAGCAGTTTGCTAATTGTAGCATGGGAGATGGGTGGTCTCGCAGGGTGTCTTGCATTGAAATGTGCTGCAATGACCCGGTTACTACATTCACCAGACATCAACACAATCAACACAATTTCTATCTCCTCACGTGTTATCCTCTGCAACATGTCAATGGCTGTAAACAAAAAGAAACTTGTAAATGTTTTCTCGTGAAAGAATAAATTTACGTGACCCTCTTCCCATTGAAAAAACAAAAGTTGGATCCAAAATGGCCGACTTCATAATGGCCACCATGGTCACCACCCATCTTGAAAAGTTTTCCCCCTCCCATATACTAATGTGCCACAAACAGGAAGTTAATATCACCAAACATTCTCATTTTATTAAGGTGTATCCATATAAATGGCCCACCCTGTACAGTTCATTTCAGGCAATTCTACTGAGATTATACAAATAAGTTTACTTTAAAGTAGCTGTATTTTTTCTTTCACACGCACACACAGGCTTCCCGTCAATCACTGCCAGTCCTAATGAAGAAGGCCTGAGATAATTAAGCGTGTCCGATTGTGTTTTCATGATTCAGATTTTAAGCTTAAATGAATGCTTGTGACATGCTAATTACAGCAATTAAATGCTCACAGCATGTGGAGAACTCGCTTTACTCTATTGCTCACTGGTTCTGATCTGGAAATATACACCATAAGCCCAAATGTCATTCGACACCCATTTTACCATTTTAATGAGTGAATTCAGCTACTTTAAGCATCACACACAGCTTGATCACAGCACCAAATGAAACCAATTTCATAACACCTAAGCGCATCTTAAATCTACTGGTTTTATCTAAAATTTCTACTAATGCCACTGATGCAAGAACATTATCAGAGGTTTCTGTCTACTTCTGTACATTTGTTCTTTTCTTAAGTGTCTTACTGCATTGGAGGTTTGTGTTGCTAAGAGTTTTGTGGTTTCTCATTCAAGAAATGAGGCTCAAATGATCCACCAATGTTATAGGACTCTCACTAGATACAATCATCCCAAACAAGTGAAATAAATATAAACACAAGTATAATCATCTCTGAATATCCGTAAAACAACCTCTAAATAGGAAATATTAAAAATATCATCTACATTTAAGATGATTTCTCCAGAGTTTAATCTTCATAAGAAAAAAGGACTCTTTTGAGCTGCTGGACCTTAAGCAAAATTTACCATGCCTAATGTTAACATGGGCTGTGGAGCGGTGGAACTGAGATTAAAGATGTCAGGACCCTTTGAATGATTTCAATGCTATGAGAAATGCCATATAACTGTAATGTGGAGGTTTGCACTTCTACCACTGAATACAAATGGCAACACATGGAATTCAGCCTCGTGTCTAAGGGCAAACAGAAAATAAAGAGCTGTAGAACTCTGCTGCCAAGGCCATGTGTAGTTTTCCCTGGAGTTTAAGGCTCTGCAGGCTGGAGGTTGATGGACGTTATCATCCTGAATGCTCAGCAGCTCAGGGAATCAGAGCAGCACTATCACATCAGGCCTTCACAGCCTTTACACAGCATTTATCCCACTTCTGATACAGGCTCAGGAAACTGAACATGCAGCAGTAATGCTCTAATATAATTATTAAAGGTAGCAAACAATATTCATGAAAAATATTTTCAATGAAGTGCAACTCACATGAGATGAGAAATGAAATTGCTTTGTAGTCCCAGAGCGAACAAATGCTCCACAGAGTGGGTTCCTTACATGGAGACAGACGTTTAAAACAAGTTTAAAGGGGGCTTGTTATATGCCTTTGTCCAAAAGTTAGCACAGTTTGGGGTCTTAATGAAATGTCTGTGATGTTTTGGTCAAAGCACCACCAGGATCCAACGGCACAGCACCATTCTCCCTGTCTAAACAGCCCTGCTCCTTTAATAAACAAGAATGCACCACTTTTTACCCCAACATAAGCTCTAGATTTTAGCCGTTTTTGCTCGGTTCTCTTTATTCTTCACACAAGTTCAATATAGAAAATAGGCACACAGTGTTTATAATCTCTTTAGAAAAAACCATGATTGGAAACTCTTAAGCATCTACACGTGATCAAAGGTAAAAATGACAAATGCTAAGAGTGATCCAGAAGGGTATAAATGCCTCCTTCCAAAACCGTAGTGATCATTTGGGATAGAGACCTCATGTGGTTGCCATCAAATCCTCTAGCTGTTAAGCATTTCCAGTTGAGTAGTGACTGTTACTGCAGCAAAGAGAAATACAATCCCGACTATTGCCCTTCACTTCAGAAGAATGTTGTGTTAGCTGCTACTGTATGTGATGCAGCAATGGTTTGAACTAATTTTATGCTCCTTATAACTGTAATACACCTTTTGGCTTCAGATACAATTCAGGATCACAAACCAAGAATCCACAGCCCATGAGTTATGGAAATATCCACAGCATTCAGAGAGATTTCCTCCAGTGCTAGGTGTCCATGGGGAACGCTGGAAAGCAGCTTTGTGTTCAGATGTTGTGGAGTTCGCAGGCGTTCCCTGCAGTCAACTCCCCCCCCCACCCCCCCCCCCCCGCCCCCTACTGTAGAGTTTCAACAGCATGAATCCTGGGGCTGCCCTCTACAACAACTGCAAATTCAATCAGAGAACCAAGCTGGAACCAAGGGAAGTTCCTATGAACTACAGGCCAACACTACGAACACAAACCACACAATATAAACCCAACATCCTGCTGTTAAAATGTCTGATTTAAAGATGAAAGCCCATTTCTCACATTGGTCTCTTCTACCGAGGTCCACTAGTGTTTTGTGTGTGGGTTTATATACAATAAAGAGTCAGTATTAATATTTGGAGTGGATTTTTGTCCATTGTCAAATGACCATTTGAACCTCAGTCACATGCAGCTCATGTTGGAAAAGGTAAAGCTAGATTTCTCTAAAAAAAAAAAAAAGCATGAAAAGCCCAACTGCAGTTGTTTACTATGGATTGGGGGTAAACTGTCCCCTAGAACTTGAGGGTAGAGTTGTGGAATTATGTTTTCTGGATTGATAGAGCTCTAATCATTACATCTAGGATAAGTTAGGATCCTGAACTAATTGCCCATCATCAGTACTTGACCTCACTACTGTTTACGTTGCTGAATGCCATCAAATAGCAAGATCAATATCTAGTGTTAAGCCTTCCCAGAAAGGTAGAGGCTGTTCAGAAGAAATGAAGAAACCATTGGCCAATTAGAGTACATCCAACTCATTTGAAAAATGAAGGAAAATTCCATTTTCCAACATAGAGGCCGTTTAATGATGATTTCTCTAAGTGGATATTTCTAGAGAGCTACTGTTTACAGCTTAAATGTTTCAGGGACAATGCATACACACACATGCACACACACACACACACACACAGTCTGCCAAGTGAGGAAACACAGGATTATAACAAGTTCAGTCGTATTGTTTTGTTGTGATATTTCTCTGAACATAGACCAGAGCAAATCCACTTCATTCTCAGCAGTGCAGGAGCTTATGTTTCTGTCAGAACTCTTTTGCTCACTCTACTGACAGAGCAGTAAACTGTGAAAAAGTGTCCAATTCAAGATGAATGACTTGTTCTTTTGTTGTTTTGTCTTAATACCTGTCTTACAAACTGGATTCCAAAAAAGTTGGGTCACTAAACAAATTGTGAAAAAAACTGAATGCAATAATGTGGAGGTGCCAACATCTAATATTTTATTCAGAATAGAACACAAATCACAGATCAAAAGTTTAAACTGAGAGAATGTATCATTTTAAGGGAAAAATATGTTGTTTCAAAATTTCATGGTGTCAACAAATCCCAAAAAAGTTGGGACAAGGCCACTTTTTACCACTGTGTGGCATCCCTCCTTCTTCTTACAACACTTAACAGACGTCTGGGGACAGAGGAGACCAGTTTCTCAAGTTTAGAAATAGGAATGCTATCCCATTCATGTCTAATACAGGCCTCTAACTGTTCAATCGTCTTGGGCCTTCTTTGTCGCACCTTCCTCTTTATGATGCACCAAATGTTCTCTATAGGTGAAAGATCTGGACTGCAGTCTGGCCATTTCAGTACCCGGATCCTTCTCCTACATAGCCATGATGTTGTGATTGCTGCAGAACGTGGTCTGGCATTATCTTGTTGAAAAATGCAGGGTCTTCCCTGAAAGAGATGACGTCTAGATGGGAGCATATGTTGTTCTAGAACCTGAACATAGTTCTCTGCATTAATGGTGCCTTTCCAGACATGCAAGCTGCCCATGCCACAAGCACTCATACCAACCCCATACCATCAGTGATGCAGGCTTCTGAACGGAGCGTTGATAACAACTTGGGTTATCCTTGTCCTCTCTGGTCCGGATGACATGGCGTCCCAGTGTTCCATAAAGAACTTCAAATCGTGACTCATCTGACCACAGAACATTTTCCATTTTGCCACACTCCATTTTAAAAGACCCCTGTCCCAGTGCAAACGTCTGAGCTTGTGGAGCTTGCTTAAAAATGGCTTCCTCTTTGCACTGTAGAGTTTCTCCTGGCAACGGCGGATGGCACGGTGGATTGTGTTCACTGACAATGCTTTCTGGAAGTATTCCTGAGCCCATTCTGTAATTTCCTTGACAATGGCATTCCTGTTTGAGGTGCAGTGACGTTTAAGGGCCCTTAGTTCACGAGCATCCAGTAGAGTTTTGCGGCCTTGACCCTTACGCACAGCAATTGTTCCAGATTCTCTGAATCTTTTGATGATGTTATGCACGGTTGATGCTGATAACTTAAAAAGACTTAAAAAGTCTTTTTTACACTGCTATTACATTGCTATTTTACACTGAGTAACACCATTCTTGTAATCTTGTATTCTTGTATTCTCTGCACTATCTTTCTGTGCAACAATGGTGGAATTGGTGATCCTCTTACTGTCTTGGCTTCAGAGAGACACTGACACTCTGAGAAGCTCTTTTTATACCCAATCATGTTGTCAATTGACGTAATTAGTGTTAATTGGTGTTCCAGCTGTTCGTTATATGCTCAATTTCCTTTTTCCAGCCACTTATTGCTACTTGTCCCAACTTTGTTGACACTGTGAAATTTTGAATCAACATATTTTTCCTTTAAAATGTTACATTTACTCAGATTAAACTTTCGATCAGTCATCTATGTTCTATTACGAATAAAATATTGACATTTGCCATCTCCACATCATTGCATTCAGTTTTTATTCAAAATTTGTTTAGTGTCCCAACGTTTTTGGAATCCAGTTTGTAATATAAAACCTTTCAGTAACAATGTCTGCGAATATCCTAGAAGACTGATGTGCTCCTGGGCGATTATAAAGATGCCTATAAACCCAAAACATCTTGCAATTTTATACTTAAACATATTTACTATTATATATATATATGGATGGCCATGACTTCGTTATTGCCAATTAATACAGAAATCTGAAATAAATTAGGATTATACCTCACTGTCCAATAAAAAACATGGATCTCCAAAAATAGTAACTTTACAGGAGAAGTAAAAAGAATGCAAAATGTAATTGGGGGGAATTTCTATTGGTTCATTCATCATGGAATTTTCACACAGTGTGAAGTATAGTTGCTGTGTATAAATGATGTAGTAAACTAAAATTCAGCAAATATAGATATACATATTTTTAATGATTAAAATTGGACAGCAGTGATATGGAAAGTAGTTGTTCTACCATTATTTTTCCTCTCAAAACCTTATGATGAAACTAAAAACACATGTCTGAATTCTATACTCCCCCAGAGTGCACTGTAAAACGTATGCATTGACAGAAGCCAGTTAATCATCTCCATGTCACTCCGCTGTGGGCTATTATCTGAAATAATTAGTTTAACAATTATTTAAGACAGAAAAATGTAATTGTGATACATCTATATGGGGTGTTTAATTGGAAATTCCCTTTAATTACTTTTATATATTATGGATGTTATCCTGTGTTTAATGTCATTCATTCTGAGGTCAGAAAACCAGCATTCGATGATGTATAAAAATCTATTTTGTCAAGTGTAGCTACATTTACAGCATTTAACCACAGTGGCATACACGGTTATTCATGTTACAGAAGTGAGCCAAATTAGTGTTAGTGAGTGTTGCCCAAGGATTCTTATTAGTGTAGTGCAGCATAGTGTCACAGAGTGGGAATTGAACACCTACTATTATTGAAATTGATCAATTTGTAAAGGTATACAAGAACATTTCTGAGGCTCTAGGACTGAAGCAAAGACTGAGAGACATTGTCTCCAAGTAGTAAAAGCTCAGAACAGTGGATTTTATGCCTTGATGACTTGCTGTAATTGACAGAGCCATGAATTTTCCAGTTATCAGTCCAAAATAACGATCCAAAACACAAGAACATGTCCACGTCTGAATGACTCACAAGAAACTAAATTAAGATGACCAATCCCTGTCTTCTGTCATTAGTCCAAGATAACAATCCAAAGCACAACCACAGAATGTCTCAAAGTAAACAGAGTTAAGACGTTAAAATAGAATTACATAGACTTCTCCTTCTCCTTTGTGAAACCAAAGTAGTATCCCACACAAAAGAAGCCAGGGTTATGCTCAGTGAGCACAGTAATTAAAAGCATTTTCCCAAACTAACATTTAACTAAAAAAGCAGCTAACTCAGGCAATTTAGAAATCAAATAATTGAAAATATCATCAACAAGTTATTGCATTTCTGAAGTAATGACTTTCAGCTCTAGCACGTCCCTTCTGCTTTCTAGTTCCATTCGATTTCACACTCATCTGCAGCTTGTTAGCAAACTCACTGCAGGAGGCAAATGTCGAACATGGCTGTGAGACCAGAAAAAGGTCACTAAACACAAGCCAACACTGAAAGCACTGAAATACTCTCAGACTGAGAGATTACCACAGATTTCTATCCTATTCCAATCAAAACCAATAATCTTCACTCGCATTAGTAGGGAAAAGTACTCTTGATAAAGACAAATCCCATAAGGCTAGATGTGAGGAACGAAGATGATCTGAGCTAAATGTGAATGGGAATATAGACTGAGAATTATCTGAATGGGAAATTCGTGATTTTACTTCCCTGATAATAAAAGAGCACACGCTAGGGGAACACTGAACAATTGCAGAATGTCAAATCTAGTGTTGTCTAAGAAACATCTATTATACACCACTTATATCATTGTAAAACTAAATTTTTCCCAGAAGGAAGCCTCTGATGTCATCAGACCACACATGAATGCTGAGAATCACAATGTCAAAACATAAATCAGAACCAGGTTCATTGTTGAAATTGACAAATTAATTAAATATTCAGCTTTTTGGCAACTGACATCAGATGTAGGTTTAGGCCCCACAGTGAAGTAAAGTAGTAGATGCATCTGTGATCTTTTGTTCTTTCAAAGGCCTTTTGGGATCTTGTTATTATGCAGAGTATCAACAACTTCAAATATCATCAAATACCAGGGGATATATTTATTTATGAACATCTGGCTGCTTCTCTAAGGAGACAAAGCTTTTGTCTTGTATAGATGTAGAGTATTTCACTAAAACCTTTATGAGTTGATGTTCAGCTGTGTTTTCAATGTAATCAGATTATGTAAAAGTTCAGTTACCTTGGATGTAGGTGACTGTAAGAGAAGGCATTTTCATTTTCTACTCTACATCCTGCCACATTTACACTACATAAACCATACCAAGCTTTAAAGGAACACTAGGTAAGATTTGGCTTATTCCTCCTGGGGCTCCCCCTAGTGTAATTCATATTTACAGCACTATACTAAAATCAGTGGCAAGTAGAGGGGGAGAATAGCAGTTTCCTATCTCATCCCCAAGTTACATAGTGCAGTTTCTGCAGTGCTGAGCCTAGAGTTGTCAGGAGCGAGGGGCGGATATAAGGAGGGCGGACGCACTCGCTAAAACACAGTTCTTTAATAAAGGGAGGTAACCAAACAAAGCACGAAAACATACAGGGAAACAAGGCAGGCTAAATTAAACAAGGGAAGCTAAACAGGGCAAACGGGACTGACAGACTAAAGAGTAAACGAAGGAACGAGAGAGGAAAAGAAACTACGACACGAAACAACGACTAGGGAAACAGACACGGAGAAACTGTGGAGACAGACGGACAGACTCGAAAACACGACCGACTAGACATGAGAAAAGAGAAATGAGAAATGAGAAATGTACGACAAACAGGACGTGACACAAGAGGGCTTAAATACAGACACAAACGAGACACACCTGGACAGATAACGAGGACGGGCTGACACATGACACGGACGAGGGCGGAGACAAGGATATAAACAAAACATAGCCATGTGCGAATAAAGCACATGGCGGGGACAACAGACTGACAGGACGAAGGCGTGACAAGAGTAGCAATGACAGAGGCTCTCTTCTCCATATTACAACTCAGTGGATCATCACAAAGGTTCTAAAGCTGTAATATTAAGTTATGAATATTACGTAGTATTCCTTTAAGTCATTTTAGTTCACTGTACACTGTCAGAAAAAAGGGAATGTACAGCTACATTCTTGTCAATAAAAGTACAAACAGTTTAAATGTGGAGGAGAAAAGAAGGAGATGTGAATGTTTGTAAGCTTTCATCAAAGAACTGTGTAAAATAAAATAATACAATTTAATTGGGTATATGAAATCAACATATCTAAAAACCTATAGTTAATATAGAATATGGCGCAGTAATGTTCCCTAACTAAAAGTATTAAACATGTACATTTGAGGGTACCACCACAGTGATATAATAATAATAATAATAATAATAATAATAATAATAATAATAATAATAATAAAAACCCACAGTATCAGTATTTCTGAGCTTGTAGTGAGTAATAAAATAAGTTAAAATATAACTATCCAGATTAAAAGGCACACACACTGGCTGAGGCGTCACAGGAGATCAACCCATGATCATCAGAAGATCAGAACATGTGGAAGACCTTGAAACCACAGGAATTTAACAGCACAAATTAATTTGCCATTTTTCAAATTATTCACTTCTCAGTGTAATTGTGAATAGTCTCTGACCTGGTGGATAAAGACCTGAGCCGAACGAGGGCTCAGCAGCAGAATGGCTCGCCTCAGGGTGTCTCGATATCTGTTGAGCTCCTCTGTCTTCATGGTGCTGAAGAGAGTGGAAAACACCTTGGTGACATTTCTATCCACCTGCTGCAGGGACACATCTAAACCCATCCGCGATGCCTGGTCCAGGAAAGTCCGCAAACCTCGCACATCTGAGACAGAGAGAGGGTTGGCCATCAGCTTAAACCTGACCTGCACTGCAAATAATGAAATTTAAATAAAATAATTATATTTATACACCTAAGCCATAAAGGCATTCTGCAGTTGTGAGATGGGCAGTTAGTTTGGGACCCAAAAAATAAATAAATAAAAAAATAAAAATGAAAAATATATAAAACAAACATAACTGACGACAGAAATTTTCAAGTATTTGCAAATTTAAATAAAAAAGAAAAATTAAAATAAAAACCTGAACATTTTAAATAAAAGCCCAACCTGCATCGCAAAGAAAATAAAACAAAAAAATATTATAAAAAAATATTATAATAATCAAAAATGTCCTCAAAACATTCTGCATTTATCACTGTTTTATATTAATTGAGAACAAAGGGTTATAACTCATGGATTTCACTGTGAATCAGTACCAATATGATTCACTAGGAAATGATACAATGATTCACTTCTTACTTTGGGACTCTTCAACATTTCTACAAATATACTGAATAACAAGCCCAGATATAAAAGTTCTAAGGGGTTCAGTTCATACCATATCATATTCATAGCATCAGTCATAACAAATATACTATTCATATAATACATATAACAATGAGCCACAATTGATTTGTGTAGTAAATAACACTGATAATATTTTTACATTGGCACATGGTATTAGACAGAAAGTATACAGTCATTTCTTGTTTTTGATGTGTTGAAAGCAAGAAAAAAATGGAGCTGAAAGCCTTTACCAAGGGCTAAACCATGATGTCATGTGCCCTGGGCACACGTGAGTGTGTTGCTGATTTACTGGTTGCCCTTCCACTGGTCACTTTTGGAAAGTTATAGCTACTGCATACCAGAAAGACCTCGGAAGGCCTGTCATTTTAAAGATGATCTGGACAAAACATGCCCATTTTTCTTGCTTCCAATATATCAACTTCAGGATCTGACTGTCCACTTGTTGACTAATGTATCGAACGCCTTGACCAGTGACCAGATCAATGTTGTTCACACGTTAGTTGATTTTTTTTGTGGTTAGTGTGTTGTTTATATTAATCTTATGCTCTAGTAGTTCAAGTTAGGCTGTGAATGTGTAAACAGAATAAAAACAAAACATTTAGTTTACACTGGTTTCTTTGGTGGAGAATATTGCCAATATATTTAACTCAGTATCTAGAGCTTCCACTAGATATATTTTCCACTGCAAGGCCAAATAGTTACTGATGTTGTGCTCTACTGTTCCATGCCGGTGTTAGCAAGAACATTACTAAACACATAACACTATAAATAAAGTTATAAAAACACAAAGAGACCAGAACTGGCGACACAAAGGTGACGCAGATATGGAGCCAGTCAACGAATCCCTAAGTCATTAAACCTTCCCAGAGAGTGCTTCTGTGGCCATAAGTATGGTGCACTAACTACACTGAGAACCCTGGGCTCAGCCTGTGTGGATCAGCCACTGGAATTGGTTACCCTCTGTGCTCAGAACCGTTCGGCCCTGCAGTGGAAAAGAGGCCTTTGTTCTTGATATATAGTGGAGTTTGGTTGGACATCAATGGATTCCATGAAAAAACGTGGTTGAAAAGTGAAATCCCTCTGGAATAGAAAATGACTGCCATTAACCCCTGCCCATGCCCCCAATTTAGAGTATAGACTTTCCACTAATCAATACAACAATAAGGTAGCATTTCTGTGCTCCTCTCACAATTATGAAATTTCTGACAGGTCTTTAACTCTCTCAGGTTGTTTACTTATTCATTCATTCATTATCTGTAACCACTTATCCAGTTCAGGGTCGCGGTGGGTCCAGAGCCTATCTGGAATCATTGGGCGCAAGGCAGGAATACACCCTGGAGGGGGCACCAGTCCTTCACAGGGCAACACACACACTCACACATTCATTCACACACTCACACCTACGGACACTTTTGAGTTGCCAATCCACCTACCAACTTGTGTTTTTGGACTGTGGGAGGAAACCGGAGCACCCGGAGGAAACCCCTGCAGACACAGGGAGAACACACCAAACTCCTCACAGACAGTCACCCGGAGTGGGAATCTAACCCACAACCTCCAGGTGCCTGGAGACACTATCTGCTGCGCCACCATGCCACCCTTTATTATTATTATTATTATTATTATTATTATTATTATTATTTATGATTCCATTTCACTAAGTCTAGAACAAGTGTATAGAGCAAACTGTATAGAAGTGTTTCTTTTCCATTCTTTTAAACCCATATATCTTGTTCTCAGAGGCGTGATGAAAAGCAATGAAGTGAGACAGGACTGAGACAGCAGTGAGACACATCAGAAGGACAATTAGATTTCAGCGAGAGAGATAAGAACTATTCATTTCTCCCAGGCCCAACACCAAGAGCCCTCCGGAAGAGTCAGTGTCATCGTTTGATAGCTTAATGGTGCGTCCAGGCTTTATGAAGTGCGGCGGACAAGCTCCTCGCGTGGACGATAAGATGGTCACTCACTCAGAGCGGACAGATGAAGGAAAGGAGGAATGGAGGAAAGGAGAGGGAGAGGGAGGGCTAAATATCAGTCCTTGAAGGGAAGATAAATGAGGCTTAAAGGACAAAGACAGCCTTTCAGACGTTTGTATGAATTTCACCAGTTTTCCTGTTTAACTGCTGCCACAGACCAAAAGCGTGTGCATTATATTTGGTAACGTATGAATTAGTATGTTATTATTTATGAAAACATATCAGTTGTATTTTGACACTTATGTTCAGAGATGTTCACTAATGCAAATGTTTTTTGTTTGTTTATTGGCAACTCCAAAAGGAATATATAGGCAATTCCAAAATTAAATATAAATTTAATCATGGAATGTTTAATCGACTAGTCTCCATAGCACAAGCCAAGGAGTGTTTAAAACCAACAGTGGTTTCGCTCCTAACATTTCCCCCTCAACTTTTTTCATCTGTTAATCAAGCTGAGCTGCAGCTTTAAAACATAATGACAAAGAGTAGATGCTCAAAGGGTGGAGTTTCACTGTCTGCATGTTTTAATCATGGAATGCGATCAAAGAGCAGAGCAATGCTAATTAATAGAGAAATAAGAACACTTTTCATACAGAAACCCAATGCACTTCTCTCTCTTTAATATCTTCGAAATACAAACCCTGTTTTGAGAGAAATTGGGACACTTCCTAAAATGCAATAAAAACAGAAATCTGTAATTTGTTCATTCACTTGAAACTTCCTTTGAAAGAGAAAAGACAAAGAAAACATTATTTAAAAAATGTTGAAAAGCACTCCGCGATAGAGGCATGTTTACCACTGGTTCACATTACTTTATTCATTTGCACTTTTTAATCCTTGGGGAATTGAAGATACTAAATGTTGCATTTCATGTATTTATTTATTTATTTATTTAATCATTTCTTGCTCTATAATAGACTTGAGCTGCTCCACAGCCTGTGGTTTCCTAATCTTGATTCATCATATATTGACTGCAGGCCAGTGAAGCACACACACTCTGTGGCTATGAAAACAAAGTGACAATTACTATCCAAAGTTCTCCTGAGCTCATGTGACTATGTCCATCATGGTAGCATGAAGGTTTCACCAACAGTACGGCTTGGTGGCTCAACTGCCGACACATATGCAGCATTGGTTTCTGCCCTTGGACTATACGCCCTGAGATTTCCCCGACTCCCTGAATCTTTCATGATAGCATGAACTGAATATGGTAAAAGACCCAAATTCTTTGCAATCTTACATTGAGAAACATTGTCTTTGAACTGACTGACATTTCTCTCACAAATCTTGGCATAAAGTGATGAGCAACGACCTATTTTTGCCTGCAAAGGCTGAGCCTTTGATGAATTCTCCTATTCTATCTTTTATATTCACCCGCTAACACTGTAATTCTTTGGAACACTGCGACATGAATTTGCTTTCAATTTTCACTCTTATTGCCTCTGTCCCAAGTTTGTTTGGAGTTTGATGCTGGCATTAGTTTCTAAATTTATTTATGTTTACAAAACACAATAAAGTTGTTCAGTGTAATCACCTTACCTGTGAAAGAGGTTCATAAGAATGAACAAATCACATATTCATGTATTTACTGCATTTTACAAAACATTTTGAGAAAAGGGGTTTGTAAACATGATTGTAGACCTATTTATCTGACTTATCTCATTATAAAGTGCAGTGTTTATTTATAATGAGAATGCTGGTCTTCTCACTCGTCTCCCAAATGAAACTGACGAGGACCCGACGCCAAAAGAGTTGATTCTGAGTAAAAAGTTGATTCTGTCGACTCCAGAAAACACAGAGAATTTACCACCAAGTGAAAATCAATAAGTATAACCATAGTAACAGCACACAAAGTTATGATGAAATACTAGAGAACCAGATCCAGTTCATGGCATTAAAAAATGTGTGACCTTTATTTGACAGTGTGTCATGTCCACCATTAATATGATTTTATGGTGAAGGTGGCTAAATAGTTTTAAGAAAGAACAGCGTGCTTTATGCCATGTGTTAAACAATGTGTCACACTTTATTAAGATAGGACACTGGACTTGGATAAATATAGCTTATGGCCATGAACATTTGTGAGAAACAAAAACATTGTTCTAAATGATCTTTGGCTGCCAAGTCTCTCTCTCTCTCTCTCTCTCTCTCTCTGCCTCCTCCAGAGCCAATTAACAGTAGGTCATCATGGTTTCTCTCAGAAGAAGAAAATGAGAACACGAGCCCCATTATTTTACAGAACTGAAGAGACACTGGGGTTAACTGTGGCAGAGGATGAGGATTTTCTTTAAAAAGAGAGAGGAAACATTTTTCCAGTGATATTTCTGTCCAAGGTCAACAGTTAACTAGGAAAAAAATAGGTGTCTTTAATTTATTAAAAACAAAACAGCCACCAAAGTATTAGCAAGGTCAGGACCATGAGGATATGGGAATTGAATCCCAGCTCATTCAACAGGTACTGGATGGAGCTCCACCACTGAGAACAGTCTCACTACTCCACAGCTTAGTACTGTGGGACGTTATACCCCGCTACACTCTCCGAAAAAAAGGTACAGCAGAGGTACATTATTGGTCACGCAAAGTGCAAACAGTGTAAATGTAAAAACTTTAAAGGTACAACAGTGGTGTTAAAGTCAGGTTTTTTTCCCTAAAGGTACATTATATTCATTCCTCCAGAAAGAGAGTTGAATATTTATAATATTTGTAACTTCTTTACAGAACTGTGTAAAATAAAAGAACATAATATCAGTCCTGGAGATGAAATGGGGCGTATGAAATCAAAACAATTTTCATATCTACAATTATAATAGAATATGGTACAATGATGGCCCCTAACTAAAGGCACTGAATACGTACCCTTGAGAGGTCCTGACAGTGTGTCCAACACTTGGCACTGAGCATGGTGAATTTAGGCTTGTGTGCAGCGTCTCTCAGTGAACTGCTAAATGCCTTTCTCCTCTATCCCTGTCCATGGATACGATGACTAGAAGACGTCACTAAATATCTAACTGTAAAACATATAACAGTACAAGTTGTTAACTAATAAAACTGCATGAGGGTTTTCTCCAGTTCCCATCGATGTGTGGAGATGACAGCTGGTGTGTTTTATCATACCCCAGAGGTTTGGAATCTCACTTTGCTTTGTGGTTTTTGGATTTATTAAAAGCTGTTTTTTAATGAGCACTTTTGCTCCTGTGTTACGGAGCAGGGACTTTGCTTTGCTCATAATGAAACCAATCTGATCACTAATGAGGATATTTGTAAAAGAACAGATTTAGAGCTAAGACTTTTTTTTTTTTTTTGCACAAACCCCATTGGACTGTTTCCCTTTCCAGCAGATTAAGCCTAAAGCTGAGAGTAAATAGATTTTAGGGTTTTTAATGGTGGATTAGCAACTTAGTCCAAAACTAAAGTGAATTCAGAAGAAATTTCTGATAAATACATACACACTAAATCATCACTGTATTAGGAACACCTAACTTGTATCTACACTCGCCCATTTGACCTTTCCAGAGAATAGTCCACCAACCAAAAATCTCCAGTCGACAACGCTCGGTGTCCACTGATGAAAGACTAGAGGATGACCGACACCAACTGTTCAACATCAGATGAGCTACTGTCTCTGACTTTACATCTACAAAAGTGGACCAATGAGGAAGGAGTGTCTAACAAATTGGACAGTGTTTGGACTCAGTGTTTAAATACTTGAGCAGCAGTGCTGCGTCTGATCCAACCATATTAGAACAACAAACAATAAGGGTGTTTTCACACCTGTTGCTGGTTTGGTTGAATTTCAGACAGGGAACAATCCAAGCACATCAAAACACCCAAACACTGCAAACCATGTGAGCATTTTCTAACAGTTGACTGGCCAGTCCTGGCTGGGGTGGGAGCAAGAAAGTAAAAATAGGAAGAAGAACCTGTGTTCTGGATTAGTGCAGGTTTCTGTTCTATTTCTAGTTCTCTGATTACCTGCTCTGCTGCATCCAATAGACAAAACACACCTGGCTATGAGAGCTGTTCAGCACCTACCGGCTTCATGCACCTGATTGTCAGCCAATGTTCTCACCAGAAATTAACCATACAGATTTTGTTTGGGACCGATTAGAGAAACGTATATATGTGTATACATATGTATAATAGGCTAGAGGTGTATGAAGCCCCCCAGCATTGGACTGTGGGACATTGTTCTCTGGAGCGATGTAACTCCTGGATCTTTACATTTACTTGACAAGTGTTTCGGCTTTTGTAATTGATCTCCAGTGAAGCCAAACAAGCATGGGCTAGTGGGTATAAAATTTCCCAATACTGTGCTGTGCAACAGCAGAACTGTGTTCCCTGTAATGATTGAGCTCCGGGAGATTTATGTTTACTAAACAAATGTTTAAGTATTGTAATTGTTCTCCAGTGAGGCCTAACTTCAGGCTGAAAATCTTTCACGTCGATTAAACCTTTGGTTGCTTTTGGGAAAGGTCTTCCTTTTTCGTTATTCTCTTCTAAAACAACCCCAATTCCCCAAATTAGAAACTTCACAGTTGTCTCCTTCCTCTGGGTTTGGCTTCTGTTTGATTGATGACGGCTCGCTGTGCTAACACGCAGCCATTAGCCAATCACACACACCTGCAATGAGAGGCTCTCAGGAACAATGGGGGTCTTTTCTAACATGCCGTTCAATGCCAAGCCTGCATTGATTCTCTCTGCGTGGATCTGTAGCCGAGGAACAGGGGAACAGGGTTCTGCAGCTCTTCAAACAGCTCTCTGTTCAAGGTGTGCACTGCAAAAAAAATCACCTTTAAAGAAACAATAAGGAGTTTGCTCCCCTTGGCTGTGGAAACAGCCTCTAGTCTTCTGAGAGGGCTTTAATATAGATGTGAGGTCATTGCTTGTTAGGATTTGGTGGCAGTCACAGGTCAGTTGCTGATGTTGAATGATTAGTACTAGATCCCCCCAAACATCCCAAGGTATAGAAATGGAGCTTCATCACTCCGGATAACAGTTCCCCTGCTCCACAGTCCTGTGATGGGAGGCTTGGCATTGGCACTGGACACAGAGTTCTGAGGCTCATGTGTGTTTTGTTTTGTGTTGTGTGTTTCATTTCAAGCTTTAAAATAGATATAACATGAAGTAGTTGCACACCTTTATCCCTACATTTATTCCCATTAGTGTAAACAACACCGCTATGTCCGTAAACACTGTAATACTCACCATACTCACTGTCGTAGAACATGATAAACTTGTGCCACCGCAGCTCTGAGACCAGCGTTAGCATGACGTCATTGAGGCGTACAGGCGGGCGAGCTGCGAGTGTGTATCTCTCTCCGTCGGGGCTGGGGTTGAACTCACACTCGGCTCGTGGCGTCCCATCCCCGTTTCGCTGGATAAACAAGTGCGGGATGTGCATGGCGTCTGTTAGCGACTGCAGCGCGCTAGCTGCTGCGCAACCGGTCGATGACACCAGCGCCAGGATCCCCTGGTTCATCAGCTCACAGGCTAAAGGCGAACAGATAAAGAGAAAAAGAGAGACAGTGAGAGGGGACAGAGCTTAGAAAATGAGGAGTCATAGGTAATCGAGAAAAAGCAAGATAGACTGGAACATACTTTAAAAGCACTGGTAATATCAAGAGCTATAGGCAAATGTATAACACAGAGTGCACGATTAATAATTAAGAAGTAAAATACTGGTATGTATTATGTGTGGGGTATAACAGAGCATGTGATATAGTATAGAGTTATAAAGAGACATAAAGACAATATATCCTGGTCAGTGATAGCTATGGATCATAACAAATTGCATATATCTGAGGAGATGAACAACCTAAAATATAACAGGGATGCAAGAATGGAGGCAGGATGTAAGTACAAGCCTATTTATCCAAGAGGTCCATGACAAGCAAGTAAAAGATTAGGTTACTGCAGAGAAGACCCAGAAACTACAGACTGGACTAGAAAAATCCAGATTAGACTTGGAACGTATATACTGTGCAGGACAATGTAAGACAGAGGACAGTACAGAGACAGGGTTTATATACACATGGTAATGAACAAACAGCACCTGGGCACGTGTAATCACCATGGCAACTGACCAATCCTCAGTGCAACACATGACCAGACCTGGGCGATTCTTGAACAAGGGAGGAGCAGGGAAACGAAAACAAAAGCACATGCAGCTAAAACCAGGGAAAGACAGTTTTGTTTGTACTGCATCATTGTATTATTATTTTCATATGTGGCATATGAATTTTGGCAGCTCTGCATATGTTGCTAGCCCCCTTTCACCCTGAGCATCAATGGTCAGGACCACCACACAGCAGGTATTATTTGACTTGTAGATCACTCTCAGTACTGCAGTGACACCTATGTGTTGGTGGTGTGTTGTGCTGATATAATTGTCTGAGACAATAGCAGTGCTACTAGAGTTTTTAAACACCTTAATGTTACTGCTGGACTGCCAACCAAAAATATCCACTACCCAAATAATACCTGCTGTGGTGCTGGTCCTGTGAGAGTTCTGACCATATAAGAGAGACACTTCAGTGGCAACTCGAATCTCTGACTGTCTCTCTGACATATCTACATGGATGAAGGAACATCACCTCCAATTGAATTTATCCAAAACTGAACTGCTGGTCCTCCCAGCCAAGCAAGCTATTCTCCACAACATCAGCATCAAGCTAGAGTCCCTATCAGTGGCTCCCACCAAGGCTGTAAGAAACTTAGGTGTCATGGTTGATGACCAGCTGACCTTCGCAGATCACGTTACCGCTATAGCTCGATCGTGACGCTTCTCCCTATTCAACATAAGGAAGATTAGGCCATACCTCAACATACAACACAGCTCCTTGTTCAGACGTTAGTAATCTCCCGTTTAGACTATTGCAACGCCCTCCTGACAGGTCTTCCGGCTTGTGCTGTGAGATCGCTACAGATGATCCAGAATGCTGCAGCACACCTGGTCTTCAACCAACTAAAAAGAGCACATGTCATGCCCCTATTAGTTGAGCTGCATTGGCTACCCTTAGCTGCTCGCATCAAATTTAAATCACTAATGATGGCTTACAGAGTATTCACTGGTTCTGCTCCGATCTACCTCAAACTCTTAAAAACATACGTTAGGGCCCGCCCTCTCCGTTCCTCAAAGGAGCGCCAACTAACACGGCCAACCCCCCGTACAGGTCAGTTGAGGCTATTCTCATCTCTGGTACCACGCTGGTGGAACGAGCTTCCAAGCACTATCAGAGCAACAGGAACCCTCTCCACATTCAAGAAATCATTGAAAACCCAGCTCTTCCGAGAGTATCTCTTGCACTGAATGTCTTTCTTTAATGCACTTATTACTTCCTGGCATATTGCACTTAATGTAAGGTATTTTGTATAATTTGTGCTGTAGTTCGAATGTTAGATCCTCTTTTGTAAGTCGCTTTGGATAAAAGCGTCTGCCAAATGCATAAATGTAAATGTAAATAAGAACAGGGGGTAGAGTCTGGGGGAAAGTCTGTGAATGTACAAATACAAAGTGCACATATACAGTCAGTGAACTGTAGAGGTGGCAAAAGCAAATAGTAAATTTGAAAATTCTCTGCCTGGCTTCTTTGTTCCTCTCAATTCAGCCTCTGAGGTATCAGGGAAGTTGGAACAAAATTAAGTTAAGTTTTCTGGATCTGAACAGTCTAAATCTTTGGTAGACAGTGAATTTAGAAACAAGGATGTGGTGGTAATGTTATGGCTGATAATTGTATAGCTGTATTTTACTTCTTTATATACACATCTTTGTGGCAGCACGGTGGTGTAGCAGGTAAAGTTGCTGTCACAGAGCTCACTGAGCTCAGGTTTGTGGGTTTGAGCTCTGCTCCTGATGACTGAGGAGTTTGGTGTGTACGTGTGGGTTTCCTCCAGTTTCCTCCCACAGTCCAAAAACACACATTGGTAGGTGGCTTGGCGACACAAAAGTGTCTATAGGTGTGAGTGTGTGCGTGAATGTGTAAGTGTGTGTTGCCCTGCAAAGGACCATTGCCCCCTCCAGGGTGTGTTCATGTGACACACCACGACCCTGAACTGGATAAGCGGGTGCAGACAATGAGTGAATATACATATCATTTGTTTTATAAAAAAATGACCATGTCAAATTTTAAAGCTATTTCTAAAAGAAGATTAGAAGAACACATTTCTCAGTATGAATTAGTCCTCAAAAAGGCCTTTTGGCTTCAGCAAACAGTAATTATAGATCTAACTTAGATGTGGCATTAAAAACACGTAATTAATCTAGCTGAGAAAATATAAAACTGTGCACTAGGCTGTCTGCTCATTATTTACATTACTGAATCTGTTAATTTATACGAAAAAATAATTACTTAAGAAGCATGAACTGTGTTGCAGAGGGTTGAAAGAGAATTTATAGACCCAAGTTTATCCCAGAGGAAAAATGATTAAACATGCATTTTTTTTTGTAAAAGATTGTTGCATCATCACACCTTAACATGATGCAATTATGAAATGCAATACATTTTGTGCCTCTCAGATAAAGTAAGTGTACAGCAGTTTACACTATTTCTCAAGAAGTTCATTCCTTCTTATTATCCACTTTCCCTTCCTTTCCTTCATATTTGATCATAAAAGATTCAAAAACAGATGCAGAAACAGAAGCGTGATTGATTGTTATTGCTGGGAGATGACTTATTGAATCACCTTCTTCTAAAACACATGAAAGCAGATGTGACGAGATTAGCTAATAAAAACAAAACAATATTCGCAGTGAAAAATGGAACCCAACAATATCACAGCCATTCAGCACCATAGCTATGCGTCCATTCTTCCCCAGAGAGAGGAAAGCTATTGCTTGTTCAATTTCAGTTGCGCTCAGAAGCTGATAGACCAGTAGAAGAGAGAGCTAAGTTGAAAAGGTAGAGAAGTAGGTAGATCAATAAATTGCAATACAAACCTCCCATACTGGAAAACAAGATGGAAAAAGGAAATTAAGTTTATCACTTGAGACCAAGTGGTGGAGCACTGTATACAGAGTGAGTGTAAGAAGACAATGTTGCTATGCACAATGCGAAATCACTAAATCATTCAAAAACAAACAAGGTCCTGTGAAAAAATTATTGTGCATTATGAAACCTGAATTCATAAAGTCATACACTTTTGTTGATGAAGTGATATGTGTGTAACTCATTAGTTTCCTTTTAGAAATGTAATAAAAAGTTAATTCAGTATAAAATTAAGAATTCAGGATTCAATGACACACACATATTCACTCACACCTACGGACACTTTTGAGTCGCCAATCCATCTACCAACGTGTGTTTTTGCACCGTGGGAGGAAACAGGAGCACCTGGAGTAAACCCACGTGGACATAGAGAGAACACACCAAACTCCTCACAGTCACCTGGAGCGGGACTTGAACCCACAACCTCCAGGTCCCTAGAGCTGTGTGACTGCGACACTACCTGCTGCACCACTGTGCCACCCCTGTGATGTGTTCAGGATATAGAGAAGTCATTAAGTCATGTACTCCTGCTGTATATTTTTATACTGAATACTGCTGAATCAAACCCAGACCCATGCCCAAAATCCAATGTGGGCTACAGTGTTAAAACACTACTAAGCTGTGGAACTGCATTCCCTGGAGCTCCGTTCAATTCCTTTGGTAGGAGTTGGTGTAGAAGAGCTAAGCATCCAACATTGGTACTAGACCTTACTAATGCTTTCATGGTTGGATGCAGTCAAATCTTTGCAGCATTATTCCACTGTCTGGTGTAAAGCCTTCTCTGTATAGAAGAGATACCAAAGCAAAAGAGGGAATGTCATTTCAGGAAAAAAAGGTGCATGAATATTTATCCAAAAAACAAACAAACAAACAAACAAACACTCAAATTCTTAACTTGACAGTTTGTTGAACAACAGCACACGAGGCCCAAATCACTACCAGCAAAAAGATGAATTGAGGAGATAAATTGATGGCTGCTGTTTTGTGGATTAGAGACAATTTCCACAAAATGACACGTTGTGTTTATAATTGAGGTCTCAGTTTGTTTTGGAGCATTGCTAAAGTGCATCAGAGAGCGTTGGTTTCCATCAACAGATGACAAGTGCACAGAACCTGTCAATTAGTCAAAGCTCCATAATTCATTTGTGGGAAAAAAATAATGATATATCAATCTTGGGGATTTACAATAAATCTTAAGACAGAGAAGAGGCTTAAAACAGGAATATAGGAATAAACATACGTTAAAAAATTTGACTCTTTATAACAATATCTATAACAATTCATGAATCATGAGTAAAAAATGTTTTCATAATTTATTATAACATGTTTAATGTTGGGCGGCACAGTGGTGCAGCAGGTAGTGTCACAGTCACACAGCTCCAGGGACCTGGAGGTTGTGGGTTCAAGTCATGCTCCAGGTGACTGTCTGTGAGGAGTTTGGGTGTGTTCTCCCTGTGTCCATGTGGGTTTCTTCCCTCAGTCCAAAAACACACGTTGGTAGGTGGATTAGCAATTCGGAAGTGTCCGTAGGTGTGAGTGAGTGTGTGTCATGCTGTTAACACCCACTCTAGGGTGTGTTCCTGCCTTGCGGCCACTGATTCCACGTAGGCTCTGGACCTACTGTGACCCTGAACTGGTTAAGGGTTACAGACAATGAACGCAATGAATAGTTTTGTGTAAAATGTATTCCCAATCATTTTGATATGTGTAATCAATGGATGTAAGTTATGGGGCATTTTACTCGGAGACAGATGCTAAATACAAGGTAACGAAAGAATAAATTATAAGACTCTTAAGGTCAAATCTGAAAGGCAGGCTGACTTTACACTAATAAACTGATGTTTTCATTTTTGACTGAAGAGACAGAGAGAGAGAGAGAGAGAGAGAGAGAGAGAGAGAGAGAGAGAGAGAGAGAGAGAGAGATCCTGATAGCTGCCGAATGTGAATCCAAATTTCCAAGATTTTTCACTTGTTGGATGTTTAATGCAACACATTTCATGCAAATTCTCACTGTGGAAGGAGATATATCACTTTGAAAACAGAAAGAGTACATCACATTTCTGATTTTCATAAACAAACAAGAATACATTTCTTCCAGCGTTCCTTCAGAATAGAGGGGTATTAATCACCAGTCTCTTCTTTTAGAGCAGTAAGAATCTCTACTCTTTGGAGAAGGCTTTACCCTAGGTGATGGAACACTGCAGTGAGGTTTTGATGGCATTCAGCCAAACATAAACCTTATTTGAGTCAGGTGCTGATGATTAGATTAGGTTGATCATTTTATTATTGTGTTAATTTGCACAGCTGAATCTGAATTCACTAATTATACATTTCCTCGTATTTATGATTGACTATCCACCAACCTACAGAGCTGGATTTGTCATGGATGGCTGGGAATCCAGGGAATATTGGCCACGGCTTGTGCTCTGCGTATGTTTTAATCTTTGTGTGTAATCTTCTGGCTCAGAACACTGTTCTGCTTTTCTGCTGGATGTCCTCAGTCACAGATGGTGAACTCCATGCTGGGCAATACTCATGATCTACGCAACGGTTGTAATTTTGCCGTTTTCCCAAGTTTGTTTTGCACATTCCACACACTTGTACATTCACTCACATACTCACTCACTTATATACATACATGCTCTCTCTTTACCATACATAATCACACACCCACTCACTCACATACATACTCACTCACAGTCACTAAAATCCCCGACAAGGGGGTGCTACTTCTGTTTAGAAACTGCTCTACATAGCAGGGAAATGTGAACCAAATCCACATTTTAGACGTGTTTTTGTGTGTGTGTAAAAAGCAAAATAAATAAAATAATTTGTAAATAAAATACATTTTTAAATTTGAGATTGACCTTGCTCATGAAATTGAATGTGAGCGAACACAGCCTGTGTTTAACTTTTTATAGAAAGTCAATCACTCACTTCAGAAATGATTTAATATTCATAAGATATTTATTTTTTTCCTTGTTAAACTATGTGTAATAAATGAAATCTAAAATATCTGGGACATGCCAGAAATACAGGGATGGTGTTGCCTTGTGACAACAGCATATAACAAAAGAATAATACATTGCATACAATGAGGGTCATATAAACACAGTCCTATGGGACATAGCCACATTCATTATGTAGCCTTGAAAACTACAGTAGTCTAAAAATATAATGTAATATCAGTGTGGCCCTGTAGTCCCCCATCATTCTGCGTAATGCTAGTAAATTATTTTTTGAGATCTGTTTTTGGGATCTAACAGAATAGGTGAGTTGGTGTTTGCCTTCAAGTTGAGCTCTGGCACTTTAAGAGAAGTAGCTTAAAGTAGTCTTAACACTTATCTAAAGCTGTTTATATATATATAACTGCTTTGATTCAGAAGCTATTATATATAGTTGGCTTTTTTGTTCAAATCATATTTATATTGGATTTGAGCCAATATCCATCTGATGCAATGTTCATTCAAAATATATTATTATTTTTATTATTATTATTTTGCCTAGAGTTGTCTTCAGGGGCCAGAAACAAAGCCAAACAAAATGGACAAGTATATGTTGATTTCAGAGAGAAATTGCAATCATTTTTGGTCTGTTTTGCTGTGGTAGAGTTGAACTGTTAAATTAGACTCAGATTTTCTCTGCAGGTCTAAATTAAATGTTGGCACTTTGTAATTATCACATTTCAAACTGTTCAGTGTCTCAGAAATTCCACCTCCAAAACATTCTTTTAAAGATTTGTGCAAAAGACAATGGGAAGCGTGTAAACAGATCAGAGTTCACCTGCTGTGAAAATGCTCAGTGCCCACAGCGGGCTGTCAGCCTGAATTATGAGATTAAGGCAGAAGTGGAGAAAACAGGGATATGTGGGATGTGTATGAGTCTCATAAGAACTTGACAGGCCACTTTTTTCCTCTATTGATTGACCTTGAAGAAATGTTGCATAAAATAACTCCATTGTCTTAGAGCTTTGGATCCATTAACAACACACTGAGAGTCATTTAGAGGATGAGGACACATTGCCCTGAGGTTGGTTTTATGAAGGTGATGTCACTCCCAGTACATCACCACTCAGCCATAACAATAAAATGACCTCTGTGTTGTTGGGCGTCACTTATTTATTTACTTATTTTACCTCATTCACACGTATCTGGGCATCTCCCAGGACATATGTACATGATCTAACCGAAACTAAACAAACCTCACCAAACCCTTACTCACACTTTGTCTGAATTTCTTCACTTTGCTTCTAATGTAATGCAATGTATGAACAGACAGTAAAACATTCTTATAGAATAGTAAGTCATTATTAGATGTATATAACTATATAATAGATATAATTATGATATAACAGACCATAACAGTTGGATAGAAAGCCACAGAATAGTATTTCATTAAAATGTCTAATAACTTGACTTTATTTAATAGTTATTATTAAAATGACAGAGCCATTAGATGTGATGAGGGTTATTTGGTGGAAACAAGCTTTGCGGAAACAACTTTTGTGTTTGTCCCTTGTGTTCTGAGCTTTTTTAAGATGGCCGTAGTTCAGTAGGTGTTGGTATAAGGGGAGTTTGGAGATGGCAGTTTACCATGTTGTTACCGTATTGTGCATCAGATAACATAAAATGTACTGTTTTTCACCCATTTTTTTAAATAATTGAATGCATTAAATGTATGTATTTATAAGGTTTTATATGTGGCACACACACAATATCTGGAATCATGCATGTGATTATAACAAGTAAACTGTATTAAAGCATGTAAACTGACTTATGTCATGCATCATGATGCATATATAACTAAGTGTGCCAAATGAGACCTTATGGGCATATTTATAATGAATTATGAACACAATGTATAGGAGGTTTTAGCAAAATATGGATATGGTGATACAGAGAACACACTTGAAAATTGGGTATGCATTATTTCAATAATGATCAGATTATATCAATATATACATTTTCATGGTGCAGTAATTCTGAATTAAGTTTATGTTTCCCTCTAGAACTTTGTGCGGGTCTTTGTTGTTCTGAGCTTTTGAAGGTGGCTGTCGTTCAGCAGGTTGGAGTTTAAGTGGAATTTGGAGACTGCAGCTAATTAAGTGGCTATTGTTTGCCTTGGTGTTGTGTATCAGATGATAGCAGACATGCTTTTTTTATTATTTTTTTTTTACTTTTTTTTTTTACAACAATTAGGTGTAACTGCTCTCAATTAGCATAAGGAAGGGAATGAATACTCTTATTAATTCTAGTGTGTCAGCACAGTAATTATGCTATTCACAGAAGATCTTAAAAGCATGGTTCAAAGAAGTTGCATAATCAAAAACTATGCATAATAACTTAAAAAACGCATTAGTGTTTAATATAACACAGCATGGGCTAATACGGAAACTAAAGGGTTTTTCCAGTGCTCTATTTTATGTGGAGACCAGTGCCACAGTGCAGTAGGTGTCTGATCACTGTAAAATATCAGGCACATTATACAATATATTTTTAAGGACACACTTTTAATGAGTAAATTCAGCTAATTTAAGGTTGAACCAATGTGAGCACAGTTTTTAATCTTCATAAATCTCCATAGAAGCACATGAGCCTAAGGTCACCATGCCCAATGCCAAGAGTCCAGCAGATAGGTCTAAAGCCAACCAGAATTATGAAACCACATTAACTATCATGATGGAGCTTATTTATTTGAGATTTGTTGAGATTTGTAATCCTTCATCATCTAAAATCCATAGCTTTCTAATGTTCTCATGGAGGCTGAATGCCATCAAATCCACATTGCAATGTTCCACCATCTAGTCTAAAACCTTGCACCAAAGATTACGGACTGTCACTGCAGCAAAAATGGGAAAACTCCTGAGAAAAAAAAAAACATTTCAGAAGATGTGTTAGATAAGTTGGGTCTACAGATATTTGTAGTCATAAATATTTAAGATCTTTACAAGATAATGTTTAAAGTATATGTCTATACCATTTTCTTTGAGCTTATTGCATGTCTCTGTACGATATTAACTGTCTGTCTTCTGCCTTATCTCCCATCGTCTCACAGCTCAGAGCTGTATGTTGTTACACTTTGGCCCAATATGAATAGATGGCAAATAGATCCTTGTATGACTATATATTTGTCCTGGTATTCCACTGCATTGGATTGTGGAGTTCTGGGAGCTGAGGCAAACACTACAATGTGTCTAAGCCCATGAGCATGAGTTTCCTCTTGAGACAATGAGCTAATATTATCTTGAGAAGTTTGTAGAAGTGCCCCTGTTCTTCTCTGTCTTCTTACTTTCTCAAAAGATTCTTGTCACCACTTACAACTCATAAATGAGTGAATTCAACTACGGCTAGTCTTCACCCGCTATGGAAACTGTTGTAATCCCTCTCTGTCATGCTGCTTGTTTTGTTTTTGTTTTTTACTGAATTTATGGGTGGGTTTCACTCTGTTATTTTCAAAATGAAAACTTTGGCTAAAAATGTACAATTTAAACTCATTATCATCTATTAGTTCAGCAAACATTTTTACTCCTGCTGCTTCCTGGCAGCATGTTTTCAGTTCAACACATTTGTCCATCTGGACCTGTGTGTTTGTGTGTGTGTGTTTGAGTGCCACTAGTTCTCAATAAGACATTTTATAAAAACCACTCTAACTTGTGTTTCCACATAATTTTATTTACAAATATAATCCCCACCAAAAAATGCCAAGAGTGTGTGTAAAACACCGTGTTCTCTGTAATGAGGGAACCCCTTCCAATACCTTTAGGATAATCTGGGATCCAGAACTAATCATACAATATCACTACCTGATCCAACAAACATTTACATGCCTGAATGCAATCCAATCATCACAGCAAGTAAAGCCTTCACTGAAAAGTAGAAGTGGATTTCTCCTATAGTATCAGATTTAATGTCCACACACTCAACACAGCAGGACAGGGTTTGTCTTGTTTGCCTTTAAATGAAAAATAAACTGTTTTCCTTTGGCGGGAGTCAGCTCCATCTGTTCAGAGGCTGGAGATGAAGAGGAGTACCAAAGAATACTGCCATCTAACCTACAGAAAATGTGACAGAATGATGAGTGACTTGAGTGCTGAAATCACAGTACCACTTTAAAATAAGACTACATTTATAAATGTTTATAAATGGTTTAAACATCTGTTTGTTACATGGTTATTAATTAGGTTGTAAACACTTTAAAAGCCATTAATAATTATTATAACCCAGAGATAAGAAATGCCAAAGTGACCTTTTTTTTTAATCAAACACTGAAAATGTCAGAGAACTGAATTTAATCATTTCACATGTTTAAGGTGCACCATATTATAATAATTGTATTCAAACACTCTGATAAGTTTACTTCTTAAAATGGTTAAACTTATTAACAAATATGTGATGAAGCCAACAGGCTTCATTCTGACGGTTGGAAAAGACAATATAAGGTCAGTATCTGGCAAGATTTGAGGTTTTAACAGTGTAAATGGACGTGGGCTCAGTATTTGGCAAACAACAGGGCACTGCTGCCTTTTCTACCTGTGTGTTATAACTGATTATTAAGTACTATCAATGTATTAACATCATACGTTTTAACTATTAAAAAACTGATTTTAAACCCTTTAAAAACCTTTATAAGTGTGGTTTTATTCTAAAGTGGCACAGAAACCTTTTCAGCTGTAATAATAATAATAATACATTTTATTTGTAATGTACTTTACATTTCAAGGAAATCTCAAAGACCCTGAGAAATAAATTTTTCTAGGGATGTCCATGTGTAACCACTTACTAGTGCTGGGCAATATGAGCACAAATCAATATCACAATTAATTGTAGATTTTACCACGATTACAGTTAATGAATAATTTTTTTTTTTGTTTTTGTATTTTAGACCCTCATAGTTCAGTGACGAGGCTTGTACTGTAAATATGCTCCAGCATTAAACAGTGTCGTCTTAATTATAGTCAGAGCATGTCCAAACCACAGATGCTGTGTTTGTCTTTGGTATGAGCTGCTCAAGTCATGGTCGGCCTCTGCATTTAGGTTGCTTCTATGTGGCAGATAGAGGCAGAATCATGTGACTACTGCTTTGTAGCATGTTTCCAAAGGGACAGTACATGAACACACATTGGGGACATAACGGAATAAATATGATCAACATTAGAAGTTCTGAATGTCAGTTTAGATTCATTTTCGATTAACTGCCCAGCCCTACTATTTACCCAGTTCAGAGTTGCTTGTGTCCAGAGCCTACCTGGAATCACTGAGTGCAAGGTGGGAACACACCCTGGAGGGGGTGCCCGTCCTTCACAGGGCCACACAAATTCATAGATTCACTCACACCTAGGGCCACTTTTGAGTCGCTAATCCACCTACCAACGTGTGGACCGTGGAAAGAAACCAGAGCACCTGGAGGAAACCTACGTGGACACGGGGAGAACACACCAAACTCCACACAGACAGTCACTCGGAGCAGCACTCAAACCCACAACTTCCGGGACCTTGGAACTGTGTGACAGGAACACTACCTGTTGTGCCACCATACTGCCTTCTGCATGAATGTGATTTTTATGAAATGTTTATAGCAGAAAATATATATTAGTTGAAACATTCAACTTCATTATGGGTCCATACTTTCTGCACACAACTGTATACTGTTTGTTCATTCATTCATCTTCTGAAACCCCAAGCTGACATTTGACATTGGGTGTGGTGAAAACAGATCTGTGAGTGGGTGTGTGATGCTTTTCTTTGAAGATTATTTGAAAGGTTGAATGACTGCATGCACAAACATAAAGCAACTGAATTCGCTCAGCATGGTACATTTCCAATTTATGTTGAATTTTATCTTATTTTGTTTCCTTATTTTTCATTCTCTCACATACTGTGTAGGAAGGCACAGGATGTTTCGCCCACTTCCTGGGACCTTATGGGAACTCAAAAAGCCTTGGCATTTACACTTAAGGGCACAGTGAGTAAACCAAAGCTTTCTCTGATCTTACATTTCAGCATAGGGTCATTTTCAGAACTGATCTAGAGCATTTTAAGAAAATAAAATGTCCCCTGACTAAGTGAAATCAAATAAATTTAAATCAATCTCATATTTCTCATTCTGAGACCTCTGTAAAATATTTCTAGATTTTTCAAACTTTTTATTTTAAGTGATTGTATTTGATTAAATTTTATTCAGCTCGCAGATCATTTTTATTATTTCATGCATGGTATTACACCATTTTTTGGTGAGAAAGTTTCATTTTCTTTGTGTGTGTATGGCTAAAATTCCATGAAGTTCTGAAAATATTTTGGTCCTAATTTTCCTCAAGCTACTCACATGAGAAAAGTAGAAATATAGAAGAAAAAAAAATGTGTGTACATGTCATAAAAATGCATAACCGCTGGTCATCTATGATTCATGAGAAGGTGAGCTATGGTTTAAAAATAGATGAGACGTCCAAAGGGAAGTTTTGCATACAGACACTGTGGGGTGTAGATCTTTCGCTTCACAGAGAATTTTTAAGCGCCCTCAGATTTGGGTCGTATTTATTTGAGGATAAGAGTATGAGGATGATGATGATGATGTGCGTGATAAAACACATACAAATGTGTACAAAACAATTTACATGAAAACGTTTCAATACATTTTCAGATGGATTTAATTTTATTTATTTATTTAACAGTAAGAGGGACCCTGTTGTTTAAATGGCATTACACAAAGAATCAAGCTTAATATCAGGGTTATGAACTCACAATGTTAAAATGGTCAAATACATTTCACTTTTACTGCACCTACACACTGTCAGAAAAAACAACAAAAATAAAAAATAAAAAAGATCCTACGCATGTAGACAGTTGTTCAATAAAGATACAGCGTAAATGTTCCTTCAAATGTGTTCTCTAAAGAAATATTCTTATCTCCAGAAGAAAGATCAAATATTTGTACCTTTTAATAACAGACCTGTTTTAAATAGAAAACCAATAAGAAAATCCTGAATTTAACATGAGATTTATGAAATTAATGAAACTTAATAATCTACAATTAACATAGGATTTGGTACATTTACATTCCCACACTAAAGGTACTAAAGATGTAAAGAGGTTCACTTCAGTGATAGCAAAGGTTTGGTTTCTGATTTTCAGAGAGTGTAGGAGTAATTATAAGCTTTCAATGCTAACTGAGCATGTCACAATTATGCATGTTTAGTTGATGATTCATGAGCATATGACTGTGAATAAAACGTTTGTAGATACTTGCTACAAATATGTAGTAGCCCCAAACTGATCAGGGTCACTAAAGGTATAAACTGTGTAAATGCACCTTTAAAGGTACAGCAGTGGTGTAAAAGTCTAACTGTTTCCTAAAGGTATGTTACATTCTCGTCTCCAGAAGGAGAGGTGAATGTTTGTAATATTTCATTACAGAACTGTGTAAAATAAAAGAGCATAATATAAGTCCTGGAAATCAAATGGGTTGTAAGAATCAACACAACTTTAAAATATACAATTATAATAGAATAAGGTACAATTATGTTACCTAATTAAAGGTACAGACTATGTTACTTTGAGGGTACCACCACAGTGACTGTGCAAGTGGAGCTCAAATAAACAAACATTATTTACTGCTGCTCTCTAATGATTTTATTCATTACAAAAATACAAATAAAGACACACCAGGTTAACAGCACACTATATTTACAACCAGCACTTTAAAAAATAACCTTGTTTCTATATTCTGTCCATTTTATCAGCTAGGTTTACCATACAGGTGCACCCTGTAGTTCTAAAATTAGATCTGTTGTTGTATATAGATTGTTAGCATCTTTTCACACAGATCCTTAACTGTCAGGACCACCAGAGAGTAGATATTATTTGGGTGGTAGATCATTGTTAACGTATCCTCAAATGTTGTCACTAAACAGTGTTACGAAAGTGTTTAATAGTGTTATATTTGTGTTGTGCACTATTTTGCCAGAACATTGACCAAATTCTAAAGACCTAGCAGTTGTCACGTTTTCCTAACAATCATCCTCCTCTCATCCTTGACCTAGAAGTAGCTTTTTTTTAAGCTATCTTGCCAGATGCCCAAAAAGCAGAGGAGATGAGAGAAGCCATTTCAATCTCCCACTAGTGCAGCTTCCGGTGAAATATACATCAGAGTTCACTACACAGAACAACTATAAAAGTTTTAGCATGATTCTGAATCGCTGTGTACACACCCAGAGAGGACAGTCCACATGGAGGGATTCAACCATGCTTTAAATTCTGTTTTGTCTGTAGTCATAGAAACTCAGAACTTTAAGTATTTTGTGTACCTAGCAATTGAGTAATAGAAAATAAGAAGCTTAAGGCCTTACAGAAATGTGTTATCTGACCCTGTCCACTCAATTACTGCTGGAGAATTAGGGGTTTGATTTTAGGCTCAGTTTTGATGACATGGAAATGTATTAGCTGTTATGTTTTCCCATCCCGGTGTTCTTTACTTTCCTCAATATCTCCACTAGGAGATAGGATAGGAGAGAAACAGTAGGACAGGAGGGAAAGTACAGGAGTATTAACAAAAGTTTCTGAATGCTAAATTTATGTCTTTATATATTTACTTATTTGTAGGCCAAAGCCTTAGTAGTGTGTTAAGAGCTCAGTACTGACTTCAAATGTTTCTCCAGAAACACGACTCTGTTTATTTTAATTAATTTAAAGAATCCCTTTCCAATTATTGGAGAATTCCCCTTTAAATCCTCTGATCTATCGGTATATCATAGCTTATATAAAGAGGTCCGAGAAGGAAACAGATGGAGATGGATTCTGACAGAAATTGTGTGAGACATGAGCCCAATTTCTGCTCAAACACTGAGACTGTCGGGTCGTTTCTGACTGATATCAGCTGACATCCCTCTTTCCCTCCATCCTTTTCCCCCTCTCTCTGAGGAATACACAGAGAGATGGGATGTTTGGGCCTGGGGTGGCCTTCGTGTCCAGTCCAAATGGAAATGATGGGTTTTTTATGAGAAACAAGGACTGAAATGCACTTCTTTTGGTTTTTTGTCTTTTTTTTTCTCCTTTCATCCTCCGTCTTGCCTACATGGGGGACTACATACACTTCTAGCCCATACTTGGTTTTGGACATTGGTGAAACTAGGCTTGTGTGTCTGCTCCAAGATGTCACAATCTGCTGTCAATACTTTTCTTTAGATTATACAAAGTATGTGCCCACAATTCAAGTCACACTTTTTAACGGGAAGTTTCGGCTCAGGCACTAAGGCATATTTTCTGATGCTGAGGATGATACTTTTTAGGAAAGCAATAATTCAACTCATGCTGCTGACGTCAACATATTTTTGGAACAATTCAGTGCTCCACTACTTCACAACGTAAGCAAAAGTGATTTTGCCAACGTCCACAATTCAAACGATCATCAAATACTTTCCCCCTAAAATTTATGAACAATAGCTATTTTGTGTCAGGCACAAACAGCAGCAATGACATTAGACGAGTAATTTGAGATTTATCAGAAGTGAAACTAATGTAATAATGCGTTTGAGTCAGTCCAGAGACTTTAAAACCTCCAAGAAATAAACAACCAGGAAAAGTGCAAATGCAACAAAACACAGAAAACCAATCCTAATACATTACATTGCAAAAAGTTTGCTGTCTGACATTTCTCCAGAAATTAATGGTATTAATCAGGAGCTTTCTCCTTTTTTTGCTGCAATAACAGGCTCTATTGCTCTAGGAAGCCTTTACATGTTGTAACATTGCTGTGAGCATATGATGGCATTCAGCCCCAGAAACTTTAGTGAGATCATGTGCTATGTCTTATTTTTTGAATGATCCAAATGCTAGATCACAAACACAAAGGTTCTGTTCATACCTGGCACACAAGCCACTGGCATTTCCACATAGCAAAATCTCCAGTGTTAAATCAACACTATTAGTGTTAACGTAACATGGAGACTGTTAAATTATTACACTAACAGTGTTAACACTAATACTGTTGATTTAACGCAGTTGAATTTGCTGTGCATATGGCATTCTGAATGTGCCTCATGTGAACAGCTATGATCAGATTGCTAGGGAGAAATAGATAAAGAACCTTAACAGAAATGACAAAATAACAAACACTGATTCTCATTGTGTACTTAGAAACACAAATGCCAAGAAAAGTTAAAATACTCTAATATTGTTCTCGCTCCGCCTAAAACAGCAAGGATGCATGAATTCATCACTTGCCAAATGGAGCAATCTGAAAATCCCATAATTCCCTGTGCCAAACACTTGCAAGGTGATTTCACAAGAACATTATTCTCAGCAATGTTCTTCTAGAGAACACAAGTCCATTCTTTGTGTTCTTGTTATTGAGAAAGCACCAGGGTTCTTGTCTACAATGCATTGTAGAGCCTGAATTCATGAAGGCATACACACTTGTTATATGAAGTGTTATACATGGAAGTGTATTTAACCCATACATTTTAAGACATTATTAATGCAATATAAGCATCAATAAGGCCTAATGAAAACATTAGTCAGAGGAAGTGTTAATATATTTTTAACAGGTAAATCTTGGTCTTGTGGGCACATCGTCTTATGTAGAGCAATTAGGATGAATAGCACCCCAGTGTTCTCCCTTTTCAAGGTAAATGTGTGTTCACAGTCATTTTACAGTTGTGTGCAAAAGATTACATAATGCCATATTCTGTTGGCTAATTTATTATTTTTTTCCTCCAAGCGTAAACTAAAAATAAGATTTTTTCCAATAATTGGAGTCTTCCGCTCTAAAATTATGAGTGGTCTCACTAGTAAAGGAGTCTCGAGTGAGGAAGTGCTTCTCTGCTTAATAATCTAAAGCTAAAGCCGGCTGATTGACAGTTCATGAAATTGCTACCTTTGCGTGAAGCAAATGAATCAGCTTAAAGAGTTCCTTCCTCTTATTTGTAGAAATATGAAACACCCACTAATCCTCCACTAAATTGATTATACATTTATAAACAGCACAGTCCTTTTTATAGAGCTTCTGAAAGGTGAACTATCAGGATAACACTAAATATTGTGGACAAAAGATAGTATCACATAGGCACAATATACTTATTCTGAATTTTAATGCTTAATTAGTCTGAGTCTGGTGCCCATCTGATAGTATCTCGTGCAGGATTAAAAGTTAATGTTCATGACTGTAATCCAATATCATTTTTATAAAAGTCATTGAATGCTTCCTCACCATTTCCTGGCTTTTCTCTCTGTTTGCACGATGACAAAAAATGTCAAGCGTTTATACAAACCCTGGTTCAGTAGTAGTAGTATTAGTAGTAGAAGAAGAGGAAACAGAAACACCTTTATTGATCCCTTGCTTTTTTGCATTTGTCCCATCCGTGGTAGTGAACATACAAACACAAACTAGTGAGCAATTCTTCATAAACACTAGGGGCAGTGAACACACACACATTGAAAATCATAAACACATCAAGGATGTTGTTCTATTCCTGCTCCATAGGTGGGTAATACGGACTGCTTGTCTGGTGTATACTTAACAGCATCTGTAACTTACTTAGTTGTCCAGTACTCACCAAATATTACCCAGTGCTCAACAAAACATATATGGTGTCCATCTGGTAGTATCAGGTGCTCACTGGATATTAATTGCTTACTTGACAGACAGTATTTGCTGCTTATTAAATAAAATCAAATACTCATATTGTGTGCCACTCTGACAGCATTTGGTGTCCATCTGATAGTAGGAGGTGTATTTCATGGAGTCTCTTGCTCACTTGTTGTTATCTGGTGTTCTGCCAATAGTACATGGAGCTTAAATATATCTACTTACTACTTGTCCAAATGTAGACACAAATTGTACCTTGTTGATTCTGTAATTGAGATTTGAAGAGAATGTGGAATTGTGGTCACACTGTAAATATCAACAAAAAGGCAAAGTATAAATCTCAAAACTTTGAGAATTTATAATCTTTAGACCACTGACTATTCTGTTTTAAGATATAAAATGATTGGAACTCATAGAAATGACTGCCACATTTTAAGGACAAGGACATTCAAGTTAGAAGCTCTTAAGAAGTCATTGTTAAATTAATGTGAATGAATGTGAGGTCAGACATCATTATTTATCCATCAGCATGATGTAGATCAGGGAGTACAGGAAAAGACTTGACCTTCACTAAACAAGCAGTGGCTGTTTAGTTTTATATCTTCTTATGGTTGTCTAAACCTCTGGAGCTATTGAGAAATTCCGTTATTACTGTTTACTCTATGCTAAAATGTTCAGCCATAAAATACCACTAAATCATAGAGGGAACACACCCTGGAGGTGGCACCAGTGCTTCACAGCCCCCCCCCCCACACCCCCCCCCCACACACACACACACCTACACTTTTGAGTCACCAATGCACCTACCAACGTGTGTTTTTGGACTGTGGTAGGAAAACGAAGCACCTGGAGTGTGTGTGTGTGTGTGTGTGTGTGTGTGTGGCACACTCATCTTGGGGGCGTTGAGCAGATACTGTACTATGTACACTCCGCAGGTTATCTGAGTACAAAACTTAATGTCACATTTTCTGCACATTGGCTCCAGCATTGTATACACAGTAGAGACAAATCACTACACAAAATGTTACATAAGACAAATATATTATCTGAAGTCTTGCAAAATCAACAAATGCATTGACACAGACAGCTGTAAGTTTGAGAAAACTGGCAAAATGCTCTAATCCTCCAAACAAGCCACATCACAGGAATGTTTGCAAATAGAAGTCAAAAAGCTCCTAGCCTTGAGACTGCCAACCATTCATTCATTCATTCATTATCTGTAACCGCCCATCCAATTCGGCGGGTCCAGAGCCCACCTGGAATCACCGGGCGCAAGGCAGGAATACACCCCGGAGGGGGCGCCAGTTCCCCACAGGGCAACACAGACACACACACTTACGTGTGTTTTTGGACTGTGGGAAGAAACCGGAGAACCCATGCGGACATGGGGAGAACACACCAAACTCCTCACAGACAGTCACCCGGAGCGGGAATCGAACCCACAACCTCCAGGCCCCTGCAGCTGTGTGACTGCGACACTACCTGCTGCACCACTGTGCCGCCACTGACTACCAACCAAATATTTATATATAAAATTTTTTTTTAAAAAATAAATAAAAAAGAATATATATGTGTACATGACCTGAATATGTGAAAAAGTCCATTCTGTATACTTTCCCATTAAAACTTTCCAGGATCGAATAGGGAGGAGATCAGGGTTTTTTTTTGGTGGTGGTCTTAATGCTACCTCCATGAAATGAGTTCTTGCAGGGTGGGATGTCTGAGTAAACTGTACCAACCACAGAGAAGATGGATGGAATATGTTTAATGTCCCTTGGTGATCACATCCTTTAGCCAAATATCTGAAAAGATTATGGATCCAGGCCATCAGGATAATAGATTGTGTTCCTGATGGTCCTAAAGGCAGTAGTGTAATCTATGCCAGCTATTTCCTTACTGTCCCAGGCCTAACAAGCTGTCACGGGTCTCATGTCATATTTTTACAGTAGTGGTCAAATTCAAATGTAGCAAGTCTTAAAGTCCACTTGTACATATTTTGACCTTGAATTTGGTCAGAGGTACTAATGGCACCACCACACTCATGGTATTATTAAATAAACAGGTAAATTGGTCTAAATTCATAAAACATGTCAACAAGCTATAACGGTTTTGTGTGTTGGAGGTAACTTTCAGATTTTGTTAGTGACAAGCTGTTCAATCAGATTCAGGTAAACAATCATGAGACTATGTTTACCAGCTAGCAAAGCAATCAGAGTTGACAATTAATGGTGAGAGCTTTGACAGCTGTCTTCGTATAAAATATCATATTAAAAATAGCCTTTCCATTAGGATACATTCCATTCTGAACATCACTGAAGGACAAATGCCAAGATCCTAAACAGGTGGAAACTGTGTTTTCTACATACTGGAGAGAAATGATGATGCTGTGGTATTACCGGGTGACTTGCTCTGAGCTGTAAGTGCCAGGCAGCACATAAGCCTCGTTTTTTTCATCAGCGTTTGATTGACTCATCATTAGCTCAGGTTTTTCAGATGAGGAGCACTGTAGAGGACAGTGTGTTTGTGTGTCTCAAAAGAACGGGAAAATTAATTGCTCTAATAAACCACCAAACACAGCACAATGCGTCTGTTTGCTTCTCTGCTTCTGGGAAATTTATTAGTGACTTGCATTAGCATAATACGTGGACGTGGTTAAGAAAACAAGAGCGTGAGACACATTTATGAGGTGGCCGTCCTTTCGCAAAAGATAAACACAAGGACTGGCCACAGGTGGATGAACATTTTCCACATGAAATCTAAATGGCACAGGCGTAGGTTCATGAAAAACAGCCTCCTGAAAACACAGCTCCTATCTTTTTGCAATTGCACAAATTGCATGGGCTAGTTATACAGCCCTACTACATGTTTTGCTTTTGGGCTTAAAGCTGCTGTTACATTCTGTTCCACCCTAAATGGTGAAGTAAATCAACATTAGATTGTTACCTGTTCATCTTTACTTAGTGCTCACAAACATACCACTCTCACAAGGTGAACATATAGTGTTTCACTAGGAATAAATGTATTGTAATTTACTGAAGCTCTTACAAAGGCTGCTTATAAACACCATAATTAAGAAAACAAAGACGTGTTTACCTTAATATTAGTGTTTACATTAGTATTAATGTTATCAAATGGGAAAGAAATGTACTGTCCGTGTGCATCATCCAAAATCCTGACAGACATGTTGGTTTATTTTTATTTATTTTGTGTTAAACAGCCTCCAATGGCATCCTCTGCTTACTGCCCATCCAAAATAAGCCTGTTTGATTGGTCACAAATTATGTCATCGGCCCTGCCCCACAACCCCCCCCCCCCCCGCCTCCCCCCAATGACGCCCCTACCCCCCGCAGGTCCACTGAGAGAAGTGTAGCCAAAGTCAAGGTGTGCAGATTTGAATTTGTTGTCACACGTTTATGAGGTTTGAAAAGTCATATTTTTATATGATTTGTGTTCTCTTGCAGCAGACAGTTGCCTGGCCTACTGCTTTGGGGAAAGTACACATTGATGTCAATCTAAAAATCTGTAGTAATTACACACTACTATGGCTGACATTTTAAGTTCACGTTTTTTTTGACCTCTTTCACCTCACGTTTTGGACACTGTTAAAGATGGGATCAAAATAGTGTTTTCAGCTCCCACAGGAGAGAATGTAGACCAATAAGAACATGGAGGCTCTTGTAGCATTAGATTTATAGATAGAACAAAATCTTAATGTAACCAATCCCTGCGTTCTTGCCATAAATAAAGGGGACATTTTTTTTGCCCCGCCCATGCTAGAAAGGACGTTCGGAATCATGTAATACATCCTTAGCGCTAAATAATCTGGCAGAAAACTGCAGACATATGCTCTGCTAAACTAGAGCAAGGCCAATTCTACAGGGAAAAGAGGAGGAGAAAAAGGGAGGGAGAAAATGATGAGGGCCTATACTCAGCACTAGATGACTAATTAATTAAATTCCTTATGTGATGTATAAAGCTAAACTTGAATAATTAATATGTTTGATGTGCAGCACGTTCATTAGTGGATGCAGATGGTCTTATGCCTTTAGTATAGAGTTTATAAGATGTACACTGTGTGTCCAAACATTTATGGTTACCTACTAATTTATTCTGAAAGTAGATATGGGAACCTATTTGGTCCAATTGAAAAGAGCAAACATTTTTCTTTTTTTCCTGATAAATGGCAAACAATTTTTAAGAAAGTGATTATTTTTTATGCTGTACAAAATAAATAAATGAATAAATAAATAAATAAATAAATAAATACAGAGAACTAAACTGCTTTGTAATTCCTAAAAAAAAAACATACAAAAAAGACATATCAATGTCTTTGTTTACAATAATAACAAGTAATAACAAACTATAAAAATAGTTTATTTTATCAGTTGCTGACAGTGTGTGTATGATCATGGAAACCTGTTATTTTCTGTTCATACCACGCTACAAAACTGAAGCCTTGTGTTGAGATGACATTAAAGAAACTTGTTTACCAGAAAGCAACAAAATAACATTTTAAGTTTTTGAACATTTCTAAAACCAAGCACCCTAACATTTTATGAACCAAGTAATCTACACTTGATAAAGGAACAGGGCATCACTAGGAACTAGGTATTTATTACTGACTTAGTGATACATTTCTATAAGGGTCCAACTGATACAATGGTGCTGTAACACAATCTCGTTTAACACCTCGCTCTGGTGTCCTGATTTTAATAATCCCGAGATTTTGTTAGTTTTAGTGTAAAGTTAAACAAAAAGCTGTGCAGATATAATTTACTCGTCAGAAAGTCAGTAACAGTGAGATGTGTCTGTGTCATTTGTGTCGTTATAGGAACAGTCAAGATGACTTAATGTTTGTTAAATATATAGTAGAAAACAAAAGGCTGTGTCACAGAAACATTCTCCAAACATAAAGAAGAGACTATGATAAATATTACATCAACAACGTTCAACACATTTCTGTTTGAGGCTCCAGTAAAACACTGAGCTGCACCGCGGTGGATGGTGGACCTACAGCACTGAAGTGTGAAGGGTGTGTCCCAATTCAGCTCTCAACTCTCTGACCACTTGAACACGCATTTTTTAATTCCCAAAAAGAGTACTTTTCCAGGCAAAAGAGGACCTCTGGTCACCGCCGAATGGTTCCAAATTTACTTCACAAACTGGAATGTGAAATATGGCTGAACTAACAACAGATGGTGTAGTGGCGCCACCTAAAGTTCTCTCTGTGAAAAATGACTGAATTAACAGTTCCTACTCATGCATGTGCATTTCAGCATTAGGTGTCAGTCAGTCAGTAAATGCAAATGCCTCAGGCCAGAAAAAAAATGCTGAAAATCTTAGAATATTCTTATAACAATCACAGGTTGAGAAATATGTAATGTAATGGCAGTGCATGAGACTTTTTAACTTAATAAGAGAGCTTTTTTTTGCCATGCAGCCTCCCTTTGATGGGGGAGAGGGAGGACAGAAGGATTGAATGTGATCCTTTTTTGTGGATTTTGGAGCTTAGCCACAGTTCTTCGGAGCTTCCCTCATTTCTTTAATGAAAGAATCTCTGCTTCATACAGCAGTGGCTCGGCTAAATTCAGCACCCTGTGCTATGTCAGCATTGAGCCAGGATCGATAACAGAGAGCTGTCCATCACTGGGCCTTAAGGTACATGGCCATAAAGTCTATACAGCACAAAAACTAAAATATGTCTTAGCATGTGAAAGCATCTTAAATCTGGCCAAGATATCTAATATTATACATTATACACATGTTATATTAATAAATTATTCATCTACTTTCTAGACATTTTTTTTGTATGTGACTTTATCCGGTGAAAGTATCAAATCCTATTGGCAAATGATTTCACTGGATTAAATGTAATTTTTTTGGCAGTGTAATTCTGTCTGTGATGAGTCTCTTTAATGAAGCAACATAAAGTGTTTAAGGCTTAAATTATATTAAAAAAATGAAAGAATATGGTCATTAAGGACGCTTTGATTAGAAGCTATAAATCGCACGCTCGTTAGATGAGATCAAAGAGGATGAGTGCTTGTGAAATATGATTTAACACAAATGTGTAAATATCATACACTAGGGGTGGAGGTTTTATTAGCTTATGCTAATCACAGTGTCTGTTTCTGAGGGTAAGACACAGCTTATGGGCCCCTGGGCACAAACTCTTGGTGGCTACTTTCTTTGGTGGTCAGGGAAAATTGTAGGCTTTCCCATGTTTTCCCAGCAAGATAATCGTTTATAAGAATATATATATATATATATATATATATATATATATATATATATATATATATATATATATATTTTTTTTTTTTTTTTTTAACCCACAAACTTTAAACCTCTGACATGTAAAGTCCCAGTACTACTTCACCTGCTGCTAACACAATGGCACCAGAAATTAATACGCTCATGGGCAAGAATGTTAACTGCCCAGATCTGTTAAAGCAGTCATGGCAGGTGAGGGAGGGCCAGCCAACACACCCACAGTGGGGAAGTGCAAGAGAGAAAGTGGAAGGTTATACTGTCTTGGACTCTGGTAAACAGTGTTAGTTCAGTGAGGGTGTCTGTCCATCCATCTATTCATCTATCCATTATCCACCCCTTATCCACGTGTGGGTCATTGGCGAAGCAGTTCGAGTAAAAAACCCAGACCTCCCTCTCCCTAGCCACTTCTTCCAGCTCTTGTAGGGGGATACAAAGGCGTTACCAGGCCAGTCGAGACATATAGTCTCTCCACCGTGTTCTGGGTCTTCCCCGGGGTCTCCTCCCCATTGGACATGCCTGGAACACCTCACCAGGAAGGCATCCGAACCAGATGCCTGAACCACCTTAACTGGCTCCTCTCGATGTGGAGTCTCTCCTGGATGTCCGAGCTCCTAACCCTGTCTCTAAGGGAGAGTCCAGACACCCTGGGGAGAAAACTACCCGTGATCTCATTCTTTTTAAAACAAATTAATTATCTTCCATTGGACTGTCTACACACACACACATAAATATATATATATATATATATATAAATGTCCCTCAGACGCAAGCACATCCATCACTGACTAGATGCTTATTGTCTCCAGAAAAACAGAATATATATATATATATATATATATATATATATATATATATACAACAGTCTCAAAATTTAGGTTCTTCAGTTGTATATATATATATATATTCTGTTTTTCTGGAGACAATAAGCATCTAGTCAGTGATGGATGTGCTTGCGTCTGAGGGACATTTTTAGCCTTGCGTTAATGTCCTCAGTGCATCTGTTGTGGGAAAACGAATGAGCTAATTAAACTCATCAGGACCCAACTTTTTAATAAGCTGCCCCCTAAGTGCTATTTGCCGCCACGTTAATCGCCAAATTTGAGCTCTGTCCATTTACGAAGGTAAACCTGCCACTGAGGAATAATTAAAGGAGGGATGGCTAAAATTGTACTCCATTAACTGTGGAACACCCAGAATTTTAACATGTTACAGTTTTGTGCAATTCAGATGATGAGGTTTGTGCATATGAAACAATGCTTATATCAGTGTAGTGAATAGGAGCATGGCTGTGATTCACATGTAAGCAGGATGTTGTAGGCCTTAAACTGAAGATGATCAAAGCCACGCTGATGCTCCATAACAGCACAAACACTAGTGTGTTATTGCTTTTATACAGCAGTTAAACAAGTACCATTTATTAACACTAATGTGCTTTGTTTATGGCTCAGGCATTACACAATGCTCTGCAACTGGGCTGGAACAACTTGGACTGCTGCCAAACAAAACATGATCATATCCCTGCACACTAGCTTGCTACTTTGGGCAGGTCTTCATTACCTCAGGCCAGATACTTTATAGCTGCTTTGTCGCAATGCAGTAATTGCTGATGCTGTGGATCTCCTCGTTCAAACTGCATTTCACCCATTGCATAAAGAATTTTAACAGAACGCTCCTGTAAAGTGGACTGATACATGCAGCAAGATGAGGCAAGGCAGGTTTATTTATATATAGCATATTTACCTACATGCTGGTAATTAAAGGAAAGAAACATCAACAAGAAAAATATTACAAATCAGGATTTGTATACTCTATGAGCACTTATGTTTCTTGTCTAATGAAATTATTAGTAGTTAACTGTTGTATCAGTATTAACTGTTGTATAAAACAGGTTTTAGTTTGGAATCTGATACAACCAGGCCACTAGGTGTCAGTATAATGGATGTTTCACAGAATGAAGAAGCACAGGACATTAATGCTTATTGCAGCTTTCACTACCATGTTATTCTATTTTCACAGAACAGCCTATCTTTTTGCAGATAATCATGCAGAAGCTTCAAGGACTAAATACGAAATGAGTCTTAGTCATTGTTTGTATTTAGTGTACAACCTTGGCACAAAGGCTTCCATCCTTTTCAAAAACCCTGCTCTCATTTTTTTCTGGATAAATTCTAAGAGATCTTTGGATCTTTATAAGAACTCATCCCAATGGTTCTGAACAGAGCACCATCACTCTGGAGAACACAGTTCCACTGCTCCATAGGCTAGTGCTAGGGACAAATACACCCCTCTTGCAGACTCTTGGCATTGTAGCCGTTGGCCTGTTTTTCACTTTGGTAATGACTAACACATTAACAGCCACACAGTGAGTTTGACATGCAAACACACACACACACACAAGACATGTTAGCCAGGTATGCTAGTAAACTTTGCTATATTTCTCTTTCAAAAGTGTCAAGAGAAACCACAAAAAGTGGGATTCATTAACTCAAAATGACAGGAACCTGAGGGAAGCCAAAAAGGACTCCTTGCCAATGCCCTCACCCTCTTTCTCTCTCTCTCTCTCTCACTCTCTCTCTAAATTGCATCCTCACGCTTCTCCTGACTAAAATTAAGTCCATCTGCTAATGGCCGTCAAGGCACAACCACGTGTATAACACAGTCCATTAAGACCTGGAGGGGGTGGTTGTAAATACATTTATCAGAACCTCTCAGATTATTATAAGGTAAGTCACATTGAGGGTCCATCAGTGGTCATGAAAAAGGAAAAATAACATTTTTGTCCGTAAAAAAGCTTTTGAAAGTCGTCCCTTTGTGTCCCTGAAGAACGGTGGACATTCATTATAGAGGATCAGGCTTTTTTTCTATTTTCTGAGTGCTTAGATCAATGTATTCTAATGAGGACATGTGATAATCTGACATTTACTTCAGAAATGAAGGGTGTTATTCAGGATTTTCTCCCTCTTCTACAGCAGTTACAGCCTTTACTCTTTGGGGGAAAGTTTTCCACTAAATTTCAGGACATTGCTGTGAGGATTGGATGGTACTCAATATTCACAAGTGCGTAAGAGAGGCACTGACATTGGATGATTCATTCTGGATCCCGAGACCCAAAGATATAAGTTCCATCACTCTGGACAATACAGTTCCACTGTGTTGGCTTTTACACCCCTGCAGATGACACTAGGCAATGAGAACAGTGACCTTAGGTGTATGTGTGGCTGCTTACTTCTTTAGAGATCATACAAACTGTGTGTCCACAATGGGTGCACTTTGAACAGAAGTCAACAGATAGTTGGACACATGGTGTATCAAGAAGTATTGTGAAAGTCAAAGCTAATAAACGGAGGCAGAAAGTCCTTAGACGAGGTTTCGCTTCGTATTTTGTTCCCTTCGGTGTCTCTCCATGAAGAGAACAGAATGACTGTCTGGATGACTCATCCACCGTTATTACCTGGACGTCTGTTCCTCGCTGGAATGTCACTGGCTTATTTAAGGAGGCCAGAGTGAGAAACGTAAAAGCCAGGAGAATGAGCACATCACTTACTCTGGGTTTTGGTTCAGAGCAAAATTATTCCCACATGAAAAGAATAATAACCTGTATTCATAAGCATGATTCCCAGGACAATTCTGGACCACCTGGAAAAATAACCCCATGCTTTTCATTACTAATATTATTCAGAATACTAAAATGATTAAAAATGGCACAACTCTGTTTTAGTTGAAAAGCACTTTACTTAAATGGTACACTATTAATCCAAAAGCTTTCATTCAACATTGCTTAAAAAAATAAATAAATAAAAATAATATATATATATATATATATATATATATATATATATATATATATATATATATATATATATATATATATATAAATTTATATATATATAAAATTAAAAAAGAAGAGAACAATTAGGAGTTTGTTTGGTTTTTCTGCAGTAGCAGCCTCTGCTCTTCTGGGAAAGCTTTACAGCTAGATGCCAGAACACTGCTGTGAGGATTTGATGGCAGCCACAAGAGCAACTCATCCTTCAGGTGATAGATGGAGCTCCATGACTCCAAAGAATGTAGTCCCATTGTTGATGCAAGACATCGAGCATGGTGAACTCTGGCACATGTGCAGCTTAAAAGCATTACGTAGTTACAAATACCAGTAGTTCTGTTAAACCAAAACATCAGCCAGTATTACTGGAACAGTGATATATTAGTCAACCCCCAGTTTAAACATCTGCCCTTAGTGCCTTGTGAAGCAAAAAGAAAGGCTCCATAATAAACATTGTCTTTCCCAAATGCATTAACAGTGACCAGACTGCATGAAAGGCAAATGTTTTCCAGAGCCATATGGCAGTGGATTGGCCCAGTTTTTTTTTTTTTTTTTTTTTTGCTCAGGACCAACGGAGCACAGTGTGATGGGTGAGAGGAAAGAAAGAAAGGACTAAAATGGAGAGAGAGAGAGAGAGAGAGAGAGAGAGAGAGAGAGAGAGAGAGAGAGAGAGAGAGAGAGAAAGACAGACAGACAGAAAATTATTCAGGCCTGATTCTTTTGGAAAGCTTTTTCATTAGAACTCCTTGAAATCCAAGAGGAGATTTACGAGGTTTTTCTTCAAAGTAATCTGTCCGGGTGTACAATAGAGAGAGAGAGAGAGAGAGAGAGAGAGAATCTATACATGCCATAAAAGAAAGTACGATTTGGAGGAAAGAACAGAAAGGGGGAATAGAAGTAGATGAGTGGTGAAATAAAATTACATTGAAACGAACACAAATATATGAGCTTCTTTCTAATTTTCCTCTTATCTGTTTTTCGTCTCAGTAAATCCCAATTTATACTTCTGCATCGACCCTACACCATAAGCAATGCATCGATGCGAACACTACGGCGCCTGACGCGCATGCGTTGTGTCAACGCAGACCGCAACGACAGTGATTGGTCAGAAGTAAGACGGACATTGTTTATGCAGAAGCTAAGAAGTACAGAAACATGACCTCCTTTCCTTACACCAGCAAGTTACAGCAAGTAGCGAGAGATTTCCTCAGACATGGTGTGGTCTTCAAGGAAAAATACGGAGGTTTCCGGGAACAAAATAACCCAACGAGAAGGATACTACGTGGGAAAAATGTGCCAGCTTTGTATTAGTTATTTTCCTCAGTACCAACCAACGACCTACTCCATAAATAGTACGAGATTTATAAAAGTAATTCTACTACACCACTACATTGTGTACTACAGAGTGTAGAGCAAGATGTTTGAGTTTTAGCCCTAGTGGTGTGGAGGTGTATTTTCAGACCGACGCAGACACCAACGCAGAAGTATAAACCTTGACAACAGCATAGTGCTCTTGCGTCGAGTCAATGCAGATGTATAAACTGGGCTTAACACTGTGGCGTCAAAATAGGTTCTACATTTCTGAGAACCAAAAATCAGAATCCATAACCAATAAATGTAATTTTGTAATTGAGAAAACATTAATATTCAGAGTTATAAAAACAGGTTTGTAAACCGAATATTTCTGTATGTAATCATCTATTTTCAGTTTAATATTCTTGAAGAATACGTATTCGTTTTTATTCTGCCTTTTTTCTGTTGCGTTTCTCTAAGTCTCGCTTTTGACTTTTGACGGGGGTCGGGATCTAGACGGTCATTGGCTGCTTAAGTTAAGCCCCGCCCACCCAACAGATTCTGCACACCCGGCTACGTCAGCGAGAGTGCGACAATCCTACACTGATTGGCAAAAGACAGACAGGCAAACACTAGTAAGCCATATCAAATATTTATTAACGATTATGTCTTATAGTAATGCACAGTTCCTCATAGAGGCTTAGCAGCCAAGGACTGACTAGATCCCGACACCGTCAAAAGTCAAAAGCGAGAAACTTCTGGAGGCGAAAGTGAGACTGAGAGGAGCGCAACCGAAAACAGGCGGAATGAAAACGAAAACGTGTTTTTCAGGAATATTAAACTTAAAATAAACTATTATATACAGACATATTCTGTTTACAAACCTGTTTTTATAACTCTCAGTATTAATGACAGTTTTCTGGATCCTGTTTTTTTTGGTTCTCAGAATTTTAGAACCTATTTTGTTGCCATATAACACTGTCTAATGCTTACACTAGAGGTACATTTAACCTTCTCTTCAGCTCCTGAATCCCTAGCCAATTAAAAAGCTTGTTTTCTTGTCTTGTTCTAAACACAATTACATTACAATGGAGAAAACAGATTAAAAACAATAAAACTGATTCAGATGAGAATAAGCTAAACTAAAGTTAACACAGTAGCTAGAAGTGTATATACAGTTTAACCTTAGGATAGCATCTTTTCTTAGGCTGAAAGTGTTAAAATATGTTTTTCTTCATGATTGTGCTCTATGACCAAAGTCAGTGTTAAACTAAATAAATGCAATTACTGTTGTATTGGTTATGTTATAGCCAGCTAGGCTAGCAGTCAGAGTCAAATACATTTCAAACTGACTTGGAAATACAGTAGTTGCTTAAAAAAGGCATGAATTTTTAAACAATGCATAAGATTGAGAACACCCCTTATTTTCTCTAGCAATGAATCATACAAAGACCATTTATACATGCCAACAAAAGGAGGGGTGAGAAGGAAGAGCTGACAGAAAGAGGGATGATAAGGAAGGGTTGGGGAAATTAAATTACTGCAAAGGAACACACATTTTTAATTCCCCATGAGGAGATCAGTCGTAATTATCCTCTGAGAGAATGGCATTGTTTCCTGCTCAAAGACGTGTCAGAATCAATCACAAACACAAGGTGTCAGACAGAAAGACACTGGCCAGATCAGACAGACAAAATATCATACACAGAAAGATGAGACAGAAAGACACTGGACACAGAGACTGGAACGAAACTGATCATACAGAGAGAATCAGAAAGACACTAGACAGATCGGACAGACGAGAGAGATCAGACACATGAAGTCACCTGGGAGAAACCAGTTTTTATCACATCATCTTTCTCCTTGTTTCAATTGTGAAGTGATTAATGAGGAGGTGGTGAATAGTGGAACGGTGTCCTTGAGCCTGGTATAAACCTCATCAGTCCACAAACAGAACGTTACCCTCACAGTGGGAGATGCCTTCTGAATACTGTAACTGAATACTGAGTACTGCTGTAAGAGGAAAGTGATTATTAGAAGTTGACATTAAAGGAGCCAATATTCAATTTCATAAAAATGAGCAAATATCCTTTATGAAGGTGAAAATCAATTTTATTTTATTGGTATTTTTTTTTCTCATTTTCTCAACAACAAAATGTAATTGCTTTGTAGTCTGTGAATGAACTCGTTTATGCTCTATAGAGTGGGTCACTGCTCTGCTCAGGCACTGCTCCATGCCTAAAGCACTTATTTCATCTCCCGCTGAGAGTGCGCGCCTGACACAGAAAATCTCCCGCTGTGAGCTGTATGTGTGAAAGGCTACTCCGGGACATCTCTGGACCCGAGACTCCAGATATTTATCTAGATATTCTCTTGAGTCCATGTGTGAAAGAGGCATAAGTATTAGAAATGTCAGTATCATGGCCTTTTCAAAATGTGTAGGAGTATCACTGGAGAAATATAAACTGACAGAATCATTTAAAAACATGACTAAAATGAGTGCAAAAAGCTAAAAGCTAATGTTTGAGAAGCAGCCAGATGCATTTTATGAAGGAATCTGCTACAAAAATCATATATGCAGTATTACAGAACTTTTTTCTACAAGCTTTGTATTTGAGAGCAGAGGGAAAAAATGTAGACTGTTTTTTATTTTTTATTTCATTTGAATTTATTTTTCTCCCATATTCACAACCTACAATCTGTGAAACAAGAGTCAGAGGACATGTGCACACTATCCAGTATCCAGCCATATTTTAAAGAAAGGGTAGGCGTAACAACACATTTTTTCAGGTACAAAAATGCAAGGGCAGTGAGTACACACACTGAGTCTTAAAGGCCTGCTACACTAGTAAGGTTACAATATTTCAGCCACACGTAACCATTTCTGCTGATCCCTCAAGCAGCCAACAAATTATCAAAAAGGCTTTAAACTACATGTTATTTAAATACTCAAGTACTAGTAGTGTTTTAAGGGAAGAGCAGCCTTTTTATAGTTTGTATTCATTTTAATGCTATTTTTAATCTAGGAAATAAAATTGACTTCACTCAGTTTTTAGTCAAACTATGAACCAATTAAAACATTTTAATTTATTTATATTTATTTATCTTAATATAAAACCAAACAGTATAAAATTAATAATAAAATAAACAGTGACAGTGTTACTTCTTCAGTTCAATTCTTGCTGTAAATACAAACATTGCTTTTTTTTCTTTTGCGCAGAAATACCATATGTCTGAAGCCTTACTATACCTGACCCTGTTTGAGGGTTGTTTCTACAGGCTATGACTCCAGAAGTGGAGGATGAGAAAAAGAGGATCGAGCAACAGGAGAGACTTAGTCCATTTCAATTTGAAAATTTGGTTTTCTAATGAGGAGGAGACATTAGATATGGACAAACATGGGAGTGTGCTCCTGTCCTCTGCACCCAATTATATTATCTTAGCATAACTTGACAGGCCATGCTTTACTATGAATGTACCTCAGTTGTGGTTATGAGTTAATTGGCAACAGCTCAGCGACATGACTGGGTTGAAAAGAACATCCGAAAGAGACATCTGAGTCTTTCAGAATTAAAGATGGAGAGCTTTACCACTCACAAACAGTTAAAAAAAAATTAAGAATCATATTTATCTTTGTAAAACAGCAAAGACCACAGGGTTTCTTCCTCTACTGTACTTAGTCATTAGAAGATTCATAGAATCACGAGAACCAAAACACAGGCCCAAAATCAATATGATTTCCACTACAGACACATTTCAGGAAACAGAAACACTGCCACTTTCACTTGTCAATAGATAGTTTAAGATGGACTGAGGTGAAGTTGAAAGTGTCCTGTGAGCTGATAAATTTAAATGTTTGGAAATCATGAATACCATATCCACCAAGCTAAAGAGAAAATGAGCCACTCGGTTTGTTATAAGAGCACAGTCCAAAGCCAGCATCCGTGATGATATGGGGGTGCATTAGTGCACATGGCATGTGTGACTTGCACATCTATGAATGCATTGTTAATACTGACAGATACATACAGGTTTTGGAGCAACATGCTTCCATACAGATGACAAGAAATGGCAATAAATCTGACTTAGACATTCAAAATCTAATTAGCATTTTAAAAAATCACATTAGATAATTCCATATAAGATTAATAAGAACATTAACAAAATACTCCTCGAGTGTAAGCCAAATATAGGAGTCCTAAATGAGCAGACTCTTTTGTATATTAAACATCACATAACATTAAAACAATGGCAGCAAATGTGTATTAATGTTAATGGTTACGAGAATTTATTATTTATGTTTTATCTTATAAAAATTCCATGAAAAGGAATTTCTGAGAACTTAAATCCCTGAGAGTTTGCAGGAAGCAGACTGCTTTATTGGGACGGCTTTAAGTTTTTTGGTTTTGTTTTGGTTATATCATGACAATATTTTGTCACCTTTCAGTATCAAAAGCAGAAAGACCAGACATAGACTAATACACAATAGAGAGATGAGAGATGATAACTTAATGTATAAGATCTTATAAGTGTGTACAAAAACAGATGATATACACAACACCGCTATCAGTAGCATCTAGCACATGATGGGAATTCAGTATTTGTTAAGTACAATATACCAGCAAGAGATATGTGCACAAATGTGTGTATGATTATATGCACATTATATGATAATACAGCAATTATGTAAAATACAGACATTCACTTGGAAATGTGCAGAAGGCAAGGGAGTGAGATGGAATCATTATGTGTGTGTTTGTGTGTGAGAGAGAGAGAGAGAGAGAGAGAGAGAGAGAGAGAGAGTGCAGAGGCGTAGCAAATGGGAGTGTGTGGGTGTTTCAACATCCCCTCTTTTGCTGAAACGAAATCGCCCCCCCCCCACACACACACTTTTGTCAGATTAAAATGACACTAAAATATGCTACCCAGGGGTCAGCAACCCTAGGCACGAGCGTGCGCGCACACACACACAAATACACACACACACGCAGACAAACAGCCAGTCAGTGCAAATGTATCAGTTAGCATCACTGACAAGGGAAAGAGAGCTACAGATTTCAAAGTGAGCAAACGAGGTGTGTGAGTGACTAAAGTATAGGAACGTCCTTCTGTCCTGCAGGATTTTGGAAGAAGAATCAACACTCAACAAGTAGAATGAAGACACTGTCTGTCACAACGTTAACAATTTTTAGATAGCCTAATATGAATATGTTTGACGAGGTTAATCTGTGAACCGATGGCATAGCTTTACAGTAACGCTAGGCTATATCTAGCCTACTTAATAGGGGGATAATTTTACTGAACCTGAGACAAACCCGAGTAGGTTTTTTCAGGCATTCTCTTGCTATATAATATTGTCCTTTCATAGGACTGTATTTTGAAAAAGTAGTGCTCTTTTTGTCATGCCATACTAGGATGCACAAGAGGAAAAGGCAGGGGAAGATAATATTAATTTTTCAAGCAAACCCAAGTAACTACCGCAGGCTTTCAATGTGTAACCCCTCATTATGGTGGGATAAAGTACGGTGGTCAGGATTTGTCAGAAGTAATGTTCAATAGTTGTAGTGACTACACTAGTTGTAAAGTCATTAGATCTATAAGTGCAGTTTGATCACTTTATTGTATCATTTTGTGTGTTTGCACTGTACCAACTTCATGTTTTATGCATTATAACTATCACTTTTTGAAAGCAAATGAGTTGTGCAATTGAGTTTTAAAAGGCAATTAATGTCTGTTTACCTATGCTTAAAAGAACAAGTTGTACAAATTGTACAGAAAAAACACTGAATAATTTGTTTCTTATAAGAAGATATAAAAAAGCACAGTTGGTTGTTTCAAGTAGATATAGTAGAGTAAAGTCAGGTGGTTGGTCAGGATTTTGTTGGAATTAATGTTTAATGGGCCTCACTCATGGTTTGCGAGCAGAACGAATTTGCGTGTAAATCGTTCGTAATGCACTTTGTTCGTAAATATCCGGATTCATCAAAATGTTTGTAGGTACGAATGAAATTTACACCTGCTCCTGAAAATGCGTAAAGAGTGTGCATGTCCTAAAGATCCTGAAAGTATCATCTGACATGAATGAATATTGAATAAAAGTTCATAAAAATAATAAAAATGCACAAACAAAATAAATAAACAATAAATTAATTAATAACAAACAAACAAAATTTCACATAACGGTCCTCTTCCTAATACAGCCTTTTATTAAGAGCAACTTCCAGTAGCTAAAAAGCAATTGCTTGCTGAATTATTTTGTTACTCGTGTAGCCAGACAGTTACTTAATGTGGCTCACTGTAATATAAACAGGTTTTTGGTCTTTAACCCATGTCAATAGCTAATGTTGTGCTGCTGTGGGATTTAACAGACAGCTCTGCACAGAGAATGTAAACGTCTTAGAAGACAATACTGGTTTATTGTTTATTAGCTGAGTGATGTTTCCCTGGTCAGTTCACTATTGAGATCCATTCTTTTGTATTTGTGCAACATTTTAGAACCCCTTACTGTTGCCAAACCTGTGCAGGGGCTGTCCGTGTTTGGCTCCTTGGACACTGGAAGGTTTAAATCATTCATTTTTAAGCCCTCATCCAAGAATCATCCCAGGAATTTGAACCTGTTTTATACTTGATGCACTGTTACTGGCCAGTGTGTAGAAAAAAATTGTTTCCAGATGATTTTCTTGATCATATGAATTTGTGAAATCAACAGCACACTTTATTTAGCACAGTGAAGTATAATAACCTCAAACAAAACTGCACTGCCACGAGGAGAGAAGTTAACACACAGAATATCACAGTCTAATAACTTTATTTGTTTTTATTTTTATTTGAGAACATAATTCTTACTGCTCAGATAATAGCTTCTTAAATCTCATTTTCTCAAGTGCCTACAAAATTTTGCACAGTACTATGTAACTCAGCTTTTAGACGGCATAATCCTTCTAATGCCTCACTATACTTACCCATAAGTGAGTAAAAATTACACGTAAAACTACTGTAATAGGATGTTAATTGTTAAGAAACGTACACACCCACAAAATATGCAAACACTTGATGTTCACTAACATAAATACGTTCTAATAAAAGCTCTGGTGTTTATGCAGCATTCATGAATCTGTTCCACAAAGCAGAATTCGTGAGTACACTAGATAAGCCCAAAATTTATTGTTGTCCAGTTATCTGACTAAACTAAGGTTTCTTGCTTTGTGAAACATCCCTTGTCCATGGGCAAGGTTTTTCTTGTTTTTTTCTCACACTCCACTCGCCTTGCTTGTCCACCCTGGTCAAGAGTTGCACTTAGGAGTGGTCTGTAGTCATGGTTGCTAAAGGCTCCATGGTCCCAAGTCTTCCTTGTGTCATACCTTGTGTATGTACTGTCTTTTCCTTGCTTTGTATTTTCTATATATAGATTATCCATGCTATTCATAGTGAGTAATTAATGCATATATGTGCTACCCCTGACAGCTGGCTGCAAGATAATGCTTTGCTTGTTGTTGTTTAGCAAAATGTAAAGCAATTCCATTAAGGTTTATGTAAGTAACTTGCCATTTGTAATGGGTTAAGCATTGCTTTAACCTTGAGCTAAATTAAATCCCTTAGACCTTGCTACAATTTCTAGAAAAATGCTCCTCATTTAATGACTCGACCGCAGGGTTTAATATTTAGTAATAGAACCGAGATATCTGCCAAGCATCAGCTCAACTTCACTGCAGCTAATCCTTAATATCCACCCAGCTGACCATGGCAGTCAATAAATATCGACTTTTTGGGCCAAAGTCCGCAATGATATATTTATCAAAGGACCATTCACAATGGGCTCTGGATCTCACCTTCCATCCTCAAGGATTTTCTTTGATTCTGAGACTTATTTTACTTCTGTATCCACTGTGCAGCACTATTGATACATGGGGTTCACTGAATATTTTAAATAAACATGTTACTGACCAGGAGGTGAGTAATTCTACACCAGTAGAATGGGACATTGTAGCAAACACACACACACGGCTATGCTCATCATTCTCAATGCCTTATGTCGACCAAAGAGGTATAAAACCCCCAGCAATGGGCTATGAATCAGTGGACCAGTGTGCTTAGGACGGATAGAGCTCTGCCCAATACATCTGACTTGGGATCCAGCATCAGTCCCTGACCTCTTTACAGTTTATGTGGCTGAATATCATCAAATCATCACAGCAATGTTCCAACAGTTCTAGAAGTGTAGAGGGTCTGTTTCTACAACAATCTTTGAACATATGGCATATAAAGTGATGCCTTTACCATGAATAAAAACCTAAAATATTTGTACAAATACAGAGCACAGATGGATGGCTAACGCAGCTGAAGAAAGTCGTACTCACTCATGTATGGATGAAAGAGAACGAGAGGGAGAATGTCACCCCACTCCCATTTGTTCCCTCCAGGCGTATAAAGATAATAAAGTGTTTATTGGCATATGTTGTGTTGACCTTTTGACCTTTTCCTCTGTAAACAAAGCACCTCTCACACTCACATGTCCATAATGGACTCCGATAAAACATAATGCATTTACACCATGAAGATAAGGTAGTCCATTAGTGCTCGCTCACACACTCTCACACACACACACACACACACAAACACTTAACATGTACCACATTGTGTGAAACCTACAGTGTACAGACAAACAAACAAAACCCTAAATTTTGCAGAGAAAGGAAAACCATCTGTAATTCAGTGTAAGTTTCTGTGAAGAAATGTGATTGGACTCGGTTTGGAACGGTTTTCAGGTCTGTTTGTTCCACAGAGTTGAAGCATTGTAAAGAGCAGCTGCTGTTTTCAAATGTTTTAGGAAAATAAAAAATGAGGGGGAAAAAATGGACATCCTGTGGAACGGCGTCCTCTGCAGAGATGGAGCTCCTGTTTCAACCTTCAGACTTTCTCCTAAAAACATGCAGACTCCAAGTTCACCGTGGAAACACAGGAGAAATTATTTATAAAGTATATTACAGTAGATTTTGTTTATTTGAGAACAAAGCCTGGAGCTGTTTCTATATATGTCTTCAACCACGACTGGAGAGAGAGAGGGAGAGAGAAGAGAAGAGAAGGAAGAAGAAATTGAGAGAATGGGCTGGGGGGCTATCCAGCTGTGTGTGTGTATGTGTGTGTGCAGAGGGAGAGAGAAAGAAAGAGGCGCTTGGACGTGAGCAAAATCTAAACCATCAACACACACAACAATTCATTCTCATTAGGGACACTTCACTGAGACACACACACACACACACACACACACACTTACTAGCTTCATCAACAGGGCTTTAACCTGGCTAGAGGAGCTAAAGAATGATCTGCTCTTTCTGGGAAGAAAGGAGGAATGGCGAGAGAGAGAGAGAAATGAAGCTAGTTTAAGTTATGTGTAGTTTAAGGCACAGCTGTTCAACTGCAAAGAAAAACAAAATGGGTCAATACGGAGCAGCTGTACACACATCTATGGTCACCATTCCAAATACCAAGTACTGACTATAGGGGTATAGATTCACTAGCCTTGGGTTAGGTGGGTGGGTTCTCCAGAGTGTTGAACTCCATCCAGTATTGTTGTTAAGTCTGAATAAAGCCTTCCCAGGAATGTAGTGAATGTTCCAGCAGCAAAAGCAGAACGCCTTATTACAGAATTGCACTTCAGCAGAAATATTTGATAGTTTTAGAAAACACATTTAAATACGGTCTGAGCAAAGTGATATTACGTTAGGACAGAGATCAGGTTAAAAATCAATGCTTTAGTAATCCTATATGACAAAAATATTATTCAGTTGTTTGAGCTGAATCACGCTCTCTCTGTCGATGTTCAGTCCATTAAGCATTACTGACAAGACCATATTTAGCCACAGTATTGTCAAAGCATTAGGCACATTAAGAATAGAGATGCATGAATACCGGTGCTGGTATGGGGTATTTGCCTGATACCATGTTCATTAACTTGTACTCGTAATCGCATACGAGGCTCCCATACCAATATCCGATACCTTGTGTCTAGTGCCCGTTGCTGTGCTAATGAGCAGACAACTCAAAATGTCAGCGATCTGGAATTATCTCACAGACAGGACTGGAGGGAGAACCCAAGAGCAGTGAGTATGCCGCACTGTTTTGACTGTCCTCGAACAAGGTGGACTTTCCTTCACGCAAAGTTTGTTTTCCCATTTGCGACAGCACTGTTTGTTGCCTGATGTGATTTTTCCTTTTCCTTTTCATTTTCTCTGCTCGTGAGTTTTTACTTGGATCCAACGCCATACTTTCTGTGTGTCACTCATTGACACTCAGATTGTGGCAGGCAGATACATAGCTCCCATCACTCCAAAGAGTATGGCCAGTTTCTCTTTTTTAATCCTTCTCTATCCTCCCCTCTCTGTCTCTGTCTCTCTCTGTAATGAAAGTGTTGATCCGGTAGAGAGGTGCTTGCATTTTTTGCTGCGAGTTGCATAAAACACAGTGAAGCTATGACAGCTTTAGCTATGACAGTCACTGAGCACAACCTTCGAGAGAAAAAAATAGAAACAATTTCATTCCTTAGAGAATGCCATACTCTCAGGTCACAGCTCTGCAGGTAATGACTACCTGTCAATGACAGATGTACATGAACACGGACACACACACACACACACACACACAGAGCTGTGGGACTCTAACGGGCAACAACCTTCGCAATAGTGATATCGGAGTACTGTCCTAATACATGATTATAATAATGAAATGGGAGACTCCAGTGACAAATCTCCATGCCCAGTGCTAACTGTTAACTAGAGGTGCTTAAAACCCCCAGAACTGGGCTGTGGAACTGTGATTAAGCTCCATCCTGTAGCTTTGAGTTACTTGATGATCCAGAACTGTTTCTCCAACATCAGTCCAACATGAGTCACGATGTTTTTGTGACCCATCAAATCCTCACAGCAGTCTTTCAACAGAGCATTCCTAGAAGAATACCAGCTTTTACTGCAGTGAAGAGGAACAAACTCCTGTTTAAATCCCTTCATTTCACATGAACCGCTGGACGAGCAGGTGTCCACAAAATGTTGGGAGTATAGTACTTTTTTTTTCTTTTAAATCTCCACAGAGAACTGTATGTTGTTGTATAAATAGACTGAAAAAGTCTGTTAATGTGGTGCTGGGTGTTCAAAAGCCTTCAGAAGTGTGTGTGTGTGTGTGTGTTTGTGTCTGCGTAAGTGTGTGTCTGAAATCAAAAGTTCCATTAAGTGTCAGAGTCAGCGGGGTGTGATGGCACACAAAGTGTTTTCTTTTTTTTCCCTTTTGCGAAGGTGGAGAGTTGAAGCTTTTGGGAGTGCTTTTGATCTCTCTCTCTCTCTCTCTCTCTCTCTCTCTCTCTCACACACACACACACACACACACACACACTAGTCCTAAGAATGATCAACTGCACATTTTGGAATTGCACCTCAGAGGCTCTTTAAAAAAGAAAAGTGACAGTTATAGAGCTAAAGACAGGCTCTCTTTCTCTTTCTTTCCCTCCCTCCGTCTCGTCTACACCACTCTCTGTCTCAGTAGATAACGCCTAATGTCAAATGTCTGTCACAGGTGTAAAGCCTCACACAGTGTGTATAATCTCCATAGAGGAGCACTGCCCAGTAGAATGGGCCTCTATTGCCCAAGGCCAAATATGTACTAGAAGTGTATAAGAACCTCCAGCACTGGGCCATGGAACAGTGGAGGTGTGTTCTCTGGAGCAATGAAGGCTCATCCATTACTTCTGGGATGAGTAGGCTGCTGCTTGTGATCAACAAATAAACATCCATCATCAGTAGCAGACCTCAGTAATGCTCCCTTGGTTGCCATCAAATCCTCACAGCAATGTTCCAGCATCTGGTGATTCCTAATTAATTAACTTCATTCCAGACTTAAGAACAAAAAAAATAAAGTAAGTGGAACGAGTTCAAGACTGAAATCAGCGAATCACAGCCAAGTTCTGTTTGATTGACAGCTCATTTCTGTAAGAAGCCCTGGCTTTTACTGAGTTTACTGATCTCTTCAGCCCAGTCCTAACTGTACTGGACTTTCTCACTTTTGTTTTTCTCATCCTCAGCTGTTTCTCTCCATCATCTGGTAAAGAGTCAAATACTGCTGTGAGAAATAAACCAGTTTCTCTAAGTTTGAGTGAAATGAAGCTTGTTTTGTTAATGAAGCCTTTATTAATGCTATGACAATATCTCTGAAATCATTACCTTCTCTCAACTCTCCATGTTTATATATATATATATATATATATATATATATATATATATATATATATAATACAGCGGTCTAAATGCTCATTTACCAGAAATATGATCTTCCAACATTTCTTCAGAAATGAAGGGCATTAATCAGGAGTTTTTTCCCACTGCAGTAACAGTCTCATGTCTAGGAAGGCTTTTAACTAGATGTTGGAACACTGCTGTTAAGATTTGATGGCATCCATCCATGTAATCATTAATGAGGTCAGATACTCATGTTGGATGACTAGTTTATGACCAAAAATCATCCAGACATTAAGTTATTTATTTATTTATTTATTCATTGGTTCACTTATATAGTACCTTTCTAGATACTCAGAAAGCTTTACAGTAAACACTGCACAGAATGCCATTCAATGCAATCCACACACACACACACACTGGCGAAAAGCGGCAGCCAAACGCACACAGCATACTCCCGACCAAGGATGACCGTGCACCTGGAGGACTGCATCATGCACTAGGGGGTTCACACAGGAAAGAGCGCCAGTCGATAGCTGGGTGTGTACACAGACAGACTTTCATTCACATACACACTCATTCACACACACCAGGACAGTTATTAGAGAAGCCAAAAAAATCCTAAGCACCATATTTCTGGACTGTGAGAGGAAACCAGAGGCCGTGGAGGAAACCCACACAGACACGGTGAGAACATTAATCCACCCAGGTGACCCAGTGGGGAGGCAAATGTAATAATCACCATGCCACAGTGCACCATTGCGTTTCAATTCCGATGTTCACTTTCCCTTGCACACTTCCACTTGTAGCACTTACATCATACAGTACAATGGGACGAGGCGGCAAGTAGGATTCGTTTTTGACATCACAAGAGCTGAGCACAAAAGCTGAACATTGTGTTTTATCAACATTTAACCGTTTTTTTCACTGTTGCTATGGATATTGCCTCATGCTGCAATACATTCTGAGCAAATGCTGCTTCTGCCATGGACATCAGTTTGGACTCATTTCCTCACCCCTCTGAAAACTCATTTAATACACCACTACAGTTCATACTGAAACAAAACAGGCCTTAAGATGGTGTCTGGGATTCCCCCAAGGGACAGTGGTGATGAGAAGTGGACGAGGGAAAGTTAAAACTGGAACTGAAATGCAGACCTAGCGTGCTCTGGCAAACACTCAACACTGAGCATGGTGGCCAAAGGCTCATTCGCAGCTGTTTCCCAGCGTCCTATATCTTTTCATGCTTTTCTATGCATAATATATGAAGTGTGAGTTCACTGATTAGAAAGACTGTCAACATACTGCCGAGTTGTGGAGTGGTGGAAATCTAGTTTATTGTATATGTGTACTTGGGAAAAAAAAAAAGGTAACAGTCATCTCTGGATGTAAATTTACAGCATATTCTCTGTAGAATAACTAAGGCTCTGCTGTGGATTTGGCGCTGGGTGTCAATGCTGTTTCTGGAGCTTAGTGAAAGTGGATGAATGCCCTTCAGCTGAAAGACATCACCAGAGTCATCATTGGCTTCTAACGACTCTCTCTCAGTTCATCTAATGCAGCGAGGTCCTGGCCTCTGGACAAACCACGGCCATTCTCTGCTCAGAGACGAGGCCCTGTCCTAATAATTACGGCTTCACTTAGTGAATCAATTCTGAGCTCCCACATACACAGAGGCCTTCATTACTGAGGTTAGAAAAACTATGATCAGCTCACGCTAATCTAAATATAATGAAAGTATGACCAGTTATGCTTTTAATAATGTGGGTTCATCCATAATAATTAAATAGCATGAGGGTGACATTGGATTAAGGGCTGTACGTACATCTAAATATGTACATTTTAAATAGTACCCCTTCCTGACACAAGTGCTAAAACCATGCCCAATGTCAAGAGTCAGCCAGAGGCATATGAAGCCCAGCACTGAGCTGTTTAGCAATAGAACTGCATTTTCTGAAGGGATGGAACTCCAGCTAATCACCCAACATCAGTAACTGACTTCTCACCACCATAGATGAATGCAACCAAATTCTCACCCCAAGTAGTGTATGGTTTTCCTCCAAAGAAAGATGTATCACACTTTAAAGAGTTTATATCTTAATAATTCAGTTGTTGAAATGTAAATAAATCCTGGTTAAGGTATATTAATAGCAAAAAATAATGAATTTACTTTCTACTCTGCATTTGAATTGATTTTAAAAACATGCTTTATACCAATACTTGATCCCCAAGAATGTCTCTGGAAGCTTAACACTTTATGTAATAATTGTTTTGAGGAACTCTTAGGGTCAGAGTTCTGGTGCCATTAACTAACACTGTCCCCATTTTCTCTATATGGATCCACTTTCCCTGATGTTGTTTACATATTACCGAAGTAATTATGTAGAAATATGGACGTATCTGTGGGACTCAACAAGCCTTTTAACTTCTGATCAGAAATGACCGCATGGTTCAGACTCTAATGTAATTATTATGCATTCAAAGAAAGGTTTAGTCATCCACACCAACCCGGGTCTCCAGTCTGCTTTACCTTCAGAGAAAATGCTTCGTTTCTGCAGGGAACTAAAAGGATCAAATAAAGCAAATGAACCCCAACATATGTGCCCACACACACACATTAACGTGTCCCTGTGTCAGCAGACCAGCTAATCTAATGTCCAATTCCCTTCTCATTTTCCTACTTATTGCTTCATCTGCAGAATAAATCAAACTTAAAGTATGACTGACCGTCAGTCTCATCAGAAACACATAGCCATTTTGTTCTTCAGAGCTCTCCAGGTGGGAGCCAGTCCATTGGTGCATTGATTTAATGTTATTACAATTTGCTTTGTGGACACCTGCTCATCCAGCACTTCTTCTGAAATGAAAGGTTATTAACACAGGCTTCATTCCCTTTACAGCAGTAACAGTTTCTACTCTCCTGGGAAGGCTACACTACATTTTAGAACATCTGTGTGAGGACTCGATGGAGGACTGGATCAGTTCTGGATCCCAAATCACCCTAAAGGCACTGGATGGTTCCACTTCTCCACTGCTTCATTGCACTGAGGGTGTGGTGACCACAGCACGTGTGTGTGTGGGGATTAAAGCTGTAAAGTCTTTAATCTAAAGACGAAAGTGAAGAATAAAAGGCTATATTAAAAAGGAATGAGACCTGTGTTTCAAAAGCTAACTTCAGCTTTGGTATAAAGTGGTATATGCATGAAGATATCGGAATTATATCGTTATTGGCTGATAATTGCTTTTTGAAAGATTATTGGCATCGGACCTATGCTATGACCTATTTTATGCCAGATAAAAAAATGATTGATGAACATGTAGAAAAAAATGGCTCAAATTTTCCCCCCTCTGAGAGTGTGGAGACAGACAAAGGCTATGCTTAAGCTCTTATTTCTATATTACTATACTGTGTAAAGCCTCACACAGTGTGTATAATCTCCATAGAGGAGCACTGCCCAGTAGAATTCTATGCATTTTCTTAACATTTTCTGTATCCAATTCAGGGTGGTGGTGGGTCTGGAGCCTACTGGGAATCACTGGACAGCAGGGACACACCATGGAGGGGGAACCAGTCCTTCACAGCACGACGCACACTCACATCTATAGATTTTTTTGAGTTGTTAATCCACCTACTAATGTGTCTGTTTGGACCGTGGGAGGAAACCAGAGCATCCCGAGGAAAATCACATGGACATGGGGAAAACACACCAAACTCCTCACAGACAGTCACAGGACTTGAACCCACAACCTCCAGGTCCCTGAAGCTGTGTGACTGCGACACTACCTGCTGCACCACCATGCCACCCTGTTAACATTCATTTATTATTAGTGTTTTATAAGTTTGAAGAGATCTGTGGTTTAACTTGTAAAGCTGTGACCAGTCTCTGTAAGAAATAGTTAGCTAAATAAATTTAGCTAACAATTTTCTCAGGGAGACTCCTTTCATTATATTGTTTGTGTACAGGTGGTTATTAAAATGTTATGCAAATAAGTGTTACATTTGTCAGTTATGTTAATCCAGGGTATTGTATCTTTCTGTATTTTATAAAAGTTTATATCGGTAGCAGCAGATATGTACATGTACAATATCGGATATCTGCATCAGCCCAGAATTCTCATATGAGTGCATCTCTAGTTTATATTGTACCTTTGCCTACAGTAATACTCATATTTTCACCCGTTTATGAAACAGACTCACAACCACAGACTCGAAAAAACAATATCCTCACAAACACTGATGCTGAAACACTGAATTCCCACAGTGATCCTGACTCTTTTACTCCATGATATTTGTGTTGCGACTCTCCAGCACTGCTACGCTGGGACTGTTCCCAGTTTGGTCCTGTTCGAGTGTCTAAAAGCTTGTTTATACAGTGGCTAAATCCATCTGGCAATCCATCTCTCACAAGAGGCGCAATGCTCCAATTCTCCAATTCCCAGCCGGACGATTGCTCAGCGCCCAGAGATGTCAAGTGTAACCTGCCACTCCTCTTTCTTTCTTTCCTCTTTTCACCTCTTTCTCTTTACCTCCTTGATAGATTCCTCCTGGTCCAGACCCTGACGCCCTGTTCCTCATCACTCTCTCCGTCAAACAGGACGAGGCACTGGGACCTCATGTCGAGATGAATGGGGGGAAATGGCTTTCCTTTGGAACCCAAATGGATTATGCGTCCCAAGCCTCGGCGGCGGCAATTCATCTCAGGGCCGGAGCGCTGACTTATAACAGTCAGTCTCTCAGGGGGCGGAGGGACACAATGTGAGAGAAGGGACGGCAAAGGCAAAGTGTTGTTTTTTAAGAGTGCTCTCGCTTGACAAACGAATATTATGGGTTGTCACATCCATCAGAGCTGTGTGGTCTAGGCCGGGGCGAAGATTGTTCAGTGGTTATAAAGAATACGAGGAATAAATTTCACTGGAGGAGTGAGTTACAGAGCTCTAATAAACATAGGGTTTTAATAAATAACATGTGCATATATTTCCAAATCCAAAATACATCTACAGTGCTGCACATACACACACAAAAATTACCAGACAGCCCTTAGGTAAAGGATACACTATATCTCCCCTCACATTGTGAGAATTCAGCTATTTAAGGTGCACCCACTGTGGACACTATTGGAATAACCTCCACTGAAAAGCATGGAATAGAATGGCAGTCAACACACAAGCCTAAGGTCACCATGACCAGCACTAGAGAACTATAAAGCTTTCTATAATTGGGCTGTGGAGCACTGGATCTGTGCTCTGGAGTGATTTACCTTCATCCAATACATTTAGAAATGAATCGGAATCCAGAACTAACCATCCAGCACCAGAACCTGACCTTACTAATGCTCTTGTTGTCATCAGCGGCTCACAGCAATGTCCCAACATCTAGTTTAAAGGCTGCCCAGCAGATTAGACACCGTTACTGCAGTAACGAGGAAACAAACTTCTGATAAATACCTTTCATTTCTAAAGAAATGCTCACAGCACATTCTCTTGGTCAATGCTTTTTTATGTAGATTAATGAATGCACATTTTGTAATTAGATGGAGTCTCTAGACACTGTTGGGCATACAGTACCTTATTATCCAATAAATAATAATGCTCCTCCAAGCATGAAGCCAAAAAATATGACACACAAACCCATTAGAAATGTTCAGTGTGCCAATGTTGATGACGTGGCTTGTTTTCTAAGAATCAGATGGATCTGTCGTTGATGAGTCAGATTTGAAATGAAACGTGAGGTTATTGCTAAGTGTGCATGAAGTTTGGTCTGTGTGTGTGTGTGTGTGTGAGAGAGAGAGAGAGAGAGAGAGAGAGAGAGAGAGAGAGAGAGAGAATTTGAGAGAGCGCTGATTAAACTCCAGCAGAAGCCCAGTGTGTTCTAATAACTGAAGAGTAATGAGTGGAGGGTGTAGACAGAGGTTTGTTCATTGAAACACAATTACAGCAGTAGCTCACACACTACAAGAGAGAAAACACACTCACACAGCTGTGTGCAAAAGTTTTGGTATGCCCCATCCATACTGATTTTTTTTTTCTTCTATTTAATTGAAAGCATTGGGTATCCTGAGTGGGGAGGGGACAAAATATTATAATAAAAACAGAGAATACGTAAATGGCTGCAATATAATGCAATAGAGGGCCCACAGTACCTCTTTAAGAGAAACATCAAAACACCACAAAGCATGAGAGAAACACACGTTTAATCCCACTCCACACTCATGAAATTACAGAATCTAGATCTCAATAGAGCAATATATACGTCTAATGCATAATTTATATTTATTCATATCTAGGAATCTGAAATCTAGTGCTATCTATACTGTAGCTTTATGACTTATGTGATTCACTATACAGGTAGTGATGAGCTGTTTGAAATTCAGCCAGAGACAGGCACGTTGTGTGATGTCAGTGTTTCCTTTCAGAGTTTTCTTTCGTCCACACAAGAAAAGTGACAATGGCATTTTCAAAACTCCACTTTCGACAGCATTTTGGAAAACCTAAAACGTTACTTTCATGTGAATGGGAAGCCAAAAATCTCTGTTTTTAAAAATAAACAGATCTGTGTGTTCAATGCTTTTTTTTTTTTAGCAAACTATCTAAATACCTACACTCTAACTGACCATCTATATACTCTTATAGCCAGCTGCTGACCAATATACAGGACTGTCTATTTCCATATTGATGCACCAGAAAGAAAGCCTTGAAACTCTATTTTCACCATTTTTAATTTTCTATTTTATTTGTTGGACATAACTGCTCTTTATATTGTGATAGAAGTTCGTCATAATAACTAGAAAAATAAGCTCAAAAACAATTTATACAGTTTCACAAAGTATTTACATTAACCAACGTTTGCCTTTTATCTTTCTGTAGATAGTGATGTGTATCGACATTTAATTGTTTTCAAAACAAATATAATTATTATGCTGCTAAGAATGACAATAATATACAATTCTCTCCAAACCTCAGAAGACATTGGCTGAATCTCAAATATCTTTCTCCATCTTATGTAGTGCACAATATAGGTAATAAAATAAAGGTTTCTGCACCAAAATTGCACATTGTGTTTTAGATAACAAATTTGTACTGTTATCAGATTCCTGTCTCCCCATATAACATTTAGTGCACGGTCTAGGTGTAGTTTTATTAGATTAATAATCTTAAGTGACAAGGGCACTATTAAGGACACAGCCATTTCCTTCCCCACGTTTAAACTGAGGTTCCTGTCAATACTTGATCCACTCTCACTATTCACCAGATTCATCCGCTCTGAAAGGGGACATCACCTTAACATTTGAAGTCTTCCACAGGCTTTGGTGCAAATACAGATCTCTGTAGAGAGGTTTTATAGTTTCACAAATCACCAAACATATGGATGGTCACTTTAACATGTTGAAGTATACTATTTAGTATACTATTTACTATTCATGTATATTTAGTTCTAAGTTCACAATGTCCTGTGCCAGAGGGGTAAAGCCCCCAGTACTAGGCTGTGGAGCAGTGGAACTGTGTTCTCTTGCTGCTCCATCCAAAACCTTAGGGATCTTTTGCATTGTTAGAACTGATTATCCATCATTATTACCACATCTCAGTCAAATTCAATTTCATTTATTGGGCGCATTTTACAATTGCTATTGTCACACTGTATTTTTACAAAATTCTGTTTTCTACACTTCAGTGAACATTGGCAAGTTGACAATGGCAAGAAAAACAAGAGAAATGACCACTGAGAGGATCAAAGAAACAAAGAGCCATCCTCCTCTGGTCAACACTGGAGCCACCAGATCCGTGTGGACTTCATACATATGCTCTGTATGAACAAACATACACATTACATATCTGAATTACCTCAAAAATGTAGATCCAAATTGACCTGCCTGATGAATAAAGCCCACGTAGGCCCCACTGATAAAGATAAGTAAGTAAAAATGAATGTTATGTACTATGAAATTCTCACAGCAATGTTCCAGCAATGTAGTAAAGCCTGCTTACAATAGTAGAATCTCCAAAGACAGAACAAATTCCTGATTAATTCCTTTCAGTTCAGAGAAGGATACTAATTAAACAAGTGTTCACCAACTTTTTGCTATGTAATGTATCACTTTATTTGATCACCTTTGTATTTCAGGTGGGGGCACAGCAGCTAGTGTCGCAGTCACACAGCTCCAAGGACCTGGAGGTTGTGGGTTCAAGTCCCATTCTGGGTGATTGTCTGTGAGGAGTTTGGTGTGTTCTCCCCGTGTTCGCGTGGGTTTACTCCCATGTTCCAAAACTCAAAAAAGTGTCCATATGTGTGAATGTGTGTCGCACTGGTGGTCCTACCTTGCACCCAGTGATTCTATGTATGCTCCGGACCCACTGCAACATGGATAAGTGGTTACAGATAATCAATGAATGAATGTATTTCAGGTTATTCCACAATAGAAAATAGGCTAAAATCATTTATGAAACATAAGAGATATTCAATCTCTCTCTCTCTCTCTCTCTCTCTCTCTCTATATATATATATATATATATATATATATATATATATATATATATATATCAGACAGACATTTTTTTCTTGCACAATAAAAAAAGAAAGAAAGAAAAAAAAAAGCCTAGCAGGAAATATTCTGAATTCATTTGTTACATAGACTCCACAGATAATATCTCATGTCAAGTGGAAACTTTGTTGCAAGTAAATCTGAAACCGAGAAAAGAGGGAGAGAACCCCAGGTTTCAATTAGGTTCGTCTTCTGTGAGTGAAACCGAGGATTCATCTCCAGCATCAGTTTCTCTCTCTATCTCCCTCTGAAGTCATCATTCTTCACTGCTGCTTTCATTCGAGGCTGGAGATCTGTCCTTCCTGCCAAAGAACTAGACACTATCACAACATTAGAGGCGGCTGGTTAAAAGACGAAACAGAGGCCCATCCTCCAGTCATACATAAATTAAACACGAAGATAAGTGTCTGCTCTATTCTTCGGGGTAGACTTTACGCAAGACTGTAGAACATTGCAGTGGGGATTTGATGACACTAAGCCAGTGATTGGGGACAGATGGAAAATTTGCAGGGAAAGACTAGACTTCAGTACTGTTATCGTTAGTGCTGGAAACATTTGAGTCCTTTGAGACAAGGGTGAACCAAAATTAAGGTTAACTGGAGATTTGAGCATATGTTTATCAATAGACAATATAATAAACTCTGAGTAAAATCAAACTCATATTTTGAAATACACAAACATGTGTTTACAGCTGTATACCTTCCATTACAGCCCTTCCTCTGTTCCACAGCCCAAGAGGGCTTTATACTTCTCTATAAAGTGCCTGGCATTGGGCATTATGATTTACAATCAGCACACTAACACTCCATTAGGATGAGAGATCCATTATTAAGCAATCAGTAAACACATTCATGACTGAGTAAGGAGTGCACAATGTCCTTCATGGTGTGTTCCTAAATAAATTCAAACTGTGATTGGGTCGCACCGTTGTCTTTGGAGCTTCGTCTTTTTATTTTAAATCAAAATGATCCAGAATGAGGAACAGAGCGGTATACCTCTCTGCTGATAGAGGCATTCCACTGACCACAGAGCACTCACTCAGGACTTAAGGAGCTACCAGAGGTCATTTTTGTATTTTTTTTTTTTTTTAGTCAGGGTGTTTTTATATTCTTTTTTTAAACCACAGTACTTTCAGTTAAAAAAAGAATAATCTGAATTGACTTTAATCAGAATTATATCTTATAATGTGAACAGGCCCTTCTTGGGCAGGGGGTGGGAATGAAATGTCTTTTTTATGATCAAAGCTGCTTTATTCTCTCTCTCTCTGCCTCGTTAACCATCAATTAAACATAAAAGCCCCACCCCCCCTACCACGAGGTGGAAAATGGCTGGTGTCTAAGCCTGCAGTGTAGCAGTGGGGAACACCACTCCATGCAATTAATTTTCTTTCTGTATCTCAATGCAAACTCTGTTCTCTATGCTCTTCCACTATGCACTAAATATAATGTGTGGCCAAAACTTTTATTGCTTCTGAAGAGAAGCAATACATTATTATATTCAGGGCTTTGTTCCTCGTTATCTCAGTAACAGCCCCTATTCTTCTGAGAAAGCTTTTTCACCAGATGCTGGTGTGAGGATTTGGTGGCAGCCATGAAGAACAAGCCGTGGGTCACAAACGTCACTCAAACTCATCCCTAAGAGAACAGATGGAGCCACATCACTCCAGAGAACACAGTTCCACTGCGCCACAGCAGAGTGCTTTGGGGCTTTGTACACACACCTGGCATTGCACATAGTGACCTTAGGTGCTTATTTTCATTTCATGCACTCTTCACTTGGGATTGTGTGTGGTGTTTGGATATGACAAAACACTGAACAAAACATTAATTTCATGAACAGAGTATTTCAACAAAATAAATGTTATATATATATATATATATATATATATATATATATATATATATATATATATATATATATATATATATATATATATATATTTCTATCCATACATCCATACATCCACTATCCACCGCTTATCCGTGTCCGGGTCGTGTGGGAAGGAGTCTGAGTAAAGAAACCCAGACCTCCTTCTCCCTAGCCACTTCTTCCAGCTCTTCTGGGGGGATACAAAGGCATTCCCAGGCCAGTCGAGACATATAGTCTCTCCAGCGTGTTCTGGGTCATCTCCAGAGCCTCCTCCCCGTTGGACATGCCCGGAACACCTCACCAGGAAGGCGTCCACGAGGCATTTGGACCAGAAGCTGAACCACCTCAACAGGCTCCTCTCGACGTGGAGGAACAGCGGCTCCACTCCGAGTCTCTCATGGATGTCCGAGCTCCTAACCCTGTCACTAAGGGTGAGTCCAGACACCCTGCTGAGAAAACTCATTTCAGCCGCTTTCAGTAACTACCCAAAGCTCATGATCATAGCTTTGCTTTTCTGCTCAGCTCTCTCTTTACCACAGCGAGCCTGTACAGAGTCCATATTACTGCTGACGCTGCACCCATCCACCTGCCAATTTCCCGCTCTATTATATTCTCCCATGGGCCCACCATCTGTGGGAGAGTTAGCTATCTGGGTCTGGTGCGATGTGGATCAGGTGGCAACCAAGGGCAGGGACCCTGGCGTTCTGATGCTCGGTTACTGAAACTGGCTCTTGGAAAATATATATTTCCACTTTCATAAAATTCAGAATATGACTATTATCACAATATTTATTTTTATCATTTTAAAAATTACAGCGATATTATCACAAACCATACAATTTTGCACAGCCCTAGTACAGATCTGAGTAGTGCCATCACTGTGTAGATGGTGACATGACCAAACAAGGAAATCAAGCCAATCATGATGCACATAGCATATATAACACATACAGCAACATTGCTATAAGGGTGTGGGGGACATACTCGCAATGTCAAAAGCTCAAAGGAATACTCTCCCTTTGGCTCTGCTAAAAATGTGTCCCTATATTCTGCAATCATCTCTTTCCAACATTAATTAAGTCTCAGTTGAAAAGTGCTAAAGACAGGAGAAGTGAAGGGAAAAGAGGAACAGAGTGAAAAATTAAGCGAATGAGAAGAGAGTGTTAGTCGGGGTGTATGTGTGTGTGTGTGTGTGTGTGTGTGTGTTGGGGGGGGGGGCGTCCACAAAGATGAAGGAGAGAGAGGGTGGAAAGAGAGAAGGAAGAGAGATCAATTCAGAGATAGAGGTGGCAAAACAGCAAAAAAAAAAAAAAAAAAAAAAAAAAAATGAGGCAGACAGAGTGAAAAGAGCAAAGGGGGCAGAGAAAGAGTGAAGAGACAGAACAGAATAGCATAAGAGAGCGAGATCAATTCAGACTCTAATTATTTAATGATTTTATTCAGGGGCTTTGTATGAATACAGGTTATGTCTATATGGAAGGTTGGTTTTCTATTACTGCAATTGAAATCCCATTAAACAAACAATTACATCTCCAATCCCTCTGTCCAGTCCCAGCTTTCGACCTCTGCTCATCACGTCAGGAAATATTGCTCCATTTTTACAGGAATTTATAACATGTCTTCAAAAGAAATGGCTAACCATTATTTTCAGTTCTCAGCTAAAGAGTCCAACTGAGGCAGGAATTCTCGACCAAGTGATTAACTTAGAGGACATTCTTAATTCAGTGGAAATGGCTCTGTCTGCTGTTTTCATAATGCTTCCATTTTATACTTTTTGAAAACCTGCTGGTATTAACGGAACATAATGTTTACATCAGTATTTATGTATCCAGTTATTTATTGTTATATACTGTACAGGTCTATTTTATGACCACCTCCTTGTTTCTACAGTTACTGTCCATTCCCTCCTCTACACTGACCATACAGGAGCACTAGAGTTACATACTGCAGTCCATCTGTTGCACTGTATTAATGTTTTCTACACGTCTTTGGCTTTCTGTCAGATTTCAGTGTTTAAAATGAATTCCAGTGGAGGTTGGAAGTCATAGATATGTGCGCATGTTTCAGAGTGGGGGGCTCAATAATAATCTTATTTACAAATTTGGGGGATGGAAGTTGGTGGACTATTCTGAGTCCATCAGTGTGGGGCAGGGGGTGGGTGGAGGTGGACTATTCTCAGTCCATCAGTGACACTGAAGGCTTTAAAAAGTTAAGCAGCACTACTGTGTCTGATCCACTTATACCAGCACAAAACACTAACACGCCACTGCAGCGCTGAGACTGACCCAACACCCAAGTCAGACCTGACTATTCAAAATATAGACAGATTACAGTCTATACATGTAAAAATACACAGGGTTTTTGTGTGTATACTCCAGTCTGTTTGTGTGCTCAAAGCCACTCGCTTGCTTGCATCTGGAGTTTTTAGACAATGTAGAGAACTCCAAATATTGAAAAGCACAAATCAAGATGAGGATATTGCTCTATTCCTGCTCTGTATGTAGGTAATACTGACATATTTTAGTTTTGGATCACTTACAGGAAATGTCTCCAAACTTGGGAGGCAACTAACTGCATTACCTGCATAACTAAGTGCTACTGAACATAAACATACCAAAGTGAACAGCATTTCCCACAACGATAGATGTATCCCTTAAGGTTCTGCATTGATTGATTGATTGATTCATTCATTCTCTGTAACCGCTTATCCAGTTCAGGGTCGCGGTGGGTCCAGAGCCTACCTGGAATCATTAGACACAAGGCAGGAATACACCCTGGAGGGGGCGCCAGTCCTTCACAGGGCAACACACACACTCACACCTACGGACACTTTTGAGTCACCAATCCACCTACCAACGTGTGTTTTTGGACTGTGGGAGGAAATCGGAGCACCCTGAGGAAACCCACGCGGACACAGGGAGAACACACCAACTCCTCACGAACAGTCACCTGGAGCGGGAATCGAACCCCAAGCTGTGTGACTACCTGCTGCGCTACCGTGCCGCCCGCATTGATTAATTTCCAACCCTAATTCAATCTCAGTTAAAGAGGTGGGAGCATAGGTGTGACGTGAAAAAACTAAAAAAAAATTAATAAATAAAAAAAAAAAAAAATATATATATATATATATATATATATATATATATATATATATATATATATATATATATATATATATATACACACACACACACACATACACAATCCAGGCTGTAATTCGAAATCCTAACATACTACATAAGAGTGGAGCAAAACATTTGTTTATTTGTGTCTTATTATTTGTGTATCCAATATTCTCACAGCAATATTCCAGCATCTAGATTACAAAATGTTATTGCAGTTAAGGGTTACAAATTCCTGATTAATACCCTTCATATCACAAGCAAATGTAGGATAAGCAGGTGTCCACAAACTTTTATGTTTATTTATTTTCTGTATGGGTAGAGCTTTCAGATGCTTTAAAGATGAGCTTGAATTATTAATGTGCAAGCACATGTTTAAAATAAGAAATGAATATCTCATTCCGAATGTGCTGACTTCATTTATACTTATGAAACTTTAAAGATTAAAGTGATGAAAGATGCAGAGGCTGTTTGCTTAATTCCTCTCTGAAGCCCAGGGGGTTCAAAAATAACCCGCTTCATATTAGAACAGCTACATTTTTTACAAGCATTTAAACTCTCCTAATTACCTTTCCTCAGACTGTAGTGCAATAGTGACTACTGCATCAGTCACAGGAAGGACAATTGTTGCTTTAAAATTAAATAGAGTTCACATCACAGATAAAAGACCTTGATGGTGTTTTTTATACAAATAAATAAATAAAGTTGTTACAAGAAAAACAACTGCATCGCCCAAAGGCAGCCAATTAGAACAGAGCTCATTAGTATATTCATTGGTACAAAAGTTAACAACTGAACAATGTTAAAATTTTAAAACCCAACAGTGCATGTGTGTTAGTTATATTTTTCTGAATTACTTATTTAGCCTCGCCCGGTTATTATCTCCATAATATTACTCAGGTTTAATTATGTTGTCCCCACAAGAACTACACAAAGTGAAGATGTGTATATAACATTAAATATTATAAATGTATTCGGCTGCTTTAATGCTTTTACTGCTCAACATGAAGCTCAAGACTTCACCAGGTTCTCAATGACAAATGATGGGGGGAAAATGAAAAGAAGCCAAAAAGCAGGGGAACAGAGGGCAGTGGACCGGAGATCTCTGAAGTGATGGTGCTCCATCCAATAGCCAGAACCCGCGTTCTTGTGGATGCCATCATATCCTCATAGTGTAAAGGCTTCCTAGAAGAACAGAGACTTTTACTGCAGTGAAGAGGAATGAACTCCAGATTAATGCCCATAATTTCCGAAGAAATATTATAATAACAGTATTATAACTTTTCTGTTATTTCCATAATATTCTCAACCGAAACTGCCTCATATTACTCTCCTCTGCCTTCTCTTTATCTTTCATCTCTCTCTCTCCCTCTCTGAGTGCTAATTTCTTCTGCACAAGGCCTCAATTCATCCGCACCTCGTAAAAATTCGCAGCAGGAAGCAGAACGCTTTAAGCCAGCCTTGAGACAACAGACAATTAATCTCATTCCTCCTTCTTCTTCTCTCTCTCTCGATCTTACTTTGTTTTTCATACTTTATTCCCTTCCTAAACTTCCTCTTATGAGTCTCTCTTGTTCTCTCTCATTTTCTATTATTTGTTATAGTACTGATGTAGTATTAATGCTCTCAGTCTAAACTCTCCTGCTGTCTCTTTATCTTTCATCTCTCTCTCTCTCTCTCTGCTTGCTTTTTAAGTATTATTTTTATCTTTTATTTCACTCCTCCACCAATCCTCATCCCCTTCTCTTACAGCCCCCTTCTCTCACAGACACCTTCTCTCTCTCTCTCTCTCTCTCTCTCTCTTTCTCCCTCTCTCTCCTATCAGTGTTTCCAGTTACTGGAGTACGTTATCAGACTGGAGTCTGAATAAAGGCTACACACTGATAACTACATTTCCCATGAGTCTTTGTGCCTCACTTCCACTTCACAGCATACTGATTCAATTATGGCTTATTTGGCCTCTGAGAAATCAGTGTTTTTATTCTGGAGAATATTTGAATGAAAAAAAAACTTTGTTATGCCTTTATTATGTACATGAAGAGGTTAATGGATGAGGTTCTCAGCTCTAAAGCCTGGTTAAAATAAAGTGGCACTTTGTACTATTTGTTTCTGGTTGAAATTGAAAAAAAAAAAAATGAGTAGGATTACTGAGTCAGGTACAGAATTTCTGACACATGCAGACCACTAGGCCATTACAATATTTCAAAATGTCAAAAAAAATTTCAAAATGCCTGTTCTGTTTTTCTCTATTCTCTTTCTATATTTAATCAGTACAATGTCTGCTGTCTGTGTAAGATACAGGACATAGTCAAAATGGCTCCTTTTATCGATTGGTATAATTTGCAGATGCCTAAATTCATGGAGTCATAGCTACACTACATACAAGGCTACTCAGTTGGGGCCCTCTCTGGTGGAAAGTGTAATTTCAGGCAGCATATTATTAAAAGCTGTGTGACAGCGATACTACCCGTTGCACCACGGCATTGCCCCTATGTACGTTAAAGGCCTTTTCGCACGAATGCGATTTTTATGCACGAGAAAATCTCACGTCAGGTTTTGAAAACAAACCCACGTATATTAACGGTGTCCTTCACACCGAGTCCTGAACTGACGGACCGCGACGTTGCGTCACATTTCGAATTAGAACCTGTTCTATTTTCTGCGATTGACGGATGGGTTAAAAACCAGGCGACCAATCAGAGTACCGTCGTCATGGTTACAGACCAAATTAATGTGCAGGAAGACGGCGGTTGAACAGCTTGTCTTGTTCGTAGCAGAATACAAAAACTTAAACATAATCAACACACTGTCTACTAAAATGCGGAGGTTAAAGTAAACATAATCATTTTAATGAGAGGAGTAACACGCAGAAGCAGAGCCTCAAAATCCCTCAGTGAGTTTCTGAAACACTGCTGAACTCCCCGTGTTTTTCAGGAGACGGAGGGGGATTCAGCGTGTGTTTAGGTGCCGTGTTAAAGCAATCATAAATTAATAATTCTCAACTCAATAAACTATTCACTCTTTGACTTCCAGCGTCTTCCCCTGATTTCAGGGCGCTGAAAAAAAGCGTCGGACGCGGTGTTAAAGTTCCACTACGTTAAAAGTCGCATCCGCTTTTTACGTGCGAAAAAATCGTACGCGGTATTAATATTGTGGCGTGCTGGGTGAGGAAGGAGGCTTAGAATGATTCAGCATAACGCAGAACTGTTGTTTATTCCTTTTTCAGTGAATAACATAACACGTATTGAATAAAAGAAAACCCCCCCTTACAGAGCCAGAGTGGCTGACCACACCAAAACATTACCACAACACGAAAATGGTAAGTCACATAATTAATCAAATTAACCACATACAACAAAACAGAATGAAAGCCAAAAAAGACGATGCACAAGACCCATAAACTACTACATAAATTGAAACACTCAAGGAATTATTACAATGAAACATGACTATTTACAACCCAGGTGTTTATGGGTAGTGACATTGTATGTAGCCCACTCAATCCACATAGCAGCCGATGCCACAATATATTATTTCTGCTCGGGTGCATTGGTGCCTTTGAAGCGTGTCTCAGACGCTATTCAATTAGAGGTAAGAATGTTTTCTCTATACTGACTTGTTGTTGTTGCCATTATATTGCAATGTATGTAGATTCTGTATTATTATTTAATTACTATTTTAAACACCTTCACATTGTAGGAGACCCATGCTTGGGAGCATAGACCAGTTCTTAATGCACTACCAAGCAGGAATACAATGCACTTTGAGCCTTCTCTAGTTATATTTATTATTATATTTTATTATTATATTTTATACTATTGTTATATTTATATTTATAAAAAAGAACAGAAAGAAAATAAGTAATGAATATAGTTTGCTTTTATTTATTTATTTTTTGTGATAAGACAGACTGCACTTTTAACGGATGTACGGCTGCTTTAAGAGCAATGAACACAGACTAGTTTTTACTTTTGAAACTAGAAAGATGGAAGACATTTTTACTATTAATTGTAAAATATTATGCTGTGCTGTATCCTGGAGTTCAGGAGCAAGAAGCTTAACTTATCTAAGCCTGGATTTACCATCTTAAACTTTCAGGTGCTTTCACTCATCTAATTTCACACACAGTGAACATATGAGAGAGAGAGAGAGAGAGAGAGAGAGAGAGAGAGAGAGAGAGAGAGAGAGAGAAAGACAGAGAGAGAGAGATCCAATGATCTGCACAAATCCAACCATATGTGAGAAGTTAAATATAAGTTGTTTTTCTCTTCTCTGAAAAACAGGCTGCTAATGAGTAATCAAACACAGCAAAAAATTATTTAACTCAGTTCGCTTTGCCATTCAGAGTTATAAATAATTTAATTCCCAGTAAAACTGGCCAATAAGAATATGGTCTTTATAAATATATTTTTTAATAACCCTATACTAAATCTAGTACTTACATATAATACACAGATACTATATATTAATATATGATAGATTGAATATGAGATATATCAACTAGGTTAATGACAATTTATTCTATTTAAAAATAGAATACCTTTCAATAGATGGAATTATTTAAAGATCCTTCGTTTTTCAGTGAAGAATATAGCAATAGCTGAACTCTCACAGGAACTCATTTGCATAAGTTTCTCTGCAGTAAATCTGACAGTAAATCAGCTTCATCTCTGTGCTTGCTCTCAGCCCCATGGCACAGGGCAGTGATTAGATTCATTGGATTTGTTTCATTTCAAGTTTTTATTTTCAGAACACTTTCACTGCATAAATAAATAAAAATAATCATGGATCTTAATTTTATCTTACATTTCTCATTCTGTGACAATAAACCTTCCTGCTTGTGCATCTTTATAAGGCTACATATACTTAAGCTTTTCATAATAATGGACATGAACTTAGACTTATTCCAACAAACATTATTTTTCATAAATGCTGCTTCAACTCCACCCCAGAAAGTGTTATTACAATTGGAACACTCCCTTCAGCTCTCACAATCACCTCTGAGTTTACTCCCCTCATCTCTCACAATCGCCTCAGAGTTTACTCCCCTCAGCTCACAATCACCTCAGAGTTTACTCCCCTCAGCTCACAATCACCTCAGAGTTTACTCCCCTCAGCTCTCACATTGACCTCAGAGTTTATTCCCCTCGTCTCTCACAATCACCTCAGACTTTACACCCCTCAGCTCTCACAATCACCTGAGTTTACTCCCCTCACCTCTCACAATCACCTCAGAGTTTATTCACCTCATCACTCACTGTCACCTTAGAGTTTGCTTCCCTCTTCTCACACAATCACCTTAGAGTTTACTCCCCTCAGCTCACAATCACCTCAGACCTTATTCCCCACATCACTCACAATCACCTCAGAGTTTACTCCCCTCAGCTCTCACAATCACCTTAGAGTTTACTCCCCTCAGCTCACAATCACCTCAGACCTTATTCCCCACATCACTCACAATCACCTTAGAGTTTACTCACCTCAGCTCTCACAATCACCTCAGAGTTTACTCCCCTCATCACTCACAATCACCTCAGAATTTACTCCCCTCAGCTCTCACATTGACCTCAGAGTTTATTCCCCTCAGCTCTCACAATCACCTCAGAGTTTATACCCCTCAGCTCTCACAATCACCTCAGAGTTTACTCCCCTCAGCTCTCACAATCACCTCAGAGTTTACTCCCCTCATCACTCACAATCACCTCAGAATTTACTCCCCTCAGCTCTCACATTGACCTCAAAGTTTATTCCCCTCAGCTCTCACAATCACCTTAGAGTTTACTCCCCTCAGCTCACAATCACCTCAGACCTTATTCCCCACATCACTCACAATCACCTTAGAGTTTACTCACCTCAGCTCTCACAATCACCTCAGAGCTTACTCCCCTCATCACTCACAATCACCTCAGAATTTACTCCCCTCAGCTCTCACATTGACCTCAGAGTTTATTCCCCTCAGCTCTCACAATCACCTTAGAGTTTACTCCCCTCAGCTCACAATCACCTCAGACCTTATTCCCCACATCACTCACAATCACCTCAGAATTTACTCCCCTCAGCTCTCACATTGACCTCAGAGTTTATTCCCCTCAGCTCTCACAATCACCTCAGAGTTTATACCCCTCAGCTCTCACAATCACCTCAGAGTTTACTCCCCTCAGCTCTCACAATCACCTCAGAGTTTACTCCTCTCATCACTCACAATCATCACAGAGTTTACTCCCCTCAGTTCTCACAATCACCTCAAAGTTTACTCCCCTCATCACTCACAATCATCACAGAGTTTACTCTCCTCAGTTCTCACAATCACCTCAAAGTTTACTCCCCTCATCACTCACAATCATCACAGAGTTTACTCTCCTCAGTTCTCACAATCACCTCAGAGTTTACTCCACTCAGCTCTCACAATCACCTTAGAGTTTACTCCCCTCAGCTCACAATCACCTCAGACCTTATTCCCCACATCACTCACAATCACCTTAGAGTTTACTCACCTCAGCTCTCACAATCACCTCAGAGTTTACTCCCCTCATCACTCACAATCACCTCAGAATTTACTCCCCTCAGCTCTCACATTGACCTCAGAGTTTATTCCCCTCAGCTCTCACAATCACCTCAGAGTTTATAGCCCTCAGCTCTCACAATCACCTCAGAGTTTACTCCCCTCAGCTCTCACAATCACCTCAGAGTTTACTCCCCTCATCACTCACAATCATCACAGAGTTTACTCCCCTCAGTTCTCACAATCACCTCAGAGTTTACTCCACTCAGCTCTCACAATCACCTTAGAGTTTACTCCCCTCAGCTCACAATCACCTCAGACCTTATTCCCCACATCACTCACAATCACCTTAGAGTTTACTCACCTCAGCTCTCACAATCACCTCAGAGTTTACTCCCCTCATCACTCACAATCACCTCAGAATTTACTCCCCTCAGCTCTCACATTGACCTCAGAGTTTATTCCCCTCAGCTCTCACAATCACCTCAGAGTTTATACCCCTCAGCTCTCACAATCACCTCAGAGTTTACTCCCCTCAGCTCTCACAATCACCTCAGAGTTTACTCCCCTCATCACTCACAATCATCACAGAGTTTACTCCCCTCAGTTCTCACAATCACCTCAGAGTTTACTCCACTCAGCTCTCACAATCACCTCAGAATTCACCCCCCTCATCACTCACAATCACCTCAGAGTTTACTCCCTTCAGCTCACAATCACCTCAGAGTTTACTCCCTTCATCACTCACAATCGCCTCAGAGTTTACTCCCCTCAGCTCTCAGAATCACCTCAGAGTTTACTCCCCTCATTTCTCACAATCACCTCAGAATTCACCCCCCTCATCACTCACAATCACCTCAGAGTTTACTCCCTTCAGCTCACAATCACCTCAGAGTTTACTCCCTTCATCACTCACAATCGCCTCAGAGTTTACTCCCCTCAGCTCTCAGAATCACCTCAGAGTTTACTCCCCTCATCACTCACAATCACCTCAGAATTCACCCCCCTCATCACTCACAATCACCTCAGAGTTTACTCCCTTCAGCTCACAATCACCTCAGAGTTTACTCCCTTCATCACTCACAATCGCCTCAGAGTTTACTCCCCTCAGCTCTCAGAATCACCTCAGAGTTTACTCCCCTCATCACTCACAATCACCTCAGAGTTTACTCCCCTCATCACTCACAATCATCACAGAGTTTACTCCCCTCAGTTCTCATAATCACCTCAAAGTTTACTCCCCTCATCACTCACAATCATCACAGAGTTTACTCTCCTCAGTTCTCACAATCACCTCAAAGTTTATTCCCCTCATCACTCACAATCATCACAGAGTTTACTCCCTTCAGTTCTCACAATCACCTCAGACTTTACTCCCCTCATCTCTCACAATCACCTCAGAGTTTACTCTCCTCACCTCTCACAATCACCTCAAAGTTTACTCCCTTCAGTTCTCACAATCACCTCAGACTTTACTCCCCTCATCTCTCACAATCACCTCAGAGTTTACTCTCCTCACCTCTCACAATCACCTCAAAGTTTATTCACCTCAGCTCTCACAATCACCTCAGAGTTTACTCCCCTCAGTTCTCACAATCACCTCAGAGTTTACTCCCCTCATCACTCACTATCACCTTAGAGTTTACTTCCCTCTGCTCACATAATCAACTCAGACTTCACTCCCCTCATCACTCACAATCACCTCAGAGTTTACTCCCCTCAGCTCACAATCACCTCAGAGTTTACTCCCCTCAGCTCACAATCACCTCAGAGTTTACTCCCCTCAGCTCACAATCACTTCAGAGTTTACTCCCCTCATCACTCACAATCACCTCAGAATTCACCCCCCTCATCACTCATAATCACCTCAGAGTTTACTCCCTTCAGCTCACAATCACCTCAGAGTTTACTCCCTTCATCACTCACAATCGCCTCAGAGTTTACTCCCCTCAGCTCTCAGAATCACCTCAGAGTTTACTCCCCTCATCACTCACAATCACCTCAGAGTTTACTCACCTCATTTCTCAAAATCACCTCAGATTTTATTCCCCACATCACTCACAATCACCTTAGAGTTTACTCCCCTCAGCTCACAATCACCTCAGAGTTTACTCCCCTCATCACTCACAATCACCTCAGAGTTTACTCCCCTCAGCTCACACAATCCCCTCAGAGTTTACTCCCCTCATCACTCACAATAACCTCAGAGTTTACTCCCCTCAGCTCACAATCACCTCAGAGTTTACTCCCCTCATCACTCGCAATCACCTCAGAGTTTACTCCTCTCAGCTCACAATCACCTTAGAGTTTACTCCCCTCAGCTCATAATCACCTCAGAGTTCACTCCCCTCATCACTCACAATCATCTCAGAGATTACTCCCCTCAGCTCTCACAATCACCTCAGAGTTTACTCCCCTCATCACTTGCAATCACCTCAGAGATTACTCCCCTCAGCTCTCACAATCACCTTAGAGTTTACTCCCCTCAGCTCACAATCACCTCAGAGTTCACTCCCCTCATCACCCACAATCACCTCAGAGATTACTCCCCTCAGTTCTCACAATCACCTTAGAGTTTACTCCCCTCAGCTCACAATCACCTCAGAGATTACTCCCCTCAGCTCACAATCACCTCAGAGATTACTCCCCTCATCACTCACAATCATCTCAGAGATTACTCCCCTCAGCTCACACAATCACCTCAGAGTTTACTCCCCTCAGCTCACAATCACCTCAGAGTTTACTCCCCTCAGCTCACACAATCCCCTCAGAGTTTACTCCCCTCATCACTCACAATCACCTCAGAGTTTACTCCCCTCAGCTCACACAATCCCCTCAGAGTTTACTCCCCTCATCACTCGCAATCACCTCAGAGTTTACTCCTCTCAGCTCACAATCACCCTAGAGTTTACTCCCCTCATCACTCACAATCATCTCAGAGATTACTCCCCTCAGCTCTCACAATCACCTCAGAGTTTACTCCCCTCATCACTCGCAATCACCTCAGAGATTACTCCCCTCAGCTCTCACAATCACCTCAGAGTTTACTCCCCTCAGCTCACAATCACCTTAGAGTTTACTCCCCTCAGCTCACAATCACCTCAGAGATTACTCCCCTCATCACTCACAATCATCCCAGAGATTACTCCCCTCAGCTCTCACAATCACCTTAGAGTTTACTCCCCTCAGCTCACAATCACCTCAGAATTCACTCCCCTCATCACTCACAATCACCTCAGAGATTACTCCCCTCAGCTCTCACAATCACCTTAGAGTTTACTCCCCTCATCACTCACAATCACCTCAGAGATTACTCCCCTCAGCTCTCACAATCACCTTAGAGTTTACTCCCCTCAGCTCACAATCACCTCAGAGTTCACTCCCCTCATCACTCACAATCACCTCAGAGTTCACTCCCCTCATCACTCACAATCACCTCAGAGATTACTCCCCTCAGCTCTCACAATCACCTTAGAGTTTACTCCCCTCAGCTCACAATCACCTCAGAGATTACTCCCCTCAGCTCTCACAATCACCTCAGAGTTTACTCCCCTCAGCACATTATGTTGTAAAATACTATCTATGTAGAGTCACTATGAACTGGGACGAACCCAATGTCTGCTTGTTATTTTTTATGTATTCTAAGATTGTTGAGTGTTTCAACAAGTGATGTTTAAAACAAACACTCGAAACAAGACAAATACATCTACAATCATGTTTATTCATCTTGCAGTACTCTTACAGCAGTTGCAGATTGAGAAATATTTGAAATATCTACAAGATTTAAATTGATTTTACACAATAAATCATCATACATTGCTGGGTTCTTTAGTGGTTTTCAGTTTTGTGTTGGGACTACAAACCAGGAGCTAAAGCCCTGTGCTCTTTATTTGTCATTTTCTATATTTGGGAACAAGTTGTTAGAAGGAAGGAAGCCGGTGGCAAAACTCGCTCCAAACAGAAGCTTTTCCAGCAAGACAAACGCAACAGACACAATGTATTCAGACGCAGCAGACTCAAATAAAGAGCATCTTCTCAAGCCACAGTGTAAGAAACAAACTGCTGTGAGGACTGGAGGGTTTATATCCATTTTACCCAACAGAAAGCATTAAATTACAATAAAGTACTATTAAATAATTTTTGTCTGAAAAAGAACACACAGAAATTAAAAATAATGAATTTGCATAAAGCAAACATAGATGAAACTGAAAGACTAATCTAACTCTACGGTGTTATGCCCCATAACATTATCTTAGCACACACTTAGAACAAGAGTCACACATTCAACATACAGTAAGTGACCAATAAATAAATAAAATAAATAAATTTAAAAGCCAAAAAGCAATATGCAGCAAAAGTGACATGAAATATGTAAATATATATATAAGAAGCAAATATTTCACAGTTTTCCTCCCAACATCAACCCTTCTCTCTGAGATGGGGGCATTTACCTCCTGTGGGAATTAAAAATATTAAGCAGACTGAAGTAGCCATTTGGAGGTGTCAGGATAATCTGGGTTTTAGTAAGTTGCTGTCCTCTGCAATCAAGCACCAAAAAGCCTTTGACACACAGCTGACTTCAGCTCAGATGTTAAAATCCTGGAGTCCTTACTGAGAGCAAAATGACTGGCCCATTACACTGAGTCACTCTAAACTCTTCAGTGTCATTACAAGGTTCAGAATAGTTTACAGACCAAAACAGCCTACAATGATTCTCTAACTTCAAACCTGTACAACAAGTGTGTGACACCTGCTGGTTACACCATCTAGTAAAACCCCTTCACAAATGAGACTTCCTCCGCAGGTCCTGAGGCAGCGCTCACATTATACAACAATGATTTACTGAGAGTGACCAGGTCAACCTTGCCCTCTTAAATAAATGTGAGTTATGGCCTAGAAGCTTTCACTGTAAATTACAGAGGTATTAACACACATTCACACGCACATACACACACACTCTAGTGATGATAAATGAATGTGGGTCACTGCTCTGTCATCTTCCCTTTTATAAATGTATGACAATAAGGAAAGTTCAGCCCATAGTGGAGTCCTTAAGTAACTGGACGTACACCTTTTTTTTTCTCCAACAAATTATAATGCAGACTGTCATCTTTTATTTGAGGTTATGTATATATCAATAGTGGCTGAACTTTCTTAGAATTACAGCTGTTAAATAGTCCTAGCATTTAAGTGGACCCAAAGTGACTGGAATATTATTTCTCCCTAAACTGTATGTCATTACATTACTGCCTTATACAGAAGACTAACTCTCTATAAATATAATATTTATTAAAATGGATCCAGTAAAATACACAGTTCCAATTCTCCTCAGCCAATTACTGGGGGTCATATACTGGACACTGGGCATGGTGACCTTGAGCGAACATTAGGTTGCTTCCATTCTATCATTCATTGGTCAGTGCTCTTCTAGGCATGTTTTAAAACTGTATGAAAACTCACTAATGCAAATTACAATTACACTATTTCAGCAGCAATTAACATGTGATTATCATTCAGCCATGGTTTTCTATCTTTTTCTCTTCTCTTTTAATTATCAGAGGTGAAAAACAGAGCACCCTTTAACCTTTAACCTTGTGTCCATATTGAATATCAGATTTTTGTACCATGTGCGTGCTCTTTCAAAACTGGGACTAAAAAGGTCATCAGGAACAAGCCACTGACTCAAAGTTAATGGCTTGGAAAAAAGCCATGCTCTCTGGTTCTGGTTTGAATTGCAGAGGTTCAGCTATAGAGGTGCATTCTGGGAGTAAAGATGTAGGGGACGGTCACTTTAGGATTCCACAGCCATCAATTCTAAAGGGAGGAGAGGAGAGTGGATGCTTGTAGATAAAGAGCATTGGAAATCAAGTAGATACCTTGCAAACTAAGTAATTGGACAGAAGTGGATGTGCTTGTTGCTTAGGCTCTGTACTTCACAAACAAGGACTATGGGGTTGGAAAATGAAGAATGTTAGGTTTAAATTTGGTTATTTATACCTATATACAGGGCTGGGGAATATGGGGCTTTTATAGGTAACAGCATTTCATGGGATTATACCTGACTGGGCAAATGAACTAATTTAAAATTAAAGAAATAAATAAATAAAAATAAAATAATAATAAATTAGAACTATGGGGTTAGATGGATCCAACCTTTTGTGGCACCTATCCGGCATAACTGGTAAAAGTGAAGCTATATGTTTTTGGGCAGTGTGTATGGAGATACACAATTTGTGCATCTCTTCCTCAGGTATATGCTTTTGAGGTAGCAGTAGATATATTATACATGCAGCTGATCACATATACAGTTTTCTAATGCATGAGTATTGCACTGTGATTAATTTTGCATTTTAAACCTTTCAAAGCCAGCTGTAATTTTATGTTGACTTATAAGCAACAGCTCACACAGTGTATGGAGACACATGCTTCGAAAACATAATGCATTGCTTTGAAGCATAATGGCAAAAATTTTAAATGAAAATAAATAAATAAACAATCTGAATCTAATCTCTGCTAGTGGCCAAACATAGTTGTATTATACATGAAACCTCTGTATGTATTTAACTATGAAAATAAATGTAAATTGAGTGCTAAAGCTGTGTGAAAAATGCCAGATCTAAGTGGGTTCTCTGTTGAGGACATGTTCAATTAGTTCCACTCAGGTAATCAAGAAAATCTGGCTAAATATTTGCATACATATTTGGATTTCCACCTATTATCCACAACCAAAACGCTAATTAATTTTAAACCTACAGTTATCCAGTGTGGCTTTACCTCAGCATCACAGCATCACTAAAGGGTACCTTTACTAGAACCTGTTCTGTCTAGTGGTAGAACAAGCCCTATGCAGTACCTGTAAAGTACCCTGTTCACTCAGCACTGAACTGTCAAGACAATGTCCTCGTGCAGCTTTGAAGGCTGACCTTTCTACTTAAAACTGTTTGTCAGATTTAAGCGAATCTTTAGAAGTTATTGCTGACCTCTGTCTTGAGTGCTGTTCTTTCTTATCTCATCATTTTCACAAGAAAAGCCCTCAGCGGTGCCTGCTAAATTATAAATTTAACTCTCTGTCGCGGGGGGATGACAACGGCCCAGGCATCAGCACATCCATCCATCACGCATTTGTAAGGGCTTCTGTTGATATTGGACGCTCACGTAAGAGAAAAGACATGAAGGAAAGGATCAAACACCCTTTAAATTACAAACACTGCAGTCTTCAGACGTTGTTAAAAATCTCATTTCTGCTCAGCCATTGTTTACATTTATATAGATTTTTTGTTTGTCACAGCTTTATTCAAAATATACTCTGATATCGAGGGTAATATCTGATATTTTTGTTCTTATTTCTGCAGTAGCAGCAGCTACTGTTGTAGTAAGTCTTTACATTAGATGCTTGAATATTGCTGTGAGAATTTGATGGTGTTCAAGCACATAAAAAGGTAAGTCAGCTACCGATGTTATATAATTAGTTTCTATATGACCCATGTAGAACCACAGCTTCACAGAACACAGTTCCAGTTTTCCACAGCCCAGTGCTGATGTCCCTCTAACTCATTGGTTCTCAAACTTTTTTATCATTCCCCTCAGACGTACCTCAGACGAAGGGGAATTTTCGCGCCCCACCGGTATATTGGTATGAATGGTAATAAAATACAAATGCAAGGTTACAATTTTCTAATTTATTGAAGTAACATCAACTTCTATCTCTAAATCTGTAGCTTTACATTATAGCACCAGATACATTAACATCACTGTTAAAAAAATACAGAAAATTGGCCTATTTAAACTGTGCTTCAATTTCTCACTTTTCAATCTGTGTAAAAATGAGCAAAGGCTGGTGCAGTGTGTAGGAGTGAATTTGATATTGTTGGAATATATTTGTTGAGTCAAAGCCCACTCCATACCCAAAATATTAGATGGCTATAAGCTGATTCGTATGTAAATAAGGCAGTAAACTACTGCATTTAACGAAGGCTGAAAGAAGACCCAAGGTGTCTGACTCGCAGCCAAATTACATTAATCTCAGTGCCACATTTTCAAAATAAAAGTTTGTGAATAAAAGCATATTTTGATTCCAGATAAGCTACATTTTACTGGTCTCCTATATAATGTTTTTTAGTATGTTTAAGGGCTATTAATGAATCCACTGTTAGTGGGTGCTTTTTACTGAGTAAGCTTTATAGGGAAAAAAGGCATTAATAAGGACAGTCTCATTAATAAAGAAATGCTTGTTTCTTCAGATTCCTTGTGCCCCACCTGCAATGCCTACACACCCCACTAGTGGGGTGTGCCCCACACTTTAAGAAATGCTGCTCTAGCTGAAGCTTTGCATTGGGCATATTTATCATAGGCTTTTGCATGTCTGCTAGGACAATAGCGGTAATAGAAACAATTATAATTGGGTAGAACTGCTATCAGCTGTAAACATCTGTAAAATACTTTAAATACAATGTATAACAGTTCAATTTTGTGTTGGTGGAAAACATCTGGAAATAGAGTAAAAGCAGATATGCCTCAATACTGACAGTGAACATTACATTTACCCAGTGTACACTGAGACTCCTTTAAGTTATTTGTTAAATCTACAGATATTTTAAAGGAGGAACACTATATATTTAAAAAGCTATATGTTTAATTCTGGTGTCCTCTTCCCTAAAAACAGGACCATGAAAGTCTGGAAAAAAAGCTTGTTCCTCTATGCCTCAGAGGAGCCCTATCCCATCATCAAAACAATGTGCATAAAAATATTTCAGCATCGTCCGCTAGGAAATATTCAAATCAGCATTTTAAAGAGGTCCGTGTCCCGAGAGAGATTTGATTCATGATGACAGTATCTCAAAGAGTGGGGAAAAAACAAGATTACTGACCTCTCCCTGAAGTGATGGCAATAGACGTTATATTTATGCAAAACAACTGCTTTCAGGAGTTTTACCTGAGCCACAATTCACCCCAGAGGCTTGAGGCTTGTATTTTGAAAAGCAAGTGGAAGTGTACAGACAATAGCTTCTCCTGCACTGTACTGGAAGCCAAATGTTGGTAGACCCTACTTAAAAAGAACTCAACTGCGTTTGTGGATGCTGTACACTTCTCAGAAGGCTTTATTTACTTTAGAATACAGGAAAATTGCTGTAATTACTGTATTTAGCCACGTGAATATTTTTGGGGGCGGCATGGGGGTGCTGCAGTTAGTGTCACAATCACACTCCAGCTCCAGAGACCTGGGGTTGTGGGTTTGAGCCCCATCTGTGAGGAGACTGTGGTTTGTTCACTCCGTGACCATCTGGGTTTCCTGCAGGTGCTCCAGTTTCCTCCCACGGTCCAAAAACAAGTTAGCAAGTGGATTGGTAACTCAAATGTGTCTGTAGGTGTGAGTGTGTGTCATCCTGTGAAGGACTGGCGCCCCCTCTATGGTGGGTTCCTGCCTTGCGACCAGTGACCCACCGCGACCCTGAATGGATAAGTGGTTACAGACACTTTCATATATCTGTCCCTCAATTGCTTATATATTTTTATTTCCTTCTTTCTTTCTATATATTTCTTTTAAAATCAAATGTATGTTTTCCAGAGAGCACCCAGTTCTGTCTGAATGTGGTGTCCTTGTTGCTTTTTGATGTGCTGTGTGATTTTTCATAATATTGTGGATGCAATCCATTAAGTTGTTATTTTAATGAATTTTTTGTTTGTTTGTTTGTTTTGTTTAAGAGCATTTCTTATCATCAGGAGATCACCAGATCAACCCACAGTGGTGCCAAAAGCCCCATTTCAGACGGAATTCATTTTACCTGTGGAAATGAGGTGATACAATTATTATCGGAGTATCTCAGTAATTACATTCCAGTCCGAATAGAGCATTTCGGTCATTTTTCCAGAGTGTGCACTCCCATTTCCCAAAAGATTTTGATCTCAAAAATAGTGACAGTCTAAAAACTATATCAGTGCATAAATTGATCAGCCCCTCCCATCTTTGTTATTTACACCAAGAATTCCTATTTAGTGCAAATGCACAATAAACACTACTGATGTCCACAGGTGAAATAAAATTCCCCTCTATCTCCCCACGTAAAACTAATCCCCTCCGAATAGGGCTAGAGCCATTGTTATGTGGGTGTCCAAGTGAGCCCCATGTCACTCTCTCGGCAACTGCCCTCCATCTCTGTCCATGACTCAGAAAAATGTTAGCCAGCATAATCATATATTAGTTGGCATAATTGATCCAGGTAGTTGTTATTTTCCTTGAACGGTGTTGAGCTGTTCAGTATACTGTTGTGTTAGCAGCCTTTTTTTAAAAGAAGCACTGGGGCTTCACACATCTCAGGCAGAAGTAGCAAGTTCGGGTCCAAAAAATAAAAATCCTTCCCAGTTGCTTAAACTGCCCTGACACCTCTGCAGCTGGTTTGAGTCGATTAGAGAAGCCAGGCAGTTGGCAGTGTTTAAAAAAATGCAGAAAAGTTTAATTATTATCACACCTCTCTCTTTCTCCCTCTCCATGTTTCCTACCTCCCTCTCCTTTTCTGATTAATCAGGTTGTGTTCAGTCTGATGGGCAGTGATATATGGTAGTGGTGAGCTGAGAGAAGGAGTGATGGAAAAGGATGTGAGGAAAAAGGGATAGAGGGAATGAAGGGAGACGGGAAACAGGGAAAGGGGACAAGTGGAAATGTGCCCTGAGGCTCAGTGAGGGACAAAAACATTGTGTTTATGCCAAGTTTAAATGAGTTCGGCTTATGTTAATGCTCCATGTGGAGCTCCTCAAAGACAAGACAAAGTTAAGCACTGTTTTCTGTTCTGGCCAAAAACAAAAGTGGTGCAGCTGAACTTTAAAGTGTCCACATTTTATGGAATTTAAGGTCTATAAGCTTTGTTTGAGTCCATGCACAAGAACCTCAAACTACCGTCCACTTACATCAATGAACATGTGATCATTAGAATCAAAATGACTAAATGAATTTAGCTTTGTTCTGATAATGATAATATTAAAGACACCTGGTGAAACAGTAAAAAGTGTTTTTTTCTTCTCCTCGTTGCAAGAGAAAAGTAGAGGTGAATGAAATGATAATATATTTGAATATAGACTCCATTCAAGCCACAATTCAGAATTCTAAAATACAACACCCCTGACAACCGTAATCTTCTAATACACTGTGTAAAAGACAAGATAATTAAGAGCCCTTCCTTTTACACTTTTATGTCCTAGTTAAAGACCTGTGCTTAGCAACATGTTCCTAATAAAAGCAAAACTGCACATTTAGCACACTTAGCTAATGTTTATGTGTTTTAATAGGACGCTCTCTTAGAGACCAACTTAAAGGCTTCACCATAAGTCTCCGGACAGTCATCCAAACTGTTTAGAGAGGCCAGAACAGTGCACAAAATGCCTCGTCATCCTCCAAGAGGCTATAAACCCAAAGAAAAAACACATAAAACAGTCAGTTTATTAAATTTCATGAAGCTTTTGTCTCTAACAAAGCCGTGAGGGCAGAAATGTACAGAAATTAGCCCCAGTCTACAACTAAGCAATAGCCCTCAGAGCACAGAGGTGGGCAACGTAACATTATGCTAATTATATTGTGAAAAATGTCTGCTAATCCACACTAATGATCAAGAGCCTAATTATCTAGCAAGGTCCCGTAACAGGTTTGTACATGACAATGAATTTTCATAATGAGAATGACATTCATTTCAGTGGTATTGCTGCTGTAAAGGGTTTCACTACTGATTTCTGGAATTAATGTAATTTTCAATTTGGTGACATGGAAATGTATGCAAATTTACTCACAAGCAATCCTCAAACTGCTTTACTTAATTTCTGTGCTAGTCTGGGTTGTTGGGGTTCTGGATTTGTTAGGCCTCCTAAGGTCTTTATGTAAAACGGTGGCTTTATTGACTTTTACTTTAGTTGTCGCTTTCCTTTGTCTTCATTCAGTATTAGTTTATGCCAAGTTCATGTTTGTTCTGTTTTCTTAGTTTTGTCTGTATGTTTTTTAATGATATGTTTAGCTGTGTTCATTTCCTTCTCATGTTTAGCTCCCTTTTGCTTGTCTATTTATTGTGTAATTGCCTTGTTTTAATAAAAATTCCACATCTCCACAATTACTTCTGTGCCTGATTCATTGCTTCCACCATGACACCTTAAAAAAAGGCCTTACTTTTTGGAAGTCTATGTATGTAAAAACATTTTATTCCTAGTAATTTGAACATTTCTCTTGGTCCATTCATTCATTCATTTTCTGTAACTGCTTATCTAGTTCAGGAGCCTACCCGGAATCACTGGGCGCAAGGCAGGAACACAACCTGGGTGGGGGGTGCCAGGGCGACACACTCACACATTCACTCACACCTATGGACAATTGAGTCACCAATCCACCTACCAACGTGTGCTTTTGGACTGTTGGAGGAAACCCAAGCAGACATGGGGAGAACACACCAAACTCCTCACAGACAGTCAACTGGATCAGGACTTGAACCCACAGCCTCCAGGTTCCTGGAGCTATGTGACTGCGACACTACCTGCTGCACCACTGTGCCCTCCATTGGTCCATTCATCATGAATTTTTCACATAATGTGAAGGACAGCTGCTGCGTTCAAATCATGTGATTTAAAAAAAAAAATACAAAAGTGGAGATACATATTTTTAATTGGAAAATGGGTGTCTATAGAATCGTACAGAGAGAGTATTCAAAGAAAGGCAGGAACACTCCCTCACTCACAGGGCACCAGTCCATCTCAGGGGAAAAAAATTACCATTGTTTATATATAAATAACAATGGTAATTTTTTACCCTGAGATGGACTGGTGCCCTGTGAGTGAGGGAGTGTTCCTGCCTTTCTGTGAATACAATATATAAAATTGTCCTGAACATAGCTATCCAAGTAAAATAGAGTGATGCACTGCAAACTGATGGTTTGTACAGTGTAAATTTAGTCATCATATCTAATCTAGATCTAGTTTGTCATCATAAATCTAATCAACATATGCAATATTTCTCCTTCAAAAAATATTGTATGCATAATATAAATTTCAAAATTATTAATCTTGACACACCAGGCCGCATAATAAATTTATGATTTCTAGGACTCTGAGGTTCTCTGACCAAGGGAATTTAGCAGTCCCAAGGACTGATAGTGAATAGAATAGAATAGGTGATTTTTTCTTTTTTCTTTTTTTTTTTTTCTACAGGCTTCTGCACTGTGGAATAGCCTGCCCTTGGGCATTAGACTCACAGTGTGAAAGGACTTGTTCAAGAAAGGGCTTAAGAAAATTGGTATTGTTTGTTACAATGTGTGTCTGAGCATGATCTAAAGAGCTTGATCCAAAATGAAGCATTTTGTAACATTGCTTGGGAAAGTGGTGTAAACCCACCTTGTGCCCATTTTTAAAACATTTATTGTTTTAAATAAGTATCAAGTGAAGTTATCTTACTTTACTGAGAGGATGCAAATTTTGTAAGATTATCTATGACTATTTTATTTTAAACAAATATATATGTAAATATATATAAACTTATAATGTTATGGTATCTGCCATGGCCTACATACTTTCTGTGGAGAGGTCAAGGGGTTACATCATGCACGGGCTGCAGCCTCTGTTGAAGGGTTATTGTTTTGTATTAGTGTTGTTTACTTGGAGTTTGTAGTGTAGTGTAGCTCTGGTTTATGTTTAATGAGTTTGTGTGCGTGTGTGTGTGTGTGTGTGTGTGTGTGTGTGTATGTGTGGCGGGGGTTGTGTTCTGTGAGTGAGTCTTGCTGGGTCGGTGCTTTACTTTAGTCTTGTTAAAGACTGTATTGCCTTTTTCTCTTTAAGAGCATATAAAGAGCAAAACTGCTTGAAGCATCATGTTTCTCTAGTCCTTCACAACATTAGACAAAAATACCACATTTAAGATGATTTCACTTGCAGGGAGGTCATTTCATATAGAAAGCTACTTAAAGTAAAGGGAACTGATAAATGTAATCATAAGCCCAAACATTACATATGCAAAGTTTAGCCAATCAAAATACACGGCTCATTTTGTTGAGCAAACCAAGCCCTGAGGGAGAGAAGCTAAAGGATAAATTTGCAGAGTGGAGAGTGTGGAGAGTTTGCATTGCCTTGGGTGAAGTAAAGTTAAACGGCAAAATATGGTGATTTTCAAAGAATTTTAATTCAATATGTCACTAAAAATGTAAAGCTCTGAGACACTCCTGTGTGGAGAGATAGCTGGAATGAAAGAATTCATTATATGATTACTTAATTCTTAGATACCTAGTACTTTTATTGTTATTTTGAATTATTCACATTTAATTCAGTAAACAGTTAAAAAAAAAAACAGTAAAACAAACAAAACAAAACACAAAGAAAAAAAAACAATTAAACATTTAGCTTCAGTAATGAGTGAATTTGGTTAGTTTACGGTTCACCCACTGTGAAGACTGACCTTTGTAATCTCCCTAGAAAAGCATGAAATGAAAAGGGACCCTAAGGAGCAGCTGTACATGAACCTAAGGCCTCCATGCTCAATGCCAGGCATAAAGCCCCATGGCTTTGGTCCACATTTCCATCCAATAATGTGGGATGATCTGGGCTCCTCCCACATCACTAATGATTAAATGGCTCAGTGTCATCAAATTCTCAAAGCTATTTTCCTATTTTTTTCCTATTTTACCTCTATTTGTAAATCTTTCAGAGAGGATTAGAGGCTGTTACTGCAGCAAAAGCCAGGACAAAACTCCCTGTTAATACCATTCGTGTCAGAAGAAATATTAGATAAGCAGGAGTCCACAAATATTTGGACATGGAGTGTAACCTCAAGGGTGCTTTTGTTTGGCTTGTGGTCTGCGGTCTGCATTTATGTGAATTAAAATGAGATGGATCGATACTTCTGACTGGCAGCTGTCGTCCTTGGCCAATTTCTAAGCTTGATCTCCAGCCGTCCATATATTTCATCAGGTCTGGACGTGTCTTGCTTGGCTTCCTCCAACACAGTTTTAAATTGGAGGCAGGAATTCTGATACAATCAGCTTTTCTGAAAATTATTCATGAACTGTAGTTATAAAAAAGACCCTCCTATGAATCCTGAATCCATAAGGTTTTGTATAAGGCTATAAAGAACCTCATTTAGCATTCATAATACTTTATAACTTAACATATGAATGCATAAATGCTCCTAAAGGTGCAATCAGTCATTTTATTCACTAATATTCAGGAAATTTATTATTTGTTAAATTGACACTTTCTATAAAAAGGCATCTCATACAACATGAAAAATCAACTGGCTTAGTAGCCCCTGAGGGAACGACTCTATGCTTGAATATGACATGTCGCCCATTCACTGGGCGGCCATGTTTAACATAGGGTTTAGTACAGAATCGTTGACACATCCAAGCAATGGAAATTTTACAACATTAAGAAGAATTATTGGAGAAAATGACTGATTATACAGCCTGATGCCATTCATTTTATAACAACCTATAATTGCAGTTATATAGCACTGGAAATAATAGTTTATAGGCAGTGTCTCAGTTGAGACCTCTGTGTTTGCCTTGGATATGAAGGTGTCCTAAATGTCAGGACTTTGGTTGGACTAAATGGTTTACTATTAGATTTAATAATAAATGACAATAAATGAGTAAATAATTTCAATGTCACCATATAAACACAAACAATAGCGGTTTCCTCCAAAATATCCAGTAAAATATGCACGCACACACACACACACACACAATACAGCAAATAAAGCACAAACAGAACAGGTTCTGTGCAGTGTTGCTCCAATGCTATCGGCAAACAAGTGCCAACCAAATGAGTTCATGACTTCCTGCAAATGAGGTGTGTGTAGACGACAGCAGCATGTTTTACAAAGCAGAACATGCCCCCCCCCCCCCCTACACAAACACACACACACCCCACACACCCACACACATACACACACACACACACAAACACACACACCCCACCCACCCACACACATACACACACACACACACACACACACAAAGTTGAATGAGTTTTAAGTTGTGGGGACCAGAGGTGTAAACAGATTTAACAGCATAAAATGTAGGATATAACCACACACACAAGGGCTAAGTGAATCCTATTGATTTTCCATATGGACCAATACAGCATAAGGCTAGTGTCCAATTTCATTGCTCAGACTGTTTCAACATTCTGTGGTGAAAAGTGGAGAAAAGCTATGTGTTAAAGAAACACTATGTAAAATGTTTACCTTGAACTTACAGCTGCAAATCATTGTGATGTTTTAGTGGTCTGTAGCATGGAGAATAAAGCTTCTATAATTGCTGCTCAGGGCTCAGTACTGCAGAAACTGCACTACGTAACTTTTGGAAGAGGAAAGGAAACCATGCGCCCTCATAATTTCCCAAATTCCTAACACATTCACCCCAGAGCAGAAAAAAGGTGGGAATTCAGAGACAGGGTAAACAATGTCTTTTAATTAAACCTTTAAGCACAAATGACCTCAGCATCTTTCCCTGACCATCGCCATCTTCTGATTCCCATCTCTATGGCTCTTCGTTTTGGCTCAGAGCTATTTGAGTGTTTCCTTGTTTATTTGTCGATTTGTTTGTTGTTCCATTGTTTACCCTCTCAGATGGAGGACACAGTTGAACGCTAACTTTTGAAATCCATTACTCACTGCTGTGAGCTGGTTTAGGATTTTGGCTCATGACCAGACAGAAAACACAGAGAGATAAATAGACACACAAAAGTTATAAATACATTACCTTCTAATGTATTTTGTGCAAACTAACCTGAACCTTAACCATGACTAATAGCCTAATCCTAAACTATACCCCATAGATAAGCCTAAAACATGTCTACACCAGGCTTTTTGTCCCCATTAGTAGCACAAGCCCCTACTATGTGTGTTTAAGCTGATTTTGCTTCTGACAATGTGATATTTACATTTACATTTACATTTATGCATTTGGCAGACGCTTTTCTCCAAAGCGACTTACAAAAGAGGATCTAACATTCGAACTACAGCACAAATTATACAAAATACCTTTCTGCACTATGCCAGGAAGTAATAAGTGCATTAAAGAAAGACATTCAGTGCAAGAGATACTCTTGGAAGAGCTGGGTTTTCAATGATTTCTTGAATGCAGAGAGGGTTTCTGTTGCTCTGATGGTACTTGGAAGCTCGTTCCACCAGCATGGTACCAGAGATGAGAATAGCCTCGACTGACCTGTACGGGGGGTTGGCCGTGTTTGTTGGCGCTCCTTTGAGGAACGGAGAGGGCGGGCGCTAACGTATGGTTTGAAGAGTCTATTGAGGTTGAGATGGGAGCAGAACCAGTGAATACCCAGTGATATATATTTGAATCGGAAAAACTAACTCAAAAACACACATACAAAAGGAAATAAATAAATAAAACACAAAACTTTTCTGGTCACAGTTCAACAGGAACAGCTGGCAAAACAACATCCAGAACAACTCTCTGACTTTCATCCAAAGACTCATATCTCACATTTTGCGTCCTCCTGCCGAGCTCCAGACTGCAGAGGATAAAGAGTAACAGAAACCTGAATTACATGAGCAACTTTAACCACCAAATGTAGTAAACAATCTTCATGAAATTGCTTGTTTATTTTGTTTACACTGTTTCTATAAAGTACACCCATCAAAGTGTTTGGTAAAATACATCTCTGATACATTCAGGCCATTAAGAGTCAGTATAATAACCAGTAAAAGGAACACATCTGATCAAAAGCAGAGAAAGAGGAAAAAAAAAAACCTTCTATCTGGAGACGCCATCTTGCTGTCTGTCCAACTGGAGACAAGAAAAGCTGCTAAAACACCTGCCGGAGCAGCTTAGACTGGAGGAGACAGGATTGTACACTACCCAAGAAGGCTTTAACTGATTTTAGAGTGACCTCACTGCATGCACACAGAGAGAGGACACACAACAATGGGGATAGCAGCGGACTAATGTAAATGTAAATTTGCCTTTTCAATGAATAAGGTCTTGAATAGTATCAGTGATCACTGCAAAATGCTGCGAGAAGGAGTTATCAGTGACAGGGGTTCAGCCAAAGAAAAGGGATATTAAACAAATGCACAAGATGAAATGTGGCACAAGTTTTTATTATTAACAGTTCAGCACAAAACCTGAAATGCTTCAATGTTTAATCTCTCTCTCTCAACCTCAGCTACTGATAACACCTCCCCAAACAACCACTGCCTCCCTCTTATTCACTCCTGCATTACACCCAGTGGACTTTTATTGACTCTAATCATGTGACCAAACACCATCCAAAACTACCGCAGCAGCAAAGCCACGGCTTAATGCTCAACGATTCTGTCACAGTTTTACTGTGATTTATTAAAGGAATATTTCAGCTTTTTTCAGCCTAATCTTTATCTGCCACATTCACAGTGTGTGGTCGATTAGTGCAGACAATAAATCTGACACATTTCCCAGTGTTTAGAAATAATAACAGGACCAGAAACACAATTAAAACCAATGGACTTCTGCTACATTCTGGATTCCAGATTAGATTCAGATGTAGGCTTGATTTGATCCAAAGGTGAGGGTGGTGTTTTGTGGCAGCACCACACTTGAAGTCAACATAATAAAATATAATAAAAGTAAATAAGGCATAAATTAAAAGCATATTTGAGCACACTGTGCATGCTTTACAATTTATACAATAGGTGTAGACATTCAGCTGCTAATAAAGAGATTACCATATTCAGAAACAGGAATTTAGCAGCATACTAAATTCTAACCTGCATATATAAAACATTCATTCATTTGTTTATTCATTGTCTGTAACCTCTTATCCAGTTCAGGGTCGTAGTGGGTCCGTAGCCTACCTGAAATCACTGGGCGCAAAGTAGGAGTACACCCTGAAGGGGGCACCAGTCCTTCACAGAGCAACACACACACACTCACATTCACAGCTATGGACAATTCTTGAATTGCCAATCCACATACCAACGTGTGATTTTGGACAGTGAGAGGAAACCTACACGGAGAGAGACACAGGGAGAACACACCAAACTCCTCACAGACAGTCACCCGGAGCAGGACTTGAACCCACAACCTCCAGGCCCCTGGAGCTGTGTGACTGAGACACTGCCTGCTGCGCCACCATGCCGCGCTATATGTTAAACATCCATTTTTTAATACAAAAATATTAATAACGTTAATGAGCAAATAATATTTATGATGTCATTATTAACTATAATTTAAATTCTCTGTCATTTTACACAAAAGGGGCACTATCTACAATTTTTTTGGGAGATCAATAAAGTGCTATTCAACATTATGTATTAATATCTAGTAGCAGTTGCTTCAAAGTGTGTTGCAGAGTTTTAAGTGAATGATTACATATATGGTGAACAATTCTTTAAACCTTAAGAAGTTATTTCTCAGTGGCTCAGTTATGTTTTATATACCAACTGTTCCCCACATGGGGAACCCAGTCTATGGAGCATAAAAAAGGATTATTCAGAGACAGCAAAATGGTTTGACCTTATATCTTGTGAGATGCACTATATAGATTATAGTGTATTTTTAAAAAAATGTATAAATATTGCTCTCTACATTGTGATTGTAACAATGACTGATCATTCCTTCTGCAATATGAAATAGCCATGTCACATTTATGTCCCTACTTGTCCTTAAACAGACACACGCACACACACACACACACACACACACACACACACACACACACACACTAGCTCTGGAGTCTGGGCTCTTTTTTAAGGTTTGCTAATATCCTGATGTTAACAGTACTGCCATGGTACAACATGCTCTTTCCCGGCTCCGGGGTTTTCATGCTGTTATTCAGCTTCAGTGTTAAAAAGCTGTCAAGAGAGGACTATTTTCTTGTCACCTTTTTAGTATCTGCTGCTTTTACTTTTGGGGGGGGAATCTCATTACACCTCCAATTTGCTTCCATAGCAACAACAAGCAGTACTGGTTGATTTAAAATCAGTCGAACTGATAGGGGGGAGAAATACTGAATTGAATAGTTACTTTGAAATTCACCCACTGTGTGCACACAGCTTTAATCTTCAAAGAAAAGCATGGAATAAAACAGGGCCACTCTAAAGCAGGCCCACATGGACTTACATTCACTGTGCTCAATGCCAAGAGTCCTCCAGAGGGCTATATGGCCCTGCTGAGCTGTGGTGCAATAGAACTGTGTTTTCTGGACGGATGGAGCTCCATCTAATAGCTTTAGGATGAGTTGTGATCCCGAACTAAACATTCAAAATCAGTTACCGATCTGATTTAGGGTTTTGTGTCTGAATAAAATCAAATACTCACAGCAATGTATGACCAATGAGCTCTATAAAAGTAAAGACTGTTACTGCAGCAAAAACTATGAAATTACTGAAGGAAACAAATTAAACTTTGTTTTAGAAGAAATGTAGCATAAGCAGGTGTCCACGTACTGTTGGGCATAGAGCACATCCCTCTTATCTCTGGGCTGAGCAGCAGAGATGGTGAGATACATAAATAAGATCTTCATGACTCTGATATAAACCAGAGGGGAACAGAAGCTGAGAGACAGATATTCAATAACACACCAACGCCAGCTAAGCTCCATAAGTATCTGACCATGGATCGAAACAAGCATAGTGTAATGATATGTATTGATCACAAGAGTCCACATCAATACAATATGATAGGGCTGCCCAATATGTTGTTAGTTATGTTATTGCGATACTAGGTCTTTGGAAAACTGATATTTTAGAAGGCTAAAGTATAAGCCTTTCATTCACAAGATTAAAACCACTGACAGGTGAAGTGAAAAACATTGATTTTTTATAACACTGTCACTGGCCAAGGCGTTGGATGTATGAGGCCACACATGAGCAGTCAGTTTTTAAAGCTGATGTGCTGGAAGCAGGAAAAATGGACATGCATAAGGATCTGTAGTATCTGTGGACTAGCTAAATTCTGATGGTCATAATAATTTAATATATAATATTAGATATTTTGTGGTATACAGTAGTTACTACCTTCCAAATGGGGCTAAGTTATTGGTTAATATCACACTGCAAATATAACTGTTCACACACATACATATATATATATATATATATATATATATATATATATATATATATATATATATATATATACATACACACACACACACACACACACACACACACAACAAAAACCATCTCCATCAGGTAAACAGTAAAGATTTCATCATTCAATCTCAGATCTGATCACAGCTGTTTATGTCCATCCTGGAATACTGTGGGCCTGAAAGGATATGTACAACTGAGAAAAGAAAGAGACACAAAAAAAAACAGAAGAGGCTGCTGGTGTTTCTTAGGACAATGACCTGGTCCCTAAACCCACACCATAATAATTTTTAAGTTGGAATTTATATTGCTTCAGGTTCCACCTAAAATAAGAATATGCAAATACTGTCACACTGCCCTTTGGTCCTATAGTCCACAACTCTCTACTTATCAATTATAACCTGGACTTCAAGTCCTATAATTTCTCTGATTAAAGCTCTATTTGGACAAGAGTCTTGGGGTGATTCTCTCTTTAACAGCATCTTCCATATTTTATTTTGCAAACAAATCGACCATGTCTGTGCTTTTCCCTGAGAAAATTACAAACTGAATTACATACTGTTAAAATCTCTACTGTTTAAAAACCAGATTGCACCCTGTATTAGATAAACAGGTGTTTGGGCACTGCTGTGCACCGTATTTAGCCTCTGAATATGTGCTTCCACAAATAGATTGAGAAACTTGTGATCATGTGACAATACAAGATTATTCTTACTCATCGCCTAGTTCTTCATTGCTGTCTAGGTGCAAACATTTTTTCATAGATCAAGCATGTCATATTTTTATTACAGATGACCCCAGAAAAAACTAATCCAATCTGAAAATGACATCAACCAATAACAGATCATCTATTATCTATTGAGTCTCACCGGATTATTGTTGTGTCATGTTTGGCGTTCTTCACTGCAAAGTGTTGCCACGCATCTGGTGATTGGGAACTTTTCATTGTTAAACAAGCACTGTATTAATGGGAACATTGGATAGATGGTGCTAACCACAACTACCGACCACACAATGTTAAGCAGATGAGTCCCTTCAGCCACGCTGATCACTATTTTTGATTTTCCCAATTTCAATTTAGTATTTCAATCCACCCAGGTGCCCGAGATGCCAAATCTGACACATTATCTCATATAATCCAAAAGGACGGGGAGGAACTTAAGACTGAGCCAACTAACATTCTGCCCCCAACTGTACAGACAGCATCTATTTGTTGTGAATTAGAAGAAATAGACCATTCTTTGGTTAATGTAGGAATACCCTTCCTCTGTGTCCTCCTCATGAGAAATATTTCCCAGTTTTGTGATCATCTAATTTCATGGCCCACTCATTATTTTTTTTGTGTCATCTAGTAGAATTACACACTCAACAACACAGTTCCAGTCGTGACAGGTGGAAATGCCTAAATTCAGACATACATAATTGTGTCCTCCTTCTTGAAATGCATGTTGTGCAAAACCCCTGGTTTTACCCATTCCAAATCATCTCATATTGCTATAGATTTTGTCACAGATCTCCCAGCATCCCAAGGGCATACTACTGCTTTCACTGCTGTAGACAGATTTTCTTGAGGTGTTGAGAAGTTCATTCCATTTACTTCCTTCCCCATTTCCTTTCAGACAGCAGAAGCCATTTGAAATCACATTTTGAGGAACTTCATATTCCTGAAGATAACTTGTCAGATAGGGATCAGCAATTTACCTCTCGTGTTTGCTCCACTTTCTTTGAAAATATATGAATAGCTTTTACACTGACATCTGGTTATTATCCCCAATCTAACGGACAATGCAAGAGTTCCTAAAGTTATTTTTGTCAAAATAAACAATCTGATTGGTCAACAGTTTGGCTTGGGATGTAATTGCCCAGAACTCTGTCATAAGTTCTCTTACAGGATTTACACCATTCCAGTGTATTTTAGGATTTTAGCCACAAATAGCCCCATGGGCCGCTATGAGGAGAATCGTCCCCACAGTCGATATCTGGATGAGACTCATCACCATATTGTGGAGGTACTTCAAAACAGCAAGTACCTGTCAGATGCCTGACAGGAGTAGGGGGGTTTGGCAGGTGCTGCTCCTTTCTATCAACCCAGAAACTGGCTTTGGTTTTGACTATGGATTTCAGGTTTGAGGCAGTATGCAGAAACATATATTGTAAACATATCACAAGCTTGACTAAATTGCTCAGTATTGTGTCTCAAGGTTTTTCCATGTGTCTGTTGTTAGTAGTTTCCATTCCATTGTTCCAAGTCTGTTGAGCTAGTTAATGCTCCATGGTGTTTCCCTCTCTGTTAGACATCAGAGACTGGTCTGTGTGGTATGTCGTGGAGGAGAGCTCCAGTATCTGGGAGACTGGGAAGAACATGGGCCATGGGTTCTTCAGATGAAGTTCTTAATTCAAGCCTGATAGCTAATTTTCACACATGGCATCCCAATACCTTGGCTTGTCACTCTACGGGAAATGTCTTCCCTGGTTCAACGTCCATGTCCAACTGGGGTATTTGTTTTGCATTTCACCTTGTGAAATGGGTGTGGCTGCAAGCACGCCAAATTATTAATTTATGTCACATGTTTGTTCAAAAGCTGTTTGCCACAGATCACTGAGGAATTTTATTGTTTGGACTGTGTTTAGACTTCGTGTTTTGATATTTGAGTTTTCATGTCATTTTTTGGATTAGCCCTTTTATTTAACATGTCTATTGGTATGCATGTTTTTGAAATCTTGTCTATTACTATTCTCTTGATTTTATTAGCATTGCTCTGGTTTGGACCCTGGCCTGTTTCTCACATTGTTTTTGAATATATTTATTTTATTTTACTTTTTGTTTGTTTTATTAAAGACACTAATTCTAGATTTGATTTTTTTACTGCAAAAATCTAGCCCAGACTGTTACAATCCATATACTAAAGGGTGTTAATAAATAAAGGAATTAAATAATACAGGTTAGTAGGAGAGTTTGAAACACAAATATTAATTCAAACTCTTGCTCCAGTGGGAAGTGATATTTTAATTGAGGGTTTAATTTCTAAACAGAGTTTAATCTGGCGTTGTGACAGCCCCAAAAGTTGTATTTTGTTCGTGGAAACTAAGAGATGCTTATCTTCAAGACGCAATATGACTTGTATGACAAGCTCATGGAATGTGTTTACAGTGACTCAGGAAGGAGTGAATATCAGTTAACAGTTGTCACTTGTAAACAAATATTTGTGTCTCTTGTATAGTTGTATAGTGATGTTTGAGCTTGTGTGTGTGTGTGTGTGTGTGTGTGTGTGAGTCTGTGTGGATTATCTCTGAGCTCCAAGAGACATTAGGACTCACTGCCTTTTTAGCCCCAGGCTGAGTATACACTGACACTCACTCTATCTCTCTCTTTCACCACACACACACACACACCTCCCTAATGAAAACTCACTATCTGAGCTGATGGCTTAGATAGTGCCATAATACACTTACATTCCAGTAACACTAACCCACAATGAAATAGAAGCAGAAACCTACAAGGGCACACAATAACCACAGTCTCTGTTTCAGTCTTTCTCTTTCTCCTTCTCTCTCTCTCTCTCTCTCTCTCACACACACACACACACACACACACACACAGAGAATTGCCCAAGGCCACCTCTAAGGCCCTGAAGTTTACATTTTGTCTTCCAGCCACGGGCTGTTTCTCACGCAGTGCTGGATCATAAACACGTCATGCATAGAACATGATTATACTCTCAGAGAGACATTTTAAATGCTTCAACAAGATACAGATGCTGTCCTCAGGTAAAAAAAAAAAAAAAAAAAAAAAAAAAAATATATATATATATATATATATATATATATATATATATATATATACACACACACAAACACACACATACACACCACCAGTACTATTATCAAGCAGGCAGGGTGACGACTAGCATATGATTCTTCTGAGACATGAGACTAACATTGTAGTTCAACACATTTGCAGGAGAATGATCTGCTAATGATTACAATGACAAATATTCATTATGCTACAAAAAGTGCTCATTTCATGCTTTAAATTCACAGTGAGCACAGCAAGCAGTGTGAGCAGCATCACAAACTGCTGCTGGACTCTGGTTAAGTAGACTGGACTTTCCTCCACACTAACACATTACTTTGATAAAAACAAATCAAATCAGCACTGAAACAGAGTGTTTACATCTAAACAGGAGAAATCCTAGCATTATGCACATGGGATCTGGGAAAATATTCACTAATAACAGCATTAAAATTAATTCAGAGCAATCATGAGGCTTTATATACACAGCCCCATTATCATTCCTTTGGATTGGTGCCAGATTGAGTCTTGTGTGGAAATCCCATTCTTACAACCAATGTTTAAACTACATATCAAATAAAATAAGCCAAATCACATTGAAAAAAAATCCTGAATGATGAACTGATTAGTTACCATGGAAACACAGCCACACCGACCCAATGACTTCTTTACCCACTGTTCTGTTTGATTAAGTGCATAAGAATCATAATGATCCTGTATCTGCATTATTTCCAGCTCCATGACCAAGAAAGTTACCACAAGTATTACTGATTAAAAAGATTCTAATATATTCTTGTTTCTCAGGAGGGAAAAAAAAAGGATTGTTCTCCACAAATCTCCCACAGTTTTTGAGAATCAGTGTCCTCAGCTGGTCTTAAAAAATCTGGTCTTAAAAAATCTCCACTGGCCAATTAAAAACCTCCATCAGCCAATTAAAACCTCCACTGGAGGGCAGGGTTCCAATTAAAATCTTCACTGACAGAATGAATATAAAAACTATTTCAGCATGCTACAAAAGAGCAACACATTGACATTTTAGAAATAGACAAATAACTATCACAAAAACTGGCATTATTTGTATGTTAAAGCGTTATTTCCTCAGTAAAAAAAATAGGGCATCTAACAATATACAAGACATGTTTTATGCAGTGATAGGAAATTCAGTGCATTCCTGAAGGGAAAACCTGGTGCATCCAACAAAAATGGAAGCCTTGGACATATTTTAAATAATTATATGAAATCTATAACTACATATTCTATATTTGTCCTTAGTAAAATTTTCTTTAGTCTACTGGATCCTGCATGTGACATACCTTCTATACCAGCATTTATAAAGGTGTACACCTATCTCCTCCAATGAATGCTGCAGTTATAAGATCTTAAGAATGCATTAATAAGAAAATGTACATGATAAATATATGAAATATAGCAAATCTCAATACCTGGCTTAAGCATTACCTTAAAGTATGTTTATAAATCATATACTCGTTCTATAAAGTGTTGTGTGTACTTTGAACCACTTGTTAGCCACTGTATAAGCTTATATCAGACATTAAAAGATACTGTGTGCGTTTGTTTAGTTTTTTTTTTTTTCCAGAGAATTCTTGCTGAAATGCATGTCATAAATGGCTATAAAACCATAATGAACACTAATAACAGATGTTTAACCCAGCAGGGAGTCAGCGATATGCTCCAGTAATGTGATGACTAAGTGAAATTATATTAGGCTACTCTTTTAATTTAAACAAATTAGCTATAATTACAACATCTGCTGGCCTGTCCACTGTCCAGTTCACCCACTCATAATCATTACAATTATGTTCCAGTGTGTGATTTCTCTATTGGACACATATGAATACACTGGATAGAGAATAAATCGATGACAACACTTAAAATCCACTACTATAGTGGTAAAAAACGAATAAAAAACATTGTCTTACCTGAGTTCAGGAAGTCATTGTTGAGTAAAGCATGGAAAAAAAGAAAGAGAAAGACATATTAGTGAAACAAAGCAAGACATTAAAAACATTATATTTGAGATATGCAGAATTATTTGTATATCCTAGGACTTGTGGAATATTCACCCAACTGTCATTTTATTTCATCTATCTCCCTATCACACAATGCTACCAACACCGGGAGGTCAAACATGTGCTTCCTCTGAGACGCATGATGTCAACCGTTGCCTCTTTTCACACTGCCATTATTTCAACATCATCGGACAGAGCGACTCACCCAGGGACAGCAGCGACTGTCTAGATCTGACACATCAAATTAGGAGTGGGGGCATTACATCCACCCAGAGAGCAAAGCCAAATGTGCCTGCTTAGGTCTCCTGGCCTCAGATGTCTCAGAGGCCTCACCAGGGATCCAACCAGGGATCTCCAGATGATAACAACAACAACACCACTTTGGCTGTGCCTCTCAGGAGACATTATGTGCAGGATTTTTACACACAGTGCATGCATAAGTGATGCCAGGTACAGCCCAGTCACCTTATCCTTGGTCAGCTGACCCTGTATAAGTTCCTGCTGAAGACAGTATTAAAACATTCATAACATTACATTAGACCACAGAGAAATCCTTGTAATAACATCATAATATTCTCTACTCAGACTGCTCTGTGTTGACCAGAATATTATGGATCTACCTCCTAGACTTGGTTTGTCTCAGTGGCTCTTCACCTTGTTCCGAGTTGGTTCTTTGCCATTGGCACCTCACTGATACTCATTTGGAGCTAGGACCCCAAATTCGGCCTGGCTGATTTATAACAACGGCTGTTGTGAAAAGACCTCTTTAAATAAAATTTAATTGAATTGTAATTGCCTCAGGGAGTGAGGGGAGGGGAAAAAAACTATTTGGGTGGAAATATAATCACAAAAAAGCACCTGTAACAAATGACCCCAGGAAACTGTACATTTAATCCTAACCAGCTAGGATTAACATTATTATTTAAGAGATACATGTTATTGGGCACCATTCTTGCTGCAAGAATATGAGTTCTTTGAATATAGATGTTCTTACAGAAAATGTATGGCATTCAGGTCTTCCTGCACAGGCAAATCATTGGTTTATTTTAGAAAACAGCATTTTGAAGGATGGTAAAAGTATCTGGGTATTGTGTAACATTTCACTGGCCTCTGCTGTAGAAGCTGTGGCCTCCGTTTTGCTGTAAAGCTGACCTTCTGTGGTCATTATCTGATTACTTGGATCAGATCTGGAATGGGGTCAGTGATGTCATGCGGAGAACTGTATCTGTGTGTTTAATGATGTTTTATGTTTTATAATGATGTGGGTCTGTGCATCAACCATGAAGAATTAAGAACTGCAAGTTAGTTACTTTCTTTCTACTTGTTTTGGTCATTTTATCAGAAACATATAGACACTATAGAGGTGTAAGTTTACAGTTATTGAGTTGTCATGGTTTATGAGACTTGCAAGGCATCAGCATTTTAATGTGTGGTGTGATATATGGCAAGGTTATGTACATGTATTGGATGATATAGCTACATACAGTCATGTAAATGTCTTATTGTTTCTCCCAATGCTTACTTGTTTGAACAACAGGAGTTACAGACAGGGATCATCCATCTGAGAAAAGTGTAAGAGGGCACAACATGGAGATTGTTGTTCATTGTTCAAACTGGCAATGCTAGCAAGAGTTTAATTTGCTTCCGAACTGGATAAAAGCCACAGAGTTGAGGTGAGGAAACATGACAGAGGTGGATAAGAACAGATGTTTTATCAAAAGTAATTGTGTTAAATTCTGTGGGACGTTTAAGCTTGCTCTGTGTGGCTACAATGAAAACAAACCCTCAGACAGTCCTGGAGCTCTAAGTGAATTCTGGAGTGAAAGTGTGCATGCGCCCAAAGCCAGAAAATAGCATACGCTATTATAGCATCTCTTTATAAATCATAACCTTCTTCAAAGGTGCATCAGCCTAATGTTCCGCCTCCGTAACACCCACATTTACCTATAAATGGTCAATCCAAATAACCTTGTGAATATTTAAAAATGGTCTTCTCCATTCATTTTCACACGAGATATTGGAGTAAATGGAGGACTGAAAGATTTAAAAAAAGAAACTTTGGAGACTGTACTTAGTTCTTGTTTCAGAGGTCGAGGCGAGGTAAAATGTGTTGTTTGGTGGCCTCAGTCATGGCATTACCAACAAATGCATGTTAGTTGAGTGACAACATGTGGCTGCAGCAGTAAACAGTGTTAAATCGGCTCATTAACCAGTCTACATTGGCCACAAGAAAATCATCATGATCTCTGAAAACATTATGTCATTATGACACAATGCATCAGCCTCTTGCCTATTTATATAGACCTGTGATTCTATGCAAGTTACAGCTGTTTAGGCTTGTAATTATCTGCAACTATTACCAGCCGATAACAATTTACTGTCTATACTGTCTATATATTATGGATTTTAATTTCTTATAATAATAATAATAATAATAATAATAATAATAATAATAATAATGAACTTATGGCACTTTTCAAAACAGAATTTATTGAATTTATTATTTAAATGAAATTTACAGATTGAAATAAAACAAGTGAGAGTAAAACCATACTACAAATAAAGAATAAAATACAGCAAGCAATGTAACTTTATTATTATTTTTTTTGTTCCCTGTTTTTACAAGTGAATGTTATTTTTTTTTAATACTTCTTTAATCTCGTTTCTTACTCTTTATGTGTTATAGACAGATACATGTGTGGATGGTTTGCACATTTACTTGTAATTCTCTATTTTAACTTTTGCACTTTCTCTGCAAATTTTATTGCTGCGCATGGGTCAAAACTTGCTTAAATATACGCTCATTTGTACGCAAAGTACTTCTTTATAAATCACAGTTACTCAGTGAGATGTTACGTATGCACGTTTCAGACCCATTTTTGTGCGTACGCAGCCTTTCTAAATGAGGCCCCTGGTGTTTTCAGGGGTTTAGCCGATGTTATTGCCTCAAAAATGTCTTGGAGGTGCACCTTAAGACAGCTACTAATTTCAGCTTTGTGATTGCTGGGAACAAGTAAAAGGCAACAAAAAGCAGGGACCTCAAAGACTGCGGAGAATGAATTTTTGGACTGCATTCTGGAGAAGGTAAAAAACAAAATGTAGATGATACTGCTATTCAGGCAACTGACATTTCCACTCACTGCCAGTTGGTGCTTGTGCTACGATACATCAATATCAATAACAACATCAAAGAGCACTTTTTGAGTTCACTCCTCTTCAATATGCAACCGCTGACACATTTGCTACAGCAGTGTGAGAGGGCAAACTGATCACTCAGGCCTACAAAGGGACTGCGGTGATGAGGGGAGCCATAGGTGGAGTGCAGCAAAAGGTAAAAGATATCTATGGAAGTGCACACTATGTTCATCAGTTGAATCTCATCATGCAGCAAGTGACATCATACTACCCCAGGATACCCCAGTACTTTGTTTCAGATGTTGATGGATTCATTGCATAATTTTCTCAGTCATTCAAAAGAACTAGAATTCTACTAGAACGTGTGGTTGACAACAACAAGCTTGAACTTCCACATCCCTCCTGTTAACACTGTATATGACAAGGATGATCTCAATGTCTTCCATCAACAGTCAGGGGCTTGGTGTTTTGACAGAATGCTGGAAGATGAGGATTTCTGCTTTTTCCTGGCATATTTTTCAGAAGATCACACCACATATGGCCAGCTGCAGAAAAGAAGAATCGACCCTGTCTATATAGGAGTCATCCAGAGGTTCAATGAAAGCATGCAAATAATAATAAAAAAAGATTTAATTTAGGGCTTTTCATTGATTAAAATTAAATGAATAATAATTAAAAACATTATTAACCGCTCTGTCAAATCGAGACTGTCTGAATGTTTTGGCTACATTGTCCATTCAGAATTAAATTCAATCTGACTTCAACACCAGGGTCACTGAGATGTCCACCAATCAGAAGATGAATGATATGGATCTATATTATGATCCAGCAATACACAGCACTCTAGAAATTCCTAATATTGTTTTATTAGAGTTTCGGCTAATATCTGTAGATATGCTTCATTTATTAATTCATTCTTGAACCTAAAGTGCAAAGTTAAATGCAAAATAAAATAATCAAGGTAAGATCAACACAATGGACTTATATTTATATTTGTACTTTGTATCATTTTAAAAATATAATATGCAACTATAAAGTTACTTGTATTGTTGGGATGGAGATAAATGTGTAGTGGGGTGCACATGACAAACTGACGAGAAGAAACTGTTGATTTTTATTATATTATCATATCTCAGGGTAATTTTAATGAATTATGAATTAGAAAGTTTAATTTCAGGGAGATATTTAGCTTCAGACACAAGCTTTAATAGAGAAAATTTCATTGAAATGAAAAGATTCATTTATATAATGTATGTGTGTGTGTAAAATTTGTTGCATACAAGACAGTGTTTTTATCTATTATTATTTTTAGATTAGATTAGATTAAATTAGATTCAACTTTATTGTCATTGTGCAGAGTATAAGTACAGTGCCAATGAAATGTAGTTAGCATCTAACCAGAAGTGCAATATATAACATTATTTACATAAAGTGCAGTTGTGTATGACATTGTGATTATGGAAGTTGAAACCATAAATACATACTGAAATGTAAAACATGTAAGCAAAGTAATATTGTGTAGATTATGTATTATGTACTGAACGATGAATGAAATACAACTTTACAGAAGGTGCAATGAAATGATTGTGCAATGTTTATTTAAAGTGAGGATGGAGGCGTTCAAGGATGTTCAAATGTGGAGACCAAGGAACTTGAAACTGGACACCTGATCCACTGCAGTTCCATTGATGTAAATTGGGGCATGAGCTTGGTTCCTAGTCTGTCTGAAGTCCATGATGATCTCCTTTGTCTTGAACATGTTTAGTGCCTGGTTATTGTTGTGGCACCATAAAGACAGATGCTGTACTTCATCCCGGTAGGCTGTTTCATTATTGTCTGTAATCAAGCCTATCACCGTGGTGTCATCTGCGAATTTGACTATGGTGTTTGAACCATAGGCTGGTATGCAGTCATGGGTGAAGAGAGAGTACAGAATCGGGCTCAAAACACAGCCTTGTGGAACACCAGTGTTCAACACAATATTTTATTATTATTATTATTATTATTATTATTATTATTATTATTATTATTTATTAATGTGTAATGATTTGTAAATGTACTGTTCCGCTCTGCTTTCTTTAGTTCTTCTGTAATAATTTATGCACTGTTTTATTTTCATAGTGTCCATTTACCACAGTGCTAGGAAAGAAGATACTAACATGTTTAGATGAGCTTATTTTACTCATTATTCCTGAAATTAAGCAGGAAGCTGTACTGGCTCGTCACAAAATAACATGCTCATCATGTAAAAGGGCACTGATCACACTGTTTGGATCAGAGATGTGGATTTAATCTTGTTGTTTACTGTATGTGACACTGTTAAGTAAAACCAAGGAGCAGTTCTCCCTCACCCACCACCTCATCAGTGCCACTCATCAGGAGACTTGTTTGTGCAGTACATTTTCAAGTTTCTGGACTCAGCACTGGAAGCCACAGCGGAGGCTTACCCTGTGCTGAACAAGGCCAAGTTCAAAACTGAGCTATCTCAAGATTCTGTTCATCACACCCATGACAACAGCAGAATCAGAGAGGTGCTTCTCTATTTTAAAGAGGATCAAATCCTTCCAGATGAATTAAGAATGTGTAACTCATTTTGGAAGGTAAAAAATAAATTCTTAAAAATAAGATGCATTTAAAAAATATGAGCTGAGGAATGAACATTCTGTCTAAAATGTGTGGGATGTTGATTTCCCTTCTGGATTGGTTTTGTCTCTGCACTTTCTAAAAACAGAAGTGAAAGGACTGTGTAAACACTAGGTTAAAAGATTAGGCGTAATAAGCAAATATTTCAGACTACACCTTTTCAGTCAGTGTTTTGTTTGTTTTGGCAGTAATGTCTATTAACTTTGTTATATTTATTGTTGTTTTTACTGGACTTTTGTGTGTATTCATACTGTAATGTACCTTGTATCTGAGCCCATTATAGTTGCAATTTATGAACATTTTATTAACTATCATGCTGATATGTTTTAATGTCAATTAAAGATGACTGATTTTCAGAGCTTTAGTGTCCTGCAGTTTTTCTTTTAAATTGTTACTGTCCAATCAAAATCTCAATTTTTGTCAATTTTTAATTCACCACATTATTTGAACACAGCAGATGTCCTTCACATTGTGTGAAAATTTCAATATTGGACAATTAGACAATTGTATTGTTGTTGAAACTGATAATGTGACACAAACGGTTTCTAATGCTTTTCTATTGAGATTATATTATATTATTATTAGATCATACAAGAAATTGTTCATTATGAATTTAAATTGGTTACTTATAAGGAGTTTTCTACAAACTGCTGGAGTGGTCCCATTGCACTAATGGATGGAGCAGAAAGGTTGATACATAATGCTCATCTACAGTCAGTAACTATCAACCAACTGTAATGCATACACACACACACACACACACACACACACACAGTTGTTGTTTCTGATAGAATGGGCAATACATTTATTTACAAAGCCACCCAAACTAAAACTGGCAACCCAGAGATCAGAGATCCAGTCTGTCACAGTTCTGCCAGTATTTTCCCTCAGTAGCTTTAGCCATTTTCTACCTGTTAATAACCCATCACTCTCTCAGGTAACATGTGTTCACTTCTCACCTGCCCACTTCTCTCAGGCTACATTCTTTATTCATCTCCTCCCTCCCTCCCTCTCACTCTCTCTCTCTCTCACTTTGGGGTCAGGCTCCTCACACCTTCTCTACCTGTGTGTTAATTAACCTGTCACAAACCTGGCCATTCGCCTGTCAGTCACACACACTTCTGCACACACCCAAAGCCAACAGAGGAGGAAAGAGAGTGCAGGATTATGTAATTAAACTGAAAGAAAACTCAGCTTCCATCATACAACGCCTGTCATTAGATCAACACATTGATCCCAAGAATAGCTCCAAGTTGACCTTTGGATAAGAATAAATCTAAAGTGCCCAGCCTTCAGAAAGTGGTGTTGACTGCTGTGATAATGCATACGAGCTGGAATCCCTCTGAGAAATTTTAAATATGTCTTTATGCAAGCGTCTACAAGGTTATCAGTGGAACCATGTGAGTTGGGGGTTTTAGATAAACACACACTACTTGACAAGAGAAAACAAAGTGTTAATTTTCAAATTCTTTACACAATTTAAAGAAAAAGGGAAAGAAGGACATGGAAAGAACATGGAATATTAACATCAGCCCCACCTACTATCGATGGCAATAAATCAAAATAATTCAGAACTTCTGATCAAGTTAATCTTACATATATTTATTATACAGAATATTTCTTTCAGTCCTGTACACTCTATGTTAATACTCTTAATATGCCCCCCACTGTGTGTTCATGTAACACCATACTTCCACGTATATAGTCACATGGTTCTGCCACATCCAATCTGCCACATGGAAGCAACATGGAGGAGAGCCTAAACACCAAGGACATTTGAGCAACTCAAAATACAGTCACATCACCAAATATAGAGAGTGCATGGTTCAAAAAATGAGAATGACAAGCTCCCAGCCACATTCGAAAAACCATATCCCAGCTTTAATACTTGAGTAAATTTAAAGTCCAAGGCTTGTCAGCAAACTATGAGAAGGAAGAAAAGAATGAAAAAAAATAAATGTTTGTTAATTTCATTCATTCATTCATTCATTCATTCATTCATTCATTCATTCATCCATTCACTCATTAATTAATTAATTAATTAATTAATTCATTCATTCATTCATTATCTGTAACCGCTTATCCAGTTCAGGGTCGTGGTGGGTCCAGAGCCCACCTGGAATCATTTGGGCGCAAGGAGGAAACACACCCTGGAGGGGGCGCCAGGCCGTTAATTGCAATCAAGGTAAAATATTTAAATAACCATGATATAGATTTAAGTTCCTATCCTAACACTAGTACTAGGTACACTAGTACTGTGGAACCGTATACCACTGTATTCAAGAATGTGTATGGTACCTCAAAATGAGTGTGGTATTTATGTTGTGTGTGTGGTGTGTCAAATTTCTGTTCTGTGTATTTAAGTACAAGGAAAAAAATAATTTGTGCATTTAAGCGAGACGGACTGGTGATGCCACACACTGAAAACAGGTGGGGAAAAATAAAAGTTTAGGATAAAAAGAGAGTAATAATGTATTTCATGTTAATATTTATTTATTTATTTATTTTTTGGAACCAAATTTCCGTGTACCAGTTCAGAGAGATCAAGATTTTAATTCATTGTCGACCTGTCTGTCTCTTGCTGGATTCTTTTGTCGATCACTAATCTAAGAAGGGTTTGAACCTCTTAAAAAGACCAAAGCGCAATGTTCTGAGTTGTCGCTGTGAGTTGGATAAAATAAATCTGATCACTGCTGTACCTTGGAGATTTTACAGATGGCTAGTTAGTTCTGGACATATTTTGATGTGACTGACAAATGTCTTTGGCCAGTCAGCACTCTGCAACGTTTGCACGGCAGGTCTGCTCCATATACCCAATTTGCTTAACAGAAAAGAAAAACAGCTAAGTGTAGTTGAGAGTAGATTAGGGACCATGCAGTGAAAAAATGCCATTAGTGTTCTTCTTAAATGTATTAAGACTGTCTTGTGCAGCCAGACACACAAGCCAATGGTCACTATGCTCAATACCAAGGTCTGAAGAGGTATAAAGCCTCACAGCTTTGGGCTGTGAAGCAGTGGAGCAGTGTTCTTAGGAGTGATGGAGCTATATCCAATATTTTGGGATGGTTTAGAGAGGCAGAACTAGTTATTCAATAACAGAACTTAAACTTAATATTATTTAAGTGAAGCTGAATGCCATCAAATTCTCACTGCAGTGCTCTTATTCCTATTGTAAATCTTCCCCGATGAGGAGTGTGTGTTATTCCAGTATAGAGGCACAAAATCCTGATTAATACCCTTCATTTCAGCGTTCTTTATTAGAGGCAGTGAAAACGGAGGTTCTACATAAAACCATGACTGTGTAAATGATTCTGTAAATGAAATATCCTTTCAGAAAGGGTTGTGTGTGACATTATTCTTTGCCAGTGCTGTACAGAATGCTTTTATAAAAGTTTAGCTTTGGAATAAATCCATCATTCCACATTAAATTTTGCTTAAATGTGCACTTTTGTTATTCAAGTTTTACCAGCTGCACAGAGGAACTCAGTCTGCTAGAAGTTCTAAGTGTGACTTTAAGGTTAATCAAGATAAAATGAGGTTGAAATTAAGACTGTACTCTGTTTTTAATGTGGTCCAACTCCCAGTACTGGAGCCTTACTGTAATAGTCACTTTACTTGCTGTATTTTTATGCGGTATTTGGTTTTATCTGGTCCCTCCTCACAGGTATGTTTACTGCAAATCTCTGGTGTGGTGCTTAATGCTCTCTGTTACACTGTCCTCTCCCTTTCCTGCCTCACACTCACTTCTCTTAGTCTTGTCTCACTCAATTCAATTTTAATTCAGTAAGCTTTAATGGCATGACCATTTTTTGATACAGTATTGACAATTCACTCTTAAATTCTTTTAGTGACTTCTAGGCTCTTTTTTTAGTGATGGCTCAAAGGACAGAAAAGACCACACAAACACAGACACAGACAGAAGTACAGAGCACCTAGCAGTGAACAAACATAGAACTAAAGAAGGCAGGAGGCCCTCACTACCCAACACATCCACACACAGTGTGATGTAACTGCCTTCAATATTAAAGTAATTCATTACAAACTACTAAATACTTACCTCAAGTACTGAACAGATTACGTTAATTATCATCACTAATTACCTTTGAAAAATATCATCAATAACAAGGCTACATGACACCTACTGAAGCCTTTTTGCAATGACAGACCTAAACTTACATAAACATCTGACTAATCTGCGCAGAAAAACATTGACTAATAGGCAAGACACCCTGACACACTGACAACAAGGCATCCTGGAGTAGGTTCATATAAGCCTAAGGTCAACATGTCGAATGCCTAGAGGGGCAAAATCCTCCCCCCAGCCCACATAGTGGGCTGTGAAGCAGATACAGTTAAGAAATTAATATACGAATAATTGCTGAGTAATGTAGCAGTGCTTATAATAGTTACACAAACAGTAAATACTATAACTGATTATAAAACATTAAATTACAACATTATCATTAATTGATAATATATATATTTCCTAGGTTTTGGGATTTAAAAATCACACTAATACAAGTCTGAAAACACATACCACAACTCTCACCAAAGTAGATTATTAGGGCCACTGTCTTGTCACATCTGGTTACGCTTTCAGTATGTGATTATGGAAAATAGTGTGCTTTTCCGCAGAAAGCATTGTGTTTAATTTCCTGTGGTTGAGAGTCTGTTTTTCTGGAGTTTCACTTTACTTTTTTCTGTTTTTTTCTCTCTGTCTCTCTGTCTCCTCATGGCTATGGATTTTACTGCATTTTCTTTTTTGGTAAGGTTCTACTTTTCATTATTGTTCAAGGGCCCCAAAACTATTATGCCTGAAGCACGCACACAAAATACACTGCAGAACACCTGTGCATCTGTCTGAAATTACATAACTTGTCATGTTCAATTTCACCTATCACTTACAGTAAATGTTTACACTGAAATGATGGGGTCTGAAATAATATTAGGTATAATAAGTCGACCCACCCCAGAGACTCCACAAACACAAAATAAATAATTTATTTTTAAATAATTAGTCACTGACTAAGCTACAGTCACAGTAGACCTTTGCCATTTCACGTTGCAAAATAGTTGTGGCGATTAAACTGTCCAATTTGTGGTGAAGCTAAAGCTACAACCATAAGCTGGACCCCATAAATTTAATACAACCTCAGAAATGATTGTGTACAAGGCCGTCTCAATTTTAAAATTGGATTGGCTCTTCTAATACATATTTTTATGTTAAATTTAATTCTAGGGTACTGCTGTAGAAACCATGCACTTTTACGTTCACCAAGGTCAAAAATGCCATGGTCAAAATGTGCTATTGGGGAGAATACACATTTTTGGATGTCTTGTTTCTCTTTTAAGTTTCTCTTGTGAAATGTTTTCACCTAGATATGTGAGAACAAAATCACAAGTAAATGGAATTGTGATTGGGACATTTTATTCATTAATATCAACTGTGACTGTGACTTTAAAGTGATTTATTGAGTCATTTTAACTAGGGTTTAGTATACTATATATTGATTAACTGATAAATCAGATGATATTAGGGTTAAACAGATTTATTGGTAAAAATGTCATCACATATATTGATCTTCTAAGCAGCTTATTTGCTGTTGTAACTGATCCATTTTAATTTGTACACCTTATATATACAGAAAAGCATCCAGACACCTGTGATTTCATAAATTGTTGTTGAAAAACATTTATGCCCAATTTTAGTTTACAACACCATTTGAACACAGCAGACTACATTCTCATACATGTCGACCCTGTGTAGTTGGCATTGACCGACTGATGCCAACGAGGGTACAGGTAGGCAGTAAGGGGGGTGGGCGGGCAGCAGAGGGCAAAGCTGGCATTCGGGATTAATGTGGGAATGACCAGCTGGTGACTCTGAATGGAGAGAGCTGCCCAGCACTGAGGCATGTAGAGCTGGGCTCAGAGAGCCAGACTCCTGCTGTCATTAGAGTGGAAATGTTAACAATTTTGCCAAGAGGAAAACAAGCCAGGCCCAGAATTCTCCTCCATTCTGTGGCCCTACCCCTTCCCCACCAACCCACCAAACGTCCCACTCATCCAGCTCACCGTGTGCATGAAGAACAAAAAAAAACAAACAAACAAACAAACAAAATAAAACAACAAACCCCAGCTCTGAATGATCTGAGGGAGCAGCTCGGTTTGCGGCGCCAGATTAGCTTACATTAGTTTTCAGTGGACAATAGTCTTTAATAGAGCTTTAGATCTGGGCATTGGCTTGAAAATTGCTACTAAATATTTGGACCTACTTTAGCCAAAGCCCTGCTTTTACTGTCTTCCAATTTTTCCCTCAGCAAACATCAGTATCTGCTTCCCTTCACTGGGCCGAGCTCATTAGTTGAGAGACGGATTGAGCAGGATGTTGATGAAAAGCATCCCACACACGAAATATTAAAAGGGGAAATATCCATATGGACTCAAAACAAAACTGACATCTATATAATTTAATGTATTCCTTTTTTTAAAAATTATACAAGTCAAGGCCTCAATCTTCTTCAATTACACATTGCAAGTGCACTCTCTGTCTTCTGGTTGGCTTTGTTGTTGTCATGGTTACCAGACCCCTTTTACATGTTTATCAGGAGGGAGCAGGTGGGGGAGAGTAGGAGGAGAGGGTAATGGAGGGATGCAAAGTTTTTGTCGCAGACAACCGAAATCCCCAACATCCTCAGGAGTTTACCTCCCCATACTCAAGTTCTGTTTCAGGTCTGTGCATGCAGTGGCTGCATTACAACTGACAGACTACATAACCATCTACGACCCCCCCTTTTACGGCGCAAATGATATTTTGGGAATAATGCTACAGATGTTAACTTAGGGTTATGTCAGTGGTTATACAAGGCCAATGTATGTGTCCTTACCAACATTCACCTACAGGAGAAGTCTTTCTCCTTTCAGAGATATACACACTGTATTTAAAGATCTGTTGTTTTTAACTGCCAGTGATTTATGAATTCCATCCAACATTGCATTCTGCCAGAAGTATTAAGACATGTGTAAATAAGCTTATGCATGTTAATGAGGGTTAAAATTTTCTCCTCTTTCTCACGGCTTGCATTTTCTCAAACTATATTTAAGCCGTGCCTTATTCACTTCCACATATTAGTCCTGCTGTTTTTTTTTCTCATCTCCTGCTCGACCCCCCAGGAAAAACCGTGATGATTCTCTTTTTCATCCTCTCTTTCTCCAACTCTGTCTCTTTCTCTCTGATAAACCATTTTCCATTCTTTTTTTACATTTCTCCTACACTCTGTCCTCCAAAACCACTAGCTAAAGGCTATAGTTGACCATTGCTTAACTGCCACACCCCAAGGATGCTAAAATATAAAGAACAAAAAGGAAACAAAAAGGAAAGTGAGAAAGAGGAAAATGCAGAAAGCAAGATAGAAAGCAATAGAACAATAGAGAGAGAGAGAGAGAGAGAGAGAGAGAGAGAGAGAGAGAGAGAGAGAGAGAGAGAGGGGAGTTCTACTCTACATGCTAATCCACAGCTGTATGAGCCTCAGGCACGAGACACACACACACACACAATCTTTTCAAACCAGCAATTCAGTAATTTCATTTCATTTTCTTACTGTAAATGCACTCTGTATGAACTTACAACAGCCTGAGGTCACCCTGCCCAATGGCAAGTATGGGCTAAAAGGTATAAATAAACCTCCCAACAGCACTGAGCCATGGAGCAGTGGAGCAGGGGAACTGTGTCCTCTCGAGTGATGGAAGTCCATCCCATATCTGGCTTCAATTAAAAGAGCAGTCTGTCATTTTCTCACATTACGAGACTTTATGAAGCAGACATTATATTGACTCCTAGTGGAGTGAATGTATCAGAGATTCTGTACTTAACTTATATGTTTACCTCTTATATGGGTACAGGGACGGGGGGGGGGGGGGGGATTGGTGAATGATTGTGAATTGGTGGTGATTGTGTATTATTTGTACTTTAAACTGATGTGGGCAAATAAAAATAACTCTAGATGCTGTAGAACACACTCCACCATCTCAGCTGCATCCCAAATGTTTCTGTGAATAATGTAGACCCTGCTGGTGTCTGTTACGGAGTAAAATTAGAAAATGATCACGTCCCAACATGCAGAAAATCGAGAGCGCATGATTAGAGTGAAGTAAATGGAGCACAGCAGTGGATACAGAGAGAAATCAGAATCCAGATCCTGGCACCTGGGCTCTGAATGAGCACCACATCAAGGAGGAAAATAACAACAATACAAGGGCACTGTATCCACAGAGGACAGACAGAGGAGTGTGAACCTTTCAGAAGGTCTCCTGGAGGGATTCACAGATTGTCTCACAGAGGGTCACACACAGTGGCTCATACAGAGGTTCACATAGAGGGTGTCATGTAAGGTTGCATATTGGATCTGATAGAGCTTCCCATAGATTTTCTATTTGTCATTCGCATTCCCATTCAAAACCAGTCCTGCTACAATCCAGGGAACCCCAAATATATTCAAGTGTGAATTAGAAGGATATAAAGCCTTTCTTGTACTGGTTTTTCAAGCAGTGGAACAGTGCTCTCTGGAGTGATTGAATTCTAAATCATTGATCCCTAGCATCAGTACCACTCTAACACATGTGGCAGAATGCCATCAAACAAACAACACAGCAATGTGTTTAATTTAGTGCAAAGGCTTTCCAGGAGATTAAAACAGAATCATATACCTGATTAATCCATTTATTTCAGTATAAATATCGGATCATTCTTAGGGTTTTTTTTTAAATGTGTATGTGTGTGTATGCCATGTGAGGCTGGGAGTGTGCTTAAGCTGATAGCAGTCATCAGTATTCTGTGCAGTTTTTCAGTAAAGAGTAGCCAATCTCAGGTCCACAGCACGCAGGCACATACAGACACAGATTCTGAGAATATCAGAATAGTCAGCTTCCTGTGAAAATCATACAGAACACTAATCCTGAGAGCCACCTGATATGGCTCATATATGTGTTTAAGTGTATATAGTGTGTGTGTGTGTGTGTGTGTGTGTGTGTGTGTGCTCGCACGCTAAGGTCTGTGACACCTTGTTTGTGGCACTCACTATGAGCCCAGTCGAACAGAGCACTCTTATCTCTGGCGCATAATAGCAGCAGAATTGTTCTAACTAGAGCTCACCTCACACTGCTGAAAAGAAAACATGGAAAAACATGGAAGAATTAAAGCAGTTTAATACTCCACACACCTTTAAAACAAAGGCCTGACCCAGATGGAAACTGGCGCCAACTTTTAGGGAGATATACAGACTGTAAATTATATAAAATACTTCCACATGCTGCATTGGAAGGACTTACAAAATTGTAAGAGGTTATAAACAGGTACAGCACTGTCCATTAATAAGTCTTTCTGAAGTGAGGAGTATAAGGGAATATGAAGTCAATTATTTTGCACTAAGTGGTACCTACTTGGCTCTAATCTGTATTTTTTTATTTTTTTGCTTTCCATTCTTGCCTGGTGCCTGGAACCGGGTACATTTCTTACTGTTCATTTGTGGTTTCAAGTGTGCCAAGTAGGGACTAAACATAACATGTAACCCTAGCAGAGCACTGACTTGTCAGTCACCAGGAAATCACCATGAACACCCAGCACTCCAGTGAAAAGCTGGCCATGCAACAAAGAGTAAAAAAAAAAAAACTCTACTGCTGGAAGAACTGGGCCATGCAACCATGCAACTTTTGTACTGAGCGTGGCATGAATGCATCATTCATTACCCATCACTGATCAGTCAAGCTGGAGGAGGATGCTTTCTACTCATCCAACATGGAGAAAAAGCCATTTGGTTTTTCAGCAGGCTGAGCTTTACAACACTCAGAACAAAGATTAACACAGTTTGACCCTGAAAAAAGAGCAGTTATGGCAGATTGAATATGTCAGAATTGCTTTCAATATACTTGTGAATGTCACACATTTGCTGCTGTTCTCAGTTTTGCCTTGTTCTTTAGTGTTTACATATCCGACTCTGTCCCCAAGAGTGTTGTGTCTAGCTTTTCAGTGAATGAAGAGGCAATCCTTGAGATTAAAATGTGTTGTATGAAATCAAGTGTTTCCCCTCTCTACTCTTACAGGCTTTATTTTGCCTAGATGTTGGAACATTGCCATGATAATTTGATGGCAGCCACCTGGACATTAGTCAGGACTGGTACTGTAGTGAATGATTAGTTCTGCATCACAAACACTGCTCCAACTCTTTCCAAGCATTAGGTGTACAAATAAGTTTTAAAGATTTAAAGTTTAAAAATATGGTAGTTTGGCAAGATGTTTAGATGGTTTTAAACTGGTTTTTAGGTTAGCTTTCGAGAATGGAGCATATTAATACTTGCTTTTAGATACATTTTTGTTGAATGAAACTCATTTTAATACTATGGAAATGTTACCATAAAATTATAAAAGAACTGCAGAATGTTTGTAATTTGAATGTTACACAAATACGCTTTAACACTTATTTATACACATAATATACTGGAAAAAAAATCTCTATTTCAATTCCACATCTTTAGTGACGCATACTGCTGAGTTGTTGTTCTTACAGTGGAAGAGCGGACACAAACAGCTGTGGAATTGTTCAAATCTGAAGAGAGAGTCTCTCCTAAGTCTCTCAAAAATAAAAGATTTATGTGATGTTTATCTGATGGAGACACAATATGGTGCAACAGTTAGGGGTTCCGCCATTTTGTATTGATGTTGGAAAACAGTGCACGATTTCAGGGCACACAAATAGGCCCACAGTGTACCACAATACATAGTGTACAACCCGTATACCCTGGTTAGCATTGCTGCATTATTTGTTAAAAACCCTAATGAGATTTCATCCAAAATCGTTCACTACCCTCCTAAATTCAATGACCTACACTAGTACACTATACAGTGATTAATGTGAAATAGTCAACCATTTCAAACCCATCTTAAAACCTCCCCTCCTTTATCAAAGTGGATTATTTTTACATAATGTACTCAGAAGTGTCTGCTGAAAAATGAATAGCATGTACTTAATGGCTGTTTTGTACGGAAGCAGAATAAATGCAGGGTGGTCTTTGCCAAATAATGGACACTGCTGCCATACACTCAGCTATTGCTATAGTAACCAGACGTCCTTAAATAATTTTGAGTAAATAAGAGCAGGGTAGTAATTCATGTGAGCTTCACAGTGGTGTTGCGAGGCCCGGGCATTGCTGAGAAAACGTCGGTTATTTTGAAGTTTGTTTGTGAGTTTGCTATCCGCCCACTCGGGTCCCTGGTGTGTGTGAGTCTGATGACAGAAAAGTTGTGTTTGTGTGTAGTGCTGTGTGGGTTTGTGTGTGTTTTTGAAGTTCTGAAGAGTTTAGTGGCACCCTCTTCAGATCCTGAAAGAGCCGAGAACGCAGCCGAGCTCCAGGTAATTATTCTCACTTTGTCCTTGTTACTGTCAGTACTGTGTCTTCTCACTTTCATATAACCAGTGCCAATACACACTCACTCAAACAAACTAATACACACATACACGCCCTACTTTACCCAACTCCTCCCAAATATAGCAAAAAATTTGAAGCGAAAAGTGAAGATAGCCATATTTCACTTGGTTTTACATTGTGGATCAAAATGAGGTGTCCTACCAGACATTCATATCTGTGTTTGTGCAACCCTATATTATTAAATGTAAAATACCGCTGAGTATGTATAACACAGTTACTTCTAATCACACCTAGTGTTCAGAGCTTTTATTGAATTATTTTATGAGTAGCAAAATAAAATGTGACCATGATCATTTTGACCACTGATAATTAAATGAAATCAAAATAATTAAAAACTAAATTAAAAAGTGGTGGGGAAACAGAAAGAAAATCCCTATTCCTCTTAAAATGTAATGATTTATATTCTGGGAACATGATTTGGGTCCCATAATGTCAGCAAAACTGGAGTGTGCACTCTCACACACACACACACACTTGGCAACATGTATCTGGACATAGTCTGACCAGGCAACACATGCGGCATTACATGAGAGCATCTGTTTGTGTGTGTGTGTGTGTGTGTGTGTGTGCTTAATAAAACCCTTGTAATTCTTTGGCCACTCAAAACACTTGACCCTTCTCTCTGGTGAAACGAATCCCAGCTTTCTTTTTTCCTCCTGTTTCAACTGGACTAACCCATCAGTATTAATAAATAAATAAATAAATAATTGGAACCCATGCAAGCCCTGAGTGAGCAACAGCACTTAAATCTTTCATATTTAAGATGTTCAAAAATAAATAAATAAATATATAAATATATATATATATATATATATATATATATATATATATTAAATATATGTTTATATATTAGGCATTAGACCCTCTCTGTGCTCAATGCTAGGTTATGGATAGAGGGGTATAAAAACCCAGTAGTATTTAATAAACATGAGGTTTTTACAGGAACATTTTTTCGACAGTCACGTTCTCTCACTCTTACACATCCTCACATCTCTCCATCCTCGGCTTGCTTAAAAACCCATCAGAAAAATGTTGCCAAGAACCAGCATGACTTTTACTGTAGATTCAAAGCACATTTTTCACATTTTCTTCATTTTTTTTTTCATATCTTTGCTGTCATCAGAGGTTTTGGATCGTTGCTGTCGCCTCCTGAGCATCTTGCATCATCTCTGCATTCGCATAAGTATGGCTAATGTTGACACGGACAAAAAAAAAAACACATCAGTTATAGTCAAGTGCCATTTCCATCGCGCTGTAAGAATAAGCCCAGAGAAAAGAAGAAAAGAAATATTGAGAAAGACACGGAGCGGTGAAGTGCTATCTGCTTCTCTGGACATTCCGAGGCCATTTCCATATAAATCAGGACATTCTCAACAGAATGAAAAAAAATAATAATAAAAAATAAATAAATAAACAGCAGGATTCCTGCATGTGTTTAAGGTGATAACACACACTCTGTGGAGTTACGGTTTGGTAAACATTGCTCATGCTTCTCCATACACCCCCCCAAGGGTTACTCAAATACTCAACAGGAGATAATAATTTTATTATAATCAGTTTGCACGACATTAACCTTCCGGAGAACTCTGCCTTTTCTTATGAGTCGGCTCCAGGCAAAAAGTGAGGCGCAACAAAATATAACAATGGAAAAAAAAAGAAAAGAAAAGAAAATAAACTGAATTCGGGCGCTTGCTTAGATGAGGGTCAGCAGTTTAGTGGCTTACTGTGTTTCCAAATAATATATTTACAGGGAACTTTGATTCATTTTTACTTTTATATTTTATGGATGAATCAAATGATGCTGGCGATTGTTCGAATGAATGAATGGATCAATCAGTGGGTGGATGATGGGCAGATGAACAGATGGATGAGTAATCGGATGGATGGATGGATGGATGAATAAATGAGTGGACGGACTGATGGATGAATGAAATGGAGGCATGGATTAGTAGATATTCGCGAACAAAATTTAGAAAGAGCAGCTGAAAAGACCTCCCTGCATACAGTTTGCCTTCTGTGAGGAAGCTGAAGCTTGTGCATAATTGGGTTTATTAACAGGACAATGATCACAGGCATACCTTAAAGTCCACCAAATCTGTGTTAAAGAAGATTCTAGAACATTCTACACTGGCGTATAGAAAAAATAAATAAATAATTTACACACACAGGAGACAAAGAAAGAGAAAGGAGAGAGAGAGATCAATGATTCCAGGTTATAAAGTGAAAGTTCCAAGTGCATTGACCTTCAAATTTAAATTAAACCCATTTACTTTATGATGCTAAAATATTTAATAAATGCTGTACATTGACTTACTCTGTGTGTGTGTTTTTCCAGGTTTCACTCACATCATTGGGAGCAATTATTTTTTGTTTTTTTTCTTTTACACACTCACACTGTGGGAAGTTGTGTGGGGTTCACATGCTGGTCTCGGAAAAGTAAATCATAAACCTTTAGGAAAAGACCTCTTTCTGTGTAAACTGGCACTAGTTGAAAAAAAAAACATAAATAGATTTTTAAATACTCATATGTTTTTCAGTTTCCAAGAAAGTCATATATAGAGAGAGGTTATGTAGCCCTGTATACATTAACCTGCAGTTAAAGCAGCAAAAAGAATGATAGAAATACATGTCTACAGACAGGCTTGTACTGTATTTTTTTAAGTTAGTAAATAAATAAAAAAAAAGGGGTGGGGGAGACAAAACACCCGCCCCCCCCACAGAAAAAAAACTCAAGGACAATTTTTCCAAGATTGATTCCCAGGGGGTTGTTATGCTTTTTATGTGGGATGCTTTTAAAGCTAAGAACCAGTATTTTTCCGTATTCAGAGAAAAAATCACAGAGATTGCTGTCATTTATAATTTCTGTGATTTATTTCATTGAAAGGGGCTAAGGAGGAGGGAATTATATGTATCAGCCCTTGAATTTTAGAACAGCCACCTACTATTACAGCCCCCAAATGCCCATATTCATGTACCCTTTTAGAAGAGTAATTTCTTGTCATGTTTCTATGCAGCTCCATCAATGATTGTGTCTGTGTCGACATCAATATTTTTTTCTGTGACCATAAGAATTAAAGCCCCTGAGCGATTTCAGGAAATCTGCCCCATCACAAACAAATACTATAATAGATAAAGCAATTCTGGTCTCAGGAGTCTTAGCCACTGCTTGCTGTGACTGTGCCAAAAAATGGGCTGAAATTAATATTTCTGAACAGCAGTAAGTAATGTTTAATATTTTAACATTCATTCATTCATTCATTGTTTGTAACCGCTTATCCAGTTCAGGGTCACGGTGGGTCCAGAGTCTAAGTGAAATTACTGAGCACAAGGTAGGAACCCACCCTTGAGGGAGCGCCAGTTCTTCACAGTGTGACACACCTCAAAATGTTGAAATGCACAGAGAGATATGGATTAAAGGAGAAAAAATCCTGATTAAACCCTTCCATTCAGACAAAACGCTGGACAAACAGATGTCCAAACATTTTTGGCCACATAGTGTAGAATTCAGCTCTTTACCTGGACCGGTCAACATTGTTTCCTGCCCCCCTCCCACCCTCCAAAACAACCCACATGGAGCAAGGCTAGTACAGAAAAAATAAATAAATAAAACAAGAACACGCTATAATCTCTGTCACCCCATCCCCTCTCTCTCTCTCTCTCTCTCTCTCTCTCTCTCTCTCTCTCTCTCTCTCTCTCTCTCTCTCTATAAAGCCACAGCTGAAGCTTGTGACAGCTCATATTTATGCAAATGCCTCCTATTCTGAGAGATTATTCAAATTGGGCAAATTAACTCCCGTTGCCTTTCTCTTCCTCACAGAAGGCAACAGGTAAAGAAGAGAATTACGGGGCGAGAGAGAGAGAGAGAGAGAGAGAGAGAGAGAGAGAGAGAGAGAGACAGAGAGAGAGAGAGAGTTGCACTGACTGACTTCCTGCAAGCTTTTTTCCGTTTGTTTTTCCATCCTTTTGTCTTTCTCATTCTTTGGTGTTTTGACGCTTTTGTGTTTCATGTTTTCAACAGAAGCTGGTGCCTTCGGACTTGTACTTCTTTTTCTTTTTCTCTGAGAAGAAGAAGAAGAAACCAAGCTCTAATCCCTGTGATGGATTTGTACACGTCAATTAGAGCCGAGGCTAATTCAATTTAAAATTCAAATCAATTAGGAAAGAGAGGGAGGGAGAGAGGAAGGGAGTGAGGGATAATTGAAAAATTCAGCTCATGAATTGAAAATGAGCTGCGGAACGGTGTCACACACCAAGACTCACCACAGAGACCAGCTGACCATGATAACAACTGCAATTAAATAATGTCTTCAGATCTATATATCTAATATTTCTCATGTGTCAAAGCAAGAAGAAGCATAATTTTACCACAATCTTAGAATGAAAAATGTTGCACATACAGACTTACTTTGAATCCTTAATCATATAATTAAGGTAGATTGTTCAGTTAACACAGTCTGACCATGTGAAAAGTCTTTATGCATTATGCATGTAACTTACACAGGCTTAAAAAAACAAAAAAAAACAAACAAAAATAAAATACAAGGTGATGCGACTCCATGGGCTGTCTACGTAAGTAACGTTGTTTGGGTTTTTTCTCTGAGTGCTGATCTGTACAGTGCTGAAATGTTCTGCCCTTGGACGTTTGCTCATTCAGTGAAAAATATGCTACAATGTGCCAAACTATAAGATTTCTCAAGATTTTTGATATGCCAGGAGCTTAGCTGCTCCTTCATACCCTCATGGAATGCCATAAGACCCATGCTACAAAATGTTCATCCATACTTTTCAACCAAAATTACCTGACTTCAAGTGCAGCTTCTAAAAACATTGTTCAGATGTTATATAATGAAGCCTGAATTGCCCTTCACCTAGCGTAACTGCATATAGAACTGCACCATGCACAAAATGTACAAAAAAAGTAAATGTAACATGAAAAATTAATGCGAACCCCTGAACTGAGTCGACTCAACAGATCTTAGTGCTGTTAGTTTTATAAAGCAGTTGGGAGAAGAACATGGCTGTAACCGCTGGAAGCAAGCCTTAGGCTTTCGAGGGAAAAAGGATAAAGAAAAAAAAATTAAAAACAGTAAAATAAAACACGTGGCTCCTGTGGAGTAGAGGTTCAAAGCTTTAATAGAGATTCATATTGATGACAGACAAATGCCTACATATATGTGTATATAAGCTCTGTCAAAGTTAATGTGTTAAATCTGTAAAAATAAGCTTCCACATGTTAAATGCAATTACAAATCTCACCAGAGAGGTCTCTAAATCCCCAAAACCTACAGACTCTTGCTATAGTAACACCTGCTATTTTAATAGCATTTTTTTTTTTTTTTGAGTCCCAGTGAACCATCAATAGTTTTAGGCCAAAAATTCCTGTCCATTTTTTCAAAGACCTTTCCCCTGGGTTATATTATACTGATATCAGTGAATGTGTGCTGCATTCATGTGCATCACAGGGCTCTACTCATCATGTGAGTTCTTCTCTCTTGTCAATGAAATGAGGTAAACTAATGTTTGCACACAAACTACGTAGAAGACGACAAAAAAAAAAAAAAGAAAAACATAAATAAAAGTAAATAAAGTAAACCATACAATGACTAGTTCTGACCAGCTTATTTACTTTGTGTAATAAAGCCAGTTTTTTTTTGGTCTTTTAGTTCAGTTTCTTGTTAATGTCAAAAACATTTCTCAAGAAGAACAGGTAATGCTTGTGTTGGTTTATTTTTCTTGGTTCCTGTTGGAATGGTCCCACACATCCTTAAATGTAAAACTGAAGGAAAACAAAGGGTACTGTGTTTGTGAATGCCCTGTGTATGCATATACTTTAAGGTGTATCAAAAGACAAATATATAATATGGAAAAATACATTTAAGAAATAAAATATGTTTATTTTTATTAGTTTAAAATTCTACATAAATGTGAAAAATTACTATTTCCACAGCTTTAACATTAGCTTGTAATTTAGCTCACCACAAACTTCTACATGCTCATCTAAAATTAATGGTATTCATCAGGGGTTTTGTTTTTGTTCTTGTTCATGTCCTTATGTTACTTTGCTACGCTCCTGTCACGTGTCTCTGTTTTCTGTCTAGGTGTCCTGTGTTTGTTAGGCTTTGTAAGTTTGGGTCTCTGCTGTGTGGTCGTTTTCATTTTAGATTTCAGTCATGGTCTTGATTCACTATGTTTTTTGATTACACTGATTGTTCATGTCATGGTCTAGTTCTAAACTAGTATGTTTATTAAAACACCTTTGCAAAAGTTTAAAATCTGTGTCCTTCACCACCGCTACAGACAGGAACTGTATTTTCTTTCTCTCAGGGCTCCAACCATCTTGTCTGCTATTTCAAAAGACACTAAAATGTCAAGTGCACCAGTGTGCTAATGCGCTAAGCTATAGAACAAAATTCAGACTTATTTAAAATCCCGCAGCATGGGTCAAAACCTGGCTTCCACTTGTTAGATGCTGTTTAGATGCTTGATGTTAGTTGTTTCACATTACACGACTTGCTCCTTGATATTATTAAAATATCAGAATCAGGTTCCGAGAAACTTTCATCTTCACCCGCACAGCTTTAATCTTCATAGAAAAGCAGGAAAAGAAGAAAACACTTCACATGAGCCTGAGATCAACATACTCAATGCTAATTGTTATCTAGAAGGATATAAAACTCTTCAGCTTTGTGCTGCGTATCAGTGGCACTCTTCTCTGGACTGATGGAGTGCTATCCAATCAAATCAAATCCTCACAGCAACGATCCAACATCTAATGTATATCCTCAGAAGAGTAGAGGCTTATAAAGCAGATAAACACTTTTTTAATATACAGAGCCCCTAAAATGACATGGTGGTTGTTTTTAAGAAGGCTTGGCCACAAAAATAATACACTGAGGTCACAAGAAGGATACAAGCAGAGTCAAAGTTTGCAGGACACCCTTTTATCTGAATACTGCATCATGTAATGCGGTGAGGGGGACCTAAGTTTTAGGCTATTTACGGAACATGGCCACCATCTTGAAGGCCGCCATTTTGAAAGCCGCCATATTGGATCAAGTTTTTCAGATTGGAAAGCGTTCATGTAGCAGATCAAAGAAATAAAATGGTGTTCCGTAAATTTTGACTCACCCTGTAGTATTTTGTGGCCTCAATATATTACTGTGTGCTCACAATATATTATTTCATGGCCTCACTCTATTATTTTGCGGCCACATCATATTAAAAACAACAAGCATTTCATCATAGGTGCGCCAAATTAGTCCCCTGTGTCCACAAACTTTCTACAACAACATTAGCTGGTATGAAAGAAGCATCTCTCTCCCCTATCCCCCCAAAAAACATGATGATATCAAGATGGATGGAGCACCATCACTCCAGAGAGCAGAGTTATACTCCTCCACAGCTCAGTCCTGGTTGATTGATTGGATTGGTTGGTTGTGTCCTCAGGCTCAAGTTCAGCTGCTCCAGTGTCCCTTTCCATTTCACACTGTAGAGGTGTCTATAAAGACATGCAGAGTAACTAACATGAGGGATGTTAACTGTGAAAGTTTAAGGGAGTGAGCAGTTTATCAGTGGAACTCCTTCCTGAGAGAGGGGTGACTTTGTGGAGATCATTTTACGGCTGTGGGAAAGGCGAGTGTGTCGTCTCTGCAGGATCAAGAGCGCAAGGAGTGTTTTGCTGAGATAACGCTGTGAATGGAGGGAGAGAATTTCATGCCTTCTATTCTTGGTGATGACATTCACACATTGGGAGCACATCTGATCTCCAAATCTGATCTTGCCATTCCATATCACACACAGTTTTACTGAGTTAATACATCGCTGCCATGCCGTCCAGGAGCTCTGTCTCTCTGTCTCCTTCTCTCAGTCTCTCCTGCTGTTCAGATGGAAGGATAGACATTGTCTGTGACAGTCCTACTCACAGCATATCTTAACTATTTCGCCCACAAATTTATGGATATCCCTTGAAAGGAGTATCAGTTACTTTATGGTGCACCCACTGCAGATATACACAGCCTGTACCTCCTCCACAGAAAAGCATAAAAGATACACTGGCAGAGCTGCACATGAAGTCGTTTAGCCTGTTTCCCAGAGTCAGGCCCCCAGCATTCGGCAGTGGAGCTGTGGGAACCTGATTACACTTATGTTTATGTGGCTGAAAGTAATCAAACTCTTATTGTAGGGCTGGATAATAATTCATTATCAACATATATTGCAATATAAATGTTTCAGTAACAATGAGATGATTTTTAAACACATTTTCTATATTTCAATTAGTGCTAAGCGATAAAATTATATTGATTGATTTTGTGATTAATTTTTGCTCAATGATGATAAGCTTTGAGTAACAGAGCTCAATGAACCTTTATTTCTATTTCTGGTTAGCACAGCCAGCTGCACACTATCAGGCACGTATACTCATGATATTATGGTAAATGAACGTAGGAGACTGCATGAACCTGAGAATGTAAACAAAACTAGCATACTATGGGTTTAATTCAAGTGCTTGTGTGTATATATTAAATATATATTAAATATGTTATAGTCTCCTGTTCACTCTGTGTTTTGGGGTGTACTTTGTCTTGACTGTCCTTGCACAAGGTGGATTTTTCTTCAGTCAAAGTGTATTTTTTCCCCCAGGAAATGTTTTCCCATTTGTTTGTTGCCTTACGTGCTTTTTCCTCACACTAAATTATTCTCTCCACTCGCGTGTTTTGAATAGGATCCGACGCCATAGATCATGCAGCATCTCTAAAATAAACACGGCCAATAAATCAACACTCCTAAGGGTGGAACCTTGCACACAGTGATTCTGGGTAGGCTCCAGACCCACCATGACCCTGAACTGGATAAATGGTTACAGACAGTGAATGAATGAACGTGTAAAATATGAAAACGTTCAGTCTTTCCCACTTTTACAAGCACTGTTCTAATGGGTTAAGTGCAATGTGTTTACAGTTCAGCACTGGGAGTGTTTATTTATGTTTATTTATTTATTATTGTAAACTAAAAAAATATAGACAATGGAACTGAAACAGCTGTCATTTTAGTGTGGGAGGTTTCATGGCTAAATTGGAGCAGCCTGGTGGCCAATCTTCATTAATTGCACATTGCACCAGTAAGACTATGTGCATCCAATGGTTCAAACATTGTGTCCTGAAGGCTGTGCCGTGTATCAGGACGACAATGCACCAATACACACAGCAAGACTGGTGAAAGATTGGTTTGATGAACATGAAAGTGAAGTTGAACATCTCCCATGGCCTGCACAGTCACCAGATCTAAATATTATTGAGCCACTTTCTGGGCACTATCCTGCAAGAAGAATGCCTTAAAATCCCTCTGTCCACTGTGCAGGACTTGTGTATGTCATTCCCAAGATGAATTGACGCTGTATTGGCCACAAAAGGAGGCCCTACACCATACTAATAAATTATTGCGGTCTAAAATGACAGGTGTTTCACTTTCATTGTCCAACCCCTGTATATATTGTATGGTAATGAACATTTGGTGTATTCAGTCTACACAATCGTGCAGGGATGTTTTAAATCCTCCCAGAACATTATTATTCGTGTTCATTTATGCTTTGACACACTACAACAAGCAGGTGTCCACAGACTTCTGGCCATATAGTGGACCATGTTGGGTTCTGTCAGCCGTTTTGCTGTTGCCCTTGCTGCAGGGGACCTCTGACCGCTCTGCGGGATTTGTTTTCATGTCCAAACATTTAGAGCTCAGGCTTTAAACTTGACTGGACAGGCTTACTGTGGAGAGAAAGTCACAAAGGGTGGCCACCCACTGTCCATTCCAGTTCTTGGAAAAGTGGCTCAGTAACTACAAAATCAAGTACACTGTGTATTAAAAAAAAATAAATAAGAAATTGTGGCCACTGTTGTATCAGCTACTAGTCGAAGGCATATGCACTCTGTGAAACTCATAGAAAAGCACTGGCCAATATAATAGGACACTCTGAACAGGGTTTTAGGGTGCCACGGTGGTGTCGCAGTCACACAGCTCCAGGGACCTGGAGTTTATGGGTTTGAGTCCCGCTCCGAGTGACTGTCTGTAAGGAGTTTGGAGTGTTCTCCCAGTGTCCGCGTGGGTTTCCCCTGGGTGCTCCGGTTTCATCCAAAAAACACACGTTGGTAGGTGGATTGGCGACTCAAAAGTGTCCGTATGTGTGAGTGAATGTGTGAGTGTGTGTTGCCCCTCCAGGGTGTATTCCTGCCTTGCGGCCAGTGATTCTGGGTAGGCTCTGGACCCACCACGACCCTGAACTGGATAAGCAGTTTCAGAAAAAGAATGAATGAATGAACATAATACCTTGGTATGTTAATTGTAAGTCCTTCAGGATAAGTCATAAGTCATAAGTGTCAAAAGTCATAAGTGTGGATAGAAATACGTAAAGTATTTATGTTGTTTCCCATTATGTATCAACATAAACACAAACACAAGAAACATAAAACTGACAGGAGATATGGGGGTATCTTTTCAATAGCAGGGATATATACTCAATTATTCAATATGTACTGTGTTTAATGTATTTTTTATTCCGCTGCTGTGTTTTCCTACTCACAGGGGTTATGCTGTGTTATCTGAATACAGCAGAATGCATCTTAATATTTATATATTTTTCTGTAAACTTGAGCAAAAACCTGCACAAAAGCCTGAAAGAATCCCCCAGTGATGCTTTGCTCAGTATTTCGTCTGCACTGAAGCAAAAAAGGAGGGTATCACTGTCGCCCAATAGGAAAGCAGGGAATAAATAATATCGTGGAGAGATTAGCCCTAGCTTCCATCGTCTCCATTACTCAAGTGAATAAACCAAGCGAGTAATGAATATCTCCATTTACTCCAGAGAGGAAGGAAAACGCATGATGAAAAATCAGGGGAGGAATCAATGAAAAGAATCTGGCTTTGCTTATAGTTTTCAAATGAGTATTTTACAGAATAACAGAACAAAAAAAACAAAGCTGAAACTTTATGCACTGAAGAAAAGGTGAAAGAATCTAAACCCATTGAAAAGCAGAAGGAGAGATCAACTGTAGCCCTGATTTATTTATTCTTGTTTCTTTAAAACAGCAAACTACCAAAATAAGAGCGTACTTCAAAATAGGAGTGTGTTGCTTTATTCAGTAAAAACCTAAAGTGAATATTATGGAGCCAGAGTCTTTATACAATCATTTTCTTCCTATTTCTATTGTATTTTTTTTATTATTAAACTGACTGAGAAAGACAAAGAGAGTCTCTATGTTTAATTGTAGACTTTTACTATCCAGGGTTTGATATTTAAACTGAACAGTTAGTGTTTCAAACAATTTTTTTTTTCAGTTTTAACTTCTAATATCCGCACTAAACTGACTCACAAATGTAATATTTTCACATTCGCCTACTTTCCTTTATAGCTCTTAAGCACTGTAATGTAAGCTGTGTCAGTACAAATGTAACTGATTTTTGATGCCAGTAAAGCACACTGTAAAAAACTAAGAGAGAGAGAGAGAGAGAGAGAGAGAGAGTTAGTTAGTGAAGCCTGAAGGCCTAAATAACAGTAATGGTGTGAAATGAATAAGGTCATTAGAGTTAATGTCTTTGAGGCAGTTGAGTCTCATTCGTCTGATATTTTCACAGCGGAGAAGCAGAGACTTTTGGAGAAATCCAGTGTAATTTCTGAGACGTAAATTCTTGTATTGCATTCGAAAAATGGGATGCAGAGAGCTGGATTCAGCATTGCAACTTAATCTTTAAATGAGAATAAACATCTCGAAACAACAATCTGCTGCTAACAAGGGTACATCCCTCTGTAAATCTCCACCCCTACATTTAAACGGTACATTTTTTAAAAATGTTGCTCATATTATGCATATTTTCCACATTTACCATGCCTTCCCTGACCCAAATTGCCTTCAGTGCAGCTTCTGAAGGTCTAAACAATGGGAGAGATAGTTTAAAGATTGCCGTTTCAAGAACTTAAGAATGGTGTTGAATGATCCTTGCTGGTCTGGAACATGCAAAGGATGAAATCTTCTGGGTCTGGTTCAGCGTTCGCTAATCAATGACTATCGATTATATTCAACACTCTTCATTATTAGAATGAAGATACCCTGTAGCATGTAACATTGCTAAAGATGCTGACACATCTGGAGTGAAACAGATGAGTAGACACAGCTGCACGCAACACAATCTTTATCAAAGGAAAATATCCTGAGCAGAGTATTTCTCACCCAGCAGGGAGAGGGAGAGGAATAGGGGGAGAAAGAGAGAGAGAGAGAATGCTGATGTGAACAGCACAAATAGGTGGAACTAAAAAGAATAAAGAGGGGAAAAATAAAAATACGTACGGAGGTAAAAGATGAAAGAGCAATCAGAGAGTTGAAGAGGGAGAAAAGAGGTAACAGCTAGTAAAAGAAAAAAATACGAAACAAGAAATAAAGAAAGAAAGAAAGAAAAGAGCATATATGCCTGTAGGTGAAAGAGTGCAGAATGAGAGCGAAACATAAAAAAAAATGGAAGGGTCTTGGCAGGGCTTCGTTTTTCGTCCCACGGAAAATGCTTCTGAAAATGATGTCTTAAATCCATGTGTGAGTAGATATGTGTGTGTGCGCACATCAGCTAAAAATATATCCCACCCTCAGCAAATCAGACTAATTCTGTTATCAGGCCTTTAGGACACGCTTATGCATTCTGAACATTGTTCAGAAACCTTACTTAACCCAACAGATTAATAACAGCACTAGACTAAGTAATCAGACTCCAACATGAACAGATCCTATGAGTCGTATCAGCAGCAGAACCCTTGCAGTGTTTATGAACACCATCTCATTGAAAATTTCTTCTGGAACGAAGGGCATTAATCAGGACTTTGTTCTCCTGGTGCTTATGCAACACTCTGTACTTCTGAGATTTTATGCTTGATGTTGGAACACTGCTGTGAGGATTTGATGGCACAAGAACGTTAGTGAGGTCGGGTACTGATGCTTTATAATTAGTTCTGGATCCCTACTATATCCCAGCAGGTATTAAGTGAACATTTCCACAGCTTCATAGCCCAAAATAGGACAGCACAGTGCTGCAACAGTTAATGGTCAGAGACTCAGCTCAGGTTATTGTATGGGAGTAGTTTTTTGTGTTTTCCCTGTGTTTGCTTGGGCTTCCTCCCATTATGGGAGGGTGAAATGGCCCTAAAATTGTCACAATATTTCAGTATTTTTGGTGATATATTCTTGACAATATGACAATACACTGAAATATTTGTATTAATTTCAAGAACACACTATTGCAACTAAATAAATGTTATAGTAATTATATTTGATTAAATATATTATTACATAATACAACAGTATCAAGCCACACCTCAGAGCCTCTTTCCACCATAATTTACTGTGATTACATGATTCATGTTATGAGCCTATGCCATATTATGGGAACTGCATGATGTCACAAACAAATCCAATATCAATATTGTCATGATTTTTTTGTTTATTGTTTTAATACATAATCACAACATTATCACAAACTATACAATATGGCACAGCCCTAACTCCCATGGTCCAAAAATGTGCAGGAAATCTGACCATAAGTGAGAGCATGTGAGTGGATGGATAAGTGTGTGAGTAATGGTGTGAGATGCGCTGCCATGGACTGTTGCCTCTCTATCAAACAGCTCCTGTACAGTAAGTGTACAGGTGTGAATTGGCTGCCCTTGAATCATCCAGTTGGATTTTGCACACTGATGACATTTGAGGTGACTCTGTAATATCCCAAACAATATCAAGTGCATTGGTGGTCTAGAAAAGTGCATACACAAGGGTAAGAGTAAGTATGTGTAAGTAAAGCTTGGGGGTATTATAACCCCCTAGCCCACACTTAGCTTTCAGCATGGTGACCTTATGCAGATTTGCGGCTGGTCCAGAGCTCAGCATTTCATTTCATGCTTTTCTACAGAGATTACACAAGCCGTGTCCACTTAAAGTAGCTGAATTCCTTCCTTAGAAATGGTGCTCATGAATGTTTGTACACAAGGGTTAGGCAGACAGACTGTTTGCTAGATAACCATGATGAAACACATCTGCACTTGTCTTACTGACCTGGCAGCTTTGGCACTGTACTGTCACTTTGCACAAGACAGAGGGTCAACTCTGTAATGTCATCTGCTCAGACACACACACACACACACACACACACACACCTGCCACTTTCATGGAACAAAGCCCAGGTGATTGTTTGTCTGTTGCTCCTGACGTAGCGCAGCAAATGCACATTACACTAACCTCTAAGGGCAAATGTTCAGTAGAGGTGGTGTGTGTGTGGGTGGAGGGAAGCGAGGTGTTCTCCCATAGTGTAGACGTAGCTTTGTAGCTTATCCTTAAAATCCTTGTACTATCCCTGCCATTTCTGTTTAATATCTGTAGTTCCCTCTTAACAACTCTATAGATCCACATTAATATATCTGTAGTTAATCCTTAACAGGTTTTTCGATCCACCTTAATAGCCGTAGTTTCCTCTTGCCATCTTTATACAGTCACTTGTATTGTATATCTCTGTAATTCCTCCTTAATCTCTCTATAGTTTCTCCACTACGTCTCTTGAACCATGAAATCGGTGGTCCTGACCATTGGAAAAACGGTGAAAGGGAGCTAACAAAGTATTCAGAGCAACAGAGGGACTATTGTCTGTAATTGTAGAAGCACAAAGTACTCCTGTATGAGAGCTGAGAGCATGGACAGTGAGTGTAGATACAAGGTGGGTGTTCCTAATCTAGTGATTTTTCAGTGAATATATATATATATATATATATAGCCCTTTAAGCTTTTGTACATAATTATCACAGACTTAAAGGTCTGTGCCACAGCAAGAGCCACAGAATCTGCAGTAAACAAAGGTATCTATTAATAAAGTCATGATTTTGACCTTAAACAGCTCTGCTTTACACATACCTTGAGCATTAGGGATGCCTTGGGAGCCTTCTCTTGTAAACACTGACCCAGATAGAGGCTGTGGGCCATCTGTCACAAGTCTCATTCATGTCTCGCTCATGTCTCAGTGCCCTTCACTGACTTTGGCCAGAGGAGACAGAGGGTGATGACTCTGCAGTTCGCTCCATATGTCCTTGGACATACGCTCTCTGTCAAGGAGCAGTGACCAAACGCCCGAGTTATGTCACGGCTCAGAACACAGTTCCATGGCTCCACAGAGGGAGGAACGCCTGAGTCATGCTGGAAAATCACAAGTCGGAACCTCTTGCTGATGTGTTTAATCAAATAGTCAATCAGCCAAGACCTGAAGCTAATGTCATTTCACACTGGAGATTACAACAGACTCTTCTAGGAAGGCTTTGTGCCATATGCTGAAATACTGCTGTGAGGTTCTGATGGTAGCCTAATCTTGTGTGGCTACCATCAAATCCATCCATCCATCCATTATCTGTAACCGCTTATCCAATTTAGGGTCGCGGGGGGTCCAGAGCCTACCTGGAATCATCGGGCCCAAGGCGGGTATTTACCATCAAATCCTCACAGCAATATTTCTGCATGTGGTACAAAGCCTTCATAGAAAATGACTATCTGACTTCTTCTGTCATTTTGTATTAAAGGGGACATATTATGCAAAACTTCAATTGGAAAAAAAAAAAAAAAAAAAAAAAAATCATCCCTCCGTTTTCTGTGAGTCAGTTGAAAGATTTTGGTGTCAGGAATCATATGCTTCTATGAGCCGTTTGGATGGCTCCCAATAAGGAAATTTCCATAGAACCACCCAGTCCTCACCTATGTAAACATGGGATGGGTGGGGCGTGGCCAGCAACATTCAGCAATACATTTTAATCTGTTTCTAAGGAACCGCAAGCATCTGAGGTGCCCACCTAGAACTGATTTTGACAAATTTATTAAGTCACGAAGGACAGTTTGTATGGTACCAACACAAAAAGTGACCTTGAGTATTAAAAAATATAATTTTTATTATTAGCTAAGTCAGTTGGGGGGCTCAACTTTTTCTCAAGGACAAAGGGAAACAAGTGCAGTGCAGACACGTGTTTCAGAGAAATGAAATCTTACAATCCTTACTGACAGTGTGAAAGAAATTTAATCTAATCTCATCAGTGCCAATAGTGTTGAATGCAATGGCGTTCTATGCATCGTTGAATTTAAATCGTCCTTGTGTGTCTAGAAATGCTCTAAATAAGTAACTATACACACACACACACACACACACACACACACATATATATATATATATATATATAAACTATTTCCCTCTATTTTTCCAACCCATCCCTAAACTGATCATTTTACACTTTTTTGAGAGGTTCCACGTCGTAAGTAGGAGGATCTCTTCATGTATGGATATTTGACTTTCTCCCCTTGTTTAGTCAAGAACTGTACGATACGATGAAAATGTTTCATTAACAAAATTCTTACTCATGATTATTTAGTTTTCATAGCTTTTGCAAGAATATTAATAAATGAAATGAGCTGATGCTTTCTTTATATACTCCAAGAGTGTCACTTCCTAATACATTAGAAAATAACCAACATGATCAGTAGATTATACTGATAGTGAGAAGTTTATTTAGGGTTTGTTCAGACTTGTAGTACAGTTCCTTTTGTGCAGATGAAAAAAGAAAGTGATATGTTGTTACATATAAGTCCTGGTTTGATCAGAGTTCACACTGGCACTAGCAATGCACCAATTTGATTTTTTCAGTTCAGATACCGATACCGATAAATATACTTTGCGTGTAATTCGATACCCAATAACTTTCTGATACCATTGTTGAATTAATAAACCATATACCTCACCCTGCGTGAGTGTAACGTGCTGTTTTATGTTCTGTTCTGTTTTTGTTCCTTGTTTGTGCTCCCCTTGTCATGTGACTGTTTCCCCCTGTCTTGTGTCTGCTTCCTGCTTGTTCCCTGGTCATGTGATACCCTTTCCTTGTGTTTCTAGTGTCATATGTCTTAATTAGTACCCAGGTGTTTCTTGTTGGTGTTGTCTTTATATAATCCTTGTCAGTGTTTCTTGTTTGTGTGTCATTGAATGTATGTTTGGTTGTTGTTCATGGTCCTTAGCATTGTTCTATGTTTAGTCCTTGTATTATGTTTGGCCTTCTTTATGTTTCAATTCCCTGTTTAGTGGTAAGCCTTGTTTAATGCTTAATGCTTAACCGTGCTTAGTGTTTAGTGTTTAGCTGTGTTTAACATTTAGCCCCTTAGTTCTGTATTGTCCTTGTTTAGTGTTTATCCCTGTTTATAGTTTAGCCCTTGTGTTTAGTGTCCCTCTGTATAGTTTCCTTTAAGTTATATTAATAAAGCCTCCTGCACTTACCTCCTTCCCTTACTCCTACACCCCCAGTCATATTACAGTGAGAGGCTTTAGGCATAAGGATTGACTTAAACTTTACTAACAAAATATTACCAAAATATAACAAATTAAAACAAATATACTGAAATGCTATTTATTTGTCACCGAAACGAACAGTTGTGCAGGACCTTGGCACAGCAGAGACAAACTTCTTAAAACAGATTAAAATAAATACACTGTATCAGCCAACAATGGAAATAAATAGCTGTACTTTGTCAAACACCCAAACAGTTTTTTTTTAATATTTAGTGTAAATAGCTTAACCTGAGAATAAACAAAGAGCTTGGTCAAATACAGTCAGTAATCATTGTAAGCATGCAAACAATAAATACTACTATTACTAATAATGATAATAATACATTTAATTTATATAGTACTTTTCAAAAACCCAAAGTGCTTACAATAATAATACACAGTACAAAGGACATCAAAAGACAAAGAGTACAAAACAACACACAAAAATAAACGAAAGTGAATAGTGTCCAGTGGGCAGCACTGAGCCACAAGGTGTAAATGTGTCCCAAGATTGACTGTCATTGTAAATAGTAGCAGTTTGACCATGCTGGTATTTATAAATGGACCATCGGGTCGACACAGCTGCAGAGTCTCTAGGTCCATGGCCGCAGTCAGCGGATATACAAGATGTGCTCCCCCGGCCGTCACCAGGAGAAATGGCAGAAAACCATCCCACAGCCAAGCACTGGTACCAGGCTCCTCAGCCAAATCGGCAGCAGCTAGCTCCAGTATTAGCAAAGTGCTATCTTCAAAGCAATGTCAAAACATGACAAACTCCCTCAGTTAACATCAGCCACAGCCAACAACAGTGAGAGCAGAACATGAACCGAAGACAATGACAGCAGGTTTCTCCAGTCTACAGTCCCAGCTGAGAGAAACAGCAAAGACAGGCAGGAAGTTGCCAAAGAGTAGTGATGGACTTGAGTTTCTCTGGTCAGCAGAACAGCAGTTAACATCAGAGATAGCAAAGTGCTAAGCCCCGGCCAGCAACGGGCAAACCAGGTCCCCACACAGACAGACAGCCATAAATTAAACACAACAACTGAACAACAAAGGGCGGCACGGTGGTGCAGCAGGTAGTATTTTAGTGTAATTCAAAATATCAGCCTCATGAATTGGCCTATTTATCCAATACTCAATCCAGCTCGCTTTGTTCATATCGAGACTGATATCAGATCCTAATATCTGATCGGTGCATCCCTAACCTGATTTACAATTGAACCAAAGCAAGTAAAACAAGTGTGACACGTGGCGCTCCTATGACTTATTTTGTGATTGGGTTTAATGCACTTACTTGGATTGTGTGCATTTACTATATTACTCTACTGCAGGAACCAGAGAAGGTCTCCGCTATAGATAGATATGTTAGGTCATCTGTTCTTCATATGTTGTTTGTTTTTAAATGCACTCTGTTCCCTCGCATCATGTTTTTTATTACATCTTGGGGCTTTACGTTTTTGTTTCGTATTGGATTTACATTCATTACAAACCACATCAGAATTTTTTTTAGAAATGAACTAAGACCCACCTGCTCAGTTGGTCTCTGCCCAACTTTTTACTGTATGCCAGAGTTTGAAATTGAGTGTTCACACTAGGTCTATTTGTATCATGTGCAATAATATCGTAAACAACAATAAAAAAAATCCATATTATGATTATCGTGATATTCTGAATTGTTTGCATAAAGTATCAATGCAGTTACATGTAATATACATTCATTATGTCATTTAGGAACAGGGACAGGTGCAGTGGAAATTTGCTCTGCGTTCAAAAACTTGATCCCAAAGAGGAGTGACTTCAGTCCTGCAGAGGTGGTTTGGATATAAAATGTCTATATTCTAAATGTCACAATTTATACAATATCAGAATCTTGATAAGTTTTGGTTGTTTACAAAATAAGCAAATGTTTACACATAGATCTGTTGTTTCTGCTGAAAGTTTGAAATTGTTAAATTTGTACTAAATAAAATCTAATTAAATATAATTTAAATAGAAAATATATTATTAATGTAATATATTTAATATTAATATAAGATTTATGTTGATGCAGTAGTGTGTTCTTGGAATGAACAAAATTATTTTCAGTGTTTTTTCATATCATCAAGAATATTGTTATCGACAAAATACCCTGAAATATCATGATATTATTTTAGGGCCATATCACCAACCCCTATTTCACACTTACCTACTCCTTACTTACTAACAGAGCAATTGCACCAGGGTTTGTTTAAATCTGACCAAAGCTGACAGGTCTGAACACACCTTTAAAATTAAAACTGGAGTTGTCTTTAAAATAGTCTTTATTATAATACATACCCACCGTAATCCATAAATCAAGTGGTCTAATGACATAATTTAGGAAAATTCATTTTCTATATAGGCCTCAGGACTATAAAAACACTGACATAACATTTCATTCACACAGACTGAAATGACTGGATGGTTCGCCTGACTGTCTACTACATCACCCTGAGAGTCGCTCTGATCACCCTTCCCCCACCTGCACACGCACTGCACACGTGTGCACACACACACAGAGGGAGAAAAAAAGTTGTTTCTGGCATGTAAATGAGACATGAGGCAGGTGAATGGTGTTGGATAGTGAGGCATTGAGCTTCTCTCTCATGTGAATTTTTAAGCTGCGTGGTGTAGAGAAGTGGCTTTGGAACGAGGGCTGTACGTTGGGGCTTACACTTTGAGTTCTACAAAATCTCCCACTCCAACTTTAAGATAATTTACAAGATTTATTTTTAGACTCCTGCCAATATCAGTCCACTTGAATCTCAGGAGTTTACATAAATCTCAACACTTCACACGAACACTCATCACTTCACACGCTCCCCCTTTGATGATCCACTGATGCCCCATAGCATATTGCATTTGCACCATGGAAAATTCAAGTGGGTGGATAAAATAATAATAAAAACCTCCCCTAGTGAGTGAAAGAAGGAAACTGCTTGGCAACACTTCATATGAGTTCTGTAATCACAATGCATCATAAATGCTCTTACTCATTATATGGCTTAACTTAACACGTTATGTCTGGCACAGACAGAAGCACGGCAGTTTATAAAACACGAGTGTGTGTGTGTGTGTGTGTGTGTATATATATATTAAAATGTGTTCACAAAAACACTGGATTATACTTCATTTGAATCATGCATTTTTATACATATTCAAAATGCTTCATTTATGCATTTAAAAGGCATAAGACAAGCTTTATTAGGAGTTATGCTTAAAGGTACAATAGTGTTTAGAATGCTATTAATTGCATTATGGGGTGTTATATTGAATATTGTGTTTTGTTTGTAATTATATTCACTTATAAGTAGCTCATATATAAAGCATTTTTTGAATGCCATATAATATATAAATATCTTATAAATGCATTTATAGGGCTTTAGGAAAACAGAATTTTCTCTGGGTGATGCAATGCATTTGTGATCCTACAGTACACTCTGCCATAAAAAAACAAAAACAAAAACAAAAAAACAACAAAACACACACACACACACACAGACACACACACACAGACACACACACACACGCAGAGATGATAAAGGGCCTCCTATGGTGGCTCAGTGGCCAGGGCGAGACTTCATGAATAATTATCACAGCTCTGGGCCGCTCTTTTGTCTCTCCTCATGAGCAGAAGACATTTTTCTACCAAAAGAATGGCTTTCCTCCACGAGTATCTCTCTCAGCTTCTTTTCCTCTGCCATCCTCCCTTTATTCCTCCCTCTATTGCTCTCCTGGCAAAACCACTCTCTCTCTCTTTCCTCTCTCCTAGTTCCTAAGGCAATCACTCTATCTTTTGATCAATATCTCTCACATTCACAAGTTATTTGCTAACACACACACACACACACACACAACACAATCTGGACAGGGGGCAGCCACCCGCTCATTGTCATTTTCTCTTTTCCTCTGCACACAGAGAAAGAAAGCTGTGATCAGTAGAACGCTGCCATTTCAGAATGGATGCCAATTCTGCCTTGCATCCCTCCCTCCCGCTCTTACACTTCTTTCTTTATAAATATGTAGACAGGATTGGACTAAAAAAAGCAGGGCTGCAATGAATAGTCGACATAATCCACATCATCGATTACAAAAATTTGTTTTCAGCCGTCTACACTCAACCGTTCACTAAAAACACCAAACCAAACACACCTTGCTATGTCCAGTCTGTTTACACCTGGACCACGCTGCCCTTTAACACCCGACATTTTACACCAAGGTAAACAAGTAAGATCACATACTTATTACTCTTTTAATTACTTTACTTACACTGCACCAGAGCGCCAGTCAACAGCATCAGTATCTTTTTAGAATGAAACTACAATTACAGACATCACAGAAAATATATATAAAAACAAATTATACTTTTATGATTTCATAATATTTTTGTAACATTTTAAGCACTTGTGGGCACACACTGCCTGCATGTATAAATGTTAATTTAACCTGGACATTCATTCATTCATTGTCTGTAACTGCTTATCCAGTCAGGGTTACAGTGGGTGCAGAGCCTACCCTGAATCATTGGGTGCAAGGCAGGAACACACCCTGGAGGGGGCACCAGTCCTTCACAGGGCAACACACACACTCATACCTATGGACACATTATTGAGAGCAGTCAATCCAACTACCAATGTGTGTTTTTGAACCGCGTGAGGAAACCAGAGCACCCAGAGGAAACCCACATGGACACGGGGAGAACACACTAAACTTCTCACAGACAGTCACCTGGAACGGGACTTGAACCCACAACCTCCAGGTCCCTGGAGCAGTGTGACTGCGACACTGCCTGCTGCACCACCATGCCACCTGTAACCTGGACATGAAAAGCACAAAGTGCAACTAACTTCTACGACTGAACTGTGAGTAAGTCTCTTAAAGACATGGTCACTTCATCTTGATTTTAATCAAAATCAAGGTAAATAATTGTCTTCTGTAGCGGCTTCATCCTGATGTGAGTCTGGAGCAGACAATGGACTTATCAGCTGCAAGGCAAGAACACACCCTGGAAAAAGCGCTAGTCCATCACAGGGCATAAACACGCTTATCCATTCACTCACACACACCAACCTGTGCACACAGCCGATCTGGAGCACTCTGAAGAAATCCACACAGACACAGGGAGAACACAACAAACTCCTCACAGATAGTGACCCAGGATGAGAACCAAACCCAGAAGCCCAGGAACCTTTAGCTGTGTTTCAGGCACAATACTTGTAGCAGTCCTATGACTACATGTGCACATGATAAATGCTGGGAAATATAAAACGGTATTCATCAAGATTTTAATTTAATTTTAATAATCATGTAAAATGTGCATGACCCAAGGTCCTCACCAGGTATGAAAACAAACACATCTAAGATTATGGAAATGCACGTATGCATCCAAACACTCATAGGAGTCCTTTGATTGATCACATAAATCATGTATTAATTAGAAATAGGTCTATTTGCATACTGTAGTCTTTTGACATATCAGGGGGTCAAAGGTCAAAATTGCAATAATCATTAAAAAACAATATATCAGGCAGTTCACACAGATTCTCTCAAGTGAGCGCACGCACACACACACACACACAAACCAAAAGAACCTGTCGTGACAGCGTCTGTCACACTGTGGCTGGAAGATAAATACATGCAGAGCTAGTTTACAGGAGGCAACATTTGGCACTGAAAATACCTGGACAGAGAACAATCGCCCGGCTTTTCACCTGTTTCCTTGTGTTTTTTAATTGCCGCTTATTTGTCAGGCTGACATTTATGTCTGAGCACTTGGCAACAAGCCGCTCATGTTTCATCTAATCAACCAGAGGTGATTCGTTTGGTGATCAAAGCCAGGCTGTTGATTGGCTGCTTGTCATATGTGAAGCATGTGCTATTTCCTGGGGAGTTTGGATACACTAACACTAATCCCTGCTGTTATTGATTGCCGGATGGCTGTTGATGACTCGTTAGGGCATTAATCAATAACGTAACAACGATAACCAATAAATCAATTCACACGTTAAGACAAGCAGTCCAGTTTAAACTGAAGTGGCCCTGTAAATTTACATTTGATCAATACACAAACCAAAGTGGGTGGGGGCAGTCAGACCATGGGTTACACTTCCCTCCTCCGATTGCTTTCAATGTCGACTCTTCAGAGAATAATTCATTTTGGTTATCAAATATTTCTTCTGAAATGAAGAAACTGAATGTTGGATCTGATGGCATACAGCCACATAAACAACAGTAAGGTTATGTACTGATGTTGGATGATGGAGTGATAAAAACATTCCGCTGTAAACTGAAAAAAGTCATAAATAATGACACACATTCAACTCACACCCAACACTGAATATAATAATCGACATCAGCAGGAGAAAATAGGATGTTCACTCACCCCTAAAGATTAGATGTAAATGTGTGTGTATATACTGAGAAGAACCAAGTTCCAGTGAAATCATTTTATAAATAGTAGTGGCTTTCTGAGCAACACCTTTGCTCCTGTTGAGCTGCGTTGTATGTGGTGAAGTGTTTACTGCATAAAACACATAGAACACACTGATTCATGGACAGGTATTTTTTGAAAAGCCAAAAGAACAAAATAACAATTCCTCAATCTGCTGTCAATCTGTTAAAAAAATAATACAAATAGTAATAAAAAAAATGATAAATGACAATAATATTGATAATAATAATGGTAATAAAAGGAGTGCATGGAACAGGGATGTGTTCAGATACACAGGACCCTCCTGTGGCAGTGGTAAATGCCAGTGATTCACTCCACCACGAGCCCAGTCATCTCAGCATGCTTTCACATCTCAAACTACCTCAAATAACACACATTATACATTTGTGCCAGAGAGGTAGAAAGAGGGATTTTTGGTTCTACACATTTACTTTACATCAACAACATCAGTCCTTTCACTTCACAAGATTAGCATGTTTTTCTTGTATTTTAAATCCTTTAAAAACACTCTCAAGCTGAACTGGACATGTCCACTTTATCTCTGTTTTTGTCAGCTGGCTGCTTATTGCTTCATTCATGATAGTAAATATACACTATTATAAAACAAATTATGTAACATTACTTTTTCTGTTTTCAGATACAGCATCCATTCTTTTCATCAGTCTTGCTTTCAGTTCTTGCTTTCACAGTAATTATATATATATATAACAAATTACGTAACATTTATTTTACGTTTTCAGAGTGGAATCCATCCTTTTCATCAATCTTGTTAAAATCACCACACCTAAAAAGTTCTAGAAGCTAGTTTTGTATTATCTCAGTTAATCCCAAAATCTGAGATGTTGGCTCTGAGGCAGCTGCTGCATTGTTCTAAGGGAGAGCAGCAGGTTATTACATGTCCTTTTCCTTTTACTCATTAAGTTCTGTAAGTATTTGCTCTAAATTCCACTCTAAATATCGTGAATTTATAAATTGAAAAAAATATTGAATGCTATTTAATGGGTACTTACTGTTGACCAGAGATGGCCAATTGGCTGGGACCTATCTGAAGATAAAAAATGTTTTTAGACATTTTTAACCTCACTCTGTAGCAGAACATTGTGAGCCAATACATCAAGCAAAGCCAAAAAGCCCTGACCACCATGGCCCTGGAGTGGAAAAATTGTCTAAAAAAGTGTCTTTTTTTTAGCTTTAGCCTAGGTTCCCTTGGTGTGACTGCGATAACCAGGCAGAACATCCGCCAAGGTGATCGGAAAAGGACAGGAGAAGTTTAAGCAGGGAGGAAAAATAATAATAAGAGGAGAAAGGGAAGAAAAGGATTGTGAGTGCGAAAGGAGGAGGTCAGAGACAGCAGACTTGCCTCTCACTGATGTGTTCAGCATATCAAAGGAAAGCTATAAATCCGCGTTTATTATGCAGAGAGGCGCAGGAGAGGACAGGACCTTGTATCTCCAGCAGTTTCCTCTTTAATACAAGCCGGGGTAAGACTGTGGTGTTTTGCATACCGGAAATAACAAGACTTAAACATAATGTCACTCCGGTTTCTCCAAAACAAAAAAATTAATTTGGCCTTTCTCTAACTGAAGTGAAGGGGTAATAATCAGTAGTTCTCTCTGCTGCAGTAGCAGGCTCTACTCTACTGCGAAGGCTTTACACTAGACACTGGAACACTGCTGTTAGCATCTGATGGAATTTCTTCAACATTATTGAATGTGGATTATCAGTTCTGGTTCCCAAATCATTCCAAATGGTGACCAATTTTCAAGGGCAGCTGCTTCAAAGCATCCCTTTATATCTCCAGATGTGCTGCAGATATTACTGTTAGTGTTTGTGCACAATTATACTACTGAACAAATGACATCAAATCCTCTCAGCAATGTTCCAACATCTAATGTAATAGATGGTAATATCCCTTCATTTCAGAACAGACATAGGATGAGCAGATGTCCAAATACCTTTGAGCATATAGTGTATAGTGTCACACAGCTCCAGGGACCTGGGATTGTGGGTTCTCGCTCCAGGTGACTGTCTGTGAGGAGTTTGGTGTGTTCTTCCCGTGTCCGCCTGGGCTTTCTCCAGGTGCTCCAGCTTCCTCCCACAGTTCAAAAACACACAATGGTAGGTTTCCATAGGTGTAAGTGTGTGAATGAATATGAGTGTGTGTCGCCCTACGAAGGACTGGCACCCCCTCCAGTGTTTGACCCCGCCTTGCGCTCAGTAATTCCAGGTAGGCTCCGAATCCACCGTGACCCAGAACTGGATAAGCAGTTACAGACAATGAATGAATGAACAAATCTTGATTTGAAGTAAATTTCATAACTGAGCACAATGTGGAGAATTTTCTCATTTTGTTCAGCCCTAGTACACACACACACACACACACACACACACACGTCACCTACATGTTTTGGGACACACTTGTACAGTAGTGGTGATAAAAGATGCTCAGATCTCTGCCGAGGCACTGCACATTAAATACCTGAACTCTGTGTCAAAACAAGTTTTACTGAGAGAACAGCAACCACACACACACACAGAGCGAGAGAGAGAGAGAGAGAGAGAGAGAGAGAGAGAGAGAGAGAGAGAGAGAGAGAGAGATGCACACTTTCTCGTAGGTTCCTTACCTGACACCATCATTACCCAAGCTATGACATTAAAAAAATAATAAAAATCAAATTACAACTGTGTGTGTTTACCAGTAATATTTCACATTATCTGGGGAAAAAATGCCTGTATTCACACTCACAGGTCCCAGTAACATAAAGCATTATTGTTTAAGTTGAAAACATGTAAGAGTAATGTGTCAGGTGTAAGAGAGTTAGGGGATGAGTGGTTTAGAGTGCCTGAAACCTACTGCTGGTTTTGATCATTTTCAAATTAAGGCTAAACCACTCAAAATCAGTCTTTCAAAATTATGAGGTCATTAAAATTAAGTTAATTATTTTGCCATCCACATCATTTTAAACAATCTTAATCAATGTCTAAAAACTGATTACTGACAAGTGTGGACCTTCTCTGACTTAAATGTCTAACATTATTTAACAAAACCACTGATCAGTCTGCAATCTCACTTTAAACTGTGCAGTACTTAATGTAACTCCTGTGCTAGTTAAGGTGGAATAGACTACTCAAATAGGGTCAATGTTAAGCTCACATTTAGACTGAAGTGGGTTTCTTATTTAAATTTTTCATCCCATCTTAACTTGTCCTGTAGTAAAGATAAGTGGGGCTCTGTGCTCTAACCTGACCTGTAGATTCACACAGCGGAGCAGAGTCCAATGCACTGTGACATTTTACACAGAGTGCACCACCCTCGGGGCTCATTTTTATCCCACCACCCTCCTGCAGTCTGCAGTCAGTACTGATTTGTGGGCTCTTCCTGAAATCTGATTGGATGACTCATAGATGGAGTCATGGCATAGTATGTCACCTATAGAGTTACAATCAGGTACAGTAAATCATTTTAGTGCTCCCATCCAAAACCATCACCAGCTGTCATGAAGATAAAGCTTACATTTTTTTTACAATTACATTTTAGGGAATTTTAACATGACATTTCTAACCAATTGTAGCAAGGAAATCCAACATAAAATGCAGTTTGGCGATCACAAGTAAATGTAAATTCTTTCTTTATATTCATAAGAAAAGCTGAATGTACGCAACAAAACACAATCAAATTCAAATTAATATATCAGAGTTTGCCCTGTGAAGGACTGGCGCCCCCTCCAGGGTGTATTCCCGCCTTGCGCCCAATGATTCCAGGTAGGCTCTGGACCCACCGCGACCCTGAACTGGATAAGCGCTTACAGATAATGAATGAATGAATGAATGAATGAATGAATGTCAGAGTTAAAATTACATTTTGAAAGCCTGGGCTAAATCCATAACATACAGACAAACTCTTCTATAAAAAGGAGATTTATTCTCAGCTGCCAGTTAAACCCAATGAGAAAACAGAGCGCAGTGCCACACTCTTCCATAGGTCAGGTTTATTTTAAGGAGGATCAGAATCTTAAAAAAAAAAAAAGGTCTTCTAAAGCACCTTCCAGATCTGCTTTGAAGTAGATGCCAATCCTCCAGCGGAATCGATTCGGCTCTTCTGAGAGCTCTTAAGGCCTTTACACACCCAACACAATTTATACATATGATTTATTCGGATTTCAGCGGATGAAATGGAGTAAGTGTATGACTGATGGCATCTTTCTGACCAAATGTGATTTTTTGGAATGTGAAAATGTGATATTGTTTTAACCTCCCTCTGTTGATTTATGAAGAATAGTCACTGATCAATCATTTTTGTCCCTAGCGTTGTTATAGCAACAACCAAGCTTGCTAAATTCACCTATATTTAATTTGGTAGTAGCTGCTCTGTCTACCGGCTTCTTGTAATTTGTCTTTAGCTTCATTAAAGCTGGCATCTCCAACAGAGATTCAAATTGTGTTACCAACATCTGAAAGTATGTGTGAAAGCACATGTTACAAAGTTTCAACTCTTGTATGAAACAGTGAAGCTCTGTGTTTTTTGGTTTTTTAGATTTTTTTTTTCAATAATAATGGTTTGTCTCCTGTTTACAATGTTTTATTTGTGGAAAATAGTTTTGGAATATTTCACATTTGCAGTGTATAAGAGCCCTTAGAAATTCACTCTCAGCCACCTGCCACCTGCTGAACAAACGCTAGCATGCAGTGTGTTTTATTTCACTTTGAAAGGCATTATTATGTGTGTAATTTGTTGATTTCGAGTTTTCTGAGTTTTCTGTCATAAAGAACTTCAGCTTGATTAAAGTATTCCTCATATGGGTGTGGGCACATAGCACAATCTGAGCTTAAATCTCAAATTATTTATATGGGCATCACACTGAATATGGTATAGCATACAACTACAGTGCTGCAGTGTCTTTTTTTTTAAAGCATGAAATTAATCAGAACACTGCAAAAGAGCCTAAGGTAAACATGCCCAATGCCAAGTGTCTTCTAGAGGGTTATAAAGCCCCTGGCACTGAGCAATGCAGCAGTGATACAGTACTTTCTAAAGTAAAGTAACTTATTGTATGCGTTCCATATTTGGGACCGACTGTCTGCTTTCAGAATGCAGCACGAATGTAAACACATGAGAAAGGCAGATAGATTTATCTTATACACGGCTTCTCTCCCTGCACTTTGTGTCAGGGGATTAAATAATCCCACTGTGTTACAAAATTAGGAGGAAAAAAACGGTTATACTCTATTAGCCACATTAGCATTTTCAACATAGGATGTAATGGAATGCTGATAGCAAGTCTGACTCTAATGATCTTGTTACAGATTCTAAATGAGTTATTTATATGTAGATCATATACAAGCTTCAGACATTGTGTTATTTCCTTTGTGTGTTGTTTTAATGTGTAAGAGACTACAGGCACAAGACATGTATCCTTTGTCTCATTCTTTTTCCCTTAATTACAGAGTAAATTATCTGATCCTGCTGTCCCTGTGCTCTGAGAGTGGACCAGATTCTTGGAGGATACAGTTTTATCGTGACTGTCTGCCTAAATTAATTCTCTGGTTTGTCTTAACATTTAATAAAGCAGTTATTGTCTGAACATGTGAGTGATCAGTGAGTGATGTTTCCATGCCGCAGTTAGACAGAGGCGGAAGGTGGAATTTCTACACAATCCGCAGTACACAGTGTAGGTCATAAAAAAATGGTTTCTGTACTCATGTAGTACATTGTATGGTGAAAATAATTTTTAGTCAGCAATGAAGTTCATGTTTCCATGGCAAATTAGTCTCTAATCACTGTTTGGGTGAAGCAATGTTTTGGTTTATCATCTGTGATGTGTACTATGCAGTGAGTTCGGCCCTGACTACTGACTGACACAGACCAACTGAGCTCTGTTTTCAAACATGACATGAAAATATGTTTCAGGGATCTATTGTTATATTTCTTTTAATGTCTAAATGAGGAGTAAACATGTTTATAGTAATAATAAAAACAATTTAAACATCATAGTGTGTTTATGGGTAAAGAGTAAGTATTCAAAATGGTGGCTACTGCACACAGTGACATCACCCATGGATAATTTTGGGATAATTTGGAACGTAGCGCTAACCATCCACCATCCATACCAATGCTTTTGTGGCTGCCATTGAATTCTCACAGCAATATTGCAACCTGCAGTGCAGTCTTCCCAGAAGAGTACAGACTATTACTGCAGCAAATGAAGAACAAACTCACTGTTACATCTCGCTACAAATAAAACTTTGACTGAGCAAATGTCCAGAAACTTTTGGCCATACAGAGTGTACTGCACAAGTAAAAGTGTGTTCCCCTCCTACTTTGTGTGCGTCACAGTGAGCTGTCTATGGGGAAAGGTGTTGGACGTCCCATTAAAAGGTCAGCACTATTTCCACAGTGATTAGTGGGAGGTGGTAGGCTTTGACTATTAATCATCCACCAGCTGCATTTCTCTGAAACAAAACACACACACACACATACACACACACAAACACACACACACATACACACACACAAACACACACACTCGATACTTCTTCTCAAATGGCTTTCCATTCAAAAGCTTGTTAGCAGAGAAGGATTGACTGGGATAAAACCACTCAGAGAAAAATGAAATAGCTGAGAGCGCCTCCAGCACACTACACACTCTCCACATACACAAACGTGAAAAGGACTGAACGCATTTAGAGGTTAAGGTTCAAGCAGTGTGCAATTAGACAATACTCAGCTCGCCATAATGAACTACCCAGAAAACTCTTGACAGGGTGCTACTGTTCTTATGTAATAGGATGCTCTTGAGCAGCTGAACATAAGCCTAAGGTCTCCATGCCCAGTGCCAACTAAATGTTAAAGGGGTAAAAAACCCTTCAGCAGTGGGATGTGGAGCAGTGGAATGATCAATACCTGACTTCGCTTGATTATTCTACCAGGATATGCACTTCTTAGAACCCCTTTCACTCATCTTTACCAGAGTGCCATTAATTATGGAGGGGACTGTATATTCAGATTCTGTTAATATCCTTCACGATTACTGGATGTTAGTAATTGTCTGCATATATCACATGATAACAAGATATTGAATCATTTCTCCTGCAGTGACAGTGATCCTGAGTTCTGAGCCCAGTGCAGGTTTACACAGCAGGAAGCAGATGGAGTTCAGATGGAGGTTGGAGTTAATTACCGATGATTTGATTTGATTGAAATTCTGAGAGCGATGTGACAACTCATTAAATTCTGTTGAGTTTTTCCAGGTGAAGCGTTTGAGTGCAGCATGAGTGAGTGACAATCACAGGGTGATCAGGGTCAGAGGATCTGAAATACATTATTTGGGTTTATTCATTGAATGTATTCAAATATGGGATAGAATATATATATATGTTAAATTCCCGCTCCGGGAATTCAGTTCAGTTTTTTTTATCTGTCACTCCTTGGCTCTGTCCTGTGTATGTTTTTCTCCTCCATGTGCTCTATTGGTTTGTTATTGTTTCTGTCTCCGCACTAGTCCCACCTTAGCTCCACCTCCTCATCAGTGTCTCCTTTGTAATTCTGTCTCCTCATTATCTGTTCCAGGTGTCCCTTGTCTGTGTTGTATATTTAAATTCCTTTGTGTGACCTTCTGTTTGTTGGACATTCCACCTTCGTTTTGCACTCTCCAGTCTGTCTGTCTCGTCTGTTACTCATTCCCTTGAAGTCAGTCTTTGTATCTCTCTTGTCTCATGTCTGTTTGTGTCTTTACTCAATTTAGGTTTCTCTGTACCTGTCTCTCCAAGTTTAGGTCTCTGTTTAGCTCTCTCTGTAAAGGTCTGTTTAGCTCTATCGGTCTAGGTTTCTCTGTCAAGTTCCCTCTCTCTGTCCAGTTCCCTCTCTCTGTCCAAGTCATTCTCTGTTTTGTTATCTTTTGTGTTATAAATAAAAGTCCAGCAAGTGCGTCCGCCTCCGTCAGTCCGCCCGGTCCTGACATTATCATGTATGATAAGTCCTGTTTTTTGTTGAGTTAAACGAATTATATATATATATATTTTTTTTGTTGAATCAAATGTGTATATATATAAATCATTTGAGTCCAGACCAGCATATGTTGCGGACGCACACATATCCGGCTGTTCATTGTTGCGGACCACTGGAGAGGTGTCCGCTTTTCTGGAAGTGATTTGAAAAGCACAGCTGACCTCTACACCTCTTTTGTGTTCAGAGAAAAATGTTTACCCCTCCTCAGGGAGAGACAGACAGCTGCCATTTTACTATTTTACCCCCAGCAGGCACTGGGGTGGTTGGCATGGTGACAGAGATGAGTTGTTGGCATGGAAACATCCGACATGGGGAGCGGTCATATGTCCGTGGCACAGGGCACTACTCTGACTGTTGATGTTAACTGGGGTCTTTTCTCTGAGGAAAAGAGGGTCTCACACACACACATACACACACACACACACACACACACACACACATGCCCTCTAACCCAGTGCCAGGCTAAAGCACCTTCTGCTCTTCACACCTTTACATGCTGTTGTCCTCACTGTCCAAACACAAGCGAGCAGCCGTGACCAGACATAAAGTGAACCGAGTGCTCCAGATTTTTTTTTCTCATTTTCTTTTGGAGTAACAGACCTGTTTGTTGATAAATAAATCTTGTATTGCCCAGTGCTAGCCCATTAATGTTCTCCTCCAAGCGTATTTAGCTCCAGTGACATTGCATTAGCAGCATATATTCTCTGGGCATCATTGTTTGACTGAGAGAACCCAACATCTTATATTATGAACTATTATATAATATATTATACATTACCATGATAAATATATGTATATTATATGCATATTATCATTTGTAATTATTTTGTAGAATATATTTGTTCTGAGAACTAATAAACACACACACCCTGGCTAATGAGTGAAGGTAGTGCAGGGTAAAACTATTAATTGATGTAGAGTGAAGAGTGAGTGTGTGTGTGTGCGTGTGTATGGGTGTTTTGCTGGGGGGGGGGCTAGCCTTCAGGGTGGGAAGATACATCTAAGGTGTACCTTCAACTTCTCTCTCTCTCTCTCTCTCTCTCTCTCTCTCTCTCACACACACACACACACACACACTCACACACACCAAGTAGTAGAATGAAGGGAGTGGATTACTGCTGGCATGAACAAATGAACAACACTCGTTTCAATGTGGGCTGTTTTCTCCTCTCCCCTGAGTGTGTTTTGCTCTACAGTCAGACAGCATTAGCATTACCATGAAAGCTTATCCACCTGTGTACCCTTAAACACATACACGCACACACACACAAACACACCCACACACATCCAACTCTGTCTCAAGCAACTGGCTGGTTGTGTCATGCAGCAACAGTCTCTAAATGCGATTTATGCTGAAACAATAAGGGATGCACTAGAGCAGCTGCACATAACCCTAAGCTCACCATGCCCAATGGTGAGAGTTAAATTGTTAGAGAGGCATAAAGCCATCAACACTGGAATGTGTAGCAGTAAAACTGTGTTCTCAAGGGTGATGTAGCACCATACAGAGAGATTGTAATGTACTATCCAGCACCAGTACCTGATCTTGTGACATCAAACCCTAACAGAAATGTTCATACATCTTCTCTAGAGCCTTTGTACTATTCATTTCACTTGCTTTTAAGAGTTTTCAAAATATGAGCTTTACATTTCCTTTCAGACACTCCAATAAACCATGGAGCACTGGCTGTCATTTCAAACTAGCACAAATGACTAGCATCACAAGCATTAGCAATTAGCATAAAAATACTTCAAAACACATGAACAAACAAACAAATTAATCACAAATGTTATTAACTTAGAGTGATTACTGGTGCCACACCAATCTCATAAACACACACACACACACACGATTGGAATTAGTGGAAAGAAAAAAAAAGTCATGCTATAAGAGGCTAGCAGAGGTTAAGGAAGTGTGAAGCTCTCTGTGGGGGAGAGGGAGGGCCGTGTTCTTGGCAGCCGATTACTCCCTCTGTTGTTTTTTTCACAGAGAACACACACCACACACCTCAGTGCACTGTGTTATAAGTGTTAAATGCAAGAAATGTGTGAAACAGCATCAACATCCTGGTCACGCTGAGAGTGGGAGGAGTCTCAGAATATCACACATTTATTAATTCATTCATTTGCTGATGGTACAACTCATTCACTCACTCCTACACTGTGGAACATGATATTTATCAAATGAAATCATCTTAAATCTAGTGGATATATTTCTCATGTATAAAATATATAATGTAAAATAAATAATATTTTACAGATATTCACCATTTCTGTCATAAATATTTCTACTTAAGTGATTGAAAGGCTAAGTGGGTGGCACAGTGGTGCAACAGGTAGCTTTGTTGTCACACAGTTCCAGGGATCTGGAGGTTGTGGGTTCAATCCTCACCTCGGGTAACTGTCTGTGAGGAGTTTGGTGTGTTCTCCCAGTGCCTGCTGGGGTATCCTCCAGGTTTTCTGGTAAGTGACCCTAGATGTGAATGAATATGCAAGTGTGTAATGCTCTGCAATGGACTAGTAATGTGTCCAGGCCTTGAGGCCAGTGATTGTGAGTAGGTTTATGAATGAATAAACAAAGTCTAGGCATCACCTAATTGACTTCCCTGACAATTAAATTTGTAACTACTAAAGATATATGAATGAGAATAAAGCTGAACAAACATGATTATTACATCAGTTAACGTTTTTTTTGTTGTTGTTTGTTTGTTAGTTTTTGTTTGTCACCTGCTGATGTCAGAAATCATAGGATGCAACAGTCAGGAGTTTGGACATCATCTCATTAAATGTTTTTTTTTTTTATTATTTTTTATTTTTTTATACAGTCAGAACAATCATAGGATGCAACTCGTATTTGTCCTCTCTTCTGATGCCATGATGTGGATTATATACCACTGACACAACAATACGCAGAGAAACTGCATAAATGAGAATAGATAAGACAACCCTGTGAAAATACAGTATAAACCAGAGCAGAGAAAAAGAACCAGGTAACATTAGCATTAAACAAGAGCTCCTGTGCCTTCTTACTTGTTACTGTGCACTCTGAGTTGTGGTGAGCTGTGTGTTGCTCATTATCATTTTTAGTCAGGGTAAGAAATGTGTTGTGGTGGTTGATCCTTGTTGTGTTTTGCCCATAATATTCAGCAAACATTTCATTAAGCCCCCAGGGCACTGTGTTAACTCATGGAGGGGAGATAATATGTCACCTTTAAATATTTTATCTCATAAACACAAGATACACAGGAAGCGGTACAATGTCTAGCAGGGACCTGGTGGAAACTGCCCTTTTAGCCCTCTTAAAATGCATGAGCTTGCATTGTACCTTGCACAGCTTCCCAATTTCCATTATAATGAAAACTCAGTCCATCCACTTTAGAGTCAGAGCCGTCTATGGTCTCTGGACAGTTCGGCTGATAACGAGAACGTACCAGTGATGCTAGCTGGCTAACGCTGGAAAAGCCCATTGGAATACAACAATCTGCCAGACTGGAACCGAGTAAATCAAAACACGCTCATGAGCTTTAGCCTGGTTCTTATCCTGCTGGGCCTAGTCTTCACTTTAATCCAAATGGACCTCCTGCTTCCCCTCTCAACCTCAGTTCTGCAGTCTCACAGCTCATATAAAATCTCACAGGCACGGTAACTCATAAAAGTAATGATTATAGTATTAGCTCGCTCTAATATAGCATTGGCTCACTCTAATAAACCTAGCACAGAGCTAGCAGCTGTCCAGTGGGCACTGTCACATGAGGTGAATAGCCCAACTGATTTCAGAAGTAATGTTTACACTGTAGAATGAATGTTGCTACAATTGTTCATTGTACGGGCTGGACAATAATCCAGTATCAACATATATCACAATATAAAATGTTTCAATAACAATCATATGAGTTTTAAACACATTTTTAATATTTCAATACACATTATTTACAGCATCTGTCACTGACTGATGGTCATTACTGCCCAGTTCACTGCCCTCAATTTTAAAGTTAGTTTTAAGATATAAATATTGACAAAGCTAATAGGTTTAGGTTTGACAGTGATGTCATGTTCCTTGTTTATTCTGGGCTGTTTTTCTGTGGCTTTTATGTTTTGTTTTGTTTTTATCGATGTCAGAATTATATCATATTAACTTAAATTTAGAAATATATAGTGATATAAATTTTGTCCATATCACCCAGCCATATATAGATTACACTAAAATCATTCCACTATATTTGGTTAAAATGGAAATAACAATGCAAACAGCTACTAGTGGGGTGGCTTTTCTGCAGTCTGACAGAGGATGGGCATAACAACAACCAAAATTGCCAGATTTGGAGTGACCAATGTTTCTATTCTATTCTGGTAAATGCCTCCAGTTCACTGATTCACTACATCCTACAGCTTATTACTACGTAATAACATACAATTCAAATAAGTGGTTTTCAGAGAGTGAACTTCTGAAAATGCTCCAGACATGCAAAATGTTTAATGGCAGATGATTCTCAAGGGAACCATGTAAATTGAATAATCCATAAGGGTTATTTCATTGTATGGCCTATTATACAGTAATAACAAGTGAATAACAGCAAAACTGGGCTGTTGTTATTACATTATAAGCCTGTTTAGAAGTGCACCCACTTCTAAAATCTCTGTACAGTTTGGAGCAGCTGCACACAACTCTGAGCTCACCATGCCCAAAGCCTAGCATGTGATAGAGTTGTAAAAAACACCCAGCACTGGGTTGTGAAGCATTCAAACTGTTCTCCGGTGGGATGGAGCTCCATCCAATTCCTTTGGAATGAGTTTGGATCCAGAATCACCTAACATCTATACCTGACTTCAGTAAAGTTTACATGGTTGCTAATAAATCCTCACAGCAATGTTCCAATGTCTAATATAAAGTCTTTCCAGTAGAGTAGAGTCTGTTACTGCAGCAAAATGGCAACAACGTCATGATGAATCCCCTTCATTTCAGATTTGGCCATATAGTGTTTATATGGATTGAACTGTGTAGGCCCTGTACATACTGCAGCTTCTATAATTCATGCATTGAGACTTTGCTCAGATTGAAAGTAGAAGTGTGGAACTAAATGATGTTCCTTTGTCACCACGTAGCTGTAAGTCTGCGTGGGACGCCAGCGTGGAGGTATTTGTCAGTGGGTGAGCATTTAAACCAGTTAAGCTCCACTTTGCAAAAGTAATCAATTCAGCCACGTCTTTTTCTCCAAAAATTGTACCGCTCTGTCTTCACCTCAAATATTCATGCCTTCACTTATCTCCACTCAGCCTGGGGGTCCCAAGCGTGTCATCACCGTGCGACACTCAATTGTGTCATTATCCAGGAGCCAAGAGAAGGAAATTGCATCAGACACAGCCTCTGTGCGGCTCAGATAATCTGTGTCTTTCTTCAGATCTTCCTTTCTTTCAGCTCGCTCTTCTGAGCCAAAACGTCTGAAAATTAAACAAATCAGAGCTTCATAACAAACCTGCTGTAGATCTTAAGATCTTAAAGTTCAATGGAGACTGGACAATGGACACATTTTGATTGATTCAGATTGGTTTTCTGTGTGAAAATAAATAACTTATCAAAGAATAACTGTGGAGAAATGTCTAAGCACTGTCCCTGTCTCTAGTGATGCCACAGCTCTCCATTTGTGAAACCTCACTCTGTCTGCAAGTGTAGGATGGCCCTTCCTCCTCGTCATCAATGGATATGATGCTAGTGTAGGCCTCTGTTAGCTGACATTAACAGAACTGGGCAGTAAGTGTTCTCCTCCAAGCGTGCTGAACTGAAGATGTGTTGGCAGAATTTGTGATTAGTTTCTGCATGAAAATAAACTTATCCTTATTAACAACTTATCCTTAATAGAGCTGATGGCAGACTTAGCACTAGCACTCAGTCCAGGGTATGTTTCTGCCTTGTTCCCAAAGACTAGGGCCAGGCTAGGGACTGGACCCACCGCAACCCTAAGATAAAGTGTTTTTCAAAGATGAACAAATGAATAGCTGGATGGACAGATGAATTTTCTGCAGAGAACAAACCTCAGATAGAATTCAGAGGATCTCTCGAGTGGGACCATTGTCTAAGCACTGGCCCTATTCCCGGTGATGCCACAGTGGGGGCCAGTGGGGCCTTGGTTGCCCCATATCACTAGATAATTTCTAGACAATGTTAGCATCTGTTAGCTGACATAATAGAATTGGCACTTAGTGTTCTCCTCCAAGTGTGTTGACCACCGATGGCATTTCATTTGAAGCAGTTGAAAACTTTTTTTACTGGTACTATTCACTGTATAGAACTGTGTACCAGCCCTGCCTCTGCACAACCCAAGTTAAGGTCTCAAACACATAAAGAAGGTGAGCAGTTCTACAAATTAACTCTAGACAAGGCCATGGCTGTTCACCAAAAATCATTCCAGGTGCCGACCTTATGAAGGTGATCAAGAGAACGCCAAGAGTGTGCAAAGCTGCCATCAAAGCAAAAGGTGGCTACTTTGAACCTAAAATATAAAATGTTCTGGTTTGTTGAACACTTTTTTTGTTTCCTACAGAATTCTATGTGTACAATGTAGAATATAATAAAAAAAAGAAAAATCATTTAATGAGATGATGTCCAAACTTTTAACTGGCACTAATATAACTATGGTATAATATATATATATATATATATATATATATATATATATATATATATATATATATATATATATATATATATATATATAATGGAAACAATATAAATTAAATAAAAAAAGAAAAGTATGGAAAGTATGGAATAGAAAATATTCTTAACTCTTACTTGAAATATATCCCAAGAGATTTTAAAACAACTCATAGATCAACAGAACTGAAGGACAACATGTAAACATAACAAAGAGTTTGCAGCACAGAGAAAAGAGAGTAAAAGGAAAAAACTAAAACAACACATACAGAAAGAAGATGGGTTTACTGGCCAGGACTCAAGTAGAAAAGTATCATTTGGACTAAAATTTTTGAAAGAAGGGAGCGAGGGGAGCTTTAACATCACAAATACTTTGAAGAAGAGAGTTCTATAATTTGGGTCCAACAGCGGCAAAATATCTTTCAACCACAGAGGCTAGTTTCAGCTGTGGAGAGTGAGAAGCCCAGAATCAACAGATCTTAAAGTATGAGCAGTTAGTAGAAAATTGCAACAATCTAAGAAGGTTACAAAAGCATGGATGAGTGCTCCTGCATTAGATGTGCTTGGGGAGGGAAGCAAGAGAGACATGTTGTGCAGGTGGACATATGCAGTTTTAACTACAGTCTTTAATATGGGCAGGAAATGAGAGGGAGAGAAAGAGACAGACCATGACTGCAGCTATTTGAAGGGTGGCTTCTGGATGACCATACACAGCAGATATCTGGAGTCAGTTTAGCACTGTCACTTTCTTACCACAGCTGAACTTAAGGAGATCCACATTCAGCCACTGTTTTCTGTCACACAGGCGGGCTGCCAACTGTGCTTCAAGATGTGGATAAATGATGTGGTAAGATTTTGTTTATTTGCCAAACATACAGAAACACATCAACCCAATAATCTGACAGCTCTGTCACAACAGCTGAATGAAAGACGTGTCTCATCATCTCACAAAGGATGTGAGGAAATGCTTATATATTCACCTCCATCAGTTCAGAGAATGGAGAGAAAGAGGAGAAAGGAGTGTGCCATTCACCGCAGCAGACATGCTTTGTGTTCAGACCAAAATACAAAACCCAGGCCTAGTTTTTTTTTTGTTTTTTTTTGTTTTTTTTTCAACACACACTTGCAGCCGTACTGGGAGAGTGTTATAACTCACATTATCTTCACAGCCAGGCTCTAAAATACATGGAATGATTATAAAGCCTGTAGACTTCCATCAGTGGCCAGGATGTCACATACAATTTAGTAAATCTTAAGGTCAGTTCCTTAAATTTATATAGGTTTTATATACAAAAAAAAGTTAAATAATCTAAAATCTAGTTAATTTATGAAACATCAGATGAAAGTGTATTATTCCCTTGAAAGTGTATCATTCCCCTGGGTTTCGTGTGTGTGCACACACACACACAGACACAGATCATCTGATAGCCCCGCTGTTTGGAAACTTGGGCCCTCCCCCAATGAGACAAGCACCTTCCACAAAGCTTTCTCTAAGTGGATTCCACTACACAACAATTCACATGTTCCTCCGCTGAGAAAAGGAAAAAAAAAACATGTTCTTCGATAAAAACAGAGGCTAACAGAGTGAGACAAGACATGAATCAATGCTGGACTTACTTTTCTGATATGGAGAACACTATGTTCTACTGAAAAGCTCCAACAGGACTCTGAACTCATGGTTATTCTCCTAGAAACGTTCTACTGGGTCAGTGACTCCTCTCTCCACAGATTTGGTGTGATGGCGCACAGGGAAATACTGCTTTCATTTCTCTAACTCCCTACCTCAGGAAAATTCCAACTTAAAAGCTCCTGTAAATTAAAGTTGCTTTCATGCTTTCTTGTTTCTTTTCCATTAAGAGCATTCACATAACTGCATTCAGGGTGCTTTATTAACTTTTCTCAGTGTCATTTACCTTCATCAGTGTTAAAACACAAAATACATCAGCACCATTAAAGGTGGAGCGGAAAATCTGAACGGGAGCCTAACTACTGAAAAGTGGGAGAGCCTGAGTTCACTGCCACTGCGCTCACTGTGGCTCACTCAGTCATGATATTTTCGTGTGCTCATAAAACATAAATAAATAAACAAATAAAAGTATGGTTTCTTATAGCTAGTTTGTTATGCATTTCTCACTGCACATTTATCTTTCTCTCAAAAATACATGTACTAGAATTTTAACTTTATTGTTGTGATTTGATTTCTAGTGAATAGACATCATTGATATGAATATAATTTTCTTGTGTTGGTCGTTTTATTTTTTAATTTTACACTTTAATATCCATTATTAAAAGCTTCAGACTTAAGGGACAATGTGATTAATCATGATTAAACACAGGAAATTGTGCAATTAATTAGTCTTTTTTTAATTGATGGACAGCCATCAACTAACACAATTTCAAAATGTGGCATTAATACTGCCCCAAATATAGAAGCAGTTGAGATTAGAATAAACATTCATTGGTTTGGTTTCCACAAATAAATTACTTAATTTAAAGGCCTCTTAATAACCACACTACAAAGCTCTGAAACCCCTCATTAATGCCTGATCTCCAGCTTTAATCTTATCTCCTTCTCCTTTTCTTATTCAGGTCAGACCACGTTGGAGTAGAAATACAGGATTTTATTAGAAGTACAAATAGTATGAGCTCTTTAAACTCCTTAAGCCCTGAGGGAGTGTGAGTGTGCTGTGGTCAGTGGAACATCTATCAGCACAGGAGCTGAAGAGTACCACTTGGTTCTTCACTTTCTGGATCATTGTGGAATAAAATAAAAAGCTGGACATCCAAATTGAGTGGTGTGACCCAATCACAGAGCAGCACAACCACAACACATCATCACATTACACCCAGAACAGAGAATCAGAGATGGAACAGAGGAAAGAGTGGGTTCAGATACACTTCAGCAGATCTGAAAATATTACTTTGCGAAAATACCCAGGAAATTATACAAACCTCCAACAATATTTTATTTAAAGATGTGTACTGGAGTAAATTAATACACCTTCGGGAACTATATGCCACCTCAACCCCATTACACACACACACATACACACACACACACACACCTAATTATCTCTGACTGAAAGCCAGTGCGCTCCAATTACCAGAGCAGCACTGAAGATTGATTGGTTGATTTAGTCAAGATGCATTACGAAACACAGGGAGCATTCAAACGCCACAGAACACCCAGAGGGAACAGCGTTCCTTTTCTCTGTGTGTTCAGGAATCATTTAAGGAGAACACACCATTGATAAACAGAGAACTCCATTATGGCGGAGACTTGGGGACACATGTCATACAAAAGTCTTCTATAATCTCCTTAGAACCGTGTGCAGCTGCCGGTCTTAAGCCTAAAGTCATCGTGCCTGATGTCATGTGTCAGCAAGAGGGTAGAAAGCCCCTCATCAGTGTTTTTTGGAAGCAGTGGAACTGTGCTATCTGGAGTCAAACAACTACCACCAATCCTGACAGCAATGTTTAAGAGACAAACTCTTGACATGCAAAAGTGAATCCAAAGAGAAAACCTTTCATCCAAAGAATAACCTTTCAATCAACACCAATAAACCTGCAAATAAATCCCCATGAGACTAATTCACATACAGTGTGGTGTTATTCTGAGCACAGTTTCACACAGAGACATCATTATACCGTTGGAAATGAAGTTACACATAATCACTGTCCATTTACTAAAGAATGTGCTCCGGAGAGACTCCGATCAATGAAGTAAACAAGCCCCAGCACCGATCCTTATTAGTGATTAACATGAAAATGCAAAATATATGACATAAACAACAATTATCACTGCAGAAATGTCACCTATAGCTCTTATAGTACTGAGTAAAGTGACATACCACACACCAGAGTCAATGAGTACGGGTAAATTACTCTAAAACTAGAAGATGATACCCACAATAAACATGGTGCCAGCACAAAATTGTCTTCATCAGATAAATTCATCTCCTTATGTGAGGATGAGGAGAAAACGAAGCTTCACTCTCACATCTGAATAAATCATTCATCATCAAAAGTTCATTGTGTCCATCATTCTACTGTGAGGATAATGAACGGGTCTGAAAAGAATGTGGAGTTGGAGGGAACAAACCAACACTGATAGATTGTAGAAAATAATTGACTGTTACTGTACATTCACAATATGTGGAAAATGGCCTAAAACTAAGGAAACCCTCCCTGAGTGAGTGTGTCCAAACATTTGACGGGTACTCTTTTACTGTTACGGAAATTATATTCAAACAAGTTTGACTTTTAGAGTCTTTTACTGTCATGGTTTGACAGTTTTTCATCATAAAATCTACAGACATATTTTACCATAAAAGAACTTTGGAGTGGTGGCTGCAGTTTCTAAGGAAACTGAAAGCCAGTGTCTTGAAAGGAATGGAAGCTGGAATTAATACAAAAATGGCCAAGGTAATGCTGTAATGTTGATATGTGAAATATGAAAGCTGTTATTTGGATGTGCTTTGTCTTTACTGTATAAATCACTGGATAAGCTGCACGTTCCAGCTTAGAATCTGTGTGCATATGAAGCAATGCTTACATGTGTTCTTTAAAAAAAAAAAAAAAAAACATTTATTTTTGACTAAAATCCATTGGAAATCAAAGGCACTGAGGTGAGGCCATGACAAACAAGGTTTCCGTTTGACGTTCACCAACCAAAACACAAACTTAATTATCTTCAGCTCCATTCCAGTTAAATCCATTCTGTTCCAGTTGGTCAAACCCGAAGCTGCTGCACATGATTGTGATAATCACAGAGATATTCTTTAGACTCATAGGCCCATTTTGGTAGACATCCGCTAACGTTCTATTTTTTCATCTTAATATCAGGCAATATCAACATAATTGGTCATAAAAATCTGCCGGGAAATCCTCCTACTCCAGCAACAACATACAACCTACTCAAATTACTTACACATACTCAGTTAATGTTTGCTGCCATAAAACAGGAGTGGGTGAATTTATAGACATGATCCACACTTTACCACAATCAGAAAAACCTCATCTGTCAAACCATGCCAGCTGTATTCAATGTACCATGTACAGCCTGATTCAAAGAATAATTCAGCTCCAATGACAATGCCTCCATATATTATGAATGGTTTGACATAGGAATATGATCCATATTCACAACAATGAGCCTGAGAACCTGGTCTATGTACCCATATCGACATGACCAAAGTCTTGTAGGACAGAGAGTAATCCACATCTAAAAACTCACGTTTACACTTCCAAAAACAATCCAGTTCTGATTCTAGCTTGTGTTATTCACACATACACTAACTCTGTATCTCATTTGACCACAGAAGATCCAACCGCCATCAAAGCATTTGTACTTTCAGTTTATAATAGTTGCTATTGTTAATACTGGTTCAAATAAAAACAAATAATAACAATAAATAATAATAAATGATGAAAGAAGTCTCAGATCTGAAGATTTCAGGAATTTAGCCAGAACCCATTAGAAAGGTAAGAATTCTTTGAATGGAGGATGGAGGTAGTGTCACTGTCACACAGCTCCAGGGTCCTGGGTTGGAGCCCTACTCCGGGTGACTGTCTGTGAGGAGTTTGGTGTGTTCTCCCAGTGCCTGCGTGGGTTTCCATCGAGTGCTCCGGTTTCCTCCCACGGTCCAAAAACACACGTTGGTAGGTGGATTGGCGACTCAAAATTGTCCGTAGTTGTGAGTGAATGTGAGTGTGTGTTGCCCTGCAAAGGACTGGCGCTCCCTCCGGGGTGTGTTCCTGCCAGGGTGGCTCTCGACCCACCACGACCCTGAACCAGAGAAGCAGTTACAGACACTGAATGAATGAATGGAAGAGGCTTTAGGAAAGTCTGCCCTGCTCTGAACAGAGAGTGTGATCTGAACACCTGGGAGTTGTAATTCAGATGAAGACAACTGCAGGGTTCGGGTGATCCTAGGAGCCAGTTTAACATGGTACTGAATAATGAGCTCACAAAAACAGATGGAGCAAAATTTATGGATATGAAATGATGATGTGATGTTATGATGGAGATATTACTGCTAGCATATGACTCTGAGAATGACAAATTCCTCTGCAGTCACATTGTTGATTTCACAGAGGGACTGGGCTTGTAATATTGCTGCTCTATCAGGTTTGATGAATGCGCCTCTGTATTGCTTTTCTTCCCATGTTTGTAATAATGACAAATTTATTACTATGCACATAACTTTTAGTGATGATGCTTTTCTATATATCTGTCTGTTCACAAACAGCAAAAGAAAATAAAAAAAGTTATTTCAAGTGAAATCTTCTTAGATGTAGTCCATATATCTAATATTCTTCATCCTGAGACTGCTGTATAAATATTATAAATGCATTGGAGGATTTTGGTTCACTTGATAAAAATACAGTTCCATAGTAAACTACAGGTGTCTAAATGGTTTAAAACCTGTTTATTACTGATGTTGTAAACACAGTTATAACATACAAAGAGCAACTGTGTTATTCTTTTTTTTTTTTTTTTTTTTTTTTTTTTTTTAGCCACATCCATCTATATGCGTAAACCTTAGAGCTTGCCAGATACTGACCTTACTTTATCTTCTTCATCAGTTGACATTAAGCCAGTCAGCTTTATTACATATTTGTTAATATATGTAACCATTTAACCACAAAGTTTAATACATGAATTAATGATGATGATACTATGGTGTACCTTAACATATAAAATTACTACATTCACATTCCAAAGTTTCAGAATATTCTTAACCTTCACATTTTCAGAAAGATAACAGACATTTTCACTATTTGACAAACAACAGGTCACTGTTGCTCGTTCTCTCTCTGTGCTATAAATTATTATTAAATGTCTTTCAAAGCATTTACAACCTAATTAATGGCATTGTAATGAACAGTTAAAAAATGCTAAGCCTTTATAAGGGTAGTATATACGCAGTAATATACTCATATATACAAACACGCTACAAACACATCTAGAACATTGTATAATCTTCCATGAGAAGTCTCTGCTCCATGGACTAGCTTGAAGATAATTTTTCTTAATAAGACATCATTTATTTGCCGTGTAGGCCACTCTCTGTCATGTGAGACTCAGTTCTGACAGGGTCGAGACGCTGGAGACGGTGATGTATATTTCATGAGGCGTTTTATTCGTCTCTTCCTTGAAATGAGACACGTCTCCAGTCTGACATCAACATTAATGCGACATCGGCCCTTTTGCTGCCTTCAGACGGCGAACCAAGACCTCGTGTCAAACAGCGGCCAAGAGCAAACCCCCAAATACAACTTAGAGCAGACTGTGAGTGCTGAGATTTGCCTTAAAATGTACTCTATTGGCTTTAAAATACTGTCCAGTATAGTTTGACCACCTTCTTACTGATGGCCTCTGTTCCTCATAAAAGGGAACATGAGATAATGTGAAAAGTATACAGCTTTGTACATAAATGAGAAAAGAAATGCAGCAAACAATCCTTAAACAGTTGAGGTATTCTGGTCCACTCTTATTTGCAGATTTGTTCTACTTCAGCCACAGTTGAGGGGTATTGGGCATGAACTGCCCCTTTAAGTTCCCACCTTATCATCTTAATGCCTGGACTTTGACGAAGCCACTCTAAACCCTTGGCTCTGTTGCTTCTAAAACATACAGGAGACTTGCTCTTGTATTTAGGATCATTCTCTTGACTGATTCTACTTTTCTGGTATTATGGGTCAGTGTCTATCAATTATGGCAATTCAACTAGACCCCGAAGCAGGAAAGCATCCTGACACATTGACACTACCGCCACCATGTTTCACAGCTAGATTTACAGCAGATGTAATGGGACTTCTGTCTTCAATACAAACATTATTTTCATTTCATGCTTTTCATTTGAGATTAATATTGAAAGTATTCTTGTGAAAGTGAAACTATCCTCCACTTTTGTCTTCTCTCATTAAAACCCAGAATGTCTTGTTCAGGCCGTGACTCTAGATCATGATTTATAGCTGGGTACTCGAGCAGGTTTGCAGAGAATGGACCAAACACCCTGTGTCTCCCATGTTGATCAAAACCAGTTCATTAATCAGTTTTGCGCTAGTGGGATAGAGAATACTGATCTGTGGTCACACAGGGCCCACAATCCCCAGCTCTGGAATAAAGATGTGAGGATTTGATTGCACTCATCCACAAGAACATTAGTGAGGTCAAGTACTGACGCTGGATGATTCAATCTGGATCAGTTCTGTTAACAAAGCGCTTAGGAATGGCATATTGATGTGCGCCTTTTTCCCAGAAGCCCTCTGTCCTTCCAAAAATAATTCACGTCCAAATGAGTGACATCCTGAGGCGCACGTTAGGGACCCGAGGGAGGGGGAGGGGGAGGGTTTAATTTCCTATTAGAGGCAATGATGGATGACATTTACACATGAGAACACTAGGAGACCCTACACTCCTAATAACCCTGCCACAGAGAGAGAAACAGACAGACAGACAGAGAGAGAGAGAGAGAGAGAGAGAGAGAGAGAGTGTGAGAGAGACAGAGAGAGAGAGAGAGAGTCCTTGAGTGAAGAGGAAATGGAGGGAGAGTGAATCAGGGAGAGGGAGAGAGTCTGTGAGAAAGAGGAAGACAGATTGACAGACAGATATAGAAATATATAGAGAGGGGGGAGAGAGAGAGAGTGTGTGTGTTTGACAGAGAGAGAGAGAGAGAGAGAGAGAGAGAGAGAGAGAGAGAGAGAAATGCAGAGAAAAAAGGAAGAAAGTCAAGAGAGGGAGTGAGTCAGTGAGAGGAAAGAGAGAAAGAGTAAAGACAGGGAGTCAGTGAGAGAAAGCAAGGGAGATAGAAAAAATAAATAGAGAGAAACTTAATAAGAGCTAGAGAGGGATGTAGAAAAACAGAGAGCGGGTGAGGAAGAGAGAATGAGTCAGAAAGAGAAGGACATATGCACAGGGTTGTTTTTCTTATGTAGAGAAATGGCATTGAATGAACTGGAATTACTCACGCAGGTCAGAGGCACTACTTAAACGAGATGTGCGCCACAGAGAGGTTTTAAAATAAGGGCTGCCCTCTTAACTCTGAGAACTTGATGGAAAGAGAGGTTAGGATGTGCTTTCAATTTCCACAATTATCTCCACGAGGTTTCTCTCTCTCCGCTTCTGCTTCTTAAATTGCCTCTGCTAGGGACTGACTGATAGGGGCAAAAAAGAAAAAAAATAAGAAAGAGAAAACATTTTGGGCCATATATATTAATAAATACCAATGCATTGGTATATTAATATTTTATACTGGATAGCCAATAGTGGAAGGAGCTCTACCATTCCAGTTCAGTGCAGAACCTCTGGCTGACTGCTGGGAATGGTGACTTTAGCTTCAAGTGGAGCAGTCTTCTTTCATGCTTTTACTCAGGGGATAAAACATTGGGTGCCCCAACAATAGCTGAAAGCATTGGACAATACTATGCTCTCTGCTGTGAGACATTAATAACTTGCCCCGATTGGCTTGAGTTTTACAGGATGTCTTCCTCCAGTGTTGGGACATTTATCAGACCCTGACTAGGCCTTGTTTAGAAGCAGAGATGTGATCAGGAGATTACCAGGAGGAATCGTTTTTAATCCCGGGGTGAAGAAGTATGTCTGTGTACCTGCTGATCACCTCATTTGCTCCACACTTGCATCTCACAGCAGAAGGGCAACATTATTCTGTATCATAATCTTCCAGCGCTACTTTGGAAATAAAGAGGCCTCTCTCCGGGCAGATGACAGCCTTTTTCCAGCTCGGCCTCCATATTGCTTCTGCCAGACGGTGCTCTCAGAGAGGTAATCAATTCCAGGCCGAAATGAGAATGGCTTTTTCTTTTTTCCTTCCTTCTTTCCCCCTCTATTCTTCGCAGTGTTTCTCCAAATCCATGGCAGAAAACGGAAAAGATTGTTTTATGTTTGCCCTTCCTAAAGTAGGGGGAGATGGATGGCATTTTTTGTATTTATTTTATCTCCCCCCCCCCTACAGGCCTCCAGCTCACAAAGAGGGTCCCTCATACTTCATTTATCTGTTCTGATTGAACCGTCAGACTGGCTTTATCTGCTTTCACATCTACGCGTCTGGAGATTCTCTCGATTGGCTAACGAGTGAGGCCAGCGATTACGCCTCACTCTAGCCATGCATCCCTTCCATTTTTATGGATTTTCTATTTGCGCCCATGACGTATCTCTCTGCCATGTCATAATTCACACACACACACAGATTATGAACACCACTGACTCGTAATCACTCCCAGTGCCAATCATTTAAATATGCTTGAGGAATTGTTCCTCAAAGCTATAACTCTCTCACTCTGTTTCTCTCATGTCCTTTCTCTACACAACAGAGAAAATATGTGGAAACCTCATTTTTGTGTGGAATGAAGTGTGAGATCCAAGAAAAATTCAGTTACAAAAGCTCAAACTCGCCAACTTGAGCTGGCAACACACTGCACCAACATTAACAATGCATCTAGACACTCGGCTGGAGAAAAGCTACAAATGTGTATACTAGTTTCTTCTAAAAAGAAGGGCATTAAAAGTGACAGTCATGATTTTAGCCCTATACATTTGATCACTCCATTGTTGCAGTAAAGTATCACAAAAAACACTCTTTTCTTTTTTCCATATAATTTCTACCTGAAAAACATAGTAAAAATTGAAGGCTTAAAAGCATATAATCACTGTCTAATCAAAACATGTATCTCCCAAAATAGTAACTTTACAGGAAAAGAAACAAACCCTTCTTACCCTTCAGTGGAAATTAATGTAAAAAGTAAAGTGACTGTTAAGAAATTTCCAAGTAATTCTAATCATTTTTATTGGTTCATTCATTATGAAGTTTGCTCTGTGATCACAGCCTATGGTTTGGTCTGAACCAGCTCTGTAGCTCTTTTGCTCCTTCGTATGCACAGCCACAGTTGACAGAACTGCATCAGGAGGCATGTGAACAGTAAAGAGACCTCTGAATGATGAAAGGCATGAAAAAAGATGAGGAGGTTGCTCTATTCCTGCTCAATAGGTCAGTAATATTGATTTATTTTTGATGTTTTGAATTACTGGGTACAGCACGAAAGTAAACACAGACTGAAAAGAAACAAAACAAAACTATTCGAGTTACAAACGAGTTTCTGTGGAACTTCAAATTGTAAATAAAAATGTTGACAAGTTAAACTTTAACCATGAACATAATACTGGTTTGAAAGCTTTAGATTAGATGCTGGAACACTGCTGTGATAATTGGATGGCATTCAGCCACAAACATTAGTCACATACTGATTACTTTTGGATCCCTACTTGTCCCAAAACGAGTTGACTGAAGTTCCATTCCTGCTCCACAGCTAAATGAAGACTCTGTTGGACTGGTGGCATTGGGCCTGAGCTTGCTAATATTAGGCTTATGTAAAGCCCCATTTCTTGTTATAAATTTGTGTGGAAATTAAAGCTGGGTGGGCTCCATATAGAAGCCAAATTCACTTGTCATGAGAGGTGACTAGAAATATAGTGCATCTTCACATTACCCCGCACTCTTGTTCCTAAGCCCTTTATAATGCAGTCATTAGCAGCAGCTCTCAGGCCCAGGTCAGAGAGCAGTGATGCGGATTTGTTGCTGTGAGCGGAGTTTTAATTGGCCTCCGCTGGGTCCTGTCACCTGCGACGGCATAGTCCGGCTTAGCCTTGAAAACCACGAGTCGCTGGCCAAATCCGGCGGATTTCAGCGCTTAGCATCGGCCCGGTGGCGTGCAGGAAGACAGGCTCTTGATTGGGACCCCTCCCCACCCTGACAGTGTTAAAGTAAGAGGAAATAACAGGGGGACGGCTCAGTGGAACGTGCTTCTGAGGCAAGTGACAGAGGAATCAATGGAAGCTTCTCTAACCAACAAATGCTGTTAAACTCAAACTCTGCACTGTTGGTTAAGAGGGTGCTCTGTGTTTGGAAGCTACCTACAGAAGTTCAAACAAACTCTGACAGACATGTGATACGTCAATGTGTTTGCCACTGATAAAAACCCAATAACTGATTATTATTATTATTATTATTATTACTATATAACATTTTTAATTATTGGGAGACACACAATGTGTCCCCTAAAGTTTCAGTTGCTGTAAAATGGCACCCAATTTGGACACAGTGGGAGCCTCTGGAGCAGATGTGCATGAGGTCACCATTACCCTATACCAAGTGTTGGCTAGAAGGGTAAAAAGATGAATTCAGCAAAAACTTTGAATAACATCAGTAGCCATTCAGATACTAACCTGTAAACTGCAGTAAGAAATGCCCCAGACCAAACATTTAGCAAACAAAACGTGTCCTAACAAAAATCGTGATCATTAGTTAGTGCTTCTTATTTACAACATTTAATCAGAACGGAGGTTAGGGTGAGCAGGGAAAGTCCTCTCACTGAAGCTACAGAACTGCACCTTTAGAAATGTCCCACCCCCAAACCAAAACCAAGATTTTAATTGGTTATGCCTCTGAGTCATACTATCAACCCATTTCGCCTATAAGACCGTGCTAGGAGCTAGAGGTCTGCGTGGGACTGATTTTTTAATCCCACTCCCGCAAGAGTTCGTCACGCACCCACCTGCTTCTGCCAAAAATCAACAACATCTGTCCCGCTCCCGCAGCTTTATGCCAACGCTAAACGCCTGCTCCCACCTTCTCAGTTCTGCATATTTCACAAAAAATATAATCTATATTACATAATATAATACAGCTCCCCTAAAGGGACAGTGTCGGGGTGGGGGGTGTTGGGCTCAAACTCCCTCACAAATGTTAATGCACTAACACAAATGAAACATGCGGGGACACTTGTACCCCTGTGTGCTCACACACACAACATAGGCTGCACAAATGCACACGCACACAGTGCACACACACACACACTTGAGAGGTCAACTGACCGTCTACATTCGCCACCATTTCTGCTTTACAATAATGCACAATTCATGTGGTGTCTACGTGATTGACTGGTTTGTAAATATTTAGAATGGATTTAATTGACCATTGATGATTTAACTGTTTTCTCTTATGTTTACTGTATATGGTAATTATCGCAATGTTATTGTCTTTTTAGACAACAATAGTGTTTTGTATTAATGTGTTGGATTCTTCCACATGTTTGTTGTCCTGCTCCCACAGTCATTGCACTGGTTAACCACCCGCTCCTGCACAGGACACTGAAATTTAGTCCTGCGCTGTAAGATATTGTGACGGGACCCGAGAGTAATCCAGACTTCTGGGGCAGTTCCTAATGACCCACTTAAGCACGTGTGTCGCCCCAGTACTTCTGAAAATGTTGGGTCAAATGCCGGTGACCCTGGTTCTAACCATTACCTTTGGGACGATTTGTGGTTTGGAACTAATCATCCATCATCTATATCCTACTTCACTAATGTTTACATGGCTGAATGCCATCAGGTTTCTACAGCAATGTACTGCGTCTAGTGTTAAACCTTCCCAGAGAAAGGTAAAATGTACCCCAGTATACCCCAGAGAACTCAATTCCACTGGTCCATAGGTCAGTGTTGGATGGCTTTATAGCCATCTACCTGATACTTGCCATTGGGCACGGTGACCTTAGACTCATGTGGCTGCTCCAGTGCCTCCCTCTTCATTTCATGCTTTTCTGCACAAATACACAGGGTGTCAGAAATGTGTTCAAATAAAAGGAGATGGCAGCTTGGTTATAATAAAGGAACATTATTCATTTTGAGGTTTTTTTTATATATAATACTAGATTTATTCATAACAGAAAGATGCTAAAATCTGATCGAAATGTCTGCTCTGAGCCAGGAAAGCCATCTAATTCTTGTTCAGCTATAGATTTAGCACAAAACTGAAGCTGCTTTCCAGTAAGAATGGAGAGGGTGGATAAGTCACGTACACTCATCTCTGCTCAACCTACGCGCACACACACACACACACACATACACACACACACACACACACACACACACACACATATGCACACACACATGCACACACACACACACATGCACACACACACGCACACACACACACACACACACACATGCACACATGCACACACACACACACACACAGTGAGTCTCCTGGGCCCTGTTTTTCACTGAGGCTGGTTCTGGATCAGTTTGAAATATTATAAGATGTGTTTGGGAAGCTACATGTTTGTAGGGTAGAGCTCCTACAGTTTCTGAAAGGTAAGGGGCTGTATTTGGAAAGGAATGCCCTGTTTTCAGATCAGTTTAAGATTTTAATGATTAAAAGAAATGAACAACAGTGAAAAAATTGGAAAAGCACTTTGCAAAAGAAAAGGGTTCAATATAAAGCTTGAGACACGTCTGAAAAAGCACTAAGAAAGATACATATAAAAGATGCATTTCTACTGTATATGGTCCGCAGTAAGAGCACTGGTCCTGTATCAGAATTCCAAGTTTGTGAGAGACTAGGTGATGCAATTGGAAAGAAACAAACTTCTTTCTTCTAACTTCTAAGAACTGTTTGGGCTTTCTTAGGAATTAAAGCCACAGTAAAGAGGATTGGTCATAGATCTGAACCCTTACAGTTTCTGAAAGCTAAAGAGCTGAAATCAGAATTTAAATGCCCTTTTCATTGGTGAGAATCAACCACAGTAAGAGCAAAAGAAAACAGGCTCTAATATAAAGCTTGGGACTATTCGGTTTGAGATTTTCATAGCGTAGCTAGACCCCATTAAAGAGCAGAATCGCTACTCTTTCTAAAAAGTAAGGGTCTATAATTGCAAAAACATCAACTTTCTTAAAGAACAGTCTTGGCTTTTTAAAAATAGAGGGACTGCAGTAAAGAGAACTGATCCTGGATCAGTATTCCTAATACTTTGCAAAAGACAACAACTTTGAGCTTTTTAAAATGTAAAGAGCACTGATCCTGGACCAGAGCCCCTATTCTTTATTTAAACCAAATAAATAAATAATGAGGAGGCTATAATTGAAAATAAATGCATTGTTCGGAGAACAGGCCTCTGTGAAAATCACTGGTCCTGGATCAGGACTCCTACACATTTAACGTATATGACTAATGCTCAGAGGCTGCAATAGCTCAGAAAGGAGATTTGCATGATATTGGCATATCTGAATATTTCTGTTGTGGTTAGGTAATAACACTGCTTTATATGCCAACAGCCTATATTTTCTCCACTCTCTTTCTCTCTCTCTCTCTCTCTCTCTCTCTCTCTCTCTCTCTCTCTCTCTCTCTCTCTCTCTCCCTCACTCCCTCCCTCCCCATGGCTGTTTAGCGAATACGTAATAAAACAGCATGCTTTTGAGAAACAAGCTTGTATGTATTTGTTTCATTTTAAGCCATGAGAAATGACACAGCATTTCTTACCCCCCCCCCCCCCTGCATTTTTTTCCATTGGCATGAAGTGTGTCTAATCATAATATCTAATTAGGAAGGAAATTTAGAAAATCCATTAAAATATACATAAAAAGCGCATCACAGTGAAGCATCGCCGTGGTGACAGTGGTTCGCCCCGAGGCTGGAATCACATCTGTTAGAGCCGTGTCACACCATTATCATTAACTTTAGAGGTTTATGCAAAGATCAGAGCCAACGTGATGAGCATAGGAATCATCCCGCAGCATCCCAGGGTCAAGTCCAATTTGGTTATACTTTTAACAGTCTGTCTCTCACTCTCTTTGTCTGTCTTTCTCTCACTCTGTCTGTCTCTCTCCTCATTCACATGCAAAACGCTTCCACTTCTAAAGCATTACCATAGGTAATAGTGAAACAATGAAGAGAATAAGAGATCAAGAGTGTTTTATTCTCTTGGATAATTATTGTGTGGAGCATAATAATAGGACAACATCAGCTTGTTGATGGGTTTTAATGCACTAAATATTTTCATCAGATCTCACTAACAGAGGTTAATTGTAGGTTAAAATAAAAATAGACAGTATTTAAAGAGTCACTTAGGTCATTTTCTACACCACAAAGTAGCCAATGTACTGTAATTTACATGTCCCTGTAGTTACTGAATATTACAAACAGATAGTTCCAGTCTTACAATCTGATTGACTGAGCCAAAGTCAAAACCATTGTTACATACTCAATATAGGTTCTATGTTACTATTACAGCGTAATAACTTCTGGATTCCATATTAATGTGCCAATGTTTTAGATTTCTGGGTAGTCTGAGCTAGCAGTAAAACAAGTCTAACCACCTCAGTGCCCCAAACAGTGTGACATCAGAACAGAAACACAGTACTACAGATTCTTCAGATTAGTTAATGCTTCTCAGTCAGCGTCTTGAGCTTACAGCTATAAACACAGCTTCAGACCAGCCCTTCCTGCAACTTCTCCTTTAGAGTAAGAGTCTCTTCAGTTAGAGAACAGCAATCAATGCATTTCTACTTAAACATAAAACTTTATATACACACAAATTTTTGTTTCATTTTATGTCAGAGTTTGTTTCATTGATACAGTTAAATATTTGCAGTCATGTTTCCCAGCAAATGTAAACAATGTTAACAGACTACTTTGTTTGTCATAATAGGAGTGTATTGTGAAATTATTTATTTTTACCGTAATGTAAACATGTTTATTGAACATTGGTGTATGTTTTGTTGGTCGTCATGTGCAATAAGCCATGGGAGGCTGTGATTTATAGTGATATTTATCACAGAGAAGACCATTTTAAGCACTGCACTCCACATTATGCCATGAACACCCTTCCCCATGATTAAATCTCAATAATGCACAGCCTCCCGTGGCTTATTGCTTTAATGCAATAAGTCTTGAATTCTAAGTTCATGCTCCATAGCGTAGGTCCCACACACAGAGCGTTCATGTTTATTACTGAAGTTCTGAAACATCCAGATCACTAGGTGTCAGTATAAAGTCTGTCTCAAAGTTAAGAAGAATCACCGAAAAGAAAATAACTCATTGCTCCTTAAAGCACGGTAGCAACACCAACACAGCTAAATTGACAAGCAAGTGTGAGAGAGGGGAGAGAGAGGAAGAGGAAAATAGAACAAAGAGAGAAGCAGATGGAGAATGTGAGAGGAAGGAAGCAAGAATGAAGGAGTGAAAAGAGAAGATGGCAGATGGGCAGATGTGTATAAAAGAGAAAATGAAATTCTAGTGGCAGTGAGACTGGCAATTAAGCATTTTACTTTTCTACAGGGGTCTATTTTATCTAGAGATGATGCGTGATTATTAGAGCTTGGCTTTAATTCAGATCAGACCCTAAAAGTTAAAATGTTACAAAAACATGTGGACAAAAATAATCTCTAGGATAAAGCAGATTTCTGCATTGCACATGTGGCATTTTTTTTAGTAACTGTAGACATTTAAAGCTTGGAGATATCATCCCATGCTGGCCCATGATTTTTGGGAATCATTAAAAAGAGGAAAAGACTGTAGACACCTGCTCGCCTGGGGCAGGATTTCAAAACCTGTGGGCCATAGACCACCAGTGGGCTATGAGGCACTCTCTAGTGGTTTGTGGACCCATCCTCAGCACAAATTCTTTGCAGAAAAAAGATAATTACTTGGTGTTTATAGGTAGAAGCAGGGCAGCAGTAGGATTTCACAGATGTCAAATGACCAGCACTTGGCTCCTTTGTGTTAAACACCATTATTTTTTTATTTTTTATTTAATCATTTAGGCATTTTATTCTCTGTGATTGAACTGAAAGTAACAATAAAACTTGTTCAGGCCCTAGTTCTTAAGATTTCAGTGTCAACACTGAAATAAATGGTAAAAACCTGTTTAATAGTTTTTTCATTGTGGGCCTTTCTAGTTATACACAGGTGGGCCATGAGGTGTAAAATGTTGAGAACACCTGGTCAAAAGGATGAAGTATTGGGCATCCTTTTTCCACCCTTAACTTTCAAAGCTAAAGTTTCCTCGAGCAAGGTGCCTCACCCCAAACATTTCTCAAGAAGCTTAGGTTGCTGTGTTTGTGTGTGTGTGGCTTCATATTATAATAAACTGAGAGTTATGTGCAGCTGCTCCAGAGCATCTGTGTGGATTTTACCATATCCACAATGGGAGTAGATCATTGGAGGAAGAGATAAAGAGATAAAAAGAGATGCAGAAAGCGGGTATGTGTGTAATAATTCAGCTGAATTTCTGGACTGGTTTAAAGCTGTAGGGTCAGCCTGAAAGGCCTGGACTTCACACTCCATTCATTTTCCAACTCTATGTTTAGAAATTCAGCTAAAGGCAGAGCCTCACACTCTCGACTGAAAGGAGGCTAAAACAACAACATAATTTAACATTTCACTGTTCTTCTAGCCATGAGCCACTATGTTTACTGCATGAGTCATTACTGACCCAGAGAATCTGCTCACCATATTCTCAGTGACTGCAACCATAAAGATCTCATGTTAGCTTCTGTTGTGAATACTATTGTAATTGTATGTATAAACAGCAGTAAACACTGATGAGCCATAACATTATGACCGCCGCCTCCATTCTGCGCTCACACTCCGTTTTCTTTCGCACTGCCTATACAGGAGCACTTGGTAGTTCCACAGTTACAGAGTGGAGCCCATCTGTTTCTCTGCATGATGCTTTATTTTCATTGTTTTCCCAACTTGTTTCTCTATGGTCAGTACCTGGTCAAGATTTGAGTGGTGGTTCATTCTCAGTGCTGCAATGGCACTGATTGGTGGTATGTTAGTGTGTGTTGTGCTGGTACGAGTAGATCAGACACAGCAGTGCTGCTGGAGTTTTTAAACCCCCCAGTGTCACTGCAGGACTAAGAAAAGTCTGCCAACCACAAAAAAAATAAAAATGTCCAGTGTCCTGTTCTGAAGTTTTAAATCCCAAATCATCCCAAAAGTATTGGATAGAGCTCCATCACTCCAGAGAACACGATTCCTCTGACTCACATCCCAGTGCTGGGAGAGAGTTTTATACCCTTCTAACTGTTGCTTAGTAGCATGGTGATCTCAGGCTCCAGGGCTCAGTTAGAGTGAGACAGACAGAGAGAGAGAGAGAGAGAGAGAGAGAGAGAGGGGGAAAGAGAGAGAGAAGGGGCATGCTTTTGGAAACTGGTGAGAGTGGATGATGATATAAAAGGGGATCACAAAGAAAAGAAACAGAGACGGATGATCTGAAAGATTCTAATCTCAGAAAGAAAGAGAGAGAGAGAGAGAGAGAGAGAGGGGTGGGGGGATTGAGGGACAGACAGAAAGGGCAGGCCCTGGGATTTCAAAGCAGACGGAAATAAAAGGAAAGAGGGAGAACATTTCCTTTTTCGACAAACACAATGCGGCGCAGAGGACTTTAGACAGAGATGGCTCCTCTGACCGAAGAGGATCATTATCTCTTCATTGAGAATTAGAGAGACATTGGTGACTGGAGCCACTGGCAAAAAGGGGGCTTTATAGCCCTCTTGACATATCTTGGCATTGAGCTTGTGACCTGTTTCATTTAATGATTTTCTATGAAGATTATACTAACCTGGTGTGCAGAATCATCTAGAGTGAGAGAACACAAAGCAGCTCAGTTCACTAATTATAAACAGACTCCACACATTTGTTTATAGAGTTATTAGGAAAAATGCATTAAACAGGCCACTCTAAAGCAGCTGTGCATAAACCTAATGTCACCATGTTCAATGCCAAGTATAGTCTAAAGGGCTATAAAGCCCCCTAGCATTGTGTTGTGGAGCAGTGGAAGCGTGCACAGAAATATGATTCATATACTGAAAGGTACTGATGTTGGTTGATTAGTTCTGGATCATAAACTATGCCAAAGATATTGGAAGGAGTTCCAGCTCTCCAGAGAACTCACAGTTCCACTGCTCTACAGCCCAGTGCTGGGGGGTTTATACCCCTCTAGTACGTTCTTGGCACTGAGCACTGCTGACACAAGTGTTGAACTACACACACACACACACACACACACACACACACACACACACACACCTTTCTCTCTTTTAATCTCTGAAAAATCAACAGTAGGATTGGACTCTCTGGAGTAGTTGGGTCTATGGTAACTATGCCCAATGCTAAAACTAGACTTTAGACCAGAGAGGTGTAAAGACTCCCAGCACTGAGCTGTGGAGAAGTGGAACTGTGTTCTCTGGAGATATGCACCACGTAGTACCTTTGGCTTGATTTGGGATCCATGTCTAATCACCCAACATGAGTAACTCTGCATCTGTTGTTTATTTTATATTATATATATATATATATATATATATATATATATATATATATATATTATAATTAATTAATTTCTTTTTTTACCCGCACAAAGATGCACTGAATGAGTTCCAAAATGCCTGATTGATCTCTCTCTGCCCCTGATAACAAAAGCTCCCCAATCGATAGCCCCTCATAATGACTACCCACAACCCAGCTGCAGATATAACTACATTGTCGATGCAGACCCCTCCGGAGCCCACACACACTCGATTAATATAGACCTTAAAAACTGGGATAAAGAGCTCAAAACAGCACATGGAGTTGCTTAAACAAACACCTTACACCTTATTAACAACAACAACGGCCAAAGTTTACACATTCAATCCAGCTGCTAAACAAACATCGTTATAGCTGGTGAATAAATTACCCACATCAAATCAATACTTCCTTCAAGCAGTCGAAAAGCTTTGCAGGAACAATTGTACGGAATCGCAGAGCATGTTAAAGTGAGAAAAAAAAATAAAAGAATGAACCATCCACAGCAGCGTAATTACACCTAGCTTTCAAAGAGCCTTTAAATCCTGCAATGCAAATGAATGTTTCTCGTGGTCTAAGTGCTGGCCCTATCAACTTGAGATTGTGAATTTGATCCCCAGTGATGCCTAAGCCATCTAATACTGAGAGTCCTAGAGAGCACAAGTGGCCTTGCTTTCTAGGTGAGTGATGCGTATAATCTCTCAGTTCACGGTTATACCCAGATCTGGGCGGTTTGCCTTCTCCTCAGTGCATTGGATTAACAGCAGTTCAAAAAGGTAGCAGTGGATTGGCATCAATTGTGATAAGGAAGCAAGTATTGGCATGTGTTTCTAGAATATCCAGTGAAATAATGGAATTTAACACAGCAATCAGCAATTTTCTCCAGTGATGCCTCTCAAAGGAACACTAGGTGCTGTGTAAGTGAACTACACTCTGCAACTGTAGGGGGAGCCGAGGATCAAAATACCAAATCTTACCTAGTGTTCCTTTCAGTGATATTTTCTTTACCATACTGACACCTACTGGCTTGGATGTGTCAGAAATGAAACCAATTTCAAACAGACTTTGCCCCAATATCGTGGAACCACCCTGTGGAGAATAAACTGCTTCATTCAGGGAACACAAGACACTATAATTCTTCGGCTAATGTAAGTTGTAAATATGACCAGTTCTATTCATAAAGTTGTTTGCTTGTTTTTTTTTTTTAATTACTTATTGCACCTTTATAAGCAAATCCCAGAGAAGAAAAAAAATCACTCACTGCACTTTAAATATAGTTTGCTTTGAAAACTGATGGTTTCTAGCAAATTTACATTACATTGTCCTGGAATTAGCAAATTGAAGCTTTAAACTCATAAAACTGTCAGAAAGTGACATTTGAAGGTTATGGAGTGCTGTAATTCTGTAATTCCAAGATGGTTCTAACATGATGTTTAACCTTTCATCTTATAATGGTGCACTTTACGGTTATGTAATGTTGAAGTTTTGAAACTGCCACTTAATTGGCCGTTAAGAGTGGAGAAAAGTACTGTAGATGCACAGAAAATCAGTAACCCCAACAAGTTTATTTATTCCTCATCTTCCAAAACTGAAAATCATCAGGGTTTCTTCTAAAGTGAAGGCTATTAATCAGGGTTTTTTTACAGCACTAGTCTCTCCCAAAAGCTCTCCCCCAAACTTGAACTTGGGCAAAATGTGTTTGTGTTTGGGTAAAATATTCATAAAGATTCCAGTATGTGTGCTATACTGTTCTTTTGTGTCTATTTTTTTTGTTTTTTTTTTTTTTTTGTTTTTTTGCTATAGGCTTCTGTAAAGCTTCACAGTGTTGAATCTCACAAAGGTGACACCAAAAAATTTCCCTGTTACTATACAGTGGACAATTTTGGGGTTCTGCCGTTTGTAGCAGTGTCCAAAAACACTGGACACAAACATTTTCAGTGCACTCAAACAATCCCACTGCACTGCAAGTACTGTACCAACAGTGTACCCTAGAAGACAGCGGATACATGTAATACACTGAGTAGTTTGGTTTGATGATTCACGCATTTATTTAAGGAGGACTATTGAGAGCAGCAAGGGCAGCCTCTCCACAGACCCGTTACAAACACAAGTAGAACATTCACTGAACAAATACTTTAGGTTTTTCAAAAGCACATGTGCTATGTTTAGAAGTAATACATCTAGTGTGAGGTAAATATGTTTTGCTTTATGGCAGAAAACTAGCCCTCAGAACACACAATAAACAATAACCCAGATCCATTCCCAGAATTATATATTAACGCAATGTTTTTACGAGGTAATTTGTGAAACAACATACGCAGGATCTCCTCGTGTGTGCAGTTAGATGTAGTGGTTACAGCGGAGTAGTAACATGATGTGTACATTGTTTATGCAACAGAATCTGCCATCGCATAGTAATGAGCAAACCCACATAAAGTAGTGTCTGAAACCATTCCCTAACCTCCTGAATTCAGTGCACTATATAATGAGTAATGTAGGGATTAGTGAGTAGTAGGGCATTTCCAACACGGCTCAGGTCTTGCTCAGTTGCTACAGATCCCATTTTCTCTATATCTGCACAAAGTCCTTAAAACCTTTTAAACTGCTGCTGCAAGAGAAAGCATATTGTTGAGCAGAGCATAGATGGGTCAGCTGGTCAAGATGTTCACAGCACTATGATTGGTTAGATGGCTCATTTGCATAGTGCTATAAAAAGCACTATATTGTGTCGCTGAACACAAACCATACAAAACAAATGATGCAGAAAATTGCTGCTTCTCTGGAGAGTGTAACAATAGCAGAACCAGGTCCCTGAAGAACAACTGCATGTGCGCACACACACACACACACACACACACACACACACACGCACACCTGTAATGCAGCAAATGAACTGGAACTACAGAGAGCCCAGAACCAGAGAAACAATTAAAAAAAATAAACTACCATACATATTAAAAATGCCTGAACATACACTATATATTCAAATATTTTGAGAGTCCTCATAATTAACTTGAACTCATTTAAGCTGCACTCACAGTGTGTTTAACCTCTATAGGAAACCAAGAAACACAATAGTACACACTATGAAATAGCTGCACATGCCAGCTCCAAGTGCGAGCATCTGAGTTATAAAGCCCCAGCCCCCAGCACTAGGGAACTGTGTTCCTTGGAGTGATGTAGATCCTTCCAGTACCTTTGGGACAAGTGTGGATCCAGAACTAATCATCCTCCCTCAGTACCTGGCCTCACAGAAATGTTCCAGCATCTAATGCAAAGCCTTCCCAGAAGAGTAGAAGCTGTCACTGCAGTGAAGAGGAAGTTACAATCAATACCCTTCATTTCAGAAGCTTACTAAAGTGTGGAATCAAACCCCAGTCTATTGCACAGAGGAGCTTGATCTACTGCCAGGGACATGCAGTTATAAACGTTATTTCTTTATGATTCTGATTGTTTTTATTGTCAAAATGCATTGCAGAGTTCAGATGTAGTTCCTGGCAAAGCAATATAAGGTGACACCTGAGACTCTGTCTCACCTCAGATTGCGCAGTCCCATTAAAACTGAACTGAGCACGGGGAATAAGAGTGTGCCTGTGACTGTTTCTGTGAATACTACCAATGTGCTGTTTCTAGAGCTCATATCTGCATGCCATTGCCTTCCCTAAAGTAGGTAATTTATTTTACGTATGTGTAAATCATATTATTACTATTTATAAAACTGCAATGAAAAAAGTACCATGAGAGGCAGCCATCACCTCTGCCTCAATAATGAAGTGGTGCGAAAGTCTGAGCACTGACAACACTCTCCTTCTACAAAGTAACATTTGGCCTTCTCCAGAAGGAGAGGTGTATGGGTTTCATTTATAAATAAAGGTAAGTATATTTTTATATATTTGTGTTGAAGTGAATATTGGAAATTAATTGACAACAGGGCCGTCAGGGACACAGATGCAAGTCAGAGCCGTTCAAAAATTTAACAGGCTTTTCTTTGTCCATCTCACATCTTTCTACCAAGTGATAATTAAAATCAGGATTAGATCTTATACACAGGGGGATAAAACATGACTCAAACAGGCTACGCGTATGTGGAGAATGTGATATTAAATAGGAAAAATACCATTGCCCAATCAAACCAAGATATTGAGAACTTAATAATATAACCTCTTTGGGGTTCATACACGGGTATGTCCAGTACCTCACCCGCCCTTGACCTCACTGCACTGCACTTTTCACCGCACTATCCGGACCAAAGTCACATGTAATATTTATGTGTTATTATTTACATATTCCATTGTCATATTTGAGTCATTGGCTTTGACTGTTTAAAAAAATGTATTGAACATAATATGTTTTCATTTTAATGTTTCCAAACAAAATTTCCCCAAAGAAAGAGACATTTTGACAAAATAGAGTTAAATAAAGTAATAAAAGATTGTGATTGGTTAACCCTCCTGTTATGTTGTGGGTCAAATTGACCCGTTTTAAAGTTTCTAGGAAAAGTAGTTAAAAGTATTTTTTCAGTATGAAACTTCTTCTGCTTGCCTTAATTAGTGTAATCAACATATAACATGAAAATGGTTCATCTCACATATTTTCAACCACCCCCTGCATGTTTATATCACATAGATACTGTTCTGGTCAATTTGATCCGGCAGTCAATCTGGAGGTAAAAAGGTGTCAGAAATGTCACAGTTGAGACAACTGTGAGACATATTTCAGCCAAATCACACACACACACACACACACACACACACACACACACACACACACACACACACACACACATACACGCACACACACACATACACGCACACACAGGTGCAGATGTTATAACTTTTGACATGAACTATTCATGTTCTCACAGGAAAACTCCACCCACATTCAGTGGGCACTCAACAGGGGAGGGGCAAAATATAAAAGATTCTCTGCATGAAAGTCCCACCAACATTACACTGTGTCAGGCAGACCTTTACAAAATGAGCAGCCGAAGCAAAAGGATGACAGACCAGGAAGCTCTGGAAGTCATCATTGATCATGACAGTGAAACAGAGGAGGATGTGTCTGAAGACGAAGACTATCTTGAGCTAAATTCTGATTCTAATGATTCTGATATCGGGGCGGCACGGTGGTGCAGCAGGTAGTGTCGCAGTCACACAGCTCCAGGAACCTGGAGGTTGAGTTGTGTTTGTTCTCCCTGTGTCTGCGTGGGTTTCCTCCGGGTGACTGTCTGTGAGGAGTGTGGTGTGTTCTCCTTGTGTCTGCGTGGGTTTCCTCCGGGTGACTGTCTGTGAGGAGTGTGGTGTGTTCTCCTTGTGTCTACGTGGGTTTCCTCCGGGTGACTGTCTGTGAGGAGTGTAGTGTGTTCTCCCACTGTCTGTTTCCTCTGGGTGCTCTGGTTTCCTCCCACAGTCCAAAAACACACGTTGGTAGGTGGATTGGCGACTCAAGTGTCCGAAGGTGTGAATATGTGAATGTGTGTCGCCCTATGAAGGACTAGCGCTCCCTCCAGGGTGTGTTCCCACCTTGCGCCCAGTGATTCAGAGTAGGCCCGGACCCACCACGACCCTGAATTGGATAAGCGGTTACAGACAATGAATGAATGACAAATCCTCCGGGGTCTCTGGTTTCCTCCCACAGTCCAAAAACATGGAGGTTAGGTGAATTGGCTTCTCTCATAACTGTCCTGGTGTGTGAGTGAAAGAGTATGTATGTGAAAGAATGTCTGTATGTGTGAGTGAATGTGCTGGGTTCTGTCCTGGGTGAAACCCTAGTGCCTGATGCAGTCCTCCAGGTGGATGGTCGTTCCTGGTTGAGAGTACGCTGCGCGTTTGGCTGCCGCTTTTCGCCAGTGTGTGAGTGGATTGAAAGTTGAGTGTTGATTGTAAAGCGTCCTTGGGTTTCTAGAAAAGCACTATATAAGTGTAACGTTAAATAAAACACATTTAGATGCATATTTGGGGCTCCTCGTCCTGGCTGGGGTCTATAAGCCAAAGGACGAATCAACAGCCAGTCTTTCAAAAGTAATAAAATGGTGAAAAATTAAAAAAGTATTATTTTTTATGTAAAACGAGTGAATTATCCTAATTGAACAATTACTTTTAACCATTACCTATTAGAAGTAAGTAACACCACTGCACTAAATATTGATTGAATAATTAGTAATGGAGTTAGTAATTAAATATTCACACTGCTTGTTAGGAATTTTTTGGTTTCAGACATCTTTTGGATAATTAAACATGCACCGGGTCAAACTGACCCAGGAACATCATTGCTGTTCCTGAAAAACGAACATAACCAGAGGGTTAATTCTCTTTGTCAACTGACAAAAGCATTGCCCAAGTTTTTACTGAACTACTAGATTTTGTGAATACAAACACATGATGTCACACTTTATTAATTGATGACCTTTATTTTCAATGACACTTTTTAGTATTTGGGAAATGAGGACACTACTTGTTGTAATTTTGCAAATGGAACTGTTACCTATTCTGACATGATAAAAATTCTGCTGTCTGATTCTCTTCTTCATGTCCAATAGCAGACAGATCTGGATTGCAGGCAGGCCGATCAAACACATGCACTGTGTCTCTATGAAGCCACACTTTTGATGTGAGGACTGAGACCTGGCATTGTCTGATGCACCCAAACCATAACAGATGTTGGCATTTTGCACCTTTCTCTGCTAAAAGTCAGAATGGTCCCTTTCATCTTTAGCTTCTCTGAATTCTCTGATCACATGTCTGGTTTAAACTGTCTTTTAGACCATCTGTGATGCCCCTGAACTCAGGAATGATAAATGACATAAATGTAGGCATAAAATATGTTTTGTTTCCTTGTGTAATAGGATAGTATGCTGCATTTCTTGGTGCAGTGTTGGAGTTAAGAGACAACACTTTTCCAAAGTACTTCTAAACCAGTGTGGCTATATTTATAAGAGTAGCATTACAGTTTCTTTTGCAGTACCGTCTGAGAGCTCAAAGGCCACACACATCCAACAGTGGTTTCTGGCCTATCTATGCGTGGATTGTTGGAAATTTGCTGAACCTGTTGACAATATCAAGGACAGCAGATACCGAATGGCCTCTGTTTGATAAAAAAAAAAAAAACTTTCTGAACTCATTTAGTTTAGCATAAACTTATAAGCCAAAATCTTTGCTGGCAAATATTAATCCCTTGATGAATGCTTGAAGTTAATTTGCTTAAAGTGGATTTATTTTATTATTATTATTATTATTATTATTATTATTATTATTATTATTATTATTATTATGGCTAAATAAAGGTTCAATGAAGGAATAAATAATGAAAGATTTTTTGCATTTTACAAAATGTGCCAATTTCTCTTTTACAGGGGAAGGATAAGGTGGGATGTAGGGCCCAATACAGCCCAAAAATATGAAACCAGTTGGAGGGGGAAACATGATGGAAAGTTTCAGTGAAGGCTGGAGGTACTTAGCCAGTGAGACAGATAAATTGTATTACATCCATAATAAATTCATTTGTCCTGTTTTTCCCCCCTGGGTGTTGGCAATTACACACTGTTCCCCCAATGATATTTTGCAATTACACCTCTTTCAGAATGACAGCCTCCGATGAACTAATCAACAAAAGTGTACAACACAAGGTAAACACAATACTTTATCTTTATTATGTTTGCCCAGAATCAATTGGGACATCCGACTTTATATCACTGTCACTCACACACACTCTCACATTCTCTCATACACACTCCTGGCCCCAGTGGAGCAGTTCCCAGGCAGCCCTGAGGACTGCTGGGTAATTACTGAGAAAAGGTCAGACAGGAGCTAATGGGCCTCACAGGGTGTTAATAGGGAGGTTTGGATGGACACACACACACACACACACACACACTTTTCAAGAGCATTCAAGAGAGTGTTGTTAATCCCCTGCCATGAGGGACGCAATACACACAGCTAGCTCCATCCCCATGGAAACATACAAAAGACCATGCTAGAAAACCAACTGATTTTTATCAGCCATGTATGTATATATGTATTTATGTGTGTGTGTGTGTGTGTGTGTGTATCAATACCAAAGAAATAATCGATGAATTGTGTGAATAGGTGGAAGAGTGCTGTATACAGTGGAAGTTCAATAAATATTGCCATCTCTACAATTTTAACTACTTCTAAAATGCTTTGCATAGTTAGAAAATATAACACGTTCTAACACGTTAATTCAGATAGATAGATAGCAATTATAGTTAGAGTCCAAATAAAAATAATTACAGTAATATTACAAAAACGACAGTGAAATATAGCTAAAGTGATATTAAAATATAAAATAGTAGTTTAAGCTGAAGCCATTGTGGACATGAAGCTACATATGAGACAAATGTAACCAGTCTCAATGAAATGAGTCCACCAGAGAGGTATAAAGCCCTCCAGCACTGGGGTGAGAGGTGATGGACCTACATTCCCTGGAGGACCTAAAACAATGCCTTTGCTAATTATCCAGCACCAGGAGTTACAATGGCTTACAGAAATGTTCCAGCATCTAGCATAAACCTTCCCTTACCTTTTCCCAAACCCACAGTTTTTCTCATGCATTTTTACAATATGTTTATGTGTCAACCTGCTCAATTCTAATAAACACAATTTATTTATACTCCTCTGTTAATATTAATGATCTGGGTCATATGCATATGTTTATATGGTAAATTAATCCTTTATATAAACACTGCCAAATCACCCAAGGCACACATTCCACAGACACCTGCTGATAGATGCAGCTAACTCGTACTGTCTACACACACACACACACACACACACACACACACACACACACAGTTTGAGAGCAAGAAAAAGAAACCCACAAACACTGCAAAATAAGAACACCTCAAGCTATGCATGCCCACATCCCTACAGAAATGAATAAACACACATGCATGCAAACTCATGTGCACGCACACACACACAAACACACACACACACAGAAACAGAGCACTGACATATCGACAGGCAACTCTGTTTATGGAGGTGTGTGTGCGCACAGGTCAATAGAGAGACGCTGATCAATTGTACAGCAGAGAGAGAGAGAGAGAGAGAGAGAGAGAGGAAATAAGTGTAAGGAGTATGTCTCATGTCTCCATATCTTATAAGCTCTTATAAGATTTGATTACAGTAAACATTAAAAATCCCATTTGACATTTATTACTTAAAAATAATAATAGTTTTTTTAAATCACTTTGTAAAAAAGCTGACCTGTGTTTATTTGACTGAATGCCATCAAATCCTCACAGCAATGTTCCAATATGTGGTATGACTTCCCAGAAGAGCAGAGACTGTTACTGTAGTGAAGGGTGAACAAAGTCCTGATGAATACCCTCCAAGCTAGAGGAGCAGGTGTCCACAAACTTTTTTCAGGTATACGCTTTTACACGGGAACATCCTGCTCCTCTCGCCCCTCTCTCTGTAGATGAGTGTTTTCAGTATTGATCTGTGTTTTATCTCTCTCCACTTTCATCTGTATCAGCAGATGTCTGAATGTGAATCTGTTCTCCCCAACAGCCAGAACCTCTCTCTCTCTCTCTCTCTCTCTCTCTCTCTCTCTCTCTCTCTCTCTTTTTAATTAGTGATTTCCACTACTTTAAGGTTCACCTATAGCACACAAAGTGTGTATATGAGCCTAGGTTCACTATGCACAATGGCAACAGTCCACAACAAAGGTATAAAGACCACCAAACCACCCACTCAGTGTAGGACCGGAACTCCATCCTATACTTCTGGGGTTGACTGAAATGCACAGATCAATTTACATCACTGAATGTCATCAAATTTTCACAGCAACATTCCAATATGTTCCAGTTAGAAGATCGCTGCCATACCTTATAGTGCATACCCAAGTCTGTTCTCTCCTACTGTTTATAACCACATTCTTCACTCTTTCTCTGGATTTTCATCATTCCTTAAACAAAAGCATTTCACCCCTTCCTTCCCTCATCTCTCCATTGCTTTATCCCCCCTCTCTCTCTCTATCGCGCTCTCTGCCGCAGTCATCTCCTCCTCTCTTTCGTTTTTCAGAAGGCTTTGTTTTTGACAGCTGTGACATAGCGTCGTAGAGTGCACTACTGGAGCTGGAGGCTTTCTCACATAAAAAGCAATTCCGCAGTGACAGTAGACGGAGAAAAGAAAAAGCTGCCTTTGGAAAGTTGGGGTGGGGAGGGGGTGCATTTATCCAATTGGTGAGGGAGAGAAAAGAAAGACTCCATTGTGCATTGTCAACAGACGATGTAGTGTGAGATGTAGTGGGCTGTAGTAACCATTTAAAGAAACACAGTTTGGACGAGATTACATCCAGGGAAGTCCACCTTAAAACTCATTAGTTCCATTGTGCCCTCTGTCAGGACACAGGTCACAAGACAGTTTAATCAGTAAAGGCCTGAACCTCTCTCATAGGCCTGGAGGTCGGCAGCCTTCATTATCTATGTGTAATTAATGTGCTGTAAGAGTGTGGATATCTTTAAATATGCATCATCATGAAAACAGTAAAACCATCTGCCATTTTCTGAGAATTTTGTTTTGTTTCCATCTTAAATGGGCAGCAGCTTCTAAATTATGATTACGATTATCCTTCCGTCTTAAAAGTGTAGCCAAGACTAAAAGTACATTCTTCTCAAACACTGCAGTGCACCTTAAGTGAGCAAAATTTACAAAGCTGTTTCACATTTGAATTCATCTGGTCAACTTAAAAAAACAGCAACTTTACAAAGCTGAAGGGACCTTTTTTTCAGCCTCTGTGTCAATAAAATTTAAAAGGCTGAAGATACCAAGACCTTCTCTTTTGATTTTTCCACTTCACTTTAAATGAGCAACTTTAAAAGGCAGAACATAGTTTCTTCTTTATAATTTTCAGTTGACCTTAAATGAACAAATTTCGAGTCTAACGAAGGGCACTTTTTTTCACTGTTTCCTTTCTACCATAATTCATTGACGCTTGGAGGGTGAGGATAGTTTCTGAATTCTCCAGTCCACCTTAAATGAATGGTTTTACAAGGCTAAATGTTTCTAAATTTTTGGGCCACCTAAAATGTTTTTAGTTTCAGTTGATGAAGCTGATGGCTTATGTCAGCTTTTTTTTAATTTAGTTATTTATTTTCTAGCTAAATTGGCATATTTCCAAAGTAACCACCCTTAGGTGATTTGCTTTTAAAAGGAACATTAGGTAAAAGGACCATTTAGGGTCTTCCTAGTGTAATTATTATTATTATTATATTTCTTTACAACACTGTACTGCAATCAATAGAAAGGAGGGAGTGTTTGGCTTCTACCCTCCTCCTAAAGTTACATAGTGCAGTTTCTGCAGTGCTGAGCCCAGTGTAGCAACGTCAGAGGCTCAATTCGCTGTTACAGTGAAATGAAGCATTTTGAAGCTTTAATTTTAAAATAAAAATGTTACCTAGTGCTCCTGGTGTCACAGAGCAGATAACGTCTCATATTTAGCTTCAGGGATTGCTGTGTTCCTTTAGCGCCAGGTGGGCATCACCGGGGTTAATCCCTCATTTGCATACGGCACTGAAATTTGCTGATGCCACCGAAGCTGATGAACTAAGGTCACTTCTCTGCCAGTGTTCATGAGGATGAATATGCAAACGGCTTCATGGTTAAAACCATTTCACTGCTCCATGATCATCCAACATCAGTACCTGACCTCATTAATGTTTGTGCTGGTATTAAATCTTCACAGCAATGTTCCTACCACTAGTGTAAAGCCTTCCCAGAACTGTATAAGCTGTTAACTGCAGTACAAAGGACCAACATCCTGATTAATGCCCTTGATATTAAACTTTTGAAAATATAGAACACATGAAAACAATGGTAAAGTTTTATTTGTTGTTAAAATATCCCCATGTTTTGTTGGATATAGAAGAAGGACTAATTGGTAAATTGCTAGAATACAGAGCTGAAAGAAATGTCCCATTATCTCCTGTATTTTGTCCTGTTCTTTTTGTCTGTAAATAAATGAGCTGTGAGTCAGAACTCACTACAGATGGAAAATAAAGGAGCATGAATCTCAGCGGATGTAAATGGCTCATCTTAGAGTCTACGCAGACAATTAGGAGCTGTAATTGTTGCATCATATATAATGTATGAATAGAGTTTAAGCTTCACGAGGCATTCAAAATGCACCCAGTCTGTTTTTCCTGGGGTTTTTTTGTGGACTTTCTTAGAAACCTTTTCCTTTAATTGTTTGTTTAGCAAATTTCCAGGTCAAACTGTGCATATCTCAGTTTAATCCATGTTTGTTTCTTTGATTATTACAAATTTAACACAGGGTTGTTTGAATATACAGACATCTAAATTCTTCATATTATAATATTTTATTATCTTGAACATTGTAAACAGCCTGTATTAGTCTTGTTTTCTTTACTGTTTTTCCTACAAAGTTGTATAGGGATGTAGAAACAATATGCTTTGTAGTCCCTGAATGAACCAGTTTATGCTCCATAGAGTGGTCCCTTGTTTGGAGAGAGCCATGTTTAAAATTGCTTTAAAATCTCTGATACATATAAGCCACTATCCGTTGGCGGGCACCATATTGCGGACTGATTATAACACTACTGTAAACGGATAAGAAAATTAGATCAATATATCTCATACACATCTCCTCACCCTGCGCAAGAGAGAGTCTTACAGCACTCAGAAGAACAGACACCCACCACCTCTTTGGATCAGGGGTTAAAGGATCCCACATGTAAAAATGAGTGTCTAATTACTGTCTTTGTGCATTATTTATAGTATTTTTATCAGTTATATACACTATGTAGGGTGTAGGCACTATTTGGGACACAGCCTGAGTTCCTCTACTGACTGACCCATGCAAACTGAGCTCTGTTTACAAATGTGAGGAGAATAAATAGGTCAGGGAACAGCGGGGTTTATCAGGCAGCAGGTGAACAGTCAGGTCTTGAAGTCACCAGTTGTGTTTGCTTAGAATGCTTTTGGTGAGTACTAACAAGGAACAGAATGCCTGCAACAGCTCACAAGACCTGATGTTTTAGAGGTGCTCTGAACATACCATTATGACCATCATAATCTGGCCCTTGTCAAAAACACTCAGATCCTTAAGCTTACCCATTGTTCCAGCGTCTATCACATCAGCTTCAACTCACTGCCTATAGAGAATCACCCCTCCAGAAGACCCATATGACACAATCAGTGATATTCACTTCAGCTCTCTGTGGGTTTTTTTCATGTGGCTGATCAGGGTATGTGAGGATGTACTGTTAGCATAATGTGAAAAAGAGCCATGGCTTATAGCCCTGTTCTGTAAACACATGCCCACACACACTCTCTCTCTGTCTCTCTATCACACACACACACACACAGGAGGCCTCCTCTAGCCTGACATTAATAGCGTCCAGGTGGCTTTGCTCCGAGTGGTTCAGGTTCAGAAGTTTGTGTCCGAGTAATTCTGGTTCCACCGAGTGTGTTCAATTCTGTGTCTGAGGACTTTATGCCACATTTGCTCTCCAGGTCCTTGCTGTGGTCTTTAAAGCGTGACTCTGACTCTGCTCTGAAGCAAAGGACTTAGGGGGAAGAAATAAAATAAAATAAATAAAAAGCCAGAGAAGTGCCTGAGGCATTCTGCTCACGTTTCTCGAGCCAGCGGAGAGGATGATGGAGTGGGAGAAGTCCGGAGCCAAAGAAGCTGCTGGTGAGAGGGATACCATTGTGGGGAGCAAAACACCCAGAATGCATTGCAGCCAGCAGATGGGCAGGACCTGGAGGAGGACTTTTTTTTGTGAGCTGTGTGATCCTTAAAAGAACTGAGAAGTGTAGACAGAGGCCTTGGAGCTGTCTTTAAAGCCGGAGAGCCTTGGTTTAGTGAAGCCGAGACTAAAGCAGGGTTTATGCCCAAGTGAGTGGTTGGTCAGTTGAGTGAGATCTGAAAAGGAGAGCAGTGAAGAGGATGAAATAAAAGACAGAAAACTTTTTTTTTTTGGAGCTGAATGTTGGAAGGTCATATTAGAACTTCTACTTCACCAAATAGTTTACCGTGGACTGTAACTTTGCATTAAAGCCCCCTAAGGCTGCATTTTATTGCTGTAGTGCGCATGCGTGTATTAATGTGTTCATTTGGTGGAAAGACATAATATGACATTTTGAAATCCACAGCTGCAACATTAGTGTTGATCCCACTGAAAACATAATTATACATAATGTTTTCATAAGGCAAAATGCAGGCAAAAAAAGGTAGTTTCACACAGAAACGTATAGCATTTCAATCATTTAAATAAGCAGTTATATTACAGCTGTGCATTTCAGGACCATCACAGAGAATGATGAATAATGATAATATCATTAACATAGATTAATACAATGACTATTAATACAATTTATTTTATTGTTAATGATTTATATTAATAATACATTATCAAATAAGAAGGTAATCAAATTTAATAAAACATTATATTATTATAAGATTATAAGACTTATTAGAATTAGTGTTGCAGCATATTAAATGTGTATAATTTGTTATATCACCATAATATTTTTTTGTACTGCCGTTCTTCCCTGCTCACTGCTGTGATGAAATTCTCACTGCACTGATTTGTGCTTTTAAAGCAATGAGAGCTGTTCATCTGATTTGATATTGTAGCAGCACACCTAGCCATGCTTAAGCACATCTGCTGATCATGTATTTACTCTGACCCAACCTTTTTATTTATTTATTTATTTATTTTTATTAACTGCCCAACTGCGCTGGATAAATGCCTCTGTACCCATCACAAAATTAGTAAACAACATTTCTAGCCTGCCCAATTGTGCCTGCATCCACAAAAGAATTCACCAGGGTCAAGTTATAAATGTGAGTTTAATACTGCCTTAAAATTATAAGTTAAATCCAAATAGAATGACTGTTTATTTCAACTCATGACTTTAAGTCAAGTTTGGCTTTAAGTTAGTTTCTGCAAGTTGATTTGACTTTAAACTGCTTGTTGTTTCAGCTTAACTACATATGTTGAAAAGACCCAAGACTCGTTCCATTGTAGGTAGGTTAAAAGAAGCATTGATATTATGTTTTTAAATTGAATTATTTGTGATGACCCGAGTCAAGAAGAAGGTCAAGCGTCAATAGCTGCCTTTAACTCTGTTTATTAAAACTCTCCGAAAGCACGTTAGAGAGTAAGAACAAGCGTGTGGCTTGTAAAGAGACTCAGCCGGAATCTCACCAATGCTGCAGTGTTTCACCCTGAGCGTGAGGGCTATGTGAGAAATCACAGTTCTCGCTACAAAGAAAGACTTAATAGATCCAAACACCAACAACCAACAACCTAAAATCATCATATATTTTACTCCCACCCTCACAGCACACAACAATGAAAATAAAACTTTAAAATGCCATCAAATCCTCACATCTATGCTTCAACAACTTGAGAATCTACAGTTTGTTGATGACCATTTACTACACCATGTACAAACGAACCCCTTGTAATGAATGATTTAAGCTAGTTTAGGTTCACCTACTGTGGACGCAGATGAGTCTAAGGTCACCACGCTCAGCGCTGAGCATCAGCTGGGAGAGGTATTTATAAATACTATTCCCAACATTCGGCACTGGGCTGGTAAACAGTGGAGCTGTGTACTCATGAGCACTGAAGCTCCATTCAAAACTTTAAAACTACTGATCTTCCTAATGTTGCCATTAAATCCTTACAGCAACGTTCCTGTTCTAAAGAAAAAAGACTGTCAGAAGAGTAGAAGCTGTTTCTGCAGAAAAGGATGGATATAATCCTGATGAAGCTTAAGTTTCAGAAGAGAGAGAGTGTGTGTGTGTGTGTAAACTTCAGGCCATATTCTGAATACTTAGTCATGCAAGCTATTAAATTCTCACTTTCACAATTGATTAATCACTTCTAGCAGTGATAATATGTGTGTGTGTGTGTGTGTGTGTGTGTGTGTGCACTTGTTTCTCAATGACTTATTCCATTCCAAGCTTAAAGTCCAATTCTCTTGTAATCCACATAATTTTCCATAATCCGAAAATGGATTATTGAAAGGAATTTGCCGCGGATTTGTGCTGGAAGTTTGTACCGTTTTACTTTCAGCTCAGAGCCACTGTGGAAGCTTTAATTCCATTATGTTCCGAGTGAAAGCTGCGGTAAGAACAAATACGGAGGTTAACACTGCATTTACTTACCGTGTGTGTGTGAGCGGCGTGACGGACGAGAGCAGGCAGCAGTAATGGAACTTGCCTGAAGTTAATGTGTGTGTTTATGAGTCTGGTTACACCTAGCATTAACATGTATTTCATATCCAAATTGTGTCTCCCATTTACACTCATCACTAAACACATCCCTCCGTGTGACAAAACGTGATTTGACCTTATTTTCCTGAATATCGCTTTTCTTTCTGAAACCTACCGTAAACATATTTTCTCAAGCGCTGTTACCACTCTATTCTGCACTGTCGGATATGGGCAAAAACCATTGACAACAGGCAACGAAGCATCTGCTCCAGCACAGGGGAAGGCTTTGGTCACCAGCTGCTGTAATTTCAGCAGTAGTTAACGCTGCTGCTCTCCAGAGAGGGTTTTGGAAATGTGACAGAAGTCAGGACCTGTGGGGGCCAACTGTAGCTGGTTTCACAGACACTGAAAACTATTCATTCTTTTGTGTACGTTGCCAGGTATTCAGTGCATTTCCATTTGTGTGATTATATGTGGAAACAGAGAATGCTTTACATTTACACTTGTACTGAACGTGGTCAAGATTTGTTTCTGATCACCTGCTCTGGTTTCTTCCCACTGTCCAGAAACACATGCTAATAGATGGAATGTTTATTCAAAAGTGTGTGAGTGTGATGGTCAGGGGTCCTGTTCAGGGTGTGTTCCCACCTAACTCCAAGTGCTCCAGACCCACCATGACCCTGAACAAGAAGAAATAAATGAATGTATATCATGGTTTCAGACTTGTTCATACTAATGTAAAATAAAAATGTAAAATAGCCTACTGAACAAGAGCAATGTGTTTAACAACCAAGAGAGAGACAGCGGGAGATTAGAACATTTTCACACTGTTCCTCTGGCAAACCACACACTTTCAGAGAGAGAAAGAGAGAGGGAGTCAGAGAGAGAGAGAAATGAAAGATGGATAGAAAGTGAACGAGGAGAGAAAGAAGAAAAGTGAAATGAAGGATTGGACAAAGCAGGGGGGAAGGTTAAAGAAAAAGGGATGAGAGAGAATAAGAACAAGACGAGAGAAAGCGAGAGAGATGCAGATCCAGAGCATTTGAAACACTCAAGTACCAACATACATAAATATTACATAACTCCAGAGCTATTAATCCTTGTCATAAAGCTTACTGATGTTCTCTCTCTCTCTCTCTCTCTTTCTCTCTTTCTCTCTCTCTCTCTCTTTATTTTTTTAATAAGCCGTTGTATATGCTTATATATGCTTTACATATGGCTGGGGAGGATTATAATCAAGGGTTAAATGGGGATTTAGAAACTCGATGCACTTTAACAGAAGCATATGGTACATTTTGAAAGACTAATAGGCCTATAGCATCTGAACTGAGCAGCAGTGGATTTTAAAGCAGTTATAAAAGGTGCAGTCTCATTTCCACCACAGAAAATATTTATGAAAATAATTATTTATTATTTTTGAATTCTAACTCTGATTAGATAAAGAATTAAATAAGTTTTGTAATTCCCTGAATTAACCAGTCTATGCTACACAGAGCAGGCCCTCCACTCAGCAGAAAACAGGTGGATACTTTGTGTGGAAAAGTTTGCCCACGTTCCGTGTCCTAGTGCACTGGTTCCTAAAGCTCCATAGTGCAAAAATAAAAATAAAAAGCATGAACTGAACTGCAGCGCCATCAAAGTGTGTTTAAGATGCTGTTCCATCCATCACTTCTGGGAATGTTTGATCCCAAATATCACAGTATGACTAAATACCATGATATATTAACAAAAAGAACTGTGAATCATAACCTGCAGGGTCTAGAGAGTTCAGTTCATACAGAAAGGGCCCGGAGCTGACCTCCGATCAGTACTGTGTATCATGGAGCACATAAGCCATCAAATCACAGCATTTATCCAGTTTAGGATCACAGCAATGGCTTGAGATCAATGAGATTAAACCAGTCGATTATCCACTCAATGCAAGCACACACACACACACACTGACAATGTCCTGATTTCCACCACTCAGCAATCTGTGTATCTCCACAACTGCAAATAATATCTGTGATTTACCAAACACTCTAAATTACAGCACTATAAAAAGGGCCCGGATGCAGTGAACATTTAATGGCTCCAATCAGTTCTAAGATGATCATATCTCGTTTTTAAAGCTTGTGCATGTGAGGCCCAGGGAGGGCACAGAAGCTGAGAATTCATCTCATGATACTAGAGTTTCTACTAGATGCATTTTTCATAACACTTTATAATGCATTGGAATATAATCATACAGGAAATTACTTTATAATACTGCAGGGTATTGCTAAACAATGTCAGGTGTTGGGACACGTTACAATCCGGCTAACATTTCTTAGGAATTCTGTATTCCTGATGCCTTACGAATGCATTTATGAGGTTCTAATAGCTAAGGCCTTAGCTCTGTGTACTAGGTTTCATTGTTATTATATGCACAACACTTTAGAAAGCATGATGTTCTTATTAGCATACAGCAGCGCTCTATAGGACTATTATGATGTAATATATATTTGTTTTGATACCTGTTACGCATGCAGTTTATATATATATATATATACACACACACACACTCATAAGGATTCACAGGAGGCTCTAGCAGACACAGGGATTCCTCCTTAAACCCAGTAAGACGACATTGTGCTTGATCCCTCTTAAACAGTAAGTTATAAAAGAGACGATATCAAAAAGGGTGAGAAATATATCCACAGCAGAATCCTGCTCCTGACATACGTGCATTACAAATGCTTGCAGGATTATCTGTGGAATTCCCACAGATTACAGCGACCTTAAGGGAATTAGCTGGAAATATCCCTGTTATCCAACGTTAAATCCTAGGTTTTGTCACTCACACAAAAGCCTGAGGGAGTGTTATTGTACACAAATGCTGAAATATGCATTCTGCACCACAATCCAGTGAATATTGTACAACATAGGACTTTACTTTTACTAACTGATTAAGATGTAAACGGATCTATTAATTACAACCTTAAAGTGTCAGGTACTGATGTTTAGTGATTGGTTCAGGATCATAAACATTTAAATTGTGTATATTTATTTATGTAGTTGAATAAATAGCTAACTACATAAACAAACACATACATACATAAAACTGTGTGTTTTACTGGAGGCACAAATAAAATAATAATAAATTCTGAGTAAGGCAGGCAGACAGATAGCATATGGAATATTCCAGAAGTGCATATTTTCAGATTGAGAACTTTTATGGCACTCTTCGAGAGTGTTCCAGTTCTTACTGAGATCTTACTTAGTGGCCAGCGTCTGTCTCAGCAGTCAACCTTCCAACCCACATCCAGCCTCACAGAGAGATTTCTGAGACATTCTAGTTTCACATAGTGAATTATGTCACTATGCCTTCCCTGCACATCAAAACAGAGTTTACTCCCCTTAGCTCACAATCACCTCAGGGTTAACTCCCCTCAGCTCACAATCACCTCAGAGTTCAGTCCTCTAAGCTCACAATTACCTCAGAGTTTACTCCCCTCAGCTCACCATCACCTCAGGGTTAACTCCCCTCAGCTCACAATCACCTCAGAGTTCAGTCCTCTAAGCTCACAATTACCTCAGAGTTTACTCCCCTCAGCTCTCTCAATCATCTCAGAGTTTACTCCCCTCAGCTCACAATCAACTAGGGTTTACACTCTTCAGTTCACAATCACCTCAGCGTTTACACCCCTCAACTCACACAATCACCTCAGAGTTTACTCCCCTCAGCTCACATAGAAAATCATTAAAATCATGCAATTTTCCCATACTTTTTCAAACTATAGATCAAAGGTTCTAGATGAAACAATGAATTATTAAAGAAAGGCTTTTATATTTTAGCTGAAAAAGAGTTGATATCACACAATTCTGTGTTCAAGATGTACATTTATTTCTTTGATGTGAACTCTGTTAATTACCAAGGGTACTTACAAACCAGGAGTAGAGTCTTTATTATTTTCTTTCTCTCTCTCTCTCTCTCTCTCTCACACACACACACACACACACACACAGAGAGAGACACTCCAATCAAAGTGCTATGTGCTCAAGACAAAAGACAAAAAAGAAAAATGAAAAGAAAATTGTCTACCACTTACTGTCCTCTCCTTGTTCAGCAATTCCCTCACACACAACCACAACATTTACACAAATAAACATACACACACACACACACAATCACTCCTCAAATATCAGCCTCACAAGTCAACACTTCATGATTCACTTTCCTTTCTATTGATTTGCAAATTCACCATCAACAAAGGCCAGTGTAAATGGCTCAGCTTTACATTACATGCTGTTTTTGAACCTTTTATCCACCCATTTAATCTTTTTTCCCCCTGAATAACTGCTTGAGTGCACTCAGTTGTCATGACTGTGATATTTTTTCTTGCCGTCAGTAGGACAAAGGTAAAGGAATAGTGAAAAATAAAATACAGTCGCTGGTGCATTATCCTGCTGAAAGAGGCCAGTACTATTACTTGGTCTGCAACAGTGTTTAGTTGGTGGTCCCTGTCAATGTAAGATCCACATGAATGGACCCCAGGTGTCCCAGCAGAACATTGCCCAGAGCATCACACTGCATCTGCTGACTTGCCTCCTACCCTAATGCCATCTCTTCCCTGAGAAAACCACACGTATGCACCCAGCTGTCCACGTGATGTAGCCACCTTCTGCGCTGCACTGTGGGTGTTCTGACACCTTTCTGACACCTTTTCAGCAGTTTGTGCTACAGCAGCTCTTTTGTAGGATCAGACTAGACAGGCAGCCCTTAATTGGACCACCTCTAATATATACTTTCCACAGCACACTGGAAACACACAACAAGACCTTGCCATTTTGGAGATGATCTGATCAAAACATTAAGACCATCACAAGTCCCTCAGATCATACTCTGGTCTATTTTTCCTGCTTCTTTAACATCACATTCAAGGACTGACTGCTCACCTGCTGCTAAATAAATCCTACCCCACTGACCAGTGTCATTAAAACTAGGTCATCAACGTTATCGACGTGACCTGTCTTTGGTTCTAATTTTGTGGCTGATCGTCTTATATAGTCACTGTGATGTATCATTTTACCTTCCCTCAGTTTCAAAGGAGAAGGAACTAATGATGCTGACTTCAAAAGATCATTATCGGTAAAAGGAACTGCTGAAGTGATATGGAACACACTAACTGTCTTTTGAATGAATACTCTGCCAAAAAAATGATCTTTGTTTAATGGTCTGTTTTAAAATAAACGCTGCCCAGATTGACATTATTTCCCCCTAACCCGTCCCAAACAAACTCATGCTGAAAGATGGCAAAAAACATCCAAATATTTGTGGAGCTCCTGCACATTCTTACCGTTAATGAACATGGACGATAATGTTTCTGCCAAGCCATGTTTTCTGAGACCAAAGATCCGACAAAGCCACGGATAACATGAATCAATTACTGCCGCTCTCTTTCTCTTGTTCTCCTTCTCTAATGGAAGGTCAAGACAATCAGGTGGAAGTTTTGTCAGATGCATTGATTAGGACACTGTTGCTATGACGACTCTTCCCTCTTTCACATCAACAGCTTTGAGAGCATTGCAAACCCAGTGTACTCCATCTCACCACATAAAACACTTTCTATAGAAAGTATACAGTAAGCAGAAGGTCTGGAGAAGACGGATTAAATGGTAATACGGAGGAGTGGACTGGGGTTGAATAGCCATACATAACACTTTGTATAGAAGCAATAATAAAAACTAGGTTGGTAGCACTTCATATACCTTGCACTGCCTCTCACTTACTACAGTACTTGGTACAAACAGTGCTACATTGTTTGTGTCTTCAGGCCTTGTCCTTCATATTATTGTGAATGCCTTTCATATTTATTGTATTGCAGCTGTTCTGAACTTGGTCGACCAAACTCAAAAGTGGGTTGCAGACTTGTTCTGAGGGCAATACCAACATTTGTTTGAAAGTTGACAGGCTGAAAAATCAATTTAATAAAAGTGGATTGTAATTTAATGAACATGAGAAAATGAGGGACCCAGTTGAAAAACAGTGTTGCACTGTATTATTTGAACTCACGTCGTGTTACGCCGTGGTCCTGGAGGAATGCCGCTTCTTTTCAAAGATTACTTGTACAGAGCTGAAATTTCAGTAAACACCTTCTTGACTGAAGGTTTTGATTTATAAGACTAAATTGGCTTCAGCTATCATCATGTTTTGGCTTTCACTGCTGGCTGTGTTATGGAGCTCGGGGCGGAGCTAGGCAGAGTGACAAAGAGAGACATTGCTGTGTTGTTACTCTTATTATGTCGCTGCGTGGTTATTAGGTGTAAGAGGATGGTAGCTTTGTGTTGAGTAGTAGTCCACCATACTCATGCATCTCATTCATGTCTGTTCCCCTGACCTATGATCTGATGCCTTTGTCTTGTGAATTGCCTGTTCAGAAAAGAATATTCAGTGTATATGCATTGTATTGTCCTTGCCTTTGTTAATGCAGACACCACAGTACATCTCTGGGCATGTTCTACAAAAACTACAGAAAGTGAATTATTGGTGATAGAGTGGAGTGTGTATTATCATTATTGATGATACACTTTCAATAGAAAATACACATTAATCAGTAGGGCTGCAGTCTTTTACTGGAGGTTTTTAAACATTGCTGTAGTGTGTACAGAGAAGGCCAAGTCTATGTCTATAAACCACTGCCAAATATGGCCAAAATTCTAAAGACACATACTGGTGTTTCTTCTGAAACTGTGGGAATTAACACATACATAATATGTATATGTGTGTATTTCTGTGTTATATACATATAACATGCACAGTACGTATTTATATTATATAACCTGAGTATATATAAACACACACATACTCAATTTATATAATATACATACATTCATTAATTTTCTGTAAGCACTTATCCAGTTCACGGTCACGGTGGGTCCGGAGGCTGCTCAGAATCACTCTGGCACAACGCAGGAACACACCCTGGAAGGGGCGCCACACACATATTCACCCACACCCATGGACATTTGAGTCAGATCCACCTATCAATATGTGGTGTTACATTTGGACTGTGGGAAGAAACCGGAGCACCCGGAGGAAACCCACACAGACACAAGAAGACTCCTCACAGACAGTCACCTGGAGCAGGACTCAAACCCACAACCTCCAGGTCCTTGGAGCTGTGTGACTGCGACACTACCTGCTGCACCACCGTGCTGCCCAATATAAATATATGCTGATTTTAAATATAAATACATGCTATAATCCTAATGGTTAATTTAAATTTGGGAGAAAGTCAATGCCTCCATTCATTCATGTAAATATTTATTTGTGTTTGTTTTCTTCCAGTTTTGTCAATATTGGCCCGCTTTTGTTCTGTTTCTTTTTTCTAAGTTGACCTTGCACATCTACGTTTTGCTCTCTCAATTTCTGTCCACAGAGACAGAGAGAGAGAGAGAGAGAGAGAGAGAGAGAGAGAGAGATTAACTCTATTCAGATGCTCACAATGGGAATAAGGCATGTGTATGCCTGCATTATTTATCTGTTAGGAAATGTATAATTGATATGTGCCTGCGTTATGCAGGCAAGGGTGTTTTCATTAGCTTTCAGCCTCCTGTAACACACACACACACACTCACGTGTGCATGTATGTAGGGCTTGCCTCATTAATTCCTTTGGCTTGTTCAGTATTTAAGAGCAGTTTAGGGTATGGCACTGTTCACACACTCCACAGCCAGCCCTCAATCCTTTATTCTCAGAGTGTGTATGTGTGAGTGTGTGAGTGTGGGTGGGTGTGTAATCCACGCACAAAGGATTTTAGGGAATTAAACACCTCCCCGAGCGACTGATCAGCGCTACGTTGCATCGTGAAGCACAGTTATTTTGACAGAATACACCAGAGCTCAATGAAAGTGCTTTTTCCTCTCCCAAGACTCTAGACTATACTCACTGAAGAAATGATATGTTAGTGAGTAAAAAGGCATCTTTTAAATGCAGGGAGTACAGTATATTGCAGTTCCCATTAAGATCCTGTAACTAGTAGGGTGTAAAAATGCTTTAAACATGGTGGAAAATGGCTAGTGTCACAACAAACCTGTATCACCATAAGGGGCTTTCATATACATAATCAAAACATATACACACTGCTCAGAGCAATGATTTAGAAAACCATCAGCAGTCCCTGAAAGTACTTTTCTATATAGGATAAGAGAAAAATGAATAAATATACACTAATCAGCCACATAACATTTATTATTCTGTTGCAGTGGCGTGATATATTTAGTAGCAGGTGCACAGAATGTTCCAGAACTGTTTTGAAAGCAGAAAAAAACAAAGTGTAAATTTGACTAGGGCCTAATATGATAGTTATGTTCTGGTTAGAGCATGTCAAAACTGCCAGGTCTTGTGGGGTGTTCCCACTGTGCAGTGGTGAGTACCTACTTCATGTGGTTCATGAAGAGACAACGATGACCCGAATACCTGGTCATAGACTCACTGATGCACATGGGGATGGCAGGTAAGGCCATGTGGTCAAATCCCATGGCTACTGTAGCACACAAAAAACACACAGTGCATCGCAGCTTGCTGTGACCGTGGCCTCATAGCTGGAGACCAGTCAGAGTGCCCATGCTGCCCTCTGTCCACCAGTGAAACTTGGCCTCCCAATTCCCCATATCTTAGTCTGATTGAGCATCTGTGGGATGTGCTGGAAAAAACAGGTTTATTGAGAAAGGAGACATTAGTGCTTTGTGCATTGGCCAATTAACAGTCAGTGAATAGAGCCCTCTTGTACGAAAGTAGTTCAGGATGGAGTAGTGATTCTCGTTTCCTGTTGCGTATGTGGGTGTGTTCCCCCAAGATATTGTAGATAATCCCTGAAAGATCTTGTATTCAAGGGTCAGAAAGTGGTAGTATTTTACTTCAGGCAATCGCTACATTATTTAAGGTCACACAGTGAAGCCTTGAAAGCACATTATGTAGTGAAACACAATTGTATACATATGTTCACCGAGTAATTGCTAAAAACAACTATGAAATGAGCATCTCGCAGATTAAAAAAAAAACTGTACAACAACACATCAATATGGAGCAGCTGAGTCTTGGAGGCACACTTTAGGGAAGATCAGACTTCAGACAGGAGAGGTGGGTTCACCACAGTTCCGCTCAATTCCCAGGATGTTAAACATTGCTGAACAGCATTAAACAGCACCGTCCCATCATCTAATTAAAGTCCAGTTAGCTTGAAATCTTGCACACAGCCACAGAACTGAAGTCAAAGTCTGATTCCAGCTGCTAAAATGCTCGGAGTCTGAGTTTCAAGGTGTGATGTTTCATTCCATGCTTCACAGGGGGGCCACAGTGTTCAAAATCCCAATATTTCCCCCATGTTTCTGCTATTTCTGCTGAAGATTTTTTTTTCTCCAATCATGACAGCACATTTCCAGCAGCCTCTGCCCCAATCAGGATCCAGATCAGCTGCACATGAGACTAAGGACACGATGCTAGTGCCATTTGTGGGCTACACAGGAATAAACCCTCCAACATTGGGTTGTGGAGCACTTGGACTCCATACAAACTTTGGGGTGATTTGTGACCCAGACCTAATAATTCAGTAATCATACCTGAACTCACCAATGATTATTTGGCGGCTATCAAATGCCCATAGCAATGTTCCACCATTCTAGTGTAAAGCCTACCAAAAAGAGTACAGACTGTTAATAAAGAGGAATATAGAGCTACATCATGAACATTAGATTTTGAACCTGAATTTGAAATATTTTAATATATTATTTAAAAACATTATTAATATTTATCTTAATATTGTATTTTTCCATCCATCCATCCATTATCTGTAACCGCTTATCCAATTTTTAGGGTCGCGGGGGGTCCAGAGCCTACCTGGAATCATTGGGCGCAAGGCGGGAATACACCCTGGAGGGGACGCCAGTCCTTCACAGGGCAACACAGACACACACACATTCACTCACACACTCACACCTACGGAAACTTTCGAGTCGCCAATCCACCTGCAACGTGTGTTTTTGGACTGTGGGAGGAAACCGGAGCACCCAGAGGAAACCCACGCGGACACGGGGAGAACACACCAACTCCTCACAGACAGTCACCCGGAGCGGGAATCGAACCCACAACCTCCAGGCCCCTGGAGCTGTGTGACTGCGACACTACCTGCTGCGCCACCGTGCCGCCCATATTGTATTTTTATATAATGAAATTACGTTCATATGGAATTTGATGAACTTGTAAAGTGATCGAATAATCAAAAATCAAATAACTTTAATTCTAGCTCAGAATTCAACAATGAACTCTGTTCAAGTGAATTTCCATGGTTTTGTTATTATTATTATTATTTTTACGTTTGTTTTGTAAATCAAAACATAAATATAATTCAAATACAAACAAAGTTCAAATAAATATAATTAACATGAATGAATTCATTCATTCATTATCTGAAAGTGCTTATCCAGTTCAGAGTCGCGGTGGGTCCAGAGCCTACCTGGAATCATTGGGTGCAAGGCATACACCCTGGAGGGGGCGCCAGTCCTTCACAGGGCATCACAGACACTCACTCACTTTTGAGTCGCCAATCCACCCACCAACGTGTGTTTTTGGACTGTGGGAGGAAACCCACACGGACACAGGGAGAACACACAACACTCCTCACAGACAGTCACCCCGAGCACGAATCAAACCCACAACCTCCAGGTCGCTAGAGCTGTGTGACTGCAACACTACCTGCTGCGCCACTGTCCTGCCCAATTAACATTCAATATTCTGATGAATATATAATATAAGTAATGAAAATTCAGATTCTAATATTTCTGTTATTTAGCTCCATATAACAAACTCCTGATTAACTTGTTTTTGGGAGGCTTTGTTTAATACTGGGGGGAAACACTATGTTTTTTTGACTTTTTTATAAAAAATCCAATATATTGCATTGTTTGGCAAACATTTTGGCAACATTTGGAATTTGAAAAACTGGAGAAAAGGACATAGGTTGATGCAGGTGGGTGTTTTTGTGTGTGTGTGTGGGGGGGGGGGGATAATGGATGAACATATTTGGCTGTGAGAATAATTATGAATCATTTACACAAATTCAAAGCTTTTAAGTGCTGCTTCTCTCTCTCTCTCTCTCTCTCTCTCTCTCACACACACACACACACACACACACACACACACACACATATCTTGCTTCCATAATCTCTAAAAGAGTTAATCTGTCTAACACACATTCTGTTCTACACAGCACTCTTTCATTTAAACAGTGTTACACATCAAATTGTCAGAACTGAGCACTGCCCACAAACACCTTTCCACAAAGCAACTGTTGCTAGTGTGGAAAACCTTTCATAGCTGCAAAAATCCCATTCAAAACACAGAACTTAAAACCTAAATCTAAATGTAAAGCACCTTATTATACAAGTTTACGTGAGACACGATATGCCCAAAGTTGTATGGACACACACTGTGGACACACACATTCTGTTTGCACACACAGCTTGTGGGTATATATAAATAAAGCATAAAACTGGCATGGTGGGACCACTGATCTGCTAACACTACCAAATATCCTGCCTCCAGGACCCTGAAATTGAAATTGGAGCTACACCTGGCAAAGAAAGCTCCAACCTGGAGGAACAGATTGGCCTTGACTGTAAAAGTGTGCAAGGTGCTCCTTCACTTAAGGGCAAAGCCACCCTTCTCCTCCAGCTCAGCTTTCACAGGGTGTGAGATGCTCCCTCATTTAAGGGCAAGGCCACCCTGTTCCTCCAGGCTGAAGTTCCTCCTCCCAGAAAAAGTGTGTCTGAGTGTAGTTCAGAACGTTGGCATAAAATAATTGTATAGATTTTCAAGCTTTCAGAGCTCTTAATTTGAGACTGATTAATTAATGACACTGTTTATTTACCTCTTATTTCCAAGATCAGACACCTTTATTAATATTCCTTATTAATGGTATGAATGTGTAAAGAAGCATGACAATCACATTATACTGAACTCACAGGCTACATTTTTGTGTTTCATGGCATATGAAGAAGGGCTATAGCTTCTGCCATATCCTTGTGATATCACATTCATACAGCTACGCTCCACCTTGAAAAAGCTGAGACAACAAACAGATGGAACATGGGATATTGCAAAGAGGCATATTTTCAGTTTTAGAAGCATTCTGACACATTTAATGTGATGAGACAAAGCTAAACTTCATAACAGCAGTCTATAAAGCGCTTCAACACTCTTCCAAAGTTTGTGGCCACCTGCTCAACCTCAGTTTCTTCTGAAATGAAGGGTTTTAATCTGTTGTTGGTTCCTTTTTGTCTGCAGTACCAGCCTCTACTCGGCTGTAGAGAGGTTTCAAACTTCACTTTGGAACATTAGTCCCAAATTAGAAGTTTAGTTCTGGATCACAAATCATCCCAAATGTATAGGATAGAGCTCTTTTTCAGAGAACACAGTTCCACTGTTCCACAGGCCAAGGCTGGAGAGATTTATATCCCTCTTAGCCATGCTTGGTATTGGGCATGGTAAGCTTAGACTCATGTGGTGCTGCTCCAGAGCTTTCCATTTCATTTGGTTTTCCTGTGAGGCCAAAACAAATAGTTGGATGCTTGTCTTCAACATTATACACGGGAAACAAACATACGGCAGCTGAAATATAGCATAAATTTATATTATTTTAAAAGTATTTTATGTCTTTTGTTCTATTTGTTTTGTGAGAGTGTAATTCTATTCCAAGAAAATCTCTGAAGAGCTTAAGTGTGTTCTTTAGCTTCACTAACATCTGCAGAAAAATAAACAACCCCAAGTTCAGGTAAAAAAGTCAGTAAGGTGGAAAAAACATCAATAGACCAGATCAATAAACTCAGAGCCATAAGAAACAGATACGTTCCACTAGGAAACGTAACTAAGAACAGCCCTGAGTACACTACAAAACTAACACACACACACATTCTTAACTAATTCAGTTATATATTATCCCTCTTACTCTAACAAATTCTAACAAATACGCCACATATTAGAATACAAAAACATATTACCACAGACACATTATGAGGCTACCACACATCACACTACAACATAATGTAACAGTACCACACATCACACTACAACATAATGTAACCCTACCACACACCCTACAATGACCTACTGTAACGCTACCACACACCATACTAAGATCAACAGTAATGCTAGCACACACCATACTATGACCTAATGTAATACTACCGCACACCATACTATGACCCACTGTATATCAAACATCATACAATGACCTACTGTAATGCTACCACAAACCGTATTATGACTTAATGTAACGCTACCACACACCATACTATGATTTAATGTAATGCTACCACACACCATACTATGACCTACTGTAACTCTACCACACACCTTACTATGAACTACTGTAATGCTACCACACACCATATCATGGCTTAATGTAACACTACCACACAACATACTAAGACCAATAGTAATGCTACTACACACCATACTATGACCTAATGTAACGCTACCACACACCATACTATGACCTAATGTAACACTATCACACACCATACTATGACCTAATGTAACGCTACCACACACCATACTATGACCTACTCTAACTCTACCACACATCTTACTATGACCTAATGTAACGCTACCACACACCATATCATAACTTAATGCAACACTACCACACACCATACTAAGACCAATAGTAATGCTACCACACACCATACTATGACCTAATGTAACGCTACCACACACCATACTATGACCTAATGTAACACTACCACACACCTTACTATGACCTAATGTAACACTACCACACACCATACTATGACCTAATGTAACACTATCACACACCATACTATGACCTAATGTAACACTACCACACATCATACTATGACCTAATGTAACACTATCACACACCCTACTATGTCCTAATGTAATGCTACCGCACATCATAATATTACCTACTGTAACGCTACCACACAACATACTATGTCCTAATGTAACGCTACCACACACCATACTATGACCTAATGTAACGCTACCACACACCATACTATGACCTAATGTAACTCTACCACACACAACTTACTATGACCAAATGTAACGCTATCACACACACCATACTATGACCTAATGTAACATTATCACACACCATACTATGACCTAATGTAACACTATCACACACCATACTATGACCTAATGTAACACTATCACACACCATACTATGACCTAATGTAACGCTACCACACACCCTACTATGTCCTAATGTAATGCTACCGCACATCATAATATTACCTACTGTAACGCTACCACACAACTTACTATGACCTAATGTAACACTACCACACACCATACTAGGACCTAATGTAACGCTACCACACACCATACTATGATCTACTCTAACTCTACCACACATCTTACTATGACCTAATGTAATGCTACCACACACCATATCATAACTTAATGTAACACTACCGCACACCATTCTAAGACCAATAGTAATGCTACCACACACCATACTATGACCTAATGTAACGCTACCACACACCATACTATGACCTAATGTAACACTACCACACACCATGCTATGACCTAATGTAACACTATCACACACCATACTATGACCTAATGTAACGTTACCACACACCCTACTATGTCCTAATGTAATGCTACCGCACATCATAATATTACCTACTGTAACGCTACCAAACAACATACTATTACCTAATGTAACTCTACCACACACAACTTACTATGACCTAATGTAACGCTATCACACACCATACAATGACCTACTGTAACTCTACCACACACCATACTATGCCCTAATGTAACTCTACCACACATCATACTATGTCCTAATGTAATGCTACCACACATCATATTATGACCTATTGTAACACTACCACACATCATATCATGACCTACTGTAATGCTACCACAAACCATACTATGACCTAATGTAATGCTATCACACACCATAATATGACCTACTGTAACGCTAACACACACCATACAATGACCCACTGTAACTCTACCACACACACACAGTATTATGACCTACTGTAACACTACAACACACAATGCGACTGCACACAACATACTAGCACAAGACTACACACTACAATCACATACAAACTATTAGTTCATACTAAATAATCTACGGACTGTATCACACACACTGAAATACTACCACACACACTACAACACTGACAAACACACAAACTACCGAAAATAATAATTAAAACTGGGAATTAAAAAGGGCTTTAACCATGTACATTTCTCAGTAGAATCAAATTTGAACAAACAGACAGAAACAACACTGTTTTCTGCAATATTACCATGAAATGAACAGAATTAAATACATTTCCCAATTTATCTTTCATAATTTGAGGTGTTAGAGTAAAAGCACATCCCCATTTGATTCCTCCAGGGCAAATTCAGACCAAAGACCTGTCTGTTCTTCTGAGTTCATTTAGAAACAGCGAGATGATAACAGTGACTCACATTCATTAATGATGCTCATTGCACATTCACCATTGTTTAATAAAGTTATCGCAGTGGAAGTTAAACAGGGGATGGAATACACTTAAATGAAATCCATATGGGGAAAAATTAACATAAGAAAAAAACTTAAAAGGGAGAGAAACAGTAGGAGAGAGAGTGAGAGAGAGAGAGAAAGAGAGAGAGAGAGAGAGAAAGAGAGAGAGAGAGAGTGTGAGAGAAAAATAGATAAACTGATCTCTCTCTCTCACTCTTTCTCACCCCCACCCCCATCCCTTTTCCTTGGCAAGTCTCGACAGTGTGAGAATGAAGTTCTTTTTAAACAGAGTTCAGCGAGATGTGTGAGCCTGTCCATGGACTTTCAGCTCAGTGACAGAGAGAGAGACAGACAGTTTTTCTCCCTCTTAACCCTGTCGTCTTCTCTCTTCAGAGCCTTGTCTTGCTTTTTTTCCACTCGTCTATCTCTTAACCCTGTCTGTCTCTCCCTCTCTTGCAGCTCGTATATTTCTTGTCATTGTGCTGTAGATCCTTTAATCTCTTCTAAGGTCTTCAAGCTGCCAGATTCTGATACTGAGCTGGAAAAAATGGATCAGAGCTTTAGGATGTAGTGATTTAAACGTGGCGAATACACCTATAAGTGCACACCTGCCCAGTTAATATGCATTTATAAACATATGATATTAATAAGAAGTTCCACCAAATTTTAAAGCTGTATAAGGAATTTTACAGGAATTGAAATTGATTTGTCATTGGTACAATTTTAAACTGATGACAGCAAAATCCAGTAAGTAACATTAGAGAGTTAACAGATTAAAACTGGGTCTATTCCAATCAAAATAATTTTTGAAGTCTGTTAAATAAGATATGTTCAGACCTGGGGCCAGATTCACAACCCAGACCCACCCATGAATAAGTGAGATAATTCACAGGGTAAAATGTGGAAATTTTAAAATGTACAGATTGTGCTTCATAAACTGCCCACAACTATTAGCTAAAGAAGCTATGAGAGAAGCGTGATTAAAAATGCAAGGACACTTTAAGTGCCATAATGCATGTGGTATTTATGAATATTCATGAAGTTTAGAACTATTCATAGTGTTGTACATATTATTGAACTACTGGAATGCTGACAAGCAGGAGTTAAAGTGTGGACCATAATAAAACTCTGCATAAATCCTTGATGCTAATGGCTTCATAATTTATGTGCATGCGTGAGTAATGGTTCACAAATGTGTGTTCAAAAAACATTGTTACCAGGAGGCCTACAGTAATCAGCAGCTTGTACTCGTTGCATTCATTCTATGTAAATGATGAGCTTGATTGCGGAGTTAAAATACATTGTGCCTCATTAATTTAGAAACTGAATATCAGAAAAAGCATTAAAAAAGTCTATTCCTTCTCTGATAGAAGACACAGGTCACTATTCAAAAGAGGATTTTCAAAAGAATTTGTATTTGTGGCTTTATGGACCACTGAATGCCTATATAAGGAAGTCCAGGTCTAAGATGGATTTCTCTATAAGACAATTCTCTTTGGGATTATTCTCTGTAGTAAAACACATGTACTTTATGTGCCTGCATGAGTAACTGTTCCCATATACGTGGTCAATTAAAGAATAAAACCTTGATGAAAGCATCATTACCAAGAGGCCTTGCAACAATTAGCTCTTCAACCAGCAACTTATTCTCACTAGATTCATTCTATGCAAATGACAAGCTTGATTACGGTATGAAAATAACTTGTGCCTTATTTAATTAGAAATTGAATGTCAGAAGCTGGCCAACAGCTCTCGCCTTAACACTCTATGACCGTGTCATACGATATGAGCTACTCGACAGCTAACGATGGATTAAAAAAATACCCATCTGATAATTAACAGCCTGCAGAGAAAGAGCCCCCCACCCCAACCCCTGATATGTTTTCATTAAACCGATTTATACGCTAGTTATTAAGCTAAAAGACTCCTAATTGTCACTTTGTTCCTTTGAAGTCAGAAGATACGCACAGGGTTAAAGTCTCTTTGGGTAATCAAGCTTTATTTATGAGATGTGATACTAAAAAAAGGTCAAACGCTTTGAACCAGCATCATTGTTTCACCAGAGGAATTGTCACTGTGTTTTTAGAAGGAATCAGTGAAACTGTCCTAGAAAAATGGCCTTGGCTTGGAGCGCGTGATTAGAAAAGATAGAAGAGGGAAGGGACAAGCAGGCTAAAGGAGGGATAAAACGTGAGTATGTTGTTGATTAGAGTCACTAATTGTTCAACACAGCTATTGAGTCAAGACACTGCTGTTATTACTAGGTAATTACACAGTAATGACATTACTGTTGTAACTAAGCTGCCTCTAGAAGCTTTGAGAGCACTACTAAATAACCATATTATATACATGCCATTGTGGATATAAAATGTGATCAAATATCATGTGGACACTCCTTCAAATAAGTGAATGAAGCTACTTCAATGTGGATGTATAATCTCTATAGAGAAGCATGGGATGGCTGTGCACAAGCTTAAAATCACCAGACTGAATGCCAACCATAGGCAAGAGAGGTATAAATCCCCACAACACTGGGCTGCGAACCATTAGAGGTGTTTTCTGTGGCTGATGAAGCTCCATTCAATAATTTTGGAATGAGACTGAGAGCCAAAACAAATCATCCAACATCAGCATCTTATGTTTATATGGCTGAATGCCATCAACTACTCAAACGAGTAGAGGCCTTCCCAGAAGGGTAGAGGCAATTCATGCAGTTTAGTGGTGTTCGTAAATGTTTGGACATGTAGTGCATCATGTGCTGTCAGTGGATAGAAGGGATGAACCAGAAAACCACAAATCACAACACTGTCTGCCCAAGGACAAATATTTAAGCAATCATATAATAACTGGCAGAGTTTGTCATCCTTTAAATTCAGCCGTATGTTCTGTCAGTGCAGTAATTTTGGAACAACAGCACTGAATTATTACTCTGACTGTGGACTATCCCTCTGGCAGTGTGAGCTGGAGAATGCTGAACAGTCCCTTGACCCTAAAAATCTCCCTCCCTGAACAGTGGTAATGTATTCAACTCCAAGCAGCTCCATTCAAATGTATATGTATGGCATTATTATTATCATTTTATTTCAGTATTTTTTTACAGCAGCAGCGTTTGCAGGAATCCGTGTCCAAAACTTAATGAGGGAGCTGAGGGGAAAGCTCTGCTGGAACATGTCAAGTAGTGAAGATTATTATTAAATGCATTTATATTTTACATGTATTACAGTACTACTCTTACATGTTTTTTTTCTTTGCTGTTCCAGAACATAGAACCAACTGAGCTTATCAGGTTGCTTAGGCCATCAGAAAATAACATTTTAAAATCTGTAGAGAAAAAAGAAACAAAAAAAGTTTGTTGTTGTTGTTGTCCTTCTGCTTTTGGCTGAATAGCACACATGGGAAGAACACACTGAACCCCATACAGACAGTGACCTGAGGCAAGGACCAAACCCCTGGCCCTTAGGTTCAGGAGCTGTACAGCACTGAAATCACCACTGCACCATCACACACCCCCATTCATTTTTCTCACAGAGGAATCTAGCTTAGACCCGGAACACCTTATATGGCCACACAGACTCCAGGGTCTATATGAGCACTATACAGTTGCTATTTTGAAATGGAGCAGTTGAATGAGGAGTTGTATTCCTCCACTGCTCTTTCCTTTTCTCTCAAATGTCAGTGAAAATCACCCAGAGAATAAAAAAAAGGTCAGCAAAACATAAAGGGACATAAAGAAGAGAGAGCATGAGAGAGAGAGAGAGAGAGAGAGTAAAAACCACTCAGTCATTTAAAGGTGCAGTACCTTTGGATGAGCTCCACTGTATATACACTGTACACCCACCCATTTACCAAAAATATCTAGTGTCCTGTGGGCATCGTCCTATGTCCACTGATGAAGGACTAGAGGATGATCAACACAAACTGTGCTGCAGCAGATGAGCTACTGTCTCTGATGTTACATCTACAAGCTGAACCAGTAGGTAGAAGGTTCCTAATCCAGTGATCATTCAGTGTGTGTTTGTATTAAACATTTTAATCAAGTTGCATTAACGGGCCTTAATTATGCAAATGTATTATGGCAAATGAGAGAGACAGAGCGAGAGACAGAACGAGGGATAAACAGATGGAGGGCTGAGAGGCAGAGTGAGAGTGGGGATGAATGATGGAGAGAAGGAAGAGGAGGAACGTGACGGAGAAATAGCGAGTGATTCAGAGGGGATAAAGAAGGAAAGGTTTGGTCATGCAAGGAGAGAGATGAAATCAAAGGGCAGTAAAGTAGCCAGAAGTGCTGAGAATCCTCACAAAAAGTGAGTACGAAACAAAAGTAACCTTCAGTTCACTCTTCGTTCTGAGTGCGTCAGCGATTTCAGGGGGAAAAAGGCACAGCAGGAAGTGTCAGGACACGTTTCCCCAAGTAACATCAGGCCAGAACCTCCCAACTCACTTTACATTCAGCTCATATTCGCAGCGTGGAGACGAGCTCACGACAACATTCCAGAGACAGCACTGCTGCACCAATGGGAAGCATCTGTCTACACACAATGTGGGAGGAAAAAAAACTGTATTCCTTAGCTCGCATGAAATGTTAAGTATTTTGATAAAGCCATAAAATAAGGTTACAGTAATTACTGATATAAATAGTATTGTGACATCTAATATTGTTTTAGTTTTAGTTTTAGTACTGGGATTATTGCAAAATACCTTCTTAACTAATGTTTACTTAAAATCCCCTGAATCACATTGTCATTCTTTAAATATTTACACATCACATGTTTGGCTTCAGGTGCAGACCCACCAACCAATCATCATCCCACTTCAAACTCACGATTTACACATATCTATGGCAGTGAAATTAAAGTGTGTGCACATACTGCCAGTTCCCACTGCCACAAATGCTCTGTAATCCATTAACTCAGAAGGATAAGTGCATCACTCTGTATCGGCTGCATTTTAGAAACTGGGACACATGCTGCAGGCATTTCCTGAATTTGTAGATTTTGACTGATTTGCTGTAAAGTTTCTGCTGAAAAAGTGGCTTGTTTGGATTGATCTACTGTAGATCTCTCACTTGGTATTCTCCTTTCTTTATTATTTATTATTATTATTTCTGTAGTATCAGCATCACTCAGTCTGAAGGTTTTTTTATTATTATTACTATTCAGCCCTATAAAGTGTGGGTTATATTGTCAGTGGCTGACAGTGTAATGTTATAAACACAACAGTTATTGATGCTATGGATCCTCAATAGTGGATTTCAACAGTTACGAATCATCGCAGTGTGATTCAACAGAAACAACTCTACTCTAGAAACAACACGTGGCATGAGGCATGGGGATCTTGGACTCAGGACTTGGACTTTTCATCATTCATCAATCATCATTCTTACTCAATTCAGTCCTTAATCAAAATAAAAAATAGAAAAAATCAAAAAGTTTGCAAATATTGAATTGCTGGGCCTCAGCCTGGACAAGGTTTTTTTTTTTTTTTGATCTGTGGCTCATCATGGCAAAGTCTGAGCATTTCGCATTGAATCTGCTCTAAATGGTCACTGTGTACTGGTCAAGGACTTCATTGTTCCTTTGACGAGTTTTTCAAGTCCACGCTGGCTGAGTATCCGTGGCCTTGGACATAGCCTTTACCTGTCGGGGTGTTACTTAGCAACCGAAAACAAAAAGGCTAACGATGAAGACCCTGGAGAAGCTCTTTAATGTGAAGTGGCTTTGCTTTTAAATATCAAACACAGTTAAAAAAAAAAAAGACGAAAAACAACATTTAGAAAAGAAATCAGGCAGAAAGCAGAGTATCTCAACGATAATAAATGTGGAGCTTACAAATAGAGTGAGAGTAGAAGAGTGGTAGAGCAGGCTTCTCGAGAAACAAGGAAGACCTTCATTAATCATCCAAGTGAAGTGCTACAACACTTTAACAGGACACAAAATGTTTTTTTTCCCCAAGAACTACTTGAGACAAGGCGGCATTCACATATGTGTTCTACACAAAACGATCACTGGATTAGGAACAGCTTCTTTGTATCTGTACTCACTGTCCATTTTATCAGCTCCACTGACCTTTTACTTTTATACTTACAGACCGATTCTTTGCATACTTCCTAATCCCCATTTCACCCTGCACTGTCAGAAAATTTGTCACTGTGGTGGTACCCTCCAGGGAACATATCTGTACCTTATTTTATTATAATTGCAGATTTTAAAATTTTTAAATTGTGCTGATTTCATCAGCCTTGTTTCATATCCAGGACTTTTATTATGTTTTTCTATATAGTGACCTGTATTCACAAATATTGCACCTCTACCGTACCTTTTTTTCTGAGATTGTGTTCTTCAATGGTCAGGACCCCCACAGGACATGTGTCTGGTCATTCTCAGCTCTGCAGTGATACCGATGCGGTGGTGGTTGTGGTGTGTTAATGTGTGTTTCCCTGGTACGAATGGATCAGACAAAGCATTGTTGCTAAAATTTTCAAACATGGTGTCCACACACTGTGCTGTCTCTTACCTTGTTTTTCCACCTTGTAGATGTAAAGTTATAGAGAGTAGCTCATCTTTTGCTGCACAGTTTGTGTTGGTTATCTTCTAGTCCTTCATCAGTGGACACAAGACTGACAGTAAGGGGTTTAAAAACTGCAACAGCACTCCAGAGCAGCTGTCAATAAACTCATCATGCTCAATGCCCCGTGTCAGATAGAGAAGCATAGGAGCTGTGTTTTCTGGAGTGATGGACCTCCATCCCGTACCTTTGTGATAAGCAGGGATCCAAAACTAACCAGAAAAGCTTAAAAACTAACATTTCTGTGCCTGTTGCCTTCAAATATCCTTCATTCTATGAGCAAAGATTGACAAATGGTAAAAGCCCTAAGAAAATACAGTAAAAATAAATTGAGTATCCTTCAGAATCACTCCAGGACACACAAACGGACATCAGACAATCGTAAGAACCATTTGAACTTAAAGCATCCACAGTGAGTCGCCTGGTTTAGTCTCTCTCTATCGGAGAGAGACATCTCTCTTTGCTCAGGCTCACCGCGGTGTATGTTCACAACTTAAAAGCCAGGGTTTATTTTGGAGCCCAAGCACTTTGAAGCAGAAAAAAATCTCTGAAATACCTCAGCAGTGTTGTCCATCCTCAGCTCTGACCTTTAAACACCCTTCTGACATCACACACACACACACACACACAACTGGGCCACCGGGGCGTAGGTGTGTGTGAGTGTCTGTGTGTGTTTCATACCGCTGACCGGCTCGAAAGACACATCCACAGAAGACTTGACACAGCACTTGCTCTTCCATCCACATATTCAGTATAATCCCCCCCCCCCCCCCCCAAAAAAAAAAAAACTGCATACATCATCTATCGGGAGACTGAAAGAAAAGAAAAGACCGGAGGAAAGAGGATGGACAGAAACCTCACATCCATTTCAGGGCTGAGAAACTGGAGAAGCACAAACAAGCTTTTTCCTTTTTTATCTATTCAGTCCCTCTGCACAAACCATCGACTGGTTCATATGAAACAGGCAAACATCAGCTCTCCCTTTTTAAAATTCTTCCCATTCTTGGACTTGATCAGGATTGGGCATGATTAGTCCTGGGCCTGGACATAGATTGGACATGAATGTGACAAGGATAGGACTAGGATTGGAACAGGTTTATATAAGAAATAGCCCAGGGTTTGACAGGGGATGGATTGGGTTTTGAAATCTAAAGGACTGGGACTGAACTGGGATCAGAACAGGTTGGACATTAACTGGACTGGCAGTAGACTGGGATTAGACCATGATTGGACACAGATAAGACTGGTACTGAACTGGTTTTGGAATTATTTTGGAATTTAACCAAACCAGGATTTGTCTGTGATTGGGCATGGATTGAACACAAGAATGGACTAGGTTTGCATTGGGTTTTAACATGGTCAGACCTGGGATTGGAGAATGTTTGGACATTAATTGGACTGTGGTCGGGCATGGATAGGAATAGGATTGCATCAGGATTGGACGTGATTAGGGCTGGAGTTGAATCAGACTTGTAATCAGAATGTGTTTGGACTTGAATTGGACAGGATTGGACATGGACTGAATTGAGACCACTGGGACAGGACCTGAATAAAATTGGACATTTGGATAGGGTTTGGACTGGGATTGCACACCCAGAAAACTGGAATCGGACCAGGTTCAGAAATTAGTTTGACTCTGACTGAGCTGGGTTTGTATTGAACTGCGCATGAACACTAAAGGGACTGAACTCAGATTAGATAAGATTTAGAAACAAATTAGACACCAATCCTTAAAAAAATAGACAGAGATTAGACACAAATTGGACATAGACTGGAATGGATTGAATTGGAATAAGACATGGATTGGACATGTAATGGGACCAGAGTGGGAGTGGATACAGTTACGGTAGAAACACTCAGGACCCACATGAACTCCAGCAGAAGGCCTGATCTGACCTTTGACTCTGGAAAACCAGGAACGCTGTGCAGGAAGCTGTGCTGATAGTGCCCTGCTGCATGTCTGGCGAAAGACCTGCTGCTGTCCCAGTAATAAGTGGTGATTGAAGGATTACAAATGTAGGTGAGGATAAGAACCAGCTGGGAACATGACACATCCCATAACCCCCACACACTGAGTATAGCTGCAGGATGTGGATGCCATGCTGCTGTTGTCATTTTATTGCAGTGTTAATGTGTCCAGGTGCTGATGCTGGATGATTAGTTCTGGATCTCAAAGCATCTCAAAGGATGAAGCTCCATCAGTGAAGAGAACACAGCTCCACTGCTTCACAGCCCAGAGCTGAAGTTGTAGAGGTTCAAATGAATCAAATGTGTTTTGAATCTTAGAATAGTCTTACAACAGGCTCTGAATGAGAAATAATGGATACAGTGGGTACATAAAGTGATAAAGTGATTTGTTCTGTATAAAGAAAGGAAACAAAATACATATATATATATATATATATATATGTGTGTGTGTGTGTGTGTGTGTGTGTGTGTGTGTGTGTGTGTGTGTGTGTGCGCATGTGTGTGCATTTTACATGACCATATTCCATATTCCAATACACATATCATCATCCATCAGCCATTGTTTTGCTATAAAATTCACTCCTTTCACTTTTTGCCTGAGTCACCAACTCAATCTTGCAGCAAATACCAATGAGAGCCATCATTCAAATCCATGACCTAACATCTGTAAACTTTACCCATGTTTATTGATCGCAGGTTAACAGGCTGAAAATTGCTTAGCTGTCAAAAAGCTGTCTGTGTGTGTGTGCGTGTGTGTGTGTGTGTGTGTCTGTGTCTAAAGAGCGAACGCGAGCTAAAGAGCAAAGTGAAAGGTCATCACCACCAGGCTGTCACTCAAAGGGGTGTCTAATCGATCCCAGAGCAGCCTGCAGTCAGACAGGAGCACTGCAGGGAAATCAATCAATCCCAGAGTCACCTCGAAAACGATCCCAGATTTAGCAGAGGGGAAGTAGGAAGGAGTAAGGCGATAACAACCTGATCAAAATGTTTACAAAGTTTATCTCATTTCCATGTTTTTTTTTTCCTTTGACAAAAAAGGTATGGCTTGTTTAGAGCTGAACAATTTGGACAAAATATCAGTAATCATACATTTATTTTGATAATAGTATAATTCAAATAAATAATAACATATATCCAGGGCGACACAGTGGTGCAGCAGGTAGTGTCACAGTCAGACAGCTTCAGGGACCTGGAGGTTGCGGGTTCAAGTCCGGCTCCGGGTGACTGTCTGTGAGGAGTTGGTGTGTTCTCCCTGTGTCTGTGTGGGTTTCCTGTGGGTGCTCCGGCTTCCTCCCACGGTCCAAAAACACACGTTGGTAGATGAATTGGTGATTCAAAAGTGTCCATAGGTGTGAGTGTGTGATTAAATGTGTGTGTTCCTAGCGCCCAGTGATTCCGTGTAGGCTCCAGACCCACCGCGACTCTGAACTGGATAAGCGGTTACAGACAATGAATGAAAGAATGAATGAATAAATATCTAATTTATTCCACTTCTCCATTGTAAACAACAGAACATTTTGGTACTGACAATGACAATCCACTGAGATGATCCTCCCTGTTTTTGACGGGTCCTTCTTCTTCAGCATCACTCACGAAGCTCAATGACACGTGTTGGCTCAACATTGGACTGTAGAACAGTGGAACTGTGTTCTCTGGAGTGATGGAGCAACATACTATACTGGTGAAATATGTTAGAGAGCCAGAACTAATCCTCCAACGTCAGTCCCTGACCTCACTAACCTGTATACAGCTGAATGCCATCAAATCCTCACAGGAAAGCTCCAGTATCTCGTGTAAAGTCTTGCCAGAATAGTAGACACTGTTACTGCAGCAAAGAGAGAAACAAATGTGGAAAACCTTGTACTTCAGAAGAAAAACTGCAAACAAAAACAACACCATTGTGATTGGATATTTCTTATTGAAGCCTTTGATACTGTGATACCAACAGATGATGTATCGCTCAGCCTGTCTGCATTCTCAAGTAAACTGTATATACTTCTGAGAGAACTCTGTCACTCAGGCACAATTATATAAGCAGAGTCTTTCTTTCCCTCAAGGTCGGCTTTCTACTTATCACACTTCCTTTTCCTCCGGTGGATAGCCCACACTGCTGTATGCTGTGATGGAGCAATGTAAATATGTTTGACAGGAGGTTCTTTACTAGGAGAGAATGGGGGAAACTCAGCGAAGCAGCCACAACAAATCGATAGCACATGAAAACAAATAAGGGCTAATGCGAGAAATCTACCTCCCGCACACAAAGGTGTCTTTTCAGCAGGGGAGAAGATGCAGAGACAGCACGTCTTCCACGATTAGCTTTTACACTTTTATAGGAGTGTCAAGAAACAGAGAGAGAAGAAATCAACTTCAGCATTTCACAAGGAATTACTGCCACTCTGGAGATATATCTATCTATACTCACACCGATCGACCATAACATTAAAGCCACCACCTTGTTTCTACACTCACTGTCCATTCTCTCAGCTCCACTGTTCATACATGAGCACGTCGTAGCTCTGCGATTACAGACTGTAGTCTATTTGTTGGTCTGTATACATTTTTAGCCCCATCGTGCCTTCTAATTTCAAGTTAGGACCCCAACAGGACCACCACAGAGCAGGTAGTATTTGGGTGATGGATCACTCTCAGCACTGCAGCACTGCAGCAACACTGACGTTGTGCTTGTGTGGTAGTGTGTGTTGCACTCAAGAAAACAACAGTATGATTTAGGTGCACATTTCTCCCTCCCCCTCGCGCTCTCTCTCTCTCTCTCTCTCTCTCTCTCTCTCTCTCTCTCTCTCTCTCTCTTATTTATAATATAAAAGCATTAATGCAATTGAGAGTATTGTTTATAGGCCTATAGGTTTTATAGGAGGAGCCAGAAAGACTAAGTGGAGGAACAGAGGAATACAGTGGCCTCATTCCGGAGGTGGAAGCATCTTTAATTACTTTCCATATGGATTACACACGGGTAAAGTTTATAGACGTTGGGCCATGGATTCGAGTGATGGCCCTCATGGGTTTTTGCTTCAGGGTTAAGACTGCACTTCAGAAAGTGTGAGAGTGGAAAAAGAGGGGATGAAGGAAGGAGTAAACAGACTGTAGAGACATCCTCAGAATTAGAAACAGTGCTCTCCTGCAAGCCTGTTGAGCTTTGTGTGAGCTGGGGTACGAGGCGATTGTAGTGGCACTTGGAGGAAAACATGTGCCAGCTTTCACACTGTGCTACACTTTAAAAGAAGCAATCAAAGGTGACAGCAGCTAAGGCCTGGGTGGCATTCTCCTTTAGCGCCTGGCATCTGTCTTGGCATCTGAAGCATCCTGTGCCTTTAGCTCAAAGTTAGCTTCTCTTACACAAAAAAAAGACTGCCTTCTGTCATCTCTGACATCACGCGTTAGAGTCAAGACAGAGCTCCTGGGTGTCTGTGCGCTCTCTGCGCTCCCACTGTCTTTTCAGTGTGGTCTAGAGCTGCTTGTCAAATCCTCATATCTCCATTTATCTTGACTCAACTTCCAAATGCCCTTTGTCATGTTGGAATATTTCCACAATGGAGGATTGCATGATTATAATCATAAAAATATCTTTTTCCATTAACTTCTATTAAAATACACAAACATTCTCTGCTACTCTGAAAATTTTGCTCCAACAGTGATGCTATACGTAGCTGTGTATGCTATAAATATGATGCTTATGAAAGTTAACAACTGTGGAAAATGACTTTAATCAGCTGAAATAACTGCAACGGGTCTAATGCCAACTTCTTCTAAAACACTCCTACTTAAATCATGTCCTACGGTGGAAATGCGCAAGTGCAAGTCTTATTTTCTCAACCCAAGTCACTAGCCTTGTTGTTTATGTCTCAGTCGATTGTCTCTGTAGCTAAAAGTGGAATATAAATTAAGGAAATGCGTTTTCCCAGCGCCTTTAAGTTCTTTCTATTGTCTTGTTTGTTTGTTTGTTGTCCTCCCTCCTGGAAAAAAAATGTAAAAAAAATCACTTCCCGAGGTGTTTCATGTATTTTTTTTTCTTCTTCCCAGAGAACAACTGTCAGGCTCATCATCATTTCACGGAATTCTCCTGTGACTCAGGCAAGGTTTTCGACTACTGTTTCCCAGTCTGCAATCAGTCAACAGCCTCTTCTCCTTCAAAAAACTCAAAAACTATACACTGACAAAGCTGAGATGCACCTCCCACCACTGGCTTATCTTATTTATTATTTATTATATATGGCCTAAAGTTTGTTTACAACTCTTATAACTGATTTTATCCACTTCAATTTGTACCAGCAGCTCCACATGAACCCAGTGTGACAGTGTAATGGGGTACAGAGGTGGAGCAGCTAAACTGTTTTCCATGGAGTGACTGGGCCCAATCCAATACTTACGATCTGGGATCTAATCACCCGACCACAGTAACAGATATATGGCTGAACGCCTTCAGACCTACAACAACGTTCCAATGTTTGGCCACATAATGTATCTGAATTCTCTGCACATCTTTCCCACTTTTATGGTGGAGCTCATCCGCATCTGCAGCACCTTTAAATGTCTGGGAGCACTTTATAGTCTCCTCTCTTTCTCTACGCTTTATGTCTCTTTATGTTTTGTTGACCTTTTTTTTATTTTATTCTCTAGGTGTTTTCATTGACATTTCAAAGAAAAGGAAAGAGCAGTGGAGGAATATATAGAATAAATGTCTCACTGAATAAGAGCCAGAGGTCTTCAGTCAATAGATGTGTTTCAAAATAGCAACTGTATAGTGCTCACTCACTCCACTGAGTCTATACGCCCAAATATGGAATTCAGGATCTAAGCTGGACTCATAAAAGAAACGTCAACACCCTTTTTGTCCCCCCACACAGTGCTAGTCATTAACATGTCAAAACATTAACAATGAACGTTGTCATAAAATCATTTACAAACATAATCACCTACTTGTCATACAGAGGATTAGTCCCGGCTCTTCTCACTGGTGATGAAGTTCTAAAATGTTTCAGCTGCATTTTCAACGCGATGTAACACAGGGACGTCAGTTAGAACAGAACTTGTTTGTGTGAGTTGCTCAGTTTTAAAGGCACAGTCTAAACATATGACTTTGTTTTTTGTTGTAATACAGTCTGTTATTGTATTATTGTTACATACTGTGGAATTTATTTTATTATGAACAGGATGGCGGTTATTAACAATGTGGCACGTGAGTGGCAACTTGTACCGAGGACACTGTCGACCCAAGTGGTGTTCACAGTGGAAAAACAAGCTCCAAACAGGTCTTGGAAAGCTGTAAACATTTCACGTGATGTTCCACAAATTAGCAGCAACAACAAGTGACATGTTTCTAATTAGTGTTGAGGAAATATGAGTTCAGCACTGGCCGCTGTTTGAGAGACGGACAGATGTAAAGAAGAAAAAGGCAAACGCTCAGCAGGTGGAGAGCCACTGAGGGAAACATCACTGTAATGTTTCACACACGAAGAGATACAGCTTCAACCTTGCTTTATCTTCACACAACACACACACTCCTCAGAGACACGGAGAAAGATGCCTGTCAACAACAGTAATGTTGCGCAGCACAAAAGGATAAACCTTATTAAAACCCAGAGAAAAATACGGAGCAACACCGTCTATGAGTATTGTGTCCATGTGTGACATAACAGACAATAGAACCTTTTTTGTTATAGAATATAACATAATCCAGGTTATAATATTCCCATCAATAAATACATAGTTTTGTAGTGCTGGAATTATAAGATAAACTCTAATCCTAAGTGTAAATACATTCTTAAAGACAAGGTATTCATTCTATAAAACAGAAACAGCCTTAAAGTGTAATGCCTTATATTCATACTTTTAGAGATGGTATTCTCAGTAAAGATCATTGACGTCAATATTCACACCATAGATACAACACTATTTATAAATGCATTATAACACTTTATAAAAGGGTTCATACATTATATATATCAGCCCTATAACATGTCCTAGCATAGTCACAGTTAATGTTTCTAAGATGAACACAACTGATCAAAGCACACACTCCTCGAGCACTTCACCACAAAATGACCATCAGAAGTTTATGAAAAGGATCTCGCCGTATCGAGTAGCTGCTCGGGTGAAAAGATGAAGTAAAACGGCGCAGTTTAATTGATTGCAGGGATCGATGGCTTACCTTCCTGTACGGCCTGGAAGGGGTTGTTGGGTTCGATCAGCTTGATGGAATGAGTGATCCGCTCGCTCTGGAGAATATCGTCGTTCAGACTCAGGTCTGAAATGGCCAGCTGGAACACTTCATCATCCCGGATCGCGTTTTGCTCAAAAATGGCACCTGTTGAAACCCAGAGGAGGGAGGAAAACAAGAAAAAAAAGAAAAGAAAATCAATATTCAATAAAACAACAAGTATGTTTGGTGTCCCCCCACCCCCCTCACAGTGGAATTATTATGCTCATATTACCTTGTTCATGCAATCCTGTTCTTGACTATAACCGGAAGATTAAAAGCATTCATTTGTCTTTGTTTTATAAACCCACAATAAATAAAAGAACAAAGTCTTCATGGCTGTAATGACACTCCTTTTAAAAAGTGAATTCTGCTTCTTTTAATGTTCACTCATTGTGGTCACAGATGTTCAGTTCCATCTTCATAGAAATACTTGAAAGGAAATAGTATGGCCTAAGGTCACCATGTTCAATGCCAAGGGTTTCAACCAATGAAAGGGAGAAGAAAATCAATACCCAATAAAAATAACAAGGATTTTTGGTGTTCTTTCCTTCTTTGTGGATTTAGGTTCAAATTACTCAACATGTCGGGTCTGAACAGTCAGCCGATGAATGTAATCAGAGGTTATAAATGTAATGAATTGCAAGACTGGAATGCAACCCTCTAAGATGAGTGTATTCGGCTTCTTTAAAATGCACCCATGGTAGATGTCTGAGAAAAGTGTGAAATGAATTCAGACAGCCTAAGACCACCATTCCCAGTGCCCAGAGTTTTGCTCTAAATTGCACCTTTTGGAGCACACAGAGAGAAGAAAAATTATACCCGATAAAACAACAAGCATATTCTTGTCATTTTCAACACTCAGTGGATTTGGTTTATAATTATTCAACGTACCATCTTGTTTACGGCTGTTCTGCACCTCGCAGAGAGGGGTTGGCAAATAAAACCATTGTTTCCTTTCATTCGTTATACCTGCAATAACAGATTTGGGCTAGAGTTGTGGTCCCAGCCAAGGAAACCTCAGAAGGCTTTCTCTGATCAAACATAGATTGCTGGACTCTGAAAGATCGCTAAGTGTAGTCACAGGATTCAAACAACACCTAAGCTGAAACAGCTGGACCCGACTTGACTCTGCTCAACTCTTTTGCTTTTCCATTACTCAAATGTGGTACTTTGTCCCTGGAACTGGGTACTTCTTTAGTCCCTGGTAAGAAGAGAGCTGAGTAGGTACTAAATGTGGTGTAAACCTTGCAAAGAGCTGATTGGCCAGAGAGACCTGTCAATCACCACAAAAGGCAGACATCCAGTAACAGCAGCAGTCACATTTGATTTTATTCAACTCTCAGAGGAACTCCTAAAATTATACTGTGCTTTTTTTTCAAATTAGGTTCAAACACTCCTTGGATCAGTGACTGGTGAAAAAAATTCCAGCAAGAGCCAGTTGTGCAACAAGGAAAACTCTACCGATCTTAGGGCACAGAGCCATGTTCAGTAAAAAAAAATAAATAAATAAACAGTGCCTAACATCTTTGAAGCCTGCAGTTCCCGTTAGTCATGGACCTTTGTGACGTCAACAGCTCCATTTTGTGGGGGAGCTGTGCTAGTGGAAAAAACAACCAGGGACAGGCATGTCAAGCCAATGCCATGCAGTGGAAAACACCATTAGACCATTAGTGAACTCAGCTACTTAAGTGCACCATCTGTAGGCACTGGCATATAATTGTACACACATAGCTTCTCTAATTAACATAATAAAGCATATAACAAAATGGTATCACCTTTGTTCAACAAGCTCAATGCCAAAAGTAGGCTAGAAGGTTATAAATTCCAGCAAATGGTACTTTTGTGATGAGTTTGAGAGTTAGAGTGGAGTGTCTGATACAGAACTAATCGTCCACCCTCACTCATGCTCTTGTGAACGGCACCAAATCCTCACAGCAATGCTCCTGTATCTGGATAAAGCCTAGATTTTTACTTTAAGACATTTCCTACATCTCAGAGGAAACGTTGAATGAGCAGATATAAATAACCCATTCCTTCCATAATGTACTTGGCTATGGTTAATAATTACATAACTAGTATAGATATATTGTTACAGAATAGGCCTCTCTATAACCCATCAGCATATATTGAATACAGTTCAGCACCATGGAGAGCACTATTGTCAGACAGAGGGCCCCAGACTTAATTTATATTCCACACACGCCTCTAATTTGTTAAGGGCTTTTCACAGTTTATGGATGCTCAGTGGGTTGTAATCCGGTGAGACAATCTTCCATGGTGAGTGCAAAGGACAGGAAACTGCCATGACACAAAAAGTTTTGGTACACTCTGTAACTTCTTGTTGTCCTTTAACGGATTGTGCATGCGGGATTAGTCATGGGCACCCATGTTTACTTCAGAAATACAGTTCCCTTCAGGAGCCAGTGATATTTGGATGTGTTCTTTTGTATAAAAGATACATCCATGTCCAAAAATATCTTCTGAGATAAACAGTATTAATTATGAGTTTGTTCTCCTCCACAATTTTTTTGGGAAAGCTTTCATTTCAATGTTAGAACATTGCTTAAGGTCAGTACCTAATTTTAGATGGTTGGTTCTAGATCACACCATTCCTAATTTTCCTAAAGGTATTGGATTAGGTGCCAAACAATCCAAAGAATACAGGTCCATCACTGCATGGCTCAGAGCTGTTGGGTTTTACACCCTTTTAGCCTAACCTTGGCATTGGGCAAGGTTCATGTTATCAGTACTAACAAATCTCACAAAGGCTTCTGGTAACTGCTTCATCCAGTTCAGAGTCATGGTGGGTCCATACAGATGAATTATCATTTGATTACACATGACTTCTGGATGCTCATATTACTATCTGATGATTATTTAATGCTTGCTTATTGTGAATAATATGCATGAATCATGCAGTATAAATATACTCGCTTTCCCTTATCCTCAGTAATCCAAAATAATAGAACAACTAAGTTCATCCTGTATTATTTGTAGTGTAGTGGCTTTAGGACATATATAAAAGCACTTTTCGAAAATGAGTTATGAATTTTATTTCTTTCTCTCTTTTTTTCGTACAGAAACAAGCACACTTGAAAAAGACACCTCATCAGATCTCCTTGTGTTGGATCGCATGAGTCGCCTCCAGTCTTTGTAGCAATTGCAATTAACACCCTGCAGTGCAAATGCCACGCGACAACAATACGATGTATTCATTCATCAAAGACTAAATAACAGCTGCCATGAGCTCGAACTCCAAAATTAAGCATAAGCCCTTCATAAAGAGGAGTTTAGGGGTCAGCAATAACAGCCATAAAACAAAACACCCTGCTGCCTCACTGAGATAAGAGAAAGCAGAGAAGATCTAGCTCTAAATAGAAGGCACTGCAGGGACAGCCAGACATTCCTGGACACCTGCTTGTCCCACGCTTCCTCTGATATGAAGTGTGTTCATTGGTAGCGTGGTTCTCTGCTGCTGCAGTAATAGCCTCTACTCATCAGGGAGGACTGGAACATTGCTGTAAGGACTGGAGGATTAACCACACTCCATTTCATTTTGAACTTTTGGTGTAAATATAGATAACACAGCTATTACCCCCACAGAGTACAGCAGTATCAGATCATTACCTCACCTCATATGAGCTTCATTTCAGTCAGAATATATGTTCATATCTCCACAATAGTGTGTGAAGCATTTTATAATATCCTCTACAGGTAGTAGGTTCACTGATATCTGTCCATATTTATCAGCTTCTATAAGTTCTCCATCAGAATGCACTGAAGCGGATACTGTAGCTGAGCATTAGAGATGACATTTCATTCTGTTAGATATAGAATCAAATCTCACAAACTGTGTACATATTACAATTAGAAGTGTACTCCAAGCTCCATGTCACTGGTGGCGCTGTTTCATTCAATGAGCTCAAAGTCTCTTACGTACCTGACAAAGGGATACAGAAACAGTGCTGTAAACTGTTAGCGAGAGCATTACACAAACACAACTCTTATTTCTAATCTTTTGAAGCTTACAGTTAGGTTTAGAAATGGGGTTAGGATTGGTTTAGGATTATTGTTAACGATTAGGGATAGGGCTTAGTGTTAGATCTAGGGTTAGCATTAGGCTTAAGTTTAGCCTTAGGTTTACAGTTACACTGTTGAAAATGATGGTTTGACAGGGGTTTTTAGTAAAGGAAATGGTTCTATAAAGAACCCTGAGCACTCAAAAGACATTTTGCATGATAAAAGGGTTCTTCAGATTGAAGGAAAACTGGCTATAGGTGGTTATATATTCCACCATTTATGAAAGGGTTCATAATCATCGTTCTTTTGTTATGGTGTCAAGCTAGTTACAATAGAAGAACTGTTTTTGGTGCTATATAGAAACCATCTGATGAATCCATTTTATAATGAAAAAAACCCTTTTAATCATGCAAAAAGTTATTTAATTTCTCAGGGTTCTATACAGAACTATTATTATTTAAATAGAACTATACATATTATTTAAGTATGTAGGTTTAAATTTCGGCTTAAGCTTACTATAAGGATTATTAGGGTTACATAAAGGGCTCATATGAATCCCCCCAAGCTTTTGAATAACAAACCAATGATCGGGACCCAGTCACAGTGTTGGTTTTTAGGTCTAGGTTAAACATTTATTTATTCTAGTGCTTGGTAATTAGACTCCTGTTAATTAAAAGGTGCAAATCTAGTGGTTGTTGATCTTAAAGAACTGTGGGAATCTGAGATGGCAGTGCTGTGTTCCCTCTGTTCACACAATTACTCAGGTTTGTGAAGTTGGAGCAGAGGGGGGCAGATATTTCAGGGAACCCTCATGTTTGTGCTACCCTTTTGGCTCTGCATTTTTAGTTACACTCTTCTAATGAAGCCTGCCAAAGCTACAACTCACACTCTAATAATTCCTAATGTGCCCAGTCACTCAGAAACACATCTGAATTAACTATCTGTATATTTCTCTACTGAGCTGATGATCAGCTGCCACTCTTGCCAGACTTGACTCTGCACCCGACTGTGAATCTAGCTGTGAATACTTATGAATACTGTGAATACATGACATAGTAGACACTCACTGTTTATTCATATTTCCTCAGTAGAGTGTAAGGTCCTATTGGAAATGATCTCACTGAGCATGCATTAACGGTGCCAGTGGGGCCTGGAATGGCCTCAGTCACCAGGAAGGCTAATGCGGAGCTACAGTTAGGAGGTTACTAAAGATGGAACTCTAACAATTAGAGGATATTAGTCAGCTAACCATGTATAATTTCACCTGCTCTTTGTTCGTTGTTCTGCTCCAGTGTTGACCAGAGAATGTGGGCTCCACTTTTTGTGTTTCGCTTACCTTTTGAGGTTCTTCCTCTTGTTTTGATGGAGTTTTTCCTGCACCAACTCAGTGACACTCACGTAAGTCTAGGACCCAGAACTCTGTGATGCTGCTCTATGACAATGGCCATTGTTAAAAAGCACTCTATAAATAAAGTTGAATTGAAGTGAATTGATAGCAGCAACAAGGTCAAGTACATCTGTTGTATGGTGCATTCTGCCATTCCAATTCATGTGAAAGGCTTTGGATGGACCTCCATCACTTCAAAGAGCTCCAGCGCCTATTATCTTAGACCTCTAGCTCCACTTGGCATTGAGCTTGGCAACCTTAAGCTTCAGAGAGTCCCATTTCATGCTTTTCAATAGAGGTTATACAAATTGTGTTCACAATTAAACGTACACAACTTTAAAAGTGCTGAATTCTCCGATTATATCCACGTTTAATGAGTGTCAAGACCATTTCTGGACATAATGACGTTGTTAGCCATCTCGTATCACTTTGCATTGATTCTTTGCTTAATCCAATCAGATCCTAATAGAAATCGCCATGTACCGCCACCCCTTTGTTTTACACTGGTCTTTAACTGTAACTTAGTGAGACCATTAAGCCAATGCTCATTAAGTGACAAAGGCAATTAAGCTAGTTTCCATATGGATTCTAATGAAGCTACATCAGCACACTAATATGGCTGAGGTAATCAGCAAGCTGCGTCTGTTATCCACCTCTACGCTCAGAGAGAAAAGCGTAATCCAACAGGTTTAAACACAGACAGGTCACACACAAGGCTAAGCCACAAAGCCTGACCACAGCTACGCACAACCTTCAGGAGAAGTGATGCATGAGGTGTCTAAATACTTTTGGCCGTGTAGTGTACTAACACCCATGTTGTGTCATAAAGCCTGACCTAGGTACAAGGCTGACTACAAACACTGGCCAGAGTTGTGGGGTCATTTGTTGCTGTTCATTAGTGTTTTATGCTGCATGTCCAAAAGTTTTTAGACACATCCCCATAAAGTAATCTTTAGCATTTAGAAGAACTGTATGAAAAGGTGTCCAAAACCCTTTTGCTTTAGTGCATTCTTACAGTAACAAGATCTGCTGAGATCTGTACTAAGGCTTGTGCTAAAACCTGTGTCAGATGTCAGAGCTGGGAATGACATCATACCTGAGCTGAGCACCCTTAAACATTCATTAAAAACCTATCCCCTCTGTTTTCATTGTTAGCTTGTTCCGGTTTAGCATTGTTAGAATACATGTTGATAAAAGGTGATGTTTTACGTGTCCAAACACCATGGAAACACATCCACATACAGCAGATCAACGGTAATCTGTGTACAACTGATTTAAAAAGACACTGGTGCTTTGACACACTGTGGATGTGCAGGCAGCCATCTTGGATTCTAAGCTCTCCCGATTTTCCAAGTAGGAAATCCAATTGGTGGGGGCGTTCCTGTGGAAATGTACTACTTGGAACTCGGACAATCCGACATCAGAATTTAGCAGAAATCCAGTGCTAAGTCTTGTGGTTAATCTTGTGTTAAGGTCTGAGCCATGAAACCTGACCACATACAGAATGACAGAGTACCTTAATAGCAGTATATATCATTAATCTGGGGACACATGGCTGAGGCCTCTTTTAAGCCATAACGGCTGACCATGAGTGGACAGCATAATGCTGGACAGCAATAAAAACATTTTATTAGTAGTTTGTAGATTAGTGGGGTGTTGTAGATGTGTTTATGACCAGCTGTGCTATTTTACATTCCTATAAGTATCAAATACCTACGTTATGACCAGTAATTTATGCTAACAGGTGGCTCAGACATGTGCTAAGCCATAGACCCTCTGTCTAGATGTTAAAGGGCTCACCGCTTGTCATCAGATATTGTGACTTTAGGTTTGTGTGCGACTTCTCCAGCAAGTCCCACAAGAAGAGGAATCCAATCATTACATAAATTGTCCAAAAATGTTCGGACACTGTGTATGAGCCTCTTCCCATAGACATTTGTTCCCAGTTATTGCTGATCCAAGTCAGGCGTCAGTTCAAGAAGCCCTCCCCCCACATCCTCACCCCAACATCTTCCAAGCCAATTCACAGCCATTCCCATTTAGCTCAGCGCAGCAAGTGCAGGTTCCCGTCAACGCAGGATGTGAGTGGCCCCAGCCAGACGCTGTGTGCGGTAATGAGGGGGTGAGGTAATGCCACCTTTCCGCGCGGACGCAGAAACAGCAGCCAAGGTCTGCTTGCGCGACTCTGCCTGCCTAACGCTGGCGAGCAGCTCTCTCATCAATATTATGGTCACGTTCAGGAGAAAGTTAGAGCTGGGGAGGGAGGGAGGAAGGGAGGAGAGGGAAGGCTCTGGAGTTAACCCCCGCAACACACACGCAGCCCACCAGCAGTTTGAATGGAGAACGAAGAGTTACCGCACATTTGCATTAAGACAACAAACCTACACGAGCCTCCCTTATTTTCCCTTCAGTGCAAAGGGAAGTAGAAATACAAAGAAAAAAAAGGGGGGGGGGGCATCTTGTATAACATATGCGTAAAAATATAGAGGAAATGTGCATATAACCACTAAACAATATTAATTAATTAATTAAATATATATATAAAGTAGATGCGTACACAGGCTCCTTCTGGGGATAAATAGAATCAATAACCAAACAAAACAAGTCATCTCTGGAATAATAACAGACCACTACAGGAGTTCAACACACAAGCTGCAAACTTATGTATTTGCACCCCATGGTGTGTCTAGAAATTAAATTCGGGATCAGAAATAAACAAGCAACAAACAAAGACATTATTTCATAAATAAACAAGCAACTTTCCCACTCCATTTATTTCCAGACCACCCCACGCCACATCACACCTGCAGATGCAAACAGCCCCTAAAACACTAACTGTTTGGCAAAACACGAGCTTCCCTCCATCATCAACAACATCAGCATCACCAGCTTCAGCCACACGCTCGGGCGCGCGAAACTCTCCCCCGGCGAGCCCTCACCGATGTGGATGATGGAGTCCGCCCGCGCCGCGCGCCACTGCAGGAGCCACAGGGAGAGGCTGATCACGAGCAACTCCATCTCCGCGTCGCGCGCCGGTGCAGCCTTTCATCCACGCGTCCCGAGCACCCCAGTGAAACATCCAATAATATCCACTTCCCGAGAAAACGCCGCCGCGCAGACGGAGGAGAAGCCTCGCGTGTCGGGAGAGCACGCGCTGATATCGTCCGCACACTTCTGAAGGAGGATGAGGATGGTGGTCTCGGGAGGAAGAACAAAACAGAACAAAACGAGAGAGAGAGAGAGAGAGAGAGAGAGAGAGAGAGGCAAAGCGAGGGGCTAGCTGAAGTAACGAGCAAGTAGCGAGTCCTCGCCGCACGCGCGCGCTCTCCGCCTCTCTCTCGGTGTGGCTCGCGCACAGCAAACTGCGGAGCAAAGAGGGGACCCCCCTCCCCCTCACGCTCTCTCTCCACTACACATGCACGCGCAACAGGATTTTTTTCCCACTCTCTCTCTTCAGCCGGCTTTTCTCGCGCCGTGCGACGAGGACGGAGGCGTCCGGAGGAGAAACTGGGCGCGCGGGAGCGAGCAAGAACAAAACGTCCGTCCGAGCTGGAACGGAGGAACAGGGATCAATGAGGCAGCTTTGCTGAATCACTACGAACTCTGAATGTCCTCCGGGCTTTGGGGGAGCGTCTCGGTTAAGCTCAGCTTACGGTGGATTCACAGCGGACGTGCGAACAAGCCAGAAGGACAACAGAGCAAGAATTGGCACAGCATCAAAAGTTGCAGCACTTGAAATGCGCCCCCCACCACCACCACCGCGCCGCGTGCACTCTGACAAGTGAACGCTAAGAGAAAAAAGCAGAAGGTGGACAAGGGGCACTAAAGGACTCAAAAGCCTTCAGAAAGCTGGACCATGAACATGTAGCTTATGGAATTAAAGCTGGTTCAGGGCTGAAAGAGTTAAAATTTTAACCCAGGACATGGACATGAACAAGAGCGGGGGCTACCCCAAATCTGACAGGTGCTCAAGCAACCGAACCAGGAATCAGCAGCAGCATTTTAAAGCTCGGCTCTTGTTTTTCAGGCATGCCAGACATTTCACACTCCAAAGAGTGGGTCTCAGGGGGGCGTCTGGCATGATGAAGGATGAAGGATGATGCCCTTTGCCTTACAATTAAAGGATATTTCTGGCGACTGCTCAAATGGAAATATCTCTTAATTGTCAGGTTAAGGTTGTCAGGTCGTCAGGATTTCAGCACCAAGCTCCAGTGGACAGCTCCAGCATCCCCTTCAGGAATCTGTGGGCAGCAGGGTATACGCCCAGTGAAGCATGAACTGAGCTGGACCTCTCCAAGATCTCTGTTTTAAAGCAGAACACCACATTAAGACCAATAAGTAGCTCGAGCTTTGTTGCCACATCTTCATACCTGAGTAGTTCAGATATAAGACTCCATGCTCTCAGGATAGATCACTTACAAGAAGAGAGGAGGTCTTGTGTGATGTAATTATGTTCAGCAGGGTTTCAGCCCAGTGAACCATGAGCTGGAACTCCTTAAATGATGCCTGCTTTAAAACAAGTGCATTACATTAAGTCTCTACTGTACTCTACAATGCTCAATAATAAAGTCCTCACAAAAAAAGACTGGGCTACAAACATGATTTCTGTTTCTTTCTTATATTTATATTAGAGACTGTATTAATATTTGAGACTTTCTAAACAGGTTCAGGAAGAGATACATGCACATACGATTGCATGAAATGCTTATATATATTAATTCCCCCCAGTCCCACTGGACTCCATTCAATTGTAACAACCATATTACACAGGCTGTAAACACTCATCCTGGCTAAGACTGACACCAAAATTCCATGCAATAATTTTGTCATTGTCACTGTTCATGATAAGGCATTCCATGAGGCTAAAGAATTTAGCGCTACTACTACTACAACAACAACAACAACAACAACTACTACTACTACTACTAATAATAATAATAATAATAATAATAATAATAATAGACTTTTTACATGTGTATTCATCTGGGTACTTCCCAGATGTACACTATTTTATTAAATGGTCAAAACAAAGAGGACTTCCAGTGTCCCAGTGAAGCAATTTCCTTTCTCAAAACCAATAACACAACTGAGAAATCTGTACCACCTCCAGCCACCAGAAGAATAGATAGACCAAGAACAGAAGAGTAGGTCTAATTTTTTTTAATGGTTACATGGCATTTTAGGATATTGATAGCAACTATTCAGACAATCATAACACTCCAAATATTAAAATAAAAAATTCTGAGATGCCTAGAAGTCACCCTTCACAAGTTTAGGAAAGTTCAAATGATAAAACCTAAACTTCCTCATTACTATGTCTAATTTAAACATGACAACTATTAACTACCATTCTGTCTCTCAGTAATTGTGATGTGCTGCATGAATACGCAATAAACGTCCCTTTGCACCAGGTGGAAAATCTCAGGCAGTGTAATTCTAGATGATGACAGTAGCTCTTTTCTTCTCTCTGCCAGCTGACTTTGTCCAGCTCTAATGGGCTACACGACCTTCCCACTCACAGGTGCTAGATTCAATGTGGATAAGGCGCCACCTGTGGTCACAGTGCCACATTGCACTCACAGGCACAGAACTCTTACTCTCTGTCAGTAAGAATGACAGTCCTGGATTGGTGGAAAGTACTCAGAGATTGTTTGGGAACATTCAGAGCATCTTTGACTGTCCTTGAGTGTTATTTCTTTTTTCTGAAGTGTATTTCCAACAGAACTTTTCATGCCCAATGTTTTTTTTTTCCCCAACTTTTCAAAGAACCTGTTACAAACTCAAACGTTCATTCATTCATTCATTCATTCATTCATTGTCTGTAACCGCTAATCCAGTTCAGGTTTGAGGTGCATACATTAATTCATTTATTTATTCATTGACAGTAAGGCTGGACAATAATTCAGTATATAATCGCAATTTAAAATATTTCAGTAACAATAATATGATTTTCAATATTTTGGTACATATGATGGTCATTACAGGGCACTGCCTTCAGTTGATTGCACTCAACTTTAAAGTTAGTTTAGAAATATTAATATTGATAAAGCCAAGATGTTTCAGTCCTTGGCAGTTTTTTTTTTTTTTTTGTGGCTTTTTTACTGTTCATATCAATGTCAGTAATTATATCTTATTGACAGGAATTAAGAAATATACTGTGATATACATTTTGGGCGTATTGTCCAGCTCTAATTTAAAGATATAAATCCAAAACTTTGTAAAATAATATTCATACAGCCTCACTATTTTATTATTTTAATAATTAGTCTGTAACATCCATCCATCCATCCATCCATTATCTGTAACCGCTTATCCAATTCTAGGGTCGCGGGGGGTCCAGAGCCTACCTGGAATCATTGGGCGCAAGGTGGGAACACACCATGGAGGGAGTGCCAGTCCTTCACAGAGCAACACAGACACACACCTACGGACACTTTCAATCCACCTACCAACGTGTGTTTTTGGACTGTGGGAGGAAACCTGAGCACCCGGAGGAAACCCACACGGACATGGGGAGAACACACCAACTCCTCCCAGAGCGGGAATCAAACCCATAACCTCCAGGCAGTGTGACTGCGACACTACCTGCTGCGCCACCGTGCCGCAGCATAAGACATATGAACTATTATTATTATAAATATATATTTGTGTAAAAGTATCACAACATATAACATTAAACAAAAAAGATCCACTACTTTTCCTCTGGGATTTGTATGTACTGTCTGATAATCCTCCCTGTACATCAATATTTTGAAAAGAAATCACTTTGTTGTAAGTACTACTGACTTTATTCATGTGTCTTTTTCTGTCTCTGTATTTAAGACAGTATTTTCAGTGCTGTTATTCTAATGTTGAAAATATATAATATTATTGACATGGTATTATTCATATTTATGTTGTAGCTTTTCTAGTGAAGACGTTAATGTTTCTGGTAATAAGAAAAACAGAAGAACCTTTGGGTCACAGAGTTGTTTTGAAGTTGCTCTTGTAAAAGATAGCGCTCTGCAATCAGAGCTTAGCATCTCAGCTCCTTGTCCTTTCAAGAGTCTCTCTTTCAGTAACACACTCTAAATGAGGTCAAATGCCTTTGATTCCTTCACTTTGTCCAACTTACAGTTGTGCTCAGAAGTTCACATTCTCCTGGCACAATATGGAAGACGCAGCAGTTCTGAAGAACCTTTTATCACAAGTGTGTTCTAAATAAAAACTACTGTGCATCTCAACATTCTCAGAACAAATCAGAAGCAAGAAATGGTCAAATGGTCCTTTTTAAAAGTTTGCATACCTTTGTGTAAGAGGCCTTTTACGTTTTCTTGTGAGAAACTGTCCATTTCTCTCAGCAGAAAACTTCCAGACTCACTGGTCTTTATCATGAACTGCACTTCTGAGCTCTCCGCAAAGAGGCTCAGTGATTCTGAGGTCAGGAGGTATTATATATATATATATATATATATATATATATATATATATATAAACAATGCTAATTAGCAGTAGTAGATGTTTTGCAGTTGCTTTTGTAAATGATATATCTAGTTATGAATAAGGACCCTTTCCACCAGGGTCAACGCAAAGCAGCAACAGCAAAAGTGGGCACCTCTACCAGGCATGCAGGGCAGAGAAGGAGAAGCACCATAGACATTCCCAGGCAGCACAGAGGGCCAAGCAGCCACCGCAGAATCAAGCCCTCTAAACTGGAAGTAGAGAGAGCCGGCAGTTAGCCAATGAATGGGGCCGAGCAGAGGTGGAGAAAGCACCTCGGAGTGCAGAGTAGACAGCAGTGGTGACAGTTGGCAGTTAGCCAGTGAGTAGTGCTGAGCAGAGGTGGAGAAAGCAGGCTCCCCCCAGTTGGCAGTCAGTAGCTGTGTGAGCAGGTTGTTGGCCGGTGAGTGGGGCTAAACATAAGCGGTAAAAGCAGGTACTTTCAGTCAGCACACATGATTTAGGAAACTCTAGAAAGCGCAGAGAGACAGTGTTATCAAACAGTGGAGCAGGATAACAGGAAATAAAACAGGAATACACTCTGTGTGTGTTTCCTGGGCAGTTTTGGCTACTTTTCCCTATTGTTCACAAGTTTAGGAGGACAGCTCGGAACCCGTCAATATTTACACATGTATTATATATGAATATGACCTGAACCTGAGTCATAACCCTGTCCATTTCTCTATAGCTCTGGCGCTGAATTCAATCACAGAGACATTACCATGCCCTCTGCTGGAGTACCCTTTGTTCCCATCTAAATTGGTGGAAACTCAGGTTCCAAGAATCAGGACCGGAACCCATTCAAAAACCTATTTGTGGAAAAACGCTGTGTGTCACGTGTGGTGCAGGGAAGCAAAGAGGAGGATGTAAATGCAGTGATGTATGAATTATACTCATACAACATAAACAAGACACAGGGACCAAAAGAACAACTGAGACAGGACCAGGACCAAATGACACTACACAACAGCAATACACCAACCTACATCTAAAAGGGAGCCAACACACTAACTGAAATATGGGATAACTTAGACTAGGGAAATAAAACCATGAGCATACAACAGAGAGTTGATAAACTGAGAGTAATCATACACACAGGAAATAACACTGAACCTAGAGCTGAACAATAACAGAATAAACCTAGTCTCACTGAAGGAAATATGGGATAACGAGAAGTAAGGAGACAGAAGAAATGGCAAAGGGAAAGACTTAGGAAAAGGCATAAAGACTAGAACAGGACCAAACAAACCACAAGGCTCACAAAAATGAAGACAAAGCAATAGCCATGGATAAAGCAAAAGCACAGAGATTAGAACCAGAGTACAGAAACAGAAACTGAAACTTAGCGCCAGGAAAATCACAACACAACACAAAACACAATGCCCCACAAGCACAGCTTTTAAATATTAACAAACGAGGGAAACCTGAAGCAGTCACATGCGGAAGGGGCGTGGCTAGAGCAGACACGATGAGACAAGCACGTAGTAAACAGGAAACACGTAAAAAGAAGAAAATAACAGATCATGTCTTCGCCGTGTTTCAGTAACAGGGTCAGAGCAGACGCACATGAAATGCACAAAAAGTTTCTCATGAGCTCAGAAACTCATCGACTATTTATATACAGACACAAAGGCCCAGGTCTGGATACTTACCCTGTATTGCCATCTCAGCCTGTGAGTATTTCTCATAAAATGATCAGCTCACTGATTCAAAGAAATGCACATTTTTGATCAGGGTAATCATCGGGGGTCATTATGAATCCCACCTGTAACATCCATTGAGTTCCATCAACAAATAAAAGTGCTGCAAAAGCATGTGTATCAATCTGGTCTGTTCTTTGGAGACAATATTGTATCCAAACATGTGTGAGAGTTATGTTTAACACAATTTAAATATGGTGATTTCAATATTAGTGACCATGTATGTAGTGGATAAATACTACATTTTTAGGGGAGTTTTATATACGATGACAGCTGTAATTCTTATCAACCTTTGTGTTTATTGAAGATATTTTTTTTTTCTTAGAACAATCTTGATGCTGGAGCTGTTTGTTTACATGTGTTCTTTGTTTACTGCCTGCCTGGGACTGGGCAAGTTTTAGTGTGTTTTATTTCACTGTTGATGTTGATTTCTTTCTCTCTCTCTCCCTCTCTCTCTAGCTGTGTTTGTTATTTTGGACGGTCGACTCCTGGAGCAATTCCTCCCTCTCCCCGCATAAAGAAATAAAGAAATAAGACACTAACAAAACAGTGGTTTTCTCCTATTCCATTAGAGCCTGAAGTAAAGGAGAGCAGGAGAAAACAGAGGGTTAATTCAAGGCTTAAAACAATAGACTGCAGACACAAAGGACGTCTGAGCCTCTGCTCTGTCAATCACTGTCCTCCTTTTTGGAGAAAGTTAATCTATCCCAACAGTCTCCACACTTCTGGGCAGGGTGTGCTCCTAGTATTCCAGTATTCAGCCACAGACACGCGGCAGCAAATGATTTGTAATAATATTCAGTAATTACGTAGTTCCTAAATTAATTCCTGAAATACAGATTGGAGAAAGAGGCTTGTGTTTTTATGACAGGAATCATGGACATTGACTTAATTACAATTGTACATTATTATATACATTTACAATCATGAATATGAAAATGACTAAGATGTATCTGTTTTTATGTGTTTCTTTGTAGTGTAGTTTTGTCAGTATATTGAATTATAATTTGAGTTAATATTGTGTATGAACATTTATTAAAATAAATCATTACATACCTTTGAACTTAATGTTTTTGTAAATATACTGAACAAAGTGAAGAAATCAAAGGCATTTGACCTCATTTAGAGTGTGTTACTGAAAGAGAGACACTTGAAAGGACAAGGAGCTGAGATGCTAAGCTCTGATTGCAGAGCGCTATCTTTTACAAGAGCAACTTCAAAACATCTCTGAGTGACCCAAATGTTCTTCAGATTTCCTTATTACCAGAACTATTAACGTCTTCACTAGAAAAGCTACAAAGGCTAAGATGATATAAATAATATTGTATAGAGCAATCAGCCATAACATTAAAGCCATTAACAGCACCATATTTCTACATTCACTGTTTATTTTATCAGCTCTTTTATATGGAGACAAATTAAGACCCAATATTTTGTTCATTTGAGGAAAATGATGTATTTTTTCAATTGTATGTTCAGATTCAGATCCTATATTTTACTGTTTATGTTTTTTACTCTAATCTCAGCGCATTTATTTTCATTTTTAAATGGTACTTTTCAGTTTTAAGTTGTTTTTCAAGTTTCAGATTTTATATTAAATTGAAGGGGTAAGGTGAGGTCATACATGCACAAACTGAAATGGCAGACATGCACACATTGGGTGCTTTTCCACCGCGAGGGATCGGCCTGGCTTGACTCGGCCCCAAACTTTTGAAAACCACAAAAACACTCATTCTGTATTAATAAGTGGTTTTCTGGAATGCCCCAGTTCTTACAGATCCATTTTCCTTGTTGCACGTTTGCTTTTCACTGAAGGTTTTCGTCTACCATTGGCTCAAGGAGCATTTAAACCTCTTCAGAAAACCTCAACGTATTATTACAAGCTGCTGTTCAGAGCTGGATAAAAATAAATGTGAAAGTTGCTGTAACCTCAGAGATTTTACAAGCGACAGGTTTGTGATTGTGGTGATTGACATGTCTACACCTGGCATTAACTTGCACTCATGACTCCTTGAGTTTGGCTTGAGAATGGAAGTGTAAACAGAACGTGTTTCTGTGTCTGGACAGAGTTTCAAAGCAGAAATCTGTTGATTGAGGGGTCAGTGAATATAAACGCATAAATGCTGTGTTTCTGGAAATCAGACGCTGGATTTTTTTTTCCAGAAATTAACTTGAGTGTCCACTGCTGTACACAAAAGAGTGAGCAGAAGTCTGCGTCAGTAAAACTGTACACAGTTTTTTCCCACAATTCTTGATTTCTCTGTCATGTTCCAAAAATGTGTCTGGACAGTCAAGCACCTTGATTACTGCAGAAATCACAGCAGCTGCAAAACACAGCCTTTTCCTCTGCTGATGCGGATAATACACTGCGTTTTAAACATTTATTCCTGAAATTTGAAAAATGTAAGAATTGTAGTAAAAGTAAAAGGGAAATTATGTTTGCGTTGGTGTGCTTTTAAAGGAACACTATCCAATATTTTAACCTTAAAGTTACAGCTTCAATAGACAGCTTCAATAGTGATGCTCCACTGAGCTGTATTAGGGAGAAGAGGGTCTAGAGAAGATTGCTACTCTAGACTCAGCACTACAGAAACTGCACTATGTAACTTGTGGAGGCATATAGGAAACCAGCCATGCCCCCTGTAGGGGAAGCCCAGGAGCAGAAATACAAAAACCTTACCTAGTGTTGCTTTAAGGCCTTCAGGATACACTCCACCCTTTCTGTACTTCATATTCAGGGGATTGGAGAGAAAACACTGATCCAGAGACAGACCCAGAAAGAGTTCTGTTCAGTACCTGGCACCAGAGCGATAAACTCTGTCAGACTGAGCTGTTTAACAGCCATGCTTTAAAGTTTGTCACTTCCCACCTCCACAGCTCTGTGACAGATCTCTGGAGACCAATGGCGGTAGTCTCTTTTACTTTCCCTGCGTCTTCTCAGGGGCACAGAGTGGATTGCGAGCACACAGCGTGAGCCTGAGAGAGCTGTACTCAGCCGAGCTGTCTCCCCGCACACGGGAGTGGTTTTACTCACTCAGACATCACAGTCTGTACCCACCAGCAATGGTCCCCTGCTTCAGAACCTGCTGAACAGAACTCTGTCACTGGGTCAGTGTTTCAACACCAGTCGCCTCAGCAGGGCGTATAGAATGTGCTCTTTTATACACAATATTAACAATAATATCTAATACAGTATATGGACAAAAATACACTACAGCCAATGCTTATAAAAACAGATGAATAATTCATGTTTCCATAATTCTGAAGCTGTATTTGACTGTAAAAACTGCAAAAGTTGTAATAAAGCGAATATCCATTTCTCCTGCTTTCCTTCACTTCAGGCTCCAGCGGAATTAGAGAAAAACACTGTTCTCTTTGCGTCTTATTTGTTTATTTCTTTCTTTATGGAGAGGAAGGATTAGCTCCAGGAGTTGACCGTCTTAAATAACAAACACAGCTAGAGAGAGAGAGAAAGAGAAATATTCCTTAAGTCCCAGGCAGGCAGTAAATAAGAATTCATACACTAAAAACCATTTTGTGTTTATGATAAACACTAAGACCTAAGTGTTACGTGGCCTGGTGGTTAGGGAACTGGGCTTGTAACCGGAAGGTTGCCAGTTTGATCCCCAGAGCCGTCAGGTCATGACTGAAGTGCCCTTGAGCAAGGCACTCAACCCCCAACTGCTCCCTGGGCCTACCACTCCAGGCATGTGTGCTCACTGCCTAGTGTTCACTCAAGTGTGTAAATGTGTGTTTCTCTGCACGGATTGGGTTCAAATGCAGAGAACATATTTCTCTGTGTGCAAGCACAAAAATGGAAACAGTCTTGGAGATGCCATCTTGTTTGCTGACCTCACTGCATTCACTGCCTAGAGAGGACGGAAGAAGTGGAATAAACGTGTTGAGCTAATGTAGTGACCGGCTCGAGGGTGAGCTTTCATCAATACTCATACCTAATATTATTACAAAGCTTCAGCTGTCCCATTTCTCTCTTCCTGCTTATTTACTCCACTCCTCCTGCTCCTTTCATGTCTTCAACTCCTCCACATTCATCCAGGGTATGGGAGGAGCAGTAGGAAGAGGAGGAGGAGGACAAGAGCAGTAGGGAACATGAATTAAATTCAAATTTCTGTTTCTTATTTCTTAATTCAGATATCGTCTTAGCTCTTTATTGTTTTCTGATATCGGATGGGAGTAACAACATTGAATTTTACAGCTGATGAAATTAAGATTGACAGTTATTTTCACTAATCGCTTGAATACATGCAAAGGACACTGGAGTAAATGAAGGAAAAAACAATCAAACAAAAGGTTAAAAATTCTGAAGTGCTGGAGAGGTCAACGGGAGTGAAAAAAAGTGGCAGGCCTTGCAGTCAATTTTAGACAAACCATTAGTGAGTGAGTGAATGAGTGCGTGAACGAGTACCAAAGTCAGTTCCAATATGTGGAACATATGTACACTATTTTTAAATAAATATTAAACATTTCCACAATCGTCCACTTTATCAGCTTCACTGTCCATATACAGATTCACTTCACTGTTCTACAATTACAGACTGTTGTCCATCTGTGCCCTGTATATTGGTTAGCCCCCTTTCACACTATTTTTCAATAGTCAGGATACAGCAAGGCCACCTCGGTGCAGGTATTAACAGGGTGGTGGATCATCCTCAGGGCTGCAGTGACACTGACCCGATGGTGGTGTTGTAGTGACTGATCGATATTAAATACATTTATAAAAAGGCTTCATTTCTGATTAAATGTATGTTGTTTGCATCAAAAAGCATAGAAACTCTAAAGGAAGGTGTGGTCAAGGGTGTTAAATGACGGTCTGATCTCCAAACCCATCAGACGTGATGTGCAAAAATAATTAGGTAAGATCAAAAGCAAACAATCGTGTGCATCACACGCTGAACACACACTGCTCATTAGAGCCGACCGTCCCAATAATAAAGGAACACCAGGGGATAACGACTCTCTGTGGGACTGCAGTGTGAATTACTACTCACTGAAGAGATCAGACGAGATCAGACTCTCATTAGTGTAGCTGTCTGGGGTGTGTTTATGTGACATTTCAACCTACACAACAAAACACCACACGGGCAGAAGTATGGAGACACCTGATCTTTCTGCCTTTTTTTTGAAAGAAAGTGAATTAATCAGGAGTTTGTTCTCTTTTTTGCTCACTGACAGTATGCCATCGTCTGGGAAGATTTGCAGTAGAGCACTGCTGTGAGGATTTAATGGCATTCAGCCACATAAACATTAGTCAGGTCGTGGAAATGATACTGAATGACCTGCTCTGTATATTACTGCTATTGGAACATCATCACACCAGAGATCGCACAGCCAAATGTTGGGAGGCTTTATACCTTTCTAGCCCACAGTCAGCATTGAGCATGGTGACCTTAGGCTTACGCACAGCTTTCAATTCATGCATTTCCACAGAGTTTATGCATAGAAAGGTTCAAACGTCTGCGTCCACACTGGATGCACCTTAAAGCTGTGGAAGTGACTTCTTATAAGAGATGCATTTCCCCTACTGTAGCTCTTCTGTTGCTGCACAGGGTTTTAAAGCCAATTTCCTTTGAATAATTGCTATTCCTAGCCTGCAGTGCTAAACAGCGCATCATCTCCCAAAAGTTTCCAAAATACAAACTATTAGACGACAAAAGTTGAGGTGTCCTACGAGCAAAGCAATGTTATACACTCCGTTTAATGAGGAGTTTGTTTGTGACTCTTGTCAGCTCCAGTTTCTCGCATAAGTCTCGCAGACGTAGCTGCTGAGCCGCTGCCGAGAAAAAGAGACCGGTAATGAACGGCGTGGAGAAACGAGCTCAGCGCCATTGTCACATGGAGTTGAGTCATTAGCCGCTAATCCAGGAGCAGTGAGCTGAGGAGAGGTGTCTCTCTCTCTTTCTTTCTCTCTTTCTCTCTCTCGGCACAACTCTGATGCAGATGAAGAGACGCCGTCACTTTCAGACACTGGGGAATCCAGGAAAGGCCAAATAAATACTGGCATCTGAATATATTCGGCATTCATGGCTGCTCGCCTGAACCCGAGCAGTCGAGGGGCATTTCTGGAAACCTTTCACCACGGAGCTATGATCTGGACGACAACTCTGAGAGGGATGAAAAACAACAAAAACTAACCCTGAACATCTTTTTTTAGGAGGTTTGTAGCTTTTCCACAATCTTAAGCCGAGAAGACAGTGTGTGGTTTCAATCTTATGTGCAGACGGCAACTCAAATTGCACGTTTGAATTGTCCATCCTGTAAGGCCAACAGTCCCGGATCATCTGCTCACACTGCATGAAAGCAATTGGTCCGAATGACAGGACACAATGTGGGTGCTCACACTGTGCGTGAAACGCAGCCCCATACGGACATTTCTCTCAGTTTTGGAGCTCTCCATTCAGAACGGAATGTGTGTTAGAAATGCTGAGAAAGGGGTTAGTTCTGCTGACTTGTGCCATATTTTACACTGGAATTATTCTCTGGCATACAGACAGCTGTTTTAGTGATCATGATATTGGTAGATCAGCTTTCTATAGCTAGTGAGACACTCACACTATAGAAACACTGCCCAAAACTTTGAACATGTCAGCAGTCCACTTCTATGTCTGCTACTCAATTGCTGCAGGGTTGATCAAGTCATTGGTCATCACTTCCCCACGGCCAAACAAGCTGAAATTCAGTCTGATCATAGAGTTCAAAACGGGTTTAAAATAAGTAAATCATTTTTAAATTAATTTTCAAAAATATGTTTTTCCTAAAATAGTATAACTGTATAATAGTATAACATTTACACACCACTAGGGCTGATTCTCAAACATCTTCCTCTACACTATATAGTACACAATGTAGTGGTGTACTAGCATTACTTTTATAAATCTTTAAAGTGCACTATTTAGGGAATAGGTCATTGTTTGGGACAGAGCAGAGTTTACATGAAGTGTTTGGTCCATGTTTCTCTCTTTTGTTGCTTTCGCAGACGTCTGTGTTTTTCCTTTTTTCAACCTTATTATTCATCTCTGACGTCCACACCATGTCTGAGATAATCTCTTGCCATGTATTTGCTGCTTTCTGCAGTCTCTGTGTGTGCAGGAGAGGAGTGCATGTTTCGGTACTTTTTTGGTTCAACTTAAACAATATCCGGCTGACTACTGACCAATCACAGTCGCTGTGGTCCATCTTGATGCGATGCATAATTACATTACTGGAGAGGTGTGTGTAAAGTGTTTAAACTCCGTTTAAAGTGTTACCCATAGTCAGTGTGGACAAACACTACCTGAGCACTTTACACAAATTCCTGTTTACACCCACTCCATATTTACTTCCTCATAGCTCCACTATGTGCTCTGGTGTAAGAGTCTGGACTCTTTTGTTTGGCTTTGGCAGGAAGCTGCAGATTGTCGGGAAACCAAAAAAAAAAAAAATGCATACACTGCAGACTGGCGTTACTGAGCAATGTTAAGGTGAGCGCCGCCTGATTATACCCACTGCTGCTGGAGTGCCATGTTCTGAGTCACTTGGCATAATGAAGAATAATGGAATCCCGGGATTAGTGTCCCTGAACCAAAGCTATTTACTCCATTTCCTATTGCACTGACAGCATATGCTTGTCCTTGAGATGTATCTGAATCCATTTCACTTTTTTTTTTTTTTTTCCAGAAAGTGTCCTTATCTGTATGTCAGAGTCACACACCCCACGCCGCTGTGGATTTGTCCTTCGCTAATTGGACATATGGCACCTTTGACATGCCATTAAAGAGTCCCTCTCCAAACGTTACGTGACGGATGCATCATCAAAAACACCCCACATTCACTGGTGGCCAGATATAGGCAGAGAGAGAGAGAGAGAGAGAGAGAGAGAGAGAGAGAGAGAGAGAGAGAAAGAGAGAGAGAGAGAGAGGGAGGTAGAGAGAAACTAAATGTCATCTTTGTCATGCAATTTATTAATGAATCACAGCAGAGAAACTCACCGCTCTAACAAGCTCTCAGATGCCAAGGTTACATTCGCACATTCCCACACACAAACACACACACACACACACACACACACACACACACACACACACACACACTAGGTAGCACTCTCGCTAGCGTTTTTTTTTTTTTTTTTGGCTGAAAATTATCTGATGCATAGCTAGAGAACATTTGGCAAGCCACACACACATACACACACACACAGATTGTATAATCTCCATACAAAAGCACTGACCAACAGAACAAGAACTGGGAGCCTAAGGCAGCCATGCTACAGGGGTATAAAGCCCCCAAGCTTAGGGCGGAGGAAAAATGGAACTATGTTCTCCTCATTAACAATGAAGTGGCTGAGTGCAATCACATCCTCACACAAATAATCCAAAGCATATCCTAATAGGATGAAAACACTAACGGCCTGTTGTATCGTAACAACATTGCTGGATAAAACACTTCAGCTTCAGATTCTATTAGAACAGCTCCACATGATTGGAGGAGAATACTAACTGCGAATCCCTGCTTGCATCAATGAGCTATTAAAGGCTGCTAATACCAGATCATACCCATTAGTTTTCATAGGATACTTTGGGTCATCAGAATTTTTAACTCCCTAAAAGTGAGAAAGCATATGTATGTGTCAGGTCTTGCCAGAAAAGACAGGACACTCCTACTGTCCATTAGATGATGACAAATGCTGGACAGCCCTCGTAAAACTGCCATAAAGCTGCAAATACCCACATATTTAAGGCCATCACTAATTTAAAGCCATTTACTTATTCCCTAAAGAGCGGGTGAATCATAATCGGAGTAATCAAGCCTACAATTCAGTCTACACATCAAGCGATCATCTTCTCATCTCATGAAACAAACTGAGATCTAATCTAATCTAATCACTGACCAGAGCTTTGGGGAATCCTTTAATTGAGCGATGAATACATGTCAGAAACATATTACTCTTTTCAATCAAGGACAACCTCATCCTGACACTGCTGTCACATCTACAAAGAAAAGGAAGACCCCAGTTGGGAAAGAAAGGGGACAGTGGCAGTGTTAAGGTCATTAAACCCCTAGTGCGATTAATTGGAATGTCCAAATTAATGTGAGCACGCCTTTGACTGATGACAGCATTCAGATGGAGAAAAGCGCCACTGTTTCATTTGGCCTTTGTCTGAACTTTCACCAGCAGCATGAACTCACTCCAACCACTCCAATCACTGTTGTCTCTGCCACTGCCATGGCAACCATGGAAAAAAGAACACTGGGAATTTTGTCAAATCTAGGAGGCTGAAGGGTACTCTGAATATTACATAAATACACAAATAACATAATAAAAGCTAGATAAGGTCCAGAACATGGCTGTCACTACGGAGAGTTGTGAGGGGACATCGCCCATCATGTAGGCTACTGTGCCCTGCTATCACACCCGAAAAGGGAAGAATATATTGTCTATTCATTCATTCATTATCTGAAACCCTTATCCAGTTCAGGGTCATGGTGGGTCCAGAGCCTACCTGGAATCATTGGGCTCAAGGCAGGAATACACCCAGGAGGGGGTGCCAGTCCTTCACTGGGCAACACACACACTCACACATTCATTCACACACTTTTGAGTTACCAATCCACCTACCAACGTGTGTTTTTGGACTGTGGGAGGAAACCAGAGCACCCGGAGGAAACCCACGCAGACACGGAGAGAACACACCACACTCCTCACAGACAGTCACCCAGAGCGGGAATCGAACCCACAACCTCCAAGTCCCTGGAACTATGTGACTGCGACACTACCTGCTGCACCACTTCCACATGGCAGTAATGGGAATTTATTGCATTGTGCCAGGGGAAAAACATAAAAAACATAGTATTGCTGTTATGCACTACTAAATTTCTAATGATACAATTCCATGGATAAGGATGTTTACTTCAAGGATGCATAGTTAAGGATGTATTGTTCAGGGTGTGTTGTTGAAAATGTTTTGTTGAAGACATGTTAAGGGCATGTTGGTAAATATGCATCTTTAAGGATTTGTTAATAAAAATGTTTTTAATTATGCACAGATAAAGATATACTCACATTGTTAACAGTGTGTGAGTAAGGGCATTCTGTTAAGCCTGTAGCAAACATTACGGACAGGGCACATTTTTAAGGATGGGTTATTGAGGACATGCTGTTAAGGGAACATTGTTATAGACGTTGTTGAGGACATTTTGTTAAACACGTTGTTGAGGACATGTCAAGGCCACATGTTAAGGAGAGGATGCATTTTAAGGACAGGTTAAAGATATGTTGTTGAGTGTGCATAGTTAAGGACGTGTTGTTAAGTGTGCATACTTAAGGGTTTTTTCGTTAAGTTAAGGGTGTGTTGTCAAGGTAAAGGTGCATTGTTAATTTAAAGGCATGTTTCTAAGTTAAGGATGTGATGTTATGTTAAAGGTGAGTTGTGAATAGTTAAAAGTGTGCATAGTTAAGGACGTGTAGTTAAGTGTGCATAGTTAAGGACGTGTAGTTAAGTGTGCATAGTTAAGGACGTGTAGTTAAGTGTGCATAGTTAAGGACGTGTAGTTAAATGTGCATAGTTAAGGACGTGTAGTTAAATGTGCATAGTTAAGGACGTGTAGTTAAGTGTGCATAGTTAAGGATGTGCTGTTAAGTGTGCATAGTTAAGGATGTGCTGTTAAGTGTGCATAGTTAAGGATGTGCTGTTAAGTGTGCATAGTTAAGGACGTGTTGTTAATTGTGCATAGTTAAGGATGTGTAGTTAAGTGTGCATAGTTAAGGACGTGTTGTTAATTGTGCATAGTTAAAGACGTGCTGTTAATTGTGCATAGTTAAGGACATGCTGTTAAGTGTGCATAGTTAAGGACGTGTAGTTAAGTGTGCATAGCTAAGGACGTGTAGTTAAGTGTGCATAGTTAAGGACGTGCTGTTAAGTGTGCATAGTTAAGGACGTGTTGTTAAGTGTGCATAGTTGTGGATGTGTAGTTAAGTGTGCATAGTTAAGGACGTGTAGTTAAGTGTGCATAGTTAAGGACGTGTTGTTAAGTGTGCATAGTTGTGGACGTGTAGTTAAGTGTGCATAGTTAAGGACGTGCTGTTAATTGTGCATAGTTAAGGACGTGTAGTTAAATGTGCATAGTTAAGGACGTGTAGTTAAATGTGCATAGTTAAGGACGTGTAGTTAAGTGTGCATAGTTAAGGATGTGCTGTTAAGTGTGCATACTTAAGGGTTTGTCGTTAAGTTAAGGGTGTGTTGTCAAGGTAAAGGTGCATTGTTAATTTAAAGGCATGTTTCTAAGTTAAGGATGTGATGTTATGTTAAAGGTGAGTTGTGAATAGTTAAAAGTGTGCATAGTTAAGGACGTGTAGTTAAGTGTGCATAGTTAAGGACGTGTAGTTAAGTGTGCATAGTTAAGGACGTGTAGTTAAGTGTGCATAGTTAAGGACGTGTAGTTAAATGTGCATAGTTAAGGACGTGTAGTTAAATGTGCATAGTTAAGGACGTGTTGTTAATTGTGCATAGTTAAAGACGTGCTGTTAATTGTGCATAGTTAAGGACATGCTGTTAAGTGTGCATAGTTAAGGACGTGTAGTTAAGTGTGCATAGTTGTGGATGTGTAGTTAAGTGTGCATAGTTAAGGACGTGTAGTTAAGTGTGCATAGTTAAGGACGTGTTGTTAAGTGTGCATAGTTGTGGACGTGTAGTTAAGTGTGCATAGTTAAGGACGTGCTGTTAATTGTGCATAGTTAAGGACGTGTTGTTAAGTGTGCATAGTTGTGGATGTGTAGTTAAGTGTGCATAGTTAAGGACGTGTAGTTAAGTGTGCATAGTTAAGGACGTGTAGTTAAGTGTGCATAGTTAAGGACGTGTTGTTAAGTGTGCATAGTTGTGGACGTGTAGTTAAGTGTGCATAGTTAAGGACGTGTAGTTAAGTGTGCATAGTTAAGGACATGTTGTTAAGTGTGCATAGTTGTGGACGTGTAGTTAAGTGTGCATAGTTAAGGACGTGTAGTTAAGTGTGCATAGTTAAGGACGTGTTGTTAAGTGTGCATAGTTAAGGACGTGTTGTTAAGTGTGCATAGTTGTGGACGTGTAGTTAAGTGTGCATAGTTAAGGACGTGTTGTTAAGTGTGCATAGTTGTGGACGTGTAGTTAAGTGTGCATAGTTAAGGACGTGTAGTTAAGTGTGCATAGTTAAGGACGTGTTGTTAAGTGTGCATAGTTAAGGACGTGCAGTTAAGTGTGCATAGTTAAGGACGTGTAGTTAAGTGTGCATAGTTAAGGACGTGTAGTTAAGTGTGCATAGTTGTGGACGTGTAGTTAAGTGTGCATAGTTAAGGACGTGTAGTTAAGTGTGCATAGTTAAGGACGTGTTGTTAAGTGTGCATAGTTAAGGACGTGTTGTTAAGTGTGCATAGTTAAGGACGTGAAGTTAAGTGTGCATAGTTAAGGATGTGTTGTTAAGTGTGCATGGTTAAGGATGTGTAGTTAAGTGTGCATAGTTGTGGACGTGTAGTTAAGTGTGCATAGTTAAGGACGTGTAGTTAAGTGTGCATAGTTAAGGACGTGTTGTTAAGTGTGCATAGTTAAGGACGTGTTGTTAAGTGTGCATAGTTAAGGACGTGTTGTTAAGTGTGCATAGTTAAGGACGTGCAGTTAAGTGTGCATAGTTAAGGACGTGCAGTTAAGTGTGCATAGTTAAGGACATGTTGTTAAGTGTGCATAGTTAAGGATGTGTAGTTAAGTGTGCATAGTTAGGACATGCTGTTAAGTGTGCATAGTTAAGGACGTGCTGTTAAGTGTGCATAGTTAAGGACCAGTTGTTTAAGATGTCCTTTTTGGAGCACATTAATGAAGCATTGTTCAGAGCACCCTGTAATGGATGTATTATTAAGTATGTGTTGTCATGGACTGTTAAAGATGAGTTGTAAAAGATGTGTTAAGGACATGCTAATAAGAATGTGGCTAAAGACATGTTGTTAAGGTTGTGCTATGGATGCATGTGCTGATAAAGACTTGTTGATAATGAGATGTTGATAAGGACACATTGTTAAGGATGTGTTATGAATGAGTTGACAACAATGAATTGATAAGGACTTGTCGATAAGAATGCATTCATAAGGATGCTCAGTTAAGGACACATTTCTGAGGACATGTCATTAGAGGTGTGCTGTAAAGGATGCATTGCTAATGACTAGTCTCCATGGAGGGCCATGTTATGAGATAGTGGGTATTCATATTTTTAAGATGGAGAAAAAAAAGAGAGAGAGAGAGAGAGAGAGAGAGAGAGAGAGAGAGAAACCTTACAGCTGTTTGGACACAGAGCATATTGAATTTGGAGACTTCAGTGAGAAGTTCACATTGATGTAGCAGGCCCTCGTAGGTAAAGCCTATCTGACACACACACACACACACACACTTCCTCTCTGGGAGAGAAACAGCTGCAAGGGCTTCCTTTAATGCAGACGGAGCCCTGATTTAAATGGAGAACGTGAGAATGAGAGGGAGGATGAAGAGAGAGAATAAGAGCGAAAAAACAGAGTTATACCTTGTTCCAAAAGAATAAGAAAAATGTGTTTAGAGGTATGTTACATCAGGTTGAAAACAGGTTTTTGAACAAACTTAATTTTCTCCTCATTTACTTTTAAGGCAGAAATCTTCAAAGGTTTAAAGCTGCTGTCTGGGTGAGATTAAAAAGGTGCCTTCAGTTCTATTATTTATATAAAACACACCGTTTGGCAGTGTTTCTTTTTTTTTATTATATTTCCACATGGCTGTGTCCCAAACTGAATTATTTTCATAGTTGGTTCCCTTCATTTTCTATGAAATTCCTTTAAAGACGGGGCTGTTTTTAAGGCAGCCTCTGCATTTCTTTGATGGCTGACTTCAGACGATTTTGAGGCAGTGGTTATTATTCATTTGAATAAAGATACGAGCAGTGAAATTGTGATATGTTGCTTTTAATTAAGCACTTTCTGAACCTCTGTGATCTGCAGAGAGCCTGTTTGTACCTCGACAGAGAAAAGAAAAGAAAGTAATTAGAAAAGCAGTAAAGAACAAGAGCGGAAGAATGTCATGCGTTTAGCTGCTCAGGAAAGAAAGGCCTTCTTTTTTTCCCTATACTGAAGTGCAATGCACAGCAACACTCCAGTTCTGCTGCAGTAAACTCAAAGCAAGAACATAACACTCATCATTTCTTAATGCACAGAGAAGCATCTGTGCATTTCAGAGTAAAACAGAGCCCATCTTGCAAGCATTGTCCTTCCCAATTGCTCCCTATAGATAAGAAAAATGTTCATCAGAAATGATTGACCGAAAAAGACCAGGCCTAGTTTAATATTGTCTGATAATTTTAGTTTTTTTGCGATGAAAGAACTATTGTTGTAATTGTTATAGGAATGAATGCTTTTGAATTAAATTTAAAAGAAAAAAAAAGAAGAAAAAAAAATGATCACAAGTGACATAAAACGCTATTCCAGGAAAACCATGCCCAATCTGGAAACACTGCACATCTTGTTAAAACGCTTGTACATTTTATGAACACTATAAGACTATGACCACATTTATAGCATGCTATAAAGCACCCCAATGCATTACACATATATAACAAATTAAATTTAAATTCCCAGGTCTCAGCTTATTCTTTACCTTGACATTTCAGTCCTGGATAGTTTTCCGACACTTTCAGTGTGTGTGTGTGTGTGTGTGTGTATGTATAAATAAATAAATAAATAAATAGGTCACTGTCGTCCTATCTATGTGTTAAAAATAATTATTAATGGCTTTTAAGTGTCACATCCTAGCCCAGTCCTGTTTGTTTTCCCCGCCATGTGCTCTCTCAGTCCATGTCCATGTCTCCGCCCTTGTCCCGCCTTTGTTCCGCCTCCTTGTCCTTACTCCCCATTATCTGTTTCAGGTGTGTCTCGTTTGTATGATGTATTTAAGTTCCCTTGTGTCATTTCCTTGTATGGGTCATTCGTTTTGTTCCGTTCCCATTCCTAGTCATGTTCGCGTTCTAATTCCTAGACAGTTGTTCCTTGTTTTCGTTTCCTCGTTTTGCTTCATTCAAATCTCTAATCATGTTGTTTCTCGTCCAGTTTCATGTTCTAGTCTGCCTCATCTGTTCCTCGCTTCGCGTTTGCCCTCAAGTATGTTTGTGTTTGTTTTGTTATTTTGGTTAAATAAAGTTGCTGTGTTTTAGCGTGTGCGTCCGCCCCGTCAGTCCGACGCAGCATTCCTGACATTAAGGTGTTTACAGCCTAATTCATTTTAATGTAATAAACCTATTTGTTTTAAAACTATTTTTAAACCTTTAAAATATGTTTTAACCTTATACAAACGGTAACTGGTGTTGATCTCGTCAGCCCGGGGTCTAAAATATACACAAATATCCGCCATAACTTTAAAGCCAACTTGTTTCTACAATCATTTCCCATTTTGTGAAAATATTGAAGCCCCTTGCTCACCACATTTACCACTGGTCAGGACCACCACAGAGCAGGTGTAATTTGGATGGTGGATTATTCTCAGTACTGCAGTGACACTAATGTGGTGGTGGTGGTGGTGTTGTGCTGGTACATGTGGATCAGACACAGCAGAGCTGCCGGAGTTTTTAAACACTGTGCCCACTCACTCTCCACTGAATTAGACACACCTAAGGTTTTGGTCCAACTCATAGACAGCAGCTCATCGGATCCAATTAACTATCCAAATAATACTTTCTCTGGAGTGGTCCTGACCACTGAAATACAGAGTGATACAGGTATCACCAACAAACACTAACAAAGTATGCAGAGCAACCGGTGAACTACAGTCTGTAATTGTAGAGCTAATGCTCCTGTATAAATCAGTGGAGCGGACAGGGTAGAAAATGGTTGTGGAAACCAGAAGGTCATTTTAAAGTTATGGCTGCTCGGTGCATATTTTTCAGATGTGCTGAAGGTTATTAAATATGCGCCACAGTCACAGACAGAACTGTGAGCTGAATGTGTGACTGCTCTTTCTCTGACTGCAGAGCTGTTATCTGAGTGAACTGTAGTGTGTTTTCTTTTGTGGACGGTAGTTTCACCACATTTCAAATTCTCCGCTTGACTCCGGGGGTGCACTTACAGGGGAGGATCCACCTCTTGACATCAAAACTTGTTTATGAGATTGTGCACACTGAAAATTTCCACCTCCACCCTGTATCCGCTCCCTTTGGACACGTCCGGTCACATCAGTGTGATGCATGTCCAGTTACTTTCGGCACCTTTTTAAACCACAAATCCCCAACTCTCAGAGCAGAGCAGGGATGAATAAAGAGCTGGAGCCTTCAGTTGCACAGTACTGCAGAAAATCAACAAGAAAAATAGACCTATTATTATCTCTGTTGTTCCTCCTTAGTCTCCCTTAATATATCTGTTTTTCTTGCAATTTCCCTCATCTTTAATATTGCTGAAGTTCCTTATTAATGTCTCATTCGCCTTAATATCTCATTGTCCATTATATTTTTTATAGTTCTCAATATCCTCCTCAATATCCCTATTGTTTCCCCTTAGTATCTCTATAGTAGTCTCTGTCCAGTTAAAAACGTGCATCTCTATTTTTGTCCATTTTTATTTCTTCACATCGTGTGAAATATTCATGATGAATGGACCAATAGAAATGCTCCAACATTCATTGAGATTAAATCTTCCACTGAAATGTAAGATTTTTTCCTATTTTGGGAGATACATGATTTAAATGAACAGTGATGATATATCATTTCTCCAAATATCTCTGTGGCTCCTCCTCAGTACCTCTGCAGTTCCTCCTGGAAAACATGGATCAAATGGAGAGAAATGTTGGAGAGTTAACTTGTTTCTCCTGCTGCTCAGGTATTTCACCTGAGAAAAAGAGAAGCTTACCTGTGTCTTCTCTTGAGTTTCAGTGGAGATTTCTGTAAATTCTTAGACAGGGCTCAAATTTGCTGAAATACTAATACTTATGCATCTGAGCTAAAAACAGGTCTCCATTCCCCAGCAGCACTAAGAACGTCCTCATTTTTGATGCTCTAACCTTATCTGGACACAAGTGTTTTGTGTCTCCTTTCCATCTATGCTGTTTCTCCAGAGAAGATTTAAAAGAATCACAAATGACTCTCCTGAGACACCAACGAGCAATATTTGAGAAGTAGAATTTTCCTCTAGGCAGCTCTTCCATTGTGTTTGATTAGTTTCTCTCTCCTTTCTCCCCCTCTTTATGAGAATGATGTACGTTTGGCCTGAATAAACGAAGTGGACAGATGAAAAGGGACGTCTTAATAACACACATGGCAGCTGTCACTGTGGCTCGCTTTAAATGGCTAATATGCTTCACAGGGCTGGAGCAAAACTGACGTTGGTGATGTGTGGCATTAGTGCTTCCTCATGTTTTAATCAGGAAGATGAATGTTGATGGACAGGGTTAGATCCTCCCTCTTTCTCCTTGCCAAAGCTCAGATAGGACTATAAAAGCTATGAGTTATTACCCCTGTGAAATACACAGCTGAGATGAGATTGTTGGACATCCCTTTCCAAAACCATGGAGATTAATATGTACTTGGCTCCTCCCCTTTTCAGTTATAAGAGCCTTTACACTTTTGGCAAGGTAGTACAGAGGGTTTTGAAGGGTGTCTCTGTTAATCTATGCCCAGAGATTTTGTTCCCCAACACCATGTTTTTATGAAGCTCATTAATTCAATAGTATTCCACATAGTGAAGCATGATTCATCTGTCCAGAGAAAAAAAAAACCTACCTGCTGGTCAAAACTGGTACAACAACGTGCCAAGTGTTAACCGTTGAGAAAAATTTGTGTTACCCTTCTGGCTCATCTCACTAGTAGAAAAATAAAAGAAATGGGGAAGGAACAAATGGTTTTAGGTGTGTGTAACAGGTAGAAAAAAATGTAAATAATAATAATAAGGTTCATGTCTATAGCGGCTTTCTCATACTTAGGCTCGCATTACATCAATATAGACATAATTAATATACATCAGGACTGGCGCCCCCTTCAGGGTGTGTTCCTGCCTTGCGCCCAGTGATTCCGAGTAGGCTCCGGACCCACCGTGACCCTGAACTCGATTAGTGGTTTCAGATAATGAATGAATTAATGAATGTCTACAGGAGGGAGCTGTTTTCAGTTGAGATTTTAAAAAGAGAGAAAAACATGCAGGAGGAGTTTAAACTGAATCTGTTGTGAGACAAGTAACTAGTGTAACTCATTTTTTAGAATGTAAAAGAATTCTGGCAGCTGAGGTTTGGACATACTGAAGTGAAAGGACATTTTTATTAGGTAAGCCACAAAGGAGAGTGTTGCAATAATCAAGACGAGATGTGACAGAACCATAGACAAGGATTTTAGCATATTTTCTGGTGAGTATGTGCCTAAGACTAGTGACATTTCAGAGGTAGAAGAAGGCATATTTAAAATTAGAGGGTTTAGAAATAATGGATTTAGGAGTATTGAGGTGAACTTCAGTTTTATCAGGATTTAATTTTAGAAAGTTAATGCTCAACCATCTTTTAAGATCTTGAATACAGGACAGAAGGTCATGGGTTGTAACATTGTTGTAACTTTGGTGCTAACATAGATCCATTTGTCGTCAGTATAACAGTGGAAGTGAAGACCATGTTTGTGAATAACCTGACCAAGAGTTAACATAGATAATGACATAGATACTGAAAAGAAGAGGACCAAGCACTGATCCTTGGGGCACACCTTCAGTAAAAGTATCAGTGTGAGATGTGTGTTTACCAAGGGCAACAAAGTGTAATATATTGAAAATGTATGAAGTGAACCAGGTGAGTGCAATGTTAATAATTCAAATGGCTGGACAGGAGATGAGTATGTCATGATTAATAGTGCCAAAAGCAGCACCTAAATCCAGAAAGAGAAGAATGCAGAGGGCACTAAAATCAGTAAAGAGGGGGAGATCATTTAAGAACACGTAACAAATCTGTCTCATTAATGTGCATAATGCAGATGCCAGATTGGAAACGTTCAAAAAGATTCTGAGAATTTTAGAAAGACTGTAGCAGAAAATAATAATGTGGAACTTAGTCTCAGAAAAATACTTCATTGTGGAAAAACTTCATTGTGACCATGACTTCAGCTGCATACAATGAACAGTCTTTTTGTCCTTCAAACATAACATTCCATCTTAAAAGACACTGATCTTCTAAACTTCAACACACAAATGAACAGCAGTTCCCCACAATCACAGACCTTTTTTTTTTCCTCCATAGACCTATAATGAGCTACTTTGACATAAGCAAGCTTAAACTGCCTTGAACCACTTAGCAACACATTAGCATCCACTAAAAAACAACAGCAACTTAATCACCATCAAGGTTACCACAGCAACCACCTAGCAACAACTTAGAAACCACTTTGGATACCACAGCAATCAGCTAGCAATCGCTTTGTTTACCATAGTAACTGCCTAGCCACATGTTAGCAACCATCTGGGATACCACAGCAACAGCCTAGAGACATGATATCAACCACCTAGCAACCACATACACCTTTAAACCACTTGGGATAGCACAAAAACTGCTTAGCAACCAGTTAATGACATCACAGCAAACATTTTGGATACTACAGCAACAGTATAATGACCCCACCATGATAGCAAGGACATGGCGGACCACTGTTGACCCACTGAGGGCAAAGTTGGAGGTCCACTAGCATTTTGCACAGTGTTTTCTGGGCGGACCGCTGGTGATTAAACAGAATTTTAGACAAAATGCAATATTTTAGCACTTTTCCATTCACAGTCCATTTTACAGGTTTTTTCCTTCATTAGGTTCTTTTGTTATTCTTTATAAATAAGATTAGTAAATAATTTTAATCCAGCACAGTGTCAACATTTTTGGTATAATCATTTTATATCAGGCTTATACTCATTATTATATCTCTCACAGTTGTTGGTAATATTTGTATTAGTTTGTTTTCCAGAATAAAAGTCTCTGTGAATTTAAAATCTGTTTGAGGAGATTATAAATGAGTTCTATCCTGTACAGGACAGTAATCTGAGTGGTCCAATGGTGGACCAGCAGTGGTTTACAGTCAGTTGTGTGCCAGCATTTTTATGCCAGTGGACCTATATATGCTCGCTGTCTGGGCATTGAAACTGTCTAACAACTATTTACCCACCCAATTAGCAGTCCACAGGAACGCTGAGTTGGAGAGACATCGCAGCTTGGAGGTTGATCCAAGCTGAAGTGATTACCTAGTTAACAGCCCACATCTGAACTGAGAGAGTCACCATTTATGTTATGGCTTGTGCCAGACACTTCTATCCAGAGAAACTAAATTTAAAAAATGTCAGATGTGTAGGCCAATTAGTGCAGTGATGTAGTGCGGTGTTCCTACCCAAGCTAGGACTCTAACCCTAGTCTGGAGGGAAGTGGAGTTGTCCAACAAGTTGTACTGACCATGGCTTTGAGTTTATGTGTGAGGATGTTAATAGACTCTGGAGCTTTTCTGAGTGAAATGAGTAAATGGTCTCTGAACATCTTATTTCTCCCTCCATGTCTTCTGCTGTTTCTTGTTGTGTATTTTTATTATTTCAGTCGATCATGACTGGTGTTTGAAAGCACTGCTTCACATCAGAGTAATATATGTATGTTCTTTCCTGGTGCATGCAAATAGGTGTGTGCATATGTGTGTGTAGCTATGTATGTAGGTATGTACATGTGTGGTTTGTGGTCTGGCATCCCAGCCTATTTTCTCCCCTCTGCCACTTGGATTGATTTCCCACCTCATGTTTATTTTAATACATGACACACACACACACACATACACACACACACACACACACACACAAATATGACTCCATGACTGAGTGGAATGTGTCTCACTATAATAACATTCTCAGCAACGATTACTCAAATTGAATAGTGATGGTGAATTAATGGCGAACACATACACACCCTCAAAATACACACACACACACACACACACACACACACACACACACGCACACACTATAAATGGAACGGAATATGTCTGGAGTCTCCATGTCAGATGATAAGGTCCTCAGCACTGATTACTTGACCTGTCCTTGTGAAGATGTTGAATAGAGGGGGAGCTGGGAAATATTATTTGATTCATATTTAATTTGTAATTATAGAGAGGTAAGGTTAAATATGACAAGCTAACGGAGGGAAATGAAAGTTCTAGGAAGCCCAAGGTACAAACAGAGGAATTAAGTAAGAGAAATGTGGCGTTATGATGTTTTGTACATTGTATGCACAAAAGTATCTAGACAGTGTTTATTATAAGCTACTTTCAGCTAATTCAGCTACTTTAAAAGGGATTGACTGATCTGGAGCACTTACAGCCCCAAAAAAGCTAAATAAAGACCAGTAATTTTATTTTTTTGATCTCCCTAATTTAAACATGGGTAAATGAGTAATCCTGATTTTGTGCTACATCTTATAAAGAGTGCATAGATGTCAAAACAGTCCCACCTCCTCCTCGTCTGAGTTTCTCCAAGCCCAGCGCTGAAATCAGGTTTGTGTCAGAGCACAAAGACAAGGTTAAAAGGAGCAAAACAAATACAATGAGCACACAAAAGATAAAGAGTACTGAATAAGGGTGAATTTCATTTCACCCTTTAGCCCTACTCCTCCATTTTGCCTAAGAGTAGGGTGTCTCAATTCTTGTATGTAAAGAGGGGGGAGGGCTATATACTCCTTGAAACAGATTTCCCTACTCTCCTCCAAAGGTTCATAGCGCAGTTTCTGCATCGCTGGGGCCGGAGTAGCAATGACACAAGCTCCTATTACAGCACAGTGGAGCCTCACAATGATTCTAAAGCTTCAATTTTAAGGTGAAAATACTACCTAGTGTTGCTTTAAAAGAACATGCTGTGAAAACTGTCATTCTGAACAGGGCTGTTTAGACGGGCGAGAACAGTGCTCTGTTGTTTGATCTTTGTGATCTTTTTGACTAAAGCACATCTCAGATGTTGTTGAAGAGGGGTAGAATACATCCCCATTATTGTTCACTCAATATCGATCTGAGTAGAAAGGCATCAAATGAGGCATGAAGCTCTGGAAAAGCTGCACATGAGCCAAAGTCACCTTGCCTGATTGGCAAAAAGGGTATAAATAGTCTGGGCTGTGTAGCAGTGAAACTCTGTTCTCTGGACTGATGAAGCTCCGTCCATTCAGCTTTGAGGTTATTTGGGGTTCTGAGCTAATGCTCCAATATCAGTACATGGCTTTACTAATGCTTATGTGGCAAAATGCAATCAAGGGAACAAACCACTAATTAATACACTTTATCTCAGAAGTCGTGGCCAAGGAACATTCATTTGATTAGTTGAGTCTCAGTAACACAATGTACCACAAATAAGGAACTGTCTAAATGTCTATATGAGACTGGATTGGTGTGAATTAGAGACTTGAAAATGGAACAGAAAGAAGGACTAGAAAATAAACAAGAGGCAAAAATTCTGGACAGTCTCAAGTGGATCATATTCATGGCCCATTTGTATTTGCCCTTTGAATTTATTCTATTAAAATGTTTCCTTGGTCATTTAAATGGGGTTTTAAAAATATAATAATAATAATAATAATAATAAAGGTATTTTAAACAGCCTCAACTATCATAAGCATCTGAAATATAAGCCTGTGAAATACAGTCAGGATCTGATACTGTATCCTTTAGATGAATAATCTTTTCTTCTGGTTATGGATAATAAAGGAAAAGGCCTACATCTGAGCTTCTGTTTTGCGTCTGATATCTGTGTCTGTAAATCTGAACACAGGTACAGCAGCCCTGTGAATTATTGATGAGGGTTTTTTTTTTTCGTATATAATACTCCAGGATATGAAAAATGAAACTCTGTATGTGACTGTTATAATAGATCCCAGAGTTGCCAAGACCCTCTAATATTAAAACGTTCACAGTGAACAAATACTTCACGCAATAATGTGCCTGAAACGGTGCCCTTCATAAGCTCTTATGAAATCGTAAATAATGCCCGCAATTTTCCTGCTCTTTCTTACCCTGAAGATATTTTTCTATCTTTTAGACGCCACCTTCAAATCTCACTGATACACTGAGTAGGGCTGTTCCAAGGCCTAACATCTGCATTGATTCTGGCTATTTTTGTGTGTGAGACTATGCGTTGGACAGCTGCTCCTGGTCCTAATCAGGAGTTTGTTCCTCTGTATGTGCTTGTGCTCATCTGGGAAGGATTTGTAATGACATTGGATTATTAGATCACTCATTTATTCATTAATTCATAAGCATCCCAATGGGTCCAGAGCCTGACTGCAATTACAGGGTGATGGGAACACACCCTGGATATGTTCACTACTGCCAATTGATATACTAATACGTGTTTTACAATTGCAAGGAGAAAGTAGAGCATTTGGGGGAAACCCACACAGACACAGGGAGAACACATGAAAGTGAGTTGGGGTGAAGATTGAACTGGAGAGCCTAGAACTTACTGCATAGAGCTCCATCACTCCAGGGAACAGTTTCCACTGCTCTAAAGATGGATAGTGGGGGGAATCTATAATTAGCACTGGGCAGCGTGAGCCCATCTTAGACTCAATTCTTTTTAAGCTGATCATGTCAACCGTGCCAGTAATGGCAGCATCATAAAATAAGTTCATTCATGAATTAAAAATGGCGCCTAAAAGCTTTGGGACAGAGCATCCAAAACTAGCTGCCTCTGTGTATAATAGTGTTTTGTGTTTCAGTTCCAGTCATCTATCCTATCCACGCCTTCTACAGGCGAGCAGCTGGGTTATAGCAGCGTGTTTGATTACAACGCAGTTTACAGCCAAAAAATATTAGGTCTAGAGACAAAGTACACACACACACACACACACACAATCAAACAGTGTTTCGCACAGCTAGCACTGGGGAATCATTTACACTATTGGACAGATGCTTTCTGGGACTGAAAATGTTGCTGGTCAGTTAAATCCAATTTGCTCTGACTTGTCCAACAAATAAGGTCAGAGTTTGGCAGAAAGTTAGTGGCTGGTATTGCAAACAGAAGCCGAATATTGCACCATCCACTTAAACTGAATGAAGAGATTAAATATTGGGACGCTCCTTGTAATGAGTGAAATCTGCTACTTAAAGACTCATTTTGTGCAATCTCCATAGACTCATGCGGCAGCTGGTCAAAAGCCTAAGGTCACTACTCCCATTGCCAAGTGCCTGCTAGAGGGGTGTAAAGCAACCCGGAATTGAGCGGCTTTAGATTGGACTGATGAGTTTTACACCATGTCTGACTACATTTGGCACAGAGTATGGGGACCTTAGGCTCATGTTCATTGTTCCGTGTCATTTCATGCTTTGCTTTAAAGATTAAAAATCGTGTGCACATTACAACCCCACTGTCAGCAAGGGGTGCCCCTTACAGCAGCGGAAAAAATCACTAATTAGAGGAGGTTTCTACAAATTCTTGGAGATGTGTCGTGTTTGTGCTTTAGGGTATTGGAGCACTTTAATGTCTGACTTCAGCAAATATGCATTGTTTAATACAGCATTCTGTTCATTTGCAAAACAAAAGCCAACCTCAGCAGGTTTACCTCCGAGTGAATAACCAGAGGGGGGCGGGCAGGTACTGAGGTAAACTAAAGGAAATGACACTAGATCCAAAGCAGAAATTAAGAGAAAGGGAGACAGACAGACAAAAAGAAAACAAGGACAGAACAGAGAGAGTGGGTGTTAGGTTAAGTCCTGTCTTGCTCTGTTTACCTCTCTGTGTTTTTTTGTTTTGGTTTTCATGTCATGCTGTGTTACTTGTCCTAGTCACACCCCACACATGTGAGGTATCAGTGGTCATGTGACTGACCTCACAGATGTTCACGATAGTGATAATGTAGAAAAGTCCTTTGTTTCAGTTTTAAATGTTGTCACTCACTGTGTTACTGTAATGTGTTTGTTGTACCTACATTTCCTACCACTGTTTTACAGCTTTTTGTACAATCAAATCAAATTCACACCTGCAACCTCCCTGTGTGTGTGTGTGTGTGTGTGTGTGTGTGTGTGTGTGTGTGTGTGTGTGGGTGGGTGGGTGGGTGTGAGAAAGAGAAAGAGAGAGAGAGAGAGAGAGAGAGAGATTAGTTTGGGCTAGTGGATGGATTCCCCTCCTGAAACCCACCCATAACCAGAGGCAAGTCTCCATCAGATAAAAGGCGAATAAATTAAATTAGAAAATGAGAACTGGGAGAAAAGGAGGAGAGGAATAACAATATTACAAACAGGGGATTAGCTTAGGTTTGGTTAAGCCCAGGATGAGTGAGTAGGAGTCTTTGTAAGTGTCTGTGGCCCATGAGTTTCTGAAGGTGTGTGAATCTCAAATACACATTATGTATGCGTATGTGTGTGTGTGTGTGTGTGTGTGTATACAAATGATGTGGGGACAAATATCTGCTTACACACCCACTTTGTGGGGACAACAAATCACTCAGTTTTAAGATGAAGACATGTTTAGGGTCAGGGATAGGTTAGAATTCTGGGGCCAGCCTCCGTCAAATGAATGTAATCCAATGTATTGTCCCCACAATGTATGTAATGCAGGGAAACAAACTTGTGTGTTTGTGAATCTGATTCATGCCTGGTGGGTGTTGAGTATCTGTGTGTGTGTGTACTCTGTATGCAGAAAGCGTGTGAGAGCTCCAGGTTATGAGTTTGACTGTCATCAAGGGAGCAGTGAAAGAGAAAGAAGGGGGGGGGGGGAGAGAGACAGAGAGAGAGAGAGAGAGAGAGAGAGAGAGAGAGAGAGAGAGAGAGAGAGAGAGAGATATTCCTATTGAAATTACATTCATATGCTCATGTCCGATGTTAAGTGGTTGTCCTCATGGCCTTGAGCGGTCATATTTCAAAACTGGTCCAAATGCCCAGTGGATTTGCATTTAATGTGAGAAAAAAATATAATAGAAAATCACCCTCCCTCTTTCTGGAACATCCTTTAAAACATGTTCCAAAGGGTTCTTCATGATCAGCGTTCTAGACAGGACCATTTAAAGTTGCTCTGAAACGTGTGTAATAAAAATGGATTTAATATCTCTGCTTCTGTAACGCTGAAATCCTGTCTCCCAATCCTAAAATAAGCAGGATTTCCTCCCAGTGAGTGCATTTCTCTTTGATTCTGCAGACTGTAAGTCAGAATGATAAGAGGATAGCTAATGTTTTTAATGTGATAGAGAATTTTTAACTGATTATGCATTATTTAAGCAACTGGAAGCTGAATATGTCAAGCGTGTTTTCTCAGACACAGCCAGTAAAATTGTTTTAGGCTAAATCAGTTGGAGCAAACATTGTTTTGCTAAAGACTCTTTTAGAATGGAGCTGGGATGTTTTTGGAGAGCTAGAGCATCTTACACACAGGCGTGTACAGTACATTTATTGTTAAAATTGCAGAAAAACATTCTTGGGATTGTGATTTCAGATTGGAATAAAAAAGGGGCACTGTGGAGCAGAGTGGTTGCCAAAATCATCCGAGCATGTGCACATTTCTGATAACTGGAGAGGTGTGTGTGCTGCTACTACTATACCTTCAGTAATTGTTAGCAAACAGAAAAACACAAATTAGGGAACTGAGTTAAATGTAAATGTCTTATGCTAGGCTTCCTCTCTTTCTCTCTCTCTACTCACAGCAGAGAAAAGGCATCTGGAAGTGTTTAGACAGAGAAGAGATCTCCAAATGTTGAAAAGCATAAACCAAGATGAGGATACTGCTCTATTCCTGCTTCCTAAGTGGTCGTACATATTGACTTATTTTTGCTGTTACAGTTTAGTTAAGGTGGAACTGATTCTGAATTTAGGAGACTATGAACTGCATGAAAGTAAACACAGAGCGAATGTGCTACACAATGAAACAATTCAAGTTACAAATGAGTTTCTGTGGTAATCCAAACAATGAAATAATAATAATAATTGCGACCACAGACTATGGCTAGAGTTGGTTTCTTTCTCAAATATACCGTTCCACCTTAAAAGATGTGGAGTTTCTGAATGAACACATATAGGGCAAGATTGTTTCACTATGAGAATGGATTTCCCGGAATTATCTACATTGCCTTTTATATTTTTATGTTCATAAACTCAAATATCAGAGCTATGCATACACATTTACCTCAAGAATCTACTACAATAAATAATGCTTGAAAAAAAAATACAAAAAACATTCTCTTACTCAGTGCAATTAAATTTCAAGACACTGAAATGTAGTCACGTGCCACAAGTCATTGCGATGGGACCCGTGAGTACATTAGAGATACTGAGTATCAGCACTGCATTTTTATTTCTTTTTGCGTTTTAATCGGCGGCTTCTTGAATTTCCCAATTTAAGTTGGAATGGTAAATTCAAACAATAAAATTCTTAGTTCATCCAAACGTTGGTGTGGCACCTTTCTCTGGCAGTGAGGACTGTGATCGTTATTGCTCCGTGATCCAGTCACCCTGGTGTTATTAGCAGAAATGCTTTCATAATTCAGTTGTTTAATCAAACATCACTCAGTACTTAGGAAGGGGACTAATAGACAAACCTATCCGTCTTTAATGACCAGAGCCAATCCTATTCATATATTATTATATATTCCATCATAATGTATTACTATAAAATGATTAATTAATAATCTTTATTTCTATGTTTATTAATCTAACACCAGGACCATGAAGTAAAAGTGTTTATAAACGCATCATACATACTTAGGAATATAACATTCATAGGAAGTGTAGCCAGCATCCCTTACAGACACACCTCTCTATTTGTACTCCTTCCTAGTCCTAATGGTTAGGAATATTAATCTAACAGGACTGCAGGCTAAATGTGTTTGTCCACTTGCTAAAGGGCAAAAAACACATATGTTTCCCGTCCTCCAGCTTCAAATAATGACCAAGTACATCTCAAAGGACCCAGAGCCTCCAGAGAGAAAGTGGGAGAAACTGAGATACGAGCTGCCACAGCTCTGCTCATTTATCTACAGACACTCATAAATACCCTCCACCCTCCACCTGCAGAGACACACACACACACACACAGACACACACAGATCACCGAGGGCCGGTAGCAGCCAATTCATTAAAACATACTAAAGAAATGGATTTCTCTCTGTGTCCTCAATCAGTACTTAGCTCTGCTTAGCCTCATGCTCATTATATCTTACTAAAAAAGAAAATAAGACATATATATATATATATATAAAATGAAACACACACACACACGCTTGACAGAAGTTGAAAATACACAGTGTAACATGTGCCTGGTTTTGTATTGTTTCTTGTTTGTACTCCCCTTGTCATGTGATTACTCTTCCCGCCTGTTTAGTGTCACCTGTGTTGATTAGTTCCCAGGTGTTTCTTGTCTGTGGTGTCTTTTTAGCCTGTGTCTGTGGTTCTTACTCAGCCTTCTGTCACGTGTGACACACAGCCTTCTGTGTGTGTTCTGTTTATCTTCTCAAGTCCTGGTTTCAGCATCTCTGTTTAGTGTTTAGACTTTGTGTATAGTGGTTAGCTTATAGTTTAGTTTTAGTCTCACTTGTGCTCACTCTCTCTGTCTCATTCTTTGTTTCCCAGTTTTTTTTTTCTCTTGTCTGTCTTGGTTTCTTAGTGTCTTGCATCTGGTCTTTGTTAGTGTCCTGTGTTATTCATTAAATAGATCTCCTTCACCTACCTCCATCTCTGTTCCTTGTCCCCTGACCCAACAACAAACGTGATACAATATATGATGAAAGGTTTTAAGGAACCTGTTATGTTCTGCATATTCATTGCAAATAAGGTGAGAAGAATGAGCAGGTGTCCAGAAACTTTTGTCACTGAATGTGTCCAGTCCATAATGCACAAAATACACTACCTCGCTAAAAGCAATGTGACATTACTTCTCGGGATTTCAGCATTAAGCCTTATGCAGTCCTACAGGTGTGAAGATTCATTAATTCTCTTCCCACTGTCCCCTTTCCACATCTCTGACCCGCATTTCTCTAGCTGTGTCTCTAACTCCTCTCTACATCTTTCTCTTCCACCTTCTCCCTCTCTCTCTCTCTCTCTTTTAACTAGCCCATTAGTGCAGGTCAGATGAGGGGCCCTGATAAAGCTCTGTGCTCTGTTTGTTCAGTTAAAGTCATGACTGCTTTTTCTGGATGTAATAAAAGCGTAAGGTCTTCAGAAGGACAAACCATAATGCTCTTCTTTTATTAAATTCTTTACCTATTTTTCTGCTGTTATATATGTGCTCTTTTTGTTGCCGAGAGTGGAATATGTCCCGAAGTGTCCTGGTACAAATGATAATGAACATCATAAGCCTCTTCTCTCATTATTTCCTTCTATCACTGAGCGCAGGAAGAAGGGGAAAAAAGAGAAACAAGCCGAGTACACAGCAGTGCCCCGAGAGAAGGATTAAATAAAAGAGCAAACGGAGAACAGGAAGGGACAGAGGAAGGTCGGCAGACACTTTCTATCCTCCTCTTCCTCTCCCCCACTAGCTCTGTGTCCCTTCTTCTCTACCACTCTCCCTATCCCCTTCTATTTCCATTTTTCTCACTCCTCCTCTCTATACACCCCCTCCCCCTTCTTAGCTCAGTTCAACTCAGTAAGCTTTAATAACACGACCTTATTCAGATACAGTAGCTTACTGCATCAAAACAGCAAAAGAAAACATTTCCAACCACTTAGAATTTAAAAGGGTTTAGTTTTATTAAAGTAATATAAGTATTATAAGATTATCATAATACTAATAATAGCATTCAGAGAAAACCTAATCAAGTATAATCAAAGAACAAGTGCATTACTTTTTGGAAAAGAATAATAAAAAAGAAAGAATGAATAATATTAATTTGAATAAAAATAAACAAAATGGAAAAGTTAACAAACAGGGCTGTTGTCTGTGTGTGCGACTTGTGGCAGGCAGATACCTAAGTAATCAGAGCGCTACTGCCCCCATCTCTCCGAGCAGAACAGCAGTTTATCTTTATCAGAGAAAATGTTGAACTGTGGGTAAATGTGGTAAAGTAGAATTCTGGTAACTGTGTGAGCGTGGTCCACTCAGTGAGGAAGTGTTGCTCTGTCTCCACCGTGTTCCTGTGGCACTGCTGTCTGAGGAGCCAGGGTTCCTCGTAGCGGCCGGTCTGTACGGCCAGGCTGTGTGTGCAGAGTTCATACGTGGTCAGTGTGGTTCTGTGCGTAATGCCAGTGACTGTGGTCAGTTACTCTGCTACAGTGTATTGTCACTGTGGGACCAGACAGCACTACATTTAGCCCTGTGCTTATGTATATGTGTGTGTGTGTGTGTGTGTGTGTGTGTGAGAGAGAGAGAGAGATGTAGTAGCATAGTTTGATTTACTCTGACTGGTTGTGTTCCAGACAGGTCCTGACATGTGTCACGGTCAGTGTTGTGTCCTCTCTTGGCAGTGCAGGAATTTATAATGATAGGAGTGGGGCTGCCATAGTGAGAGTGGGCCCCAATACCTCACTACAATAAGGAACATATGTTCTTTAAAATGTAGGGAATGTGACAACTTAGAATTTTGTTTTCCTGGAAACACTCTTTACATCCTGATAGCAATCAGTAAAGAAATCCTCTGATTACAAATTAAAAGATTAATTTTCTGTATACTGTCACTGTGATGGTACCTTCAAGAGAATATATTCAGGACCTTTGGTTATAAAACATTATTGTACATTATTATTATTATTATTATTATTATTATTGGCCCTGTGAAGTACTGGCACCCCCTCCAGGGCGTGTTCCTGCCTTGTTCCCAATGATTCTGGGTAGGCTCCGGACCCACTGCCACCCTGAACTAGATAAGCGGTTACAGACAATGAATGAATGAATGAATTATTATAATTGATTTTTTTAAAACTTTTTTTTAACTTTAACTTTTTTTTTGATTGATTTTAACATGGTTTTGATTTGATACGCACCATTTCATCTCCAGGACTTATATCATGTTCTTTTATTTTACACAGTTCTGTAATTAATGATTACAAATATTCACCTCTCCTTCTAGAGAACAGAATGTAATGTATCGTTAGGGAACAAAACTGGACTTTAAAACCACTGTTGTATCTTTAAAAGGTACATTTACACTGTTTGTACCAAGGCTTGGGCAGTAATACAGTGGTGCCGTATACAGCAGTAAAAATGTGCATGGTATCTCAAAATGATGGTGGTATTTATGAAGTGTGTCTTACCAAATTAAGTACTACGCCCAAGAGTTCAATGTGGATTTAAGAGAACCACAGGAAGCGGGTGCTGTAGGAGCCCACCGACTGCTGATGTCACACTGTGAAAAGCCCAGTAGTCCAACCGCAGTCGTGAGTTTAGAGCAGAGGTTCGGTGAAAAGAGAGAGGAAGGAAGATGAAAACAAACAAAACACTCAGAAGACCCTTGACCTGACTTTGTGCTCACAGGTATGAGGCCAAAGCAGCTCCACAGAGCATTTCCCTACGGTAATAACATATACCGCATTAATGTGTTCAGACACTAGACGGTATGAAGAGTGTGTTTAAAAATGTATTTGAATTATCTTTATATTTTCTTAGTTGTGTATCACTTTGAATGACTGCAGTGTAAGAAAGATGCTACAAAAACAAACTTCCCTTCTCTAGCTTAAATGTGTAATCTACATTTAGAATAATTTAACTCTCCAGTATTTTTTAGATTATATTTTTATTTAGAATATTTTATTTTGGTTTTATTTAGAGTATATAATGGTCCAAAATGACTCTTTGTTAATGGACTTTTGTTGTCTCTCTCACTCTCTAAAAAACTCTCTTCTAGTGTCTATTAGTGTTCTCCAAGTGTGTTAAGCTCCAATGACATTTCATTATATACAGACACCTGTTTTTCAACATTTTTGGCAATGCTAGGGAATTACATACCTCTCAAGCCCACATGATAGAACTTAAATCTGTTATGAGCCAATTAGTGAGGAAGCCAAAAAGTTTCTATTGCTTTAGGGATATTCATAAGACAGCACTGTATTATGATGTAACAGTAATCCACTGGGTCCAAAAACAAACTTTCTGTAAACAGAGAGTGTGTGTGTGTGTGTGTGGTTATTCTGAGAGAGAGTAATGAAGCGGGCATGGGCATTATTTATTTATAAATTCTAATCCTGCTGTTGGTGGTGGTTTTTATTTATTCATTTATTCTATGTTTAGCCTCAGATTTGGATTCAATGCAATTGGCTCTCGTCAGAGCAACACCTTCAAATTTGCAGGATGTAAACAACACTTTCTGGACAGTCAAATAACTTAAACAATTTTTACCAAAGACATATTTATTAATGAACTCTATTTATGCTCCATGGAGCAGGTCACCTACATAGGGGCCACTACAACATCTTTCACTTATGAACCTGGGAGAAACTCTAGGGAAATCCCTCAGTATCAGGTTGGGAGTGCGGGAAATGCTCTGCATGCTTTAAGCATAGGCCAGCGCTTGTGCAGAGTGTGCATGAGATACGGTGTGTTTACCAGGACATTAGCAGCTGTGTTCACACACGAGCTCACTTGGACCTTACCAGGAGCATTTATGAGGGGACGAGGAGGTTAAAGTCTGCGTAAAGACCAGGACAAATGTTGTTGCCACTAGGTGTCAGTTTTATAACATGAAAGAGGATGATTCATAGAGTCATTCCTACTGGAGAATCCCGAACATTCAGCTTAAGTTATTTGGGTGACAAATAAATCTTGCTTTGTGATCTACAAATCATCACAGAAGCACATGGCAGATCTTACAGTGAGTGGTTTATGTGTTTGAATCGAAGCCTCAGTCATCCGTAAACAGCCAAGACAAGATAATCAGTACTGGCTTATTAGCAAGCTCTCTCACTTTCCCTCTCTCTCCTCATCCCTTTCAGACAAGGCACAGATGTCTCTCTCTCTCTCTCTCTCTCTCTCATATTATGCATTATGCATTTCATTATCAAGACAAATCACCCTCAGACTCTGGAGAAGAGCCAGACACAAACCAACACAAAGACATTAAACGGAGCTTGAAAGGTTGTGTGGGTTTATCTGCATACTAACAGCATACAATAGCCCTGAGAAGGAGCTTTTGTTTTTATTATTTATTTATTTATTATTTATTATTTTTTATTTTAAAGTGTGTACTGCAAATGAAAGCTCTTCATTTGTTCTGATTGGCCGGGTTACCAAGAGTCTCAGGGACAGACACAAGCAGCTGCCAATTTTCATCAGTTAACTTCAGCAATTTTGTTTTATTGCCGCCAGTCCCTCCTCATTATTACAGTAAACACCACTCTTCATGACTGCAGTACTCCACAGTTCCCACACAATACTCAGAACACACGAGGATCATGGGTAGTAGTCAAGGGTTGTTTAATGATGCAATCAGTCATTTTCTCCAATGCTTCTCCCTCAGGTCATGAAACAGCTGTTATACTGACACCTGCTATTCTGGATATATCCAGAGGTATCATCATAGCCACCCTCAAGTAGGGTGCTCGCTCTATGGAGTACAAACTAGTTACTTCAAGCTAGGGCTGGACAATAGTGATGGCTATTTCGGCTCCTAAATGGCTCTTTGTTTTACCACTTATTTCCACTGGTACAGAACAATATTACCTACATTTTACATGACTATATGGACAAAACATTATTGTTCAATATTATACAATTAACAATAATAGTGTTGCAATGGCCAATTGTTTTTATGGCTGTCTTGTAATAACTCACTGATTGCACTCACACATTCAATTGTATAAATAACTGTATTTTTATTTAAACACCTTAATAAAAAATCACTTGTATACTCTGAAATACAGCCAATGGAACCCAAAAGGTAGGTATTACAATAGCTTATTAAATTAAATAATCATCCATTTCTGGGTAATAAAATAAACAAATACTCTGCAAAGTGCAAAACCACAGCATTCAACAGTAGTGATTAAAACAACCACAACTGTCAACAAACATTTAACTGATTTAACATTTTCTTAAACTATTTTTTGGAAGGCAGATTGGCATTCAGGAAAACCAAGTGTCTCAGGTTGGAGGGTTGGAGCTTGCTTGTTGTTCTCTGATTGGTGGAATGACAAGCCTTAGAAAAAAATGGCTCGGTCTTAGACGGGAACCGGCTCTCATCGTTCACTTACAAGAGCCGGCTCTTTGAACCGGTTCGTTCGCGACCGACACATCACTACTGGACAATATTAATATATATTGCAATATAAAATGTGTCAATAACAATGATATGATTTTCATACACATTTTCAATATTGTCACTGACAGGAAGCTGCCATCAGTTCATTGCTCTCGATTTTAAAGTTAGTTTAAAAATATTAATTTTGACAAAGCCGAGAGGTTGCTGAGTGATGGTGATGTCATGCTGCTTTCAGTTCTTGGAGGATTTTTTTTTTAATATTTACATTGATATCGGAATTATATTGTATTTACAGAAATTAAAACATATATTGTAATATAAACTTTTGCCACATCATCCTGCTCTACAAACTCATCATCTTGTGCTTTACAGAAATGCAGAATTTTATTTATTTATTTATTTATTTATTTATTTATTGGCTAACTTTTGTGATGATAATGACTTCTCTGTGTTAACTAAAATAATAAAACATGGCTTGCCTGGCTTTTAAAATAAAGTCAAGTAGAGCGGGCAGAGGACAAATCCCTCACACAAAGACCGTCGTCAGCTTTTTGCAAAACAGAGCCGGTTCCCCATGGAATCCATTTTTCAAACAGCAGCTTTTCACCAAGGGTTTCTGGAGGCCTCACCAGCATTTACACAGAGTAAAAGGCAATCGGCTTTAAAAGCATGCGATGAAAATTAGCCAAAAGATGACATCAATATGCTCCACCATCAATTGCAGTGGCTCAGAAGTAGTGGCGAGCCAAAGGCCAACAGCAGAGAGTTTGGCTTCAGTGCTGCAATACTTTTCCATGGCTGGAGGAAAGTGAAGGTTCAACAGGGGGGTAAAAAAGATCATTTTTATCTTAGGCTTTTGCTCTAGTTTTGAGTGATCTTAAGTTTGGATAACCCTCCTTGGCCCCCATCACTTAACACAATGTCTGTAAGTGTTCTCCAAATGTGTTCAGCTGCAATGACATTGAGTACTATGGACATCTACTCATTCAACAATTCTGTGGATGCTGGGGAGATTTATACCCATGCCCACACTTACTATAAAGCATGGTGAACTTAGGCTCATGTGCAGCTGCTCTAGAGTGCCACATATTTTATACTTTACTATAGAGAACATACAAGTTGAATATGTGTGTCAGCGATGCAATGTGTAAATTACCTGAAGGCTTTTTCTTTTTTTACTAAGAAATTCAAATGTTCTTTGTAGTCTCTGGATCATCTTTTTTTATTATATAATGTATTAATATATTTAATCTATTAAAGCTTATGACAACTGAAGTATGTGGGTCATTATTTTTGATGAGCTGGAATATGAAATGTTCAAAGATGGATCATAACTAATCACATTGCACAACTACACAAAGTGGAAGTCCATCAAAGTGCTCTCAGATGATAATACTCCCACTTACAGCAGTAGATCTGTGAGGACGGGAATCTGCTTCTCTCTCAGTTCCACTTTAGCACTGATTTATCTTGCATTACATTCTTTTCTGTTCATTTGGTTCCTGCTGCACTAGAAGAGTTTTTTTTTTTCTTTTAAAAGCAAAAGGATCTTGGAACAATAGCACTTAACTCACTTGAGCTCCTGCCTGTGCTGACAGAAGCTTCATGTTCTAAGAAATTCAGTAACTTGTTCGGTTCTATTTTAACTCCTACTCCGATTTCTAAATTTTATTTTACATTTCCAAGTAGACCAAAAATGAACCATTATTATTTATCTAGAATTTCCAAAAGCACTAGAGGGATATTTGTATAATAGGGAACTTATTCTGCTCACTGTAAAGCAAAATGTCAGCCATTATACTGTCACTCTCACCGTATATCTATTCACTGACACACACACACACACATTCACTCATCCCTGTGGACACTTTTGAGTCACCAATCCAACTACCAACGTGTCTTTTTGGACCCTAGGAGGAACCTGGAACACCCAGAGGAAACCCACGCAGACACAGGGAGAACACACCACACTCCTCACAGACAGTCACCCGGAGCAGGACTTGGACCCAAAACCTCCAGGTCCCTGCAACACTACCTACTGTGCCACCCCTCTTTTTTGACACATCCATAATAATAATAATAATAATAATAATAATAATAAAATGCCACATAGTTTATATGATGCAAATTATTATATGAAATTTGAGGAAGTTTTACACAAAAATATTTAAATATTAACCATGTTCAAACCCCTCCATTAGGCTACATTGGAATCACCTGCTAATATCTATCATATACTTCATGCTTGTAGAGGGATCTGTCCAGGTAAACTAAGAAAATGTGATAGGGGGTGATGCAAGTGAAGGAAGTGAGTGCAGTGAAGTGGAGGCATGGGCACTGCTTGTGCATAGGGCCCAGAATTTGGTGCTATGTCCCTGCTCACCACCAGTTTTTGGAAAAGGTACAGGTCAAAAACCAAAGAGAACAAAAAAGAGATTGGTTTCAATCTTGCATCGTTTGAAGGTTTGGGGTATGATTTATATTTTTCTGGGGACAACCTCTTCAAAGACGTCTTCAACACCACAATCAAAGCTTCCTTTTCCACGGCTCTGTGGAACATTGAGGTGTGGGAATAACATTAGCATGCTACATGCACTCAAAGCAGCTTAGCCTATCTGTGAATATTATTCATCTACTTCTTCTCCACTGAGAATCACCATCAAAGTGCTCGATGCAGAAATAGCTCTGGCATACACTTGCTGTGTTTGTGAATGTGTGTTAGTGAAAAAGAGAGAGAGACAGACAGAGAGAGAGAGAGAGAGAGAGAAACCACACAGACATTAATTTAATTGCACTTCTCCGTCCCAACACATATTCCCAACAAGTTTCTCTAATTTTCGAAAATATTAATTCATAAGTGGCTGTGAGGTACTGACCACACTGGACCGTTTTATTGTGTTGTTATGATTATGCAAGTTGTTTCTTTTCCACATAAGAATCAATCTAATTGCTCTTATGTAAATCAGTGTGTTAAGGGAAACAAACTGGTGCTTAGAAAGTACCTAGACATTTGGCTTGGGCAGGAAGTATGGGGCAAGTATGGAAATTAATTGCAATAAATAAATATATTAAAAAAACTAATAATAATAATAAATCCACAGTGGGACCGGCCAGGAACAGACAGAGAGAAAGGAGGAGGAAGAGGAAAGAAAGGGAAAGAATATAAACGAGTCAGCAAAATGACTTCCAATGAGGTCAGAGAGAGTGCTGCGAGGGGGGGAGGAGGAGAAAGAAAGAGAGAGGGGTGAGAAAAATAGAGGGGAAAGAGAAAGTGATAGAGAAAGAGTAAGAAAAGAGGGGGAGCTGGAGGAGAATAGGACATAGTAAAGAGAGAAAGAAAAGGGTGAAGGGAGAGAGAGGGAGAGAGGGGGAGGGGGAGAGGGAGAGAGATAATAATCTAGGCCAGCACTTGAGAAAAAAGGCTGATTAAGGCTCGCAATGAACTGAGGGCAGACTTTATTAAGGTTAGAAACTCAGTGGAGCGTGCAGAGAAATTCTCTTTAACACAGAGTATCAGCTCTATTACACTAACTAGAGTAGTATATACGACACTGCACCTTCTGTCACCTCGGGGACTTCTGCAAAAACATAAAATACATCTAAATATACGTCTAAAAATATGACTTCTGTTCCTTTGTATCTAAATCCTGCAAATACTGTAGCAACTGACTCAACTGTACAAACACATCTTCCATAATCTTCATAAAATGGGACATTCTTAGGCTGCTGAAGCTAAGCCCAAGACCACCATGACCAATGCCAAGCGTGGGCCACAGAGGAATAAAATAATACTACAAAATGTCCTCACATCTACTGTAATGCCTTTCTATCAAACATTTAGGGACTGTCACTAGAGCAAACTCTTAAGCCTGTAATCTGGGATACAGTAGTAGTGTGCTGAACAAGAAAAAGACCAGGGTGCTGTCAGAGATTAAGGAAAAATTTTGAAGCACTGGCAACTCTGACAGCAGCACTACAGCCAGTGTATTCTTCTGTGAGAAAGTCTGTTTGGGAGCAGAACTCTATTGGTGTTTCTGCCCACTGTCCAATCACATTAAAGTTACCACAATCGGGTTGCCAGATAAGACACATAATAGCAGACATAAACACAGTGAACTGCAGCCATTGAAGCAAGCAAGAAAATGAGAACAAATTCTGCCAATATATTTGAAAGATTAGAGGAATAGCTCCTGAGTTTTATCCAAAAACTATTAAATTGTATACACACGTGGTTTTTATGTGCATTTTATGTGAAGAAAATGAGGAATGGTGATATGATTGAAAGGTGCAAACACTGAAGTTTGTGTGTTAAACGAAGAAAATGAGGAATGACGGCAGATTAAGGTGTGCAAACTTTGTGGGGTATTTTTAATCAAAGAAACTGAGGAATACGTGATTATCTTCCCAGATTATCCTGTAGTGCGGGAAGTCTATAATCCAATCTTTACTCACAGTGCAGTCTGGGCCGCCCTGATTCTGAATTGTAAATATGAAACATGTTTAATATTTATGACTCTGAATCCTGGAGTATGGAGTGGATGCTGACTCTCCGGCGTGAAACACCATGTTAACATCATTCCTTAAAGACCATAAACCAATGAGAGTCAAGCTGGGCTTTCTTCACTGACATCCACCGTTTTTGTTTACATCCAGGCTGTGTCTGAAATGAGCGGAGTGCTATCTACTGAGGCAGTATTCTGAGGGAGGAAGATACAGAGTCGAGTCTGTATTTTAAACTTGTTTAAAATGCTGGCTGTTTTTGCACCAATATCTTCAAAGTTGTAATTATTCTGGTGAGGGAGCATTAGATTACAGGGGCCTTGGCAATGTGCTGAAATATTGAATACTCTAATGTGACTCGGTTACAAAATGCTGCCTTGTGAGGCAACAAAAGTGCAAGGTATCTGCTGCTTTCTGTTTTGGACACAGCCCTAGTGTGTGAGAAACTCCAGCCTTCTCTAGCGATGTAGCATTTTGGGAGAAACTTCCCAAGGTTTTGAGGAGCGGAGGTGCCTGTCGGTGTGTGTAATCAGAAAGTGTGTGGTGTTGAGATTAGTGAATTGTGTATTGTTGGGACTTTGAGGACTAATAAAAATCACGCACAAACAAATCTGTCAAAAATGTGTTTATGTGATGTAGGGATGGGCGGTATCCACATTTTTCATAAAGTCGAGCTCAGCTCAGCCCGACAGTGCACACCAACCCACGTGTTGACGATTAAAAAATTGTTTCTTAGAGCGCAAATTTCAGCGACTAGTTTTGGAGGAAGAGAAAAGATTGAAAAATAAGGGAACTAAGAAGGCTCTAGATGGTTTAAAACACCACAGCATGTATTTTCCAGCAAACTGAGGCTCAAAACACATATAATTAAAGGATAAACTTTCATACCTCTGAGCACAAAGTTGAGTGAATGGTCTTCTGTAATTTGTCTGTATTCATCTTTCTTCCTCTCTTAACCAAAGCTCAGTGCTAAACTCACAACTGCAGTGGGCTACAGGGCTTATTTTTCTCTACCCATTTTCAGACAGTCACATGATCACATCTTCAGTCAATGAGCTCCCTCAGCGCCCCCTCCCTGTGGTTCACTTAAATGAACATAAATGTTTGGTCATGTTCTTAAAGACACAGAGAAGAAATTTGACAGCACACACACATCATAAATACAACCCTCATTTTGAGATACCATCCACATTTTAAAAACCACAGTATACGGTATTATCGTTATACTGCCCAACCCTAATGTGTGGGATGTCTCGTGTCTACAACAGTCAACATCAGTTAGGCTTTTTTAAATCCTGTAGTGTGGGCCAGGCATTAATCATTCACTTGTCTTGCCATTCTCTAGCATAGGTGTTTTAGTGTAATGATGTACACTTTTCTGTGTAAATAGGTTGATGACAGCACATTCTTTTGAGCTATGCGTGTCCAGAGTTCTTAATCTTGTCTTGGGCTCAGTCATGCAGGTTCAGTTTACCTCAACCTGGCAACCTGTGAGTTTTGTGCCTGTTGAGGAGGGGACAGAAAGCTCTCTCCAGTTGCCCCTTAAATCAATGCCCTTTATTTCAGAAGAAACACTGAACACTGGGTGCCCAATGCCCATCTTGCCTACACTTGGCATTGGACATGATAATGCTGGTGGGCAGAACCTCTCATTCAGTGCATTTTTATGAAGACTGTGCACGCTGTGATTTTATGAGGCTGAACAGCTGTGTCAAAGGTTCGCTTTAAATTGACTGCAGGAATAACTCACATTCCATGCACAAATAAGGTATAAACAGATCTCCATATTTCAACATGCGCATCCAGCTTCACAAGCTTGTTAACATGTGCTTGTCGCTGGCTCGTGACACATCCGTAGCTAATCCTCCTCCCTCAACAATCCTCATTTTCTCCACAGTCCAGAACTGGAGAAATGACCGGAAAGTGAGCCACAAATGCTTGGACACCTGCCTCGGCCTGCTGTTGCTAAGCTGCCAAACAGGTGGCAGAGAGACCCACAATAGAGCAGTTTACAGCTGAGACACTTCGCTGGCAATACACGTGAATATATTAACGTCCGGTAACCATTCCATATCATACTAATGCGATTGGTAACATTATTGTACTTGAGCAAATACAAAATAATTGATGAGTGTGTTTAACGATCCAATCTGGAATCGCCAAAACACAGACACAATGAGTGATTTAGCTCATTTACTAATCCCCCAACACAGAATCTCATTAAATCTTATGCCCACCAGGCAATTAGGGTCTTTTGTTTCAGTTTTAATTCCGAGACTCAAATTAGAAAGCCAGACAGAGTGTTTTCAAAATTCCACCTTTCTCAGTTTGGATTCCTAATGAGCTGAAAGACGTATCATCTCAGGAATACTTAAGCGTAAAGTCCCAGTCTCACCGGACACCCGCACTTCGCAGATCATTAGAAAGAGGAGCAAAAGAGGCCTGTTTTACAAACCCCTAAAAAAACCCTAGTGCACCTTGAAACTAATTATGCCACAAATTCTGCAGCCAGATCCACTTTTCAAACAACAGACATGATTTCAGGAAGATTCCGCATGACCTTCAAAAAATAAAAATCAAGACATGAACAATAAAATATCATTATTATACACACTACATTATGTACAGGTTCTGACACATGCTCATCCAACTTAACTTCTGAAATGAAATCAGACGTAATCAGACGTTTTTCCCTGTTTACAGCAATAACATCTTCTATTGTTTTTTGAAAGCTTCACACTTTTTAAAGACTTCTTAGAGTCTACTCTTAAAGAGCCACTATAAGTAAATAAAATGGCATCTGACACACCTTTACATTACTTTACCTAGGTTACCTTAATATTTCCATGTACTCTTTTGTATATGCAGATTCAGACAGCCAGAGTTTCATGTCACAAACCTGAGGAAGCAATCCCATCAGCTTGCAGGGCAGGGTTTTCCAGGAAAGACCATTGGCTGAGGTGTATGTGGAGAGAGAGAGAGGTGGAAACTAATCGCATATATCATAGATCCATATGTGCTGAATGAAGGCCAAGAAAATCTAATCTCATTTAAGGCATTAGGGCTTTTTTTTATTACTTGGGAACAACTAAATATGTCATTGTGGTGAACAGAGATGATTTTTTAGGGCTTTAATCCATGAGGGGAACGTTAAAATCACCAGCATGTAATTTTCTTTAGACTTCTATTTCATTTTTATTTCAGAGCTGTGATGACACCATGGACATATTTTTTGCATAGCTTAAGTGTTCTCTTAAAAATCTGGCATTCTTTGAGAGGGTTATTTATGCAGTGTTCCCTAAGAGAAGGGTTTGAGCTTTACACCGAATTAAAATATTGAATATAACATTTGAATCACAAAGTCATTGTGGAATAAACGCTTTACATATTCATCCCACGCAGCGCTTATGAATCTGGAGTTTTTGTGGCTTATGTTTTTTTCAGAAGAGTAGCGATACGTCTGAGGTACATCCCACATTTCCCTAGTGAGGAAATGGGCTTCAAAGCTGTGTGTGTGTGTGTGTGCACAAGGTTTCACTCGTTGTGGGGACCAAATTCTGTTTATACGCTCACATTGTAGGACCACAAGCTGGTTTTGAATGGAACTGTGAAGGGAAGATGCATTAAGGTTAGTTTAAAGTTAGGTTTAGAGTTACTGTAATAGTACTTATGGTTAATGATAGGGAAAGTCACCACAAAATTAACGAAAGTAACTCAATGTTCCCCACAATGCACAAAAAACAAACCTTTCTGCATGTATATGTGTAAGTGTAGGTTTTTGTCTGTGTGTATCATATGTGCGTGGGTTTGTGTGTGTCTAGATATATAAGGGATAACCTCACAGAATAATGTGCGTTGGCTGATGGAACTGTCAGTTCCTCTCTTGGCTTGTCTCTCTCTCTCCCAGATATCTTCATTTCATATTTTTCCATTTTTTCCCCAGAGTTTTTATATATATTTTCTGTCTACATTAAGATATGTTTCCCTTAAAGCCATTAAGGCCATGAAAGATCCCAGATTAAATTATACCAGAAGACATCCAGCACACTTCAAACCGAATAGTTTTTAGTGTGCAGTGGATACTGTAAATCAGCTATAGCTTATCTATATAGCTGCTTCTTCATGGCAGGACTTCATTATTTGCCAGTGCTTCAGGAAAAAGCCTTTGAAACCCTTAAAAGCCCCAGTCACATTTGCAGTAGTTTATTTGTGTAGGGATAGTTGCAAACAAATTCAAATAGGAAGTTGGGGTCCGGAGCCCAAGGAGGGGAACCATGGAGACACAGACATACACATATTTACTCACACCTAAGGACACCTCTGAGTCTCCAATTCACCTACCAGTGTGCGTTTTTGGAGCACTCGGAGGAAACCCATGCGAACACAGGGAGAACACTATATATATATATTAGTTTTTTAGTGTCTCTTTACTCTACTGAGTTTGTGACAAAAATAAATGCCTGAATGTGAATTCCAAAAAGTTTAGTCTGTTTTGCCTTCAAAATAGAGAAAACCTGCTTTAATTGTTTAACTAAGAAGCATAGCAGCACTGCTCTGTCACAGGGTGGCGCTGTAGCAAATTTGTCCATTATCCTGCTATCCTGTTTGCTCTGCTGAAGAAAATGGCCACAATTTTCACACTCTGCACTGCTTTGGCGCAGCATTTAATTCTGTTTTACAATTAACAGACATAGTGCAATGTAAATTGTTGTTTCATATTTCACAACCCCTAAGTAAGACTTAAGTGTTTAGCCCACAGTAGAACATATGGAGCCCTGAATACAAGGCGGTTATTTCACACACTCTCAAGAATTAATCATCCACCATTAGTCAGTACCAGACTCCTAACATTGAGGCCAAATGCCATCAACGCAGCAATGACTAAAAAAACCCTTACTAAAACAGCAGAGGCCATCTCATTCAATGCAACAAATGATGGAAAAATCCCTGATTAACTCCCTTCATTTCAGAAGAAATTGTAAGCTGTGTAGTGTATTCCCTCTGCATCAATAATTCCAATCAAGAAAAAAAATGTTATATATCTTCATATTCACAGAGCTTTGAACTCTCTGACTTGACACTGCATTTCAAAAGCTGGAAGTGAGCTCCTCTACCTCACCCAGAGACCAATTAAAGGAGTTAGACCTGTGACTGTTTGTCTTCACCTCTCAGCCTCGACATACACGCAACAAACCGAACACTGTTCCATCTGAACAGACAACCACAATGATGGCCAATTAAAGACAGCTCATTAGTCCAAACAAAACAATTGACAACTGTGGAACATTCTGGAACAAGTCTACGCTTTTTACCTGAGCTCCATCGACCCTCGGAGAAGAGTGTCATTTAAACAGTCTGTAAAATATTTGTGTTCGCTGTTTGAAGAACAACAAAGCAGAAGTTATCGGAAAAGTAGGAATGTATCAGTTCTCAAGGCCAAGTGCTTGTGTCAAGTAAATGAATGGCTGTTCAGAACATTGAAAAGGTGTGGTTTTAGTGTAAAAAAGCCCCAAGTTCTCGGTCAAAAGCTCTTTAGTGTTCTAGTATAAATAACAACAGGGAGGATACATGAAGCAAGAGTTGCCAAGTAAATATTTCTCCAGGGACAACGTGGTAACATGGTTTTGATGAAATGGGGAGTACAAAGGCCAGAAATTCTGCTCGTTTCACCCCTTTTGGCAATTTTTTGGATTTGCATTTTTCAATCTGTTTCCATGTTGTATTTTGAAGCCAGCTCTGCTTTCTGTTCACACAGTTGTTGATATTATAGTAGAAGTTGATTGTGCAGGACACACCCACTTAAGCTAAAAGCAGTAATTTCTTCTGTCACATTGATTTGAAACTCAGCTCCAATGATAACAACACGCTCAATGGTTTAATTTAGTGCAGGACTCTCCTGAGTTAGCATTCACATTCTTTAATGGACCAGTGAAGTGTCTACTCCTCCTTTATGATATCTTAGCTTTTGTATACAATGTACTATAATCCCCAAAACAAGTAAGGTTCTGAAAATAGAGTTAATGGTCTCACTTGAGTTGTTTACAAGCGTGTTGTGTGCTGATTGGCTTACGCTTCACTAGCTGGCTGTTTGCATTAAGACCTCATCAGCATTAGCAATATGCATTATGCATGCGGTCTCTTGCGTCCATATGGTGCACACATGTGTTTAGGGTGTGTGTGTGTGTTGCTCCTCTTTGTGCCAGACTGTTAACTGGGCCAACCACATATTCTCTGAGCAAACTCCTCATATATAATAAAAAAGGACAGCACACAGCATGCCCACACCATCACAAGACACACGAGAGGTCAAAGGTCATGCTAACATGCTGGCATGTGTGCTTGTGAAGTTTTCTGTGTGATATTATTGCCTTGTTTGGTAAGTGTGTTTAAGATAATGTGGCTGTGTTTGGAATGAATTGATTAACTCAAAGACTCTTTAATACATAGTGGGTGCTGCACAGCTTTTTGACTGTGAATAAGAGTGAACGAGTATGGAATGACCACAAGACTTTTCTGACCCTACAGTAAACACAGCTACTTCAATAAGAATGCAGCATAAATATATATATATATATATATATATATATATATATATAGAGAGAGAGAGAGAGAGAGAGAGAGAGAGAGAGAGAGTCAGGTTTATCACTGAGAATTCAAACAACACTAGCAAATGGCTGACATACCCAACCCTCACCTATGATCATGAGCTTTGGGTAGTGACCAAAAGAATGAGATCGCGGGTACAAGCAATCTCATTCTCCGCAGGGTGTCTGGACTTAGAGACAGGGTTAGGCGCTCGGACATCCGTGAGAGACTCAGAGTGGAGCCGCTGCTCCTCCATGTCGAGAAGAGCCAGTTGAGGTGGTTCAGCATCTGGTCCAAATGCCTCCTGGACGCCTTCCTGGTGAGGTTTTACTGCAGATTCCTGTGGAATCCATGGAAAAGCATGATATTTTTATGTGGTTTAAAGCAAATATATAGTGATTTAGGCATTCATTTGTCATGTTAATTATGCTGTATAAGCTTCTACATATAGTAAACCTCAAAGATCCAATGCAAGACTAAAAAAGCAAACCTCAGACATAAAAACCATATCTTGGCTGTGTATATACTTCTTACATTAATTATTCCTTTAATATGTAGATTGCTACTCTTCAGAGAATAAAAATACACAAACACACACACACGCAAGGCAACATGTATAATCAAAACTGTCCTCTCATAAGACAGCTGTGAATTTCAAAAGAGCTTCTGTATGGAGAAGATAGCATATGCTATCCATCAACATTAAACAGAGACGACACTCTAAACACACGCCTAATTACTTTGGTACAGCGACTTGTTTGGGGGTGAATAACCTGTGAAATTATATAAGGATTTAACATGATGGTTAAGGTTTCAAAGCTCATAAGAAAAATACAACATTGCCAAAACATATCACCAAAAATGCTGCTCCTGTGGGATGTTCCTGGTATACAGTGGTTATTACCTACAAAAAGTGGTCCAAGGAAGGAAAACCAGTGAACCAACAACAGGGTCATGTATTGCCAAGGATCACTGATGCATCTGGGGAACAAAGATTCGTCCATATTACTATGTCCCACTGAAGACCTACTCTAGCACAAATTGATGAAAAAGTTAATTTTGGTTCTGACAGACAGTGCACTGCCGGGTGGTGTGTATGGGGCTGTTTAGCATTACTTTGTTGCCCTTTAATATTCTACTCTTCTACAAGCCACGTTCTGTCCTTTTCCACTCTCCTCTCTTTCGCTCTCTCTCTCTGTCCTCCTCTCGGGTCTGCTGCAGGTCAGGGGCTTTAGAGGCTAATGCGATCAAAAGCTTTTTAAACAGTGAGACACCAGCGCAAGAGAAAAAATGAGCCTCAGAACACACTCTGTCTGAGACAGAACACACACACACACACACACACACAAGGCATTTAATCAACACATAAATCTGATTTTCTTTAAATCTAATATTAAATACTATAGAGGCAGGAAACATGTCACCAGCATTCTGTTATATTTCTGACATCAAAAGACCCGTTGTGACTTTTATGGTGAGGACTGACAAATCTAGATGTCAGTAAACATAAACACAGCCTGCAAGCTTCATCCAGGCTTCAAGTTGTTCATGATTGTCCCTTCTGAGGTATAAGGGATTAAATGTCTATAACAACTCTGTATCCTGTATGAAATACAACTGTATTATTAATATATATATTTTTAAAAGATAAGACAGCTACTTTTACAAACTGACATATTTGTGTGCATGCATAACCTTCAATGTGGAAGGGATTTTTTGAGGGGAGAAAATGACTGTACATGAGGTTTAAGTTTGTAAGTTTAATTCACTGTTTAAATTACCACAGAAACTCGAGTTGTTTCATTTTGTAGCACTTTCAGTATTGCAGTTAGTCATCTCCCAAATTTGGAGACATTTCCATATTAAGTGACCTGAAACAACAAAAATATGTCAACATACCCACCTATAGAGCAGGAAAAAAGCAATATCCTCAACTGGGTGCATGCTTTTCAACATTTGGAGTTCTCTCCATTGTCTAATCCCCAAAACAATGCCTCTACCATATGTAGAGAGAGAGAGAGAAAACCCTAGCATACCACACTGAGAATTTTTTTTTACACATGTATTGACATTGGGGCTTCATAAAACACATTAGTTTGGTTTTGAGCATGCAAACAGACTGGAGAAATGGTGGCAATTTTTCTGAATCGTAAACATTGCCTTTAACTGGTTCTCTCTCAGTGAGGTTTAACTTGTGTGTTTAAAAAAATAAGAAAGGATGATACAGAATTTAATTTACTGAGCTCAAAGGTAAAGCCATGTACATTGTTTGTGGAGAACAGAACTTAAACAGCCTTTTGAGACCAAGGACATTGTTGAGCGAGCTGAGTTGTAAACCCAGTATGGCCTCTGCCAAGCCTCTACAGTTTTTTATGTTTTTCTTTTAAATGACAACCACACTCTTTTCAGGAGAAAAGTAGCCAGATGGATTGAGTACAGAACAAATTGGCTTAATCTGTGTGGCCCTGGACAAGATCTGTGATGGGTGTGACACGGCCCAGTAACTCTCCTTTCTACATGGAATAACGAAAGACTTGGCAGCTCTGCAGTCAGTAAAAGGGTCGACAACAGAAAGTGACAGAGGCAAATGCACACATACTCAAGCTGGGACTGAAATGGGACAAAATGGCAGGTTTCACAGCTAGTGGGTATCTAAATATGGCAGGGAAGAAAAAAAAAGTAAGACCCTGACATAAACCCAAAAGAGAAACTGGTGTTTTAGCATTGTGTCATACATCAGGTGGTGTTTAATAAGTCAGAGCTGAAAATATAAACCGTGGTCTTGATGTTGCAACTAACGGTTAACATCAGAGCAAGAGCACTGAAACCCAGACAGTTTGTTGCACTTTCACACAAGCAGTATACTGAGCATTGTGAAACAGTCGAACCTAAAGCTGTCAGATAGCTCAGACTGAGCAAAAGCTTAAAAGAGTATGTGACCAGAGATCAGGGATTGGGGAGTACTGTAAGATGAAAAACAAAAAAATATCCCAGAGTTCAAATGCAGATTTTCTAGCAGATCCCACATTTGCCACTGATGTGACAGCACTTATGAATGAACTATATTCATATTTGCAAGACAAAAGCCTCAAGCCTGTTACGGCTTTTATGGGCAAATCCTAGTCGCTCTTCAGCTAATTGGAATGCAGCATTCTCACCCAAGTGGCATCACTGAAAAAGCCACCAGCTGATCAACTCCACAGGTAAGCCACTCTATGTATTTTCAAAGCGATTTGAAGAATTCAAAACAGTGCTGAGTGACATGCACATAACTGCTTCTCCGTACGCTTGCAATGGGGATAATGCACCCAGTGATATTCGTCTCTAAGTCACTGACCTGCAGTTTGATGAGTTGCTGGCAGACCACTTGACCTGAAGTACCACCGCTCGCATTTTAAGAATGGCACCAGACGGGACGCCAGCCCCTACCCAGATCTCCACCAGACAGTCAGACAATTTAGTCTCAAAAGGAGAACTTTTCACACATGGTGAGGCAGACCCAGATGTTGGTTCTCTTTGGATCTATTGGGCTGCAACTATTAGCTGTCAAAATCAACAGTATGGATTCTAAAAAAAAATGGTTGATTCTGAAATTGTGTTAAATGTGTCATTAAATCCCTGTGCAAAGTTGCACTAACTAAAATGTGGTACTTGATAGCCACGCAGTCCAACACCAACTTTCATTTATCAGAATCATTCCAACAACCTAAACTTAGATTTTTGGCCGTCTCCACACAACCAAAGGCTGCACGGTGGCGCAACAGATAGTGTCCTGGGGTTGTGGGTCCGAGCCCCGCTCCTGGTGACTGTTTGTGAGGTTTTTGGTGTATTGTTCCAGTGGGTTTCCTTCCAGAGTCCAAAAACACACATTGGTAGGTGGATTGGCTATTCACAACTGTGCATAGGCGTGAGTGTGTGTGTGTCCCTGCGAAGGAAAATGAATACACTCTGCAGTTTTCTGAAAACATCAAACCAAACACACCAAACAGTCAGGAGAGTATAACGTCTTTTAAAACTTGGTCTTTCACACCACGGTAAACATGTCAGATCACTGCAGAGTTTTTAAAACTGCTTACAGTCACCGGAGAAAATCTCCTAAAACATCGGTAAACGTGTGTATTCACTCGCTCACCTCGACACAGTAAAAGGTATTTATTTCCTGCATAAAGGTAATGCAGCGTTCCTGACTTCCTGGCATCCAACGTGACTTCATGAATTCAAAGCAGAGTGTGTTCCTTCGTAGATTCCAATGACCAATGAGTGTCGACGGGTTCGAGGGGTCATTGTGGGGTGGGGTCATTGTGGGGTGGGGGGATAGAATTTCAATAATGATTGACACCTCTGTAAACCAATAGTAGGGCTCAAATGAAAACAAAGATAGGCGGTATGCGGAGATTGGTCACTCGCTGGGCTCGAGGTGACGGAGTGAACGCCAGTCAAAAGTATCAGCGCTCCAGGCTCAGGACACCCTGCTGCCGAAGGAGTGCAGTGGAAGCAAACCCAGGCCAAAACATTTTAATTACATTTACTTACATTTACTTGTTTTATCACAGATATATTTATTTTGGATAAAACATTACTATATATGATAAGATTACATTATGTCACCATGCCCAATGCTAGGAGTCAGCGAGAAGGGTATAAACCCCCTCTTTCTGTGCAATTCTCCTTTTCCTAAAAATAGTTGTATGGTGATTAGGTTATCTAAGGTTGTCTTCGTCTCCTTCTCACTCTCCCCCCACACCCCCACTCTGTCTGTCTGTCTCTCTCTCTCTGATCTGTTTGAGATTCATTGTGTAGCTCAGCCTTTCCTCAGCATCAAAGGTCTTCAGTGTCTTTCATGTCAGTGGCCTAAAGCTGAGAGTAAAGCACTGCCAGTGGTCATCAGGATTATCCCAGAATCCCCTGCTCCTCTCTCGAGGTCAGTAGTGTGTATTTTCTACAGGTGTGTATTTTGTGCTAGTGTGTATTTTAATTCTGTTTGTGCTATATGTAGGTGTGTAAGTTGGACTGCTATGTATTTGGTACTGGTGTGATTTATGCTAATGTGTATTTTGTACTGGTGTATGTTCCTTACCAGTGTATGTTTTAATTTTAGCAATTTATATAGTGATCTGATGTTTTGTTTTTTCTTCCACTATGTGTTTCTTTAAATATTTTGTATTGATGTCTATGTGGTAGCAGTGTGTATTTATTACTGGTTTGTATTTATAGCAGTATGTGCTTTGTACTAATGCAATTTTGCACCACTGTGTGTTTGGGGGGAGCGTGTGTTTGTATTTTTTTTTTTTTTTCATACCTGTGTGTGTTGATTCCATTGTGTAAATTGTAAATTTGTTGTTTTGTAGCAGTGTGTGTTTTGTACTGGTGTGTATTTTGTAGCAGGTTTAATAATTTTTTTTTTATAAGTGAATATTTTGTACTGCTGTGTGTTTTGGACCAGTGTGTGCTGTGTATCAGTATGGATTCTGTTGTGACGTAACACTTCTTCACAAATTAACTTTTCATTTTCTTGCTCTTTGTTCTAATGAAGTTGTCCAGCTTGTATATAGATTTTTTTTTCTGTGTGGCTCCTCGTCACATCTCAGCTTTATGAGTCCAGACAACTTCAGCAGAACATCTGCGCAGACAGCTAGTTTGTCTGGAGGAAGAAAACAAAGAAATTGTCTGGAAAGCTGTGCAGCCTCAGAGTCAATTTATGAATTGGTTCTGATCAAAATGCACACCTTGTCTTGACTGTGAACATTTTATTTATGTTTAAACCCACTCTGACTCATCCCAAGGTTATAGCATGAATCTCAGTGTGCATGTGTGTGTTGGGGGAGGGAGGTCATTCTTGCCTTAGAAACATTTATAGCTACATATAGTTACATACCCTACAAAAGTCTCTTTACAGAATAAACACTGCGCCTGAAATAATTATAAGGGGTGTCTTCAATTGTAGAAAGACACAAAGAGAGAGAGAGAGTGAGAGTGAAAGTGAGAGATGGTAGAGTGGAGAGGGATGTGGTTGAGAGAGAGAGAGAGGGAAAGGGGAAGTACGTTTTAGGTGAAAGACAAGCCTGTAGGTAAAGTAAAATTGGGACGGAACTCCAGATGAACTTTCTCTGAGCTTCAGCAATAAGTTCAGCGGCAGCGGCTGCTGAGCGGAACCCAGTCTCCAGGCGTTTGAAAAGTGAAACTGGTGATTATTCACAGACCGAGCAAAAAATGACCTGCTGAACGCTCCCAGGGCTAATTAATATCATATTCTGGCTTCATTTGCATTTTAAACCTGGGTTACAAACACAAAAAAACCACAAATCTAATCACTTTAGCACATCTGTTGTTTGCCTTTTTCATCACGTAATTCATAGTTCTGTAATTATGTAAAAATATATTCCAAAAAGATCGGCTCAGGTTTCACGGGATATCACAAAGATACAGCATAAGTGTATAAAGCAGCGTAAGCATATATTAATTGCAGTCTGTGTACATTAATGTACATACACTGATCAACCGTTACAAGTAAAATATTTAAGTATTAAAATGACTTCCTTGTTTCTACATACACTGTGTCACACACACAGAAATTAAGGATTGTAAGTTTGTCCCAGTTTGCTGTGGGAACAGCTCCTAATCTTCTGGGAAGGCTTTACACCAGATGTTGGATCATTGCTGTGAGGATCTGATGGCAATATGTTGGCATTTATACCCTTCTTGCTGACAAATGACACCAGACGTGGTGAATTTAGGCTCATGTGCCACAACTTCAGAGTGTCATTTAATTTCATTAATTACACAGTGCACTGTAAAGTAGCTGAGATCAGTTCTTATAAGAGCACCCTACCTAATATCTGAGTGTAGAAATAAGAAGCAGAAGGTGAGTTACAAGACGAGAAATGTCTCAGACTGTGTCCTATTCACCTCTCAGCGGTGGGCTACAGATGCTGGGGTGGGCATAATGTCACGAGTCTGGATTAATATTAATTCCTCCTGAATCATTTTCATATTGAATTATGCGGCAGGATGCAAATAGAGTGCGGAGCTTCCTCCAAAAGCCCTTGCTCAAAAATAGCACAGCTGTGACTCTCGTTTTCCTGCTTCCCCTCAAGGCCTGAGTAATATGAGTGTTTATTACAAATATCGGGATCAATTTTAAAGATCTAACACTTACAGTACATATTTGGAGGGGTTAAGTAGGCCATGTGCCATCCTCTAAAATATTTTCATCAGCTCAATTAAAGTGCAGATCGTTGACATGAATGGATCTCTTGGTCAGCCAAGAAGTGCTCAGAGTCAACAGAGTTTGGCTCTGCTCTTTTCTGTTCTATCCCAACTCTCATAGTCTTTTTTTTTTTTACTTCAAGCCAAAATGGGTTAATGCTTTAAAATCTGAGGACAAACACTAGATGCAAAAACAGCTGTGATTTGCAGTTTACAGAAAAAGTTACAGTTTCATTTTTAGCTTAGGTTGGAATGCGATTAAAAAAAAAACTATAACGAGTGTTTTAGTGTACATATGGAAGAGAATGTGAACGAAGAGACACTAACCCAGTGACAAAACACTACTACACACTGGATATATATACACACCGTACACAGTTATTGTGTGTTCAAGTTTAAAATTTCAGTCTCTATTGTTGTAAAACGTGTAATTTGCAGCTCATAACAACTAACTTTGAAGAACTTCTGGGAAAACATACCGTAAACGTCATATGTTGTGCTTATTATTCATTCATTTTCTGAAACTGCTTATGCAGTTCAGGGTCACAGTTGTCCGGAGCCTACCCAGAATCACTGGGTGCAAGGCAGGAACACGCCCTGGAGAGGGCACCAGTCCTTCGCAGGGTGATACATACTCACACATTCACTCACACCTATGGACACATTTGAGTCACCAATCCTCCTACCAACGTGTGTTTTTGGACTGTGGGAGGAAACTGGAGCACCCAGAGGAAACCCACGCGGACACAGGGAGAACACACCAACTCCTCACAGACAGTCACCCGGAGGACATCCACGCGGACACAGTGAGAACACACTAACTCTTCAAAGACAGTCACCCGGAGCGGGAATCGAACCCACAGCCTCCAGGTCCCCGGAGCTGTGTGACGGCGACACTACCTGCTGTGCAACCATGCCACCCTTATTACTTATGATGATGTAAATATGATATTAATGTATCCTTGACTTCTTCATGATACTGTTAAATCCACAGCACCTTAACATCAATTTGCATGTATTGTCTTTTGTGTTTGCTGTAGATGTGTGGGGTTTTCTAGGTTTTACCGAGTAAGGAACCTGATCTCAGATTTGCTAAAGGCAAGCCCAGGCTTCAAAAGCCCCAGCTATCAAAGTGACTTTAATACAGAGACTATACTCTCCACAGAAAGAGTCGCAAAATCATCACAGACGTTAAAATACAACTGAGAGAGACTTCACTCGCTTTTCACAACACTCTGCTGTTCACTACTTCTCTCTCTCCGTTTTAAATGCACTTCTAATGCCTCTACATCTCTCCCTCTCACTGCTTCTCATGTTTTATCCCTGCTTCTTTTCTGTGGCTGCTCCCTGCTGTGGCTCTCCTCCTCTCTGCTTCAGGGTTGCCAGGTTCATGCTATACCTTCCAGATTTTAGGGCTAACTTTAAAGTTTTTATAAAGTAAAATGGTGCCAGGAGTTGAAACTATATTTTGTACAAATTCAAGTTCATAACACTTAATTAAATTAGTGTAATGATTAAGTCAGTATTGTACTATACTGAGCTTCCTCAGTGATTATGTATATACACTGCACATTGGTCACCTTTTCCCCACACTCACTGCTCATTTTATCAGCTCAACCAACCATATAGGTGCACTACATTCCTGAATGTAGAATTACAAAGTGCATCGATATGCTCAGTGGAGACAATAAAATATAAAATGAATATAGGATCATGTGGGGTCATGTTATGCCTGCACAGTATGTGTCAAAAGTGTATTGGGATAACCCTTCATATTTATAAATTCTGTTACTTTGTGTAGTAAGGAAACAATGTTTTTGGAGTAGTAGAGCATCATTTATTTCTCCAATTATTTGTAATCAAACAGCCTAAGTACCTGCTTGACTAATGCCATCAAATCCTCAGAGCAATATTTCTATGCAGAATACTAAAGTTACTGCAGAGGAACATACTCCTGGGGTATGGTCTGACCATTACAGAGCCCTATATATATATATTAGTTGTTTACAGTGTGTTAATATTGTCTTGATTTATTGTGTCTGTGCCAGAAGGGGGTAAGTGCCATTTTCTATGGGGTACATGTTTCTTTTCTTGCCTTTGTTTGATTTTTGGTTTGTTTAGGTTAGCTAGTTTTGTGGGTGGAGTTAGAGTGGCTTTGGATTGTTATTTTGGCCTAGCTTACCCCTGGAGAGATGGCTTGCTGTACTTGCAAATAATTCTAAATACACTTTAAATTAAACAAAACATTGTGTGGTTTTCTTGTACACTCCCACTGTACTATCCAATCTTTGGACAGAAACGTATATAGAATAACTTGCTGGAAAGACTTGATGTTTCAGTATTAGTTCTTTTGAAGTTATTTTTGAAGCTGATGGATTAGATGTATCCACAGTGATGGTTGGGTCACTGACAGTAATAATGCAACTTAGCCCTTTAGATTTGAGCTGGAGATACACAAAGCTGCACCAGTGAACAACACAGAACAACCTGACCCAGTCGCCAGACATTAGAGCTGCTACTGAAATTGGCCCTAATCATAAAGAGAATTACTATGAAATAATCCTGTTCATAACCACTGTTTATAGCAAGGTTTTCACATCTACACACAGCAGGTAATCGAGATTTTTCCTAAAAGTAGTGTCAAGTTAAAACAATAAAAGCTAAACAAATCTGGCTGCAATTAATTTAACATAACTCGAAATATCTATACACCAGCGCGTGAAAACTTGGAAGCTGCTGAAAGATTGTATACATTAAATGCCATAAATGTTTTCTAACCCTCTGTAATCATAAGTTAGGAACTCTGATCTCACTGTATTGATGTGTTTGACATTTCTATATTTGCTGGTGGTCAGCCTTAATACATGGAAATGAGATATTTAAAGGGTGGGAACAACATAATAATGTGATGGGAACAAGTAATGTCTTGTTCCTACCCTTTATGATCTTGTACCCACTCATTATTAAGCTATTCCCACTCATTTTTTAAAATTCTGAAGTGTTGTCCCCAGCAGGACCCCATAGACCATGAGGGTCTTTTATCTGAAGATTTTTCAGCGATTTGAACATATAGTAAGTTTAATACATCTGCCGCTTCAGCGCCATGGAAACGGACCTCATCTGTTTGCTTTGCTCTGATAGCTCTTGAATAACAAGGGATATGGAAATATGGTTCTTTTTTCTTCTCTTTCTCTTTCTGTCTCTCTGCCTCTCTCTCTCTCTCTGTCTCTCTGCCTCTCTCTCTCTCTCTGTCTGTCTGTCTGTCTGTCTGTCATGGCTCCAGGGTGCCTCAAACGAGAGCGTGAAACGCACAAAGAGACGAGAGGAAGAGCTTGGCGAGATCGAAAGAGGCAGCTTTAACAGATGAATATGTGAGGGAGAGTGAGAGGACGAGAGAGAGAGCTAGAGAGAGAGAGAGAGAGAGAGACTATTCCCATTCCCCTTGTTATTCAAAAAAAGTGGCAGAGAATCGCAGTGGTTTCCATGGTGCCAAAGCAGTTACATTAAACACAACTGTGTTTGTGTGTGTGTGTGTGTGTGTGTGTGTGTGTGTGTGTGTGCAAAATGCCCATACCTCATATCTCCAGCTAGGCTTTGTCCACACTTTTATTTTTTTATTTTTATGAAAAGTAAATTGCACAAAGCACTCGCCAAAGGCCAAGTGTGTCCCAGCATGGCGTTAACCTGCCACACTCACTCCTCTCTTATCCTTTTCTCATTTATAAACAAGGCCATGCTGAGAGATAGATGTAAAGCTGAGCTCTCACAACCGACCTGCTGCTCTGCTACATCCAAGACATCCAAGGCATTTCAGTTGTTTAGCTAACTTAGGCTAAATGAAAAGGGTTTCCATTAATGCTTTAAATGAACTATGTACAAACCAATTTCATAATACAGGTAAAACAGAATGCAATGGTTTATAACTCCATGTTAAGTGTTTACCTTATTTACTTCACTCTTTCTTTTTATCTTGATCATCTTGAAGGGCCTTGCACCCAGTGATTCCAGATAGGCTCCAGACAAACGCGACCATAGGCTGGATAAGTGATTACAAATAATTGTGAAATGTGGAAAAATAAACAGAAGGAAGCATAAATCTGAGTGTGAGCAGTGTAAACCTGAGCATGTGCAGTGTAAATCTGACCAGTGTAAACCTGAGCCGTGTAAACCTAAGCATGAGCAGTGTAAACCTGAGCAGTGTAAACCTGAGCATGACCCGTGTAAACTTGAGCAGTGTAAACCTGAGCGTGAGCAGTGTAAACCTGAGCCGTGTAAACCTAAGCATGAGCAGTGTAAACCTCAGCATGACCCGTGTAAACCTGAGCGTAAGCAGTGTAAACCTGAGCATAGGCAGTGTAAACCTTAGCGTGAGCAGTGTAAACCTGAGAATGAGCAGTGTAAACCTGAGCATGAGCAGTGTAAACCTGAGCGTAAGCAGTGTAAACCTGAGCATAGGCAGTATAAACCTTAGCGTGAGCAGTGTAAACCTGAGCATGAGCAGTGTAAACCTGAGCATGAGCAGTGTAAACCTGAGCAGTGTAAACCTCAGCATGACCCGTGTAAACCTGAGCAGTGTAAACCTGAGCAGTGTAAACCTCAGCATGACCCGTGTAAACCTGAGCAGTGTAAACCTGAGCGTAAGCAGTGTAAACCTGAGCATAAGCAGTATAAACCTGAGGAGTGTAAACCTGAGCATGAGCAGTGTAAACCTAAGGAGTGTAAACCTGAGCATGAGCTGTGTAAACCTGAGCAGTGTAAACCTGAGCATGAGCAGTGTAAACCTCAACATGACCCGTATAAACCTGAGCAGTTTAAACCTGAGCATAGGCAGTGTAAACCTTAGCGTGAGCAGTGTAAACCTGAGCATGAGCAGTGTAAACCTCAGCATGACCCGTGTAAACCTGAGCAGTGTAAACCTGAGCGTAAGCAGTGTAAACCTGAGCAGTGTAAACCTGAGCATGACCCGTGTAAACTTGAGCAGTGTAAACCTGAGCGTGAGCAGTGTAAACCTGAGCCGTGTAAACCTAAGCATGAGCAGTGTAAACCTCAGCATGACCCGTGTAAACCTTAGCGTGAGCAGTGTAAACCTGAGAATGAGCAGTGTAAACCTGAGCATGAGCAGTGTAAACCTGAGCGTAAGCAGTGTAAACCTGAGCATAGGCAGTATAAACCTTAGCGTGAGCAGTGTAAACCTGAGCATGAGCAGTGTAAACCTGAGCATGAGCAGTGTAAACCTGAGCAGTGTAAACCTCAGCATGACCCGTGTAAACCTGAGCAGTGTAAACCTGAGCAGTGTAAACCTCAGCATGACCCGTGTAAACCTGAGCAGTGTAAACCTGAGCGTAAGCAGTGTAAACCTGAGCATAAGCAGTATAAACCTGAGGAGTGTAAACCTGAGCATGAGCAGTGTAAACCTAAGGAGTGTAAACCTGAGCATGAGCTGTGTAAACCTGAGCAGTGTAAACCTGAGCATGAGCAGTGTAAACCTCAACATGACCCGTATAAACCTGAGCAGTTTAAACCTGAGCATAGGCAGTGTAAACCTTAGCGTGAGCAGTGTAAACCTGAGCATGAGCAGTGTAAACCTCAGCATGACCCGTGTAAACCTGAGCAGTGTAAACCTGAGCGTAAGCAGTGTAAACCTGAGCATAAGCAGTGTAAACCTGAGCGTGAGCAGTGCAAACCTAAGGAGTGTAAACCTGAGCATGAGCAGTGTAAACCTGAGCATGAGCTGTGTAAACATGAGCAGTGTAAACCTCAGCATGACCTGTGTAAACCTGAGCAGTGTAAACCTGAGCATGAGCAGTGTAAACCTGAGCAGTGTAAACCTGAGCATAAGCAGTATAAACCTGAGCAGTGTAAACCTGAGCATAAGCAGTGTAAACCTAAGGAGTGTAAACCTGAGCGTGAGCAGTGTAAACCTAAGGAGTGTAATCCTGAGCATGAGCAGTGTAAACCTGAGCATGAGCTGTGTAAACCTGAGCAGTGTAAACCTCAGCATGACCCGTGTAAACCTGAGCAGTGTAAGCCTGAGCATAAGCAGTGTAAACCTGAGCAGTGTAAACCTGAGCGTGAGCAGTGTAAACCTAAGGAGTGTAAACCTGAGCATTTACATTTATGCATTTGGCAGACGCTTTTATCCAAAGCGACTCTAACATTCAAACTATAGCACAATTTATACAAATTACCTTTCATTGAGTGCAATATGCCAGGAAATAATAAGTGCATTAAAGAAAGACTTTCAGTTCAAGAGATACTCTCGGAAGAGTTGGGTCTTCAAGGATTTCGTGAATGCGGAGAGGGTTTCTGTTGCTCTGATATTGCTTGGAAGCTTGTTCCACCAGCGTGTTACCAGGGATGAGAATAGCCTCGACTGACCTGTACGGGGGGTTGGCCATGTTAGTTGGCGCTCCTTTGAGGAACGGAGAGGGCGGCCGTTAACATATGGTTTTAAGAGTCTATTGAGGTAGATGGGAGCAGAACCAGTGAATACTCTGAAGGCCATCATTAGTGATTTAAATTTGATGCGAGCAGCTAAGGGTAGAGCCAATGCAGCTCAACTAATAGGGGCATGACATGTGCTCTTTTAGGCTGGTTGAAAACCAGGTGTGCTGCAGCATTCTGCATCATCTGTAGCGGTCTCACAGCACAGGCCGGAAGACCTGTCAGGAGGGCGTTGCAATAGTCAAGACGGGAGATTACTAACGTCTGAACAAGGAGTTGTGTTGCATGTTGAGTTAGGTATGGCCTAATCTTCCTTATGTTGAATAGGGAGAAGCGTCACGATCGAGCTACAGTGGTAACGTGATCTGCGAAGATCAGCTTGTCATCATCCATGACACCCAGCTTTCTTACAGCCTTGGTGGGAGCCACTGATAGGGACTCTAGCTTGATGCTGATGTTGTGGAGAATAGCTTGCTTAGCTGGGAGGACCAGCAGTTCAGTTTTGGATAAATTCAATTGGAGGTGATGTTCCTTCATCCATGTAGATATATCAGAGACAGTCAGAGATTCAAGTTGCCACTGAAGTGTCACCTGGAGGAAAGGATAAATAGAGCTGTGTGTCATCTGCATAGCAGTGATAGAAGCCTGTGAATGTATGACTGGGCCTATAGAGGTGGTGTACAAGGCAAAGAGAAGGGGTCCCAGCACTGAGCCTTGGGGCACACCTGTGGCGAGGTGGTGTCGTGCTGATGTTTGTCAGCCATGACACGCCAAGACATGAAGGATCGTTCAGTGAAATAAGACTCAAACCAGGAGGTGCATTGTTCTTGAAGCCCATGTCAGTAAGTTTGTTTAGTAAGATGTGATGGTTGAACATATCAAATGCTGCTGATAGGTCAAGCAGATTACTGAGCAGTGTAAACCTGAGCATGAGCTGTGTAAACCTGAGCAGTGTAAATGTGAGCATGAACAGTGTAAACCTGAGCATGAGCAGTGTAAACCTGAGCAGTGTTAACCTGAGCATGTGCAGTGTAAACCTGAGCGTAAGCAGTGTAAACCTGAGCAGTGTTAACCTGAGCATGTGCAGTGTAAACCTGAGCGTAAGCAGTGTAAACCTGAGCAGTGTAAATCTGAGTGTAAGCAGTGTAAACCTGAGTGTAAGCAGCGTAAACCTGAGCAGTGTAAACCTGAGCATGAGCAGTGTTAACCTGAGCATGAGCAGTGCAATCTGAGCATGAGCAGTGTAAATCTGAGTGTGAGCAGTGTAATTTGAATATGAGCAGTGTAAATCTGAGAATGAGCAGGGCAAGTCAGAGAATGAGCAGGGCAAGTCAGAGAATGAGCAGTGCAATCTGAGCATGAGCAGTGTAATCTGAGTGTGAGCAGTGCAAATCTGAGCGTGAGCAGTGCAATCTGAGCGTGAGCAGTGTAAATCTGAGAATGAGCAGTGCAATCTGAGCGTGAGCAGTGTAAATCTGTGTGTGAGCTGTGTAATTTGAATATGAGCAATGTAAATCAGAGAATGAGCAGTGTAAATCTGAGAGTGAGCAGTGTAATCAACGTGAGCAGTGCAAATCAGAGAATGAGTAGTGTAATCTGAGTGTGAGCAGTGCAAATCTGAGAATGAGCAGTGTAAATCTGAGAATGAGCAGTGTGAAGCTGAGCATGAGCAGTGTAAATCTGAGAATGAGCAGTGTAAATCTGAGAATGAGCAGTGTGAAGCTGAGCATGAGCAGTGTGAAGCTGAGCATGAGCAGTGTAAATCTGAGAATGAGCAGTGTAAATCTGAGAATGAGCAGTGTAAATCTGAGAATGAGCAGTGTAAATCTGAGAATGAGCAGTGCAAATCAGAGAATGAGCAGTGCAAATCTGAGCGTGAGCAGTGCAAATCAGAGAATGAGCAGTGCAAATCAGAGAATGACCAGTGTAATCTGAGCATGAGCAGTGCAAATCTGACAATGAGCAGTGTAAATCTGAGAATGAGCAGTGTAATCTGAACATGAGCAGGTCAAATCTGAGCGTGAGCAGTGTAATCTGAGCATGAGCAGTGTAATCTGAGCGTGAGCAGTGCAAATCTGAGAATGAGCAGTGTAAATCTGAGAATGAGTAGTGTTAACCTGACAATGAGCAGTGCAATCTGAGCATGAGCAGTGTAAATCTGAGTGTGAGCAGTGTAATTTGAACGTGAGCAGTATAAATCTAAGAATGAGCAGGGCAAATCAGAGAATGAGCAGTGCAATCTGAGTTGGAGCAGTTCAAATCTGAGAATGAGCAGTGTAATCAACGTGAGCAGTGCAAATCTGAGAATGAGCAGTGTAATCTGAGTGTGAGCAATGCAAATCAGAGAATGAGCAGTGTAAATCTGAGAATGAGCCGTGTAAATCTGAGAAGGAGCAGTGTAATCTGAGAATGAGCAGTGTAAATCTGTGAATGAGCAGTGTAAATCTGAGCGTGAGCAGTGTAAATCTGAGAGTGAGCAGTGCAAATCAGAATGAGCAGTGTAATCTGAGCATGAGCAGTGCAAATCTGACAATGAGCAGTGTAAATCTGAGAATGAGCAGTGTAATCTGAACGTGAGCAGGTCAAATCTGAGCGTGAGCAGTGTAAATCTGAGAGTGAGCAGTGTAAATCTGAGAGTGAGCAGTGTAAATCTGAGAATGAGCAGTGTAAATCTGAGAATGAGCAGTGTAATCTGAGTGTGAGCAGTGCAAATCTGAGAATGAACAGTGTAATCTGAGCGTAAGCAATGCAAATCTGAGAATGAGCAGTGTAATCTGAGCGTAAGCAATGCAAATCTGAGAATGAGCAGTGTAAATCTGAGAATGAGCAGTGTAATCTGAATTTGAGCAGGTCAAATCTGAGCGTGGGCGGTGTAATCTGAGTGTGAGCAGTGTAATCTGAGCGTGAGCAGTGTAATCTGAGAATGAACAGTGTAAATATGAGCGTAAGCAATGCAAATCTGAGAATGAGCAGTGTAATCAATGTGAGCAGTGTAAATCTGAGAATGAGCATTGTAAATCTGCGAATGAGCAGTGTAAATCTGAGTATGAGCAGTGTAAATCTGAGAATGAGCAGTGTAATCTGAGCGTGAGCAGTGTAAATCTGAGAATGAGCAGTGTAATCTGAGCGTGAGCAGTGTAAATCTGAGAATGAGCAGTGTAATCTGAGAATGAGCCGTGTAAATCTGAGTATGAGCAGTGTAAATCTGCGAATGAGCAGTGTAAATCTGAGAATGAGCAGTGTAATCTGAGCGTGAGCAGTGTAAATCTGAGAATGAGCAGTCACAAAAATGAAAAAAATTGTAAACTCAAAAGTTAAAAATTGTCATACACAGGGTACATTTCAGGGGTCAGTTATACTTTTACATGCTTTGCTTGAAATCTTTACCTCTGGTCGAGTTCTTTAGTAATTAAACAATTTAGAGCAGGTGGAAAATCTGTGAGAAAACAACTGCTATTTGCTTGTGCTCTATCTAAAACATAGGACAAAAAGTAAGGAAATTTGTGTTTGGTAGATAATTTCTTTGTCGTAACAATGCCTCTTAGCAATAAATCTTATACCATTGGAAAGCCTGTTAATTTCCTTTTTAAATGATGCCACATTTGTAAGGAACATGCAACTGTGGGATGAGCAGTAGAGCTGAGTATGTTGGTTGAGCCCATGAAAATTTTGCCATATCCTCTCTGCCAAGGCCAAACAGCTTATTCTGCCATTGACCCGTTTGGTGTTTGGTCAACTGGATGATTGAAGTTTGAAGAAACAAGACATACTGGCAATTTAACAATTTATTCATTTAACAAACAGGAGACTCAGTAGCGAGTGAAAGAACCATATACAGCCACAACAGCCTGGTACTTCCTCCTCATGCTGGTCCCCAGCCTGGTCACACACTGCTGTGGGATGGCATCCAAATCTTCAACCAGCATTTGTTGCATGTCAGCCAACGTTGCTGTGTTGGTCACTGGCACGCCCAAGCTGATCCCACAAGTGTTCAATGGGGTTGAGGTCGGGACACTCCATCTTCACCACTCCTAAATTCTGGCGGTAGTCTCTGATAAACCCTGCTCGGTAAGAGTGAGTGTTGTCACCTTGGAGGATAGAGTTCAGTCCCAGACTGTGGAGATATGGGATTGCCACTGGTTGCAGAATTTCACCTCGATATCTCTGCATTGAGATTGCCACCAATGATGACAAGTCTCATTTTTCCAGTGAGGGAGATGCCGACCCGCACCATCATACAAAATAAGCTGTTTGGCATTGGCAGAGAGGGTTTGGCAAACTTTTCATGGATTTGGCAAACTTTTCAAAATTCTCAGCTCTACTGCTCATCCCACAAATTCATGTTCCTTACAAATGTGGCACCATTTAAAAGGACATTCAACAGGCTTTCCAACGGTATCAGATTTATTGCCAAGAAGCATTGTTATAAGAAAGAAATAATCTACCAAACACAAATTTCCTTACTTTTTGTGCCATGTTTATGGGAGCCCTGGCGCTATAGTGGTCAGAGGCCTCAGGGCTGTTCTGTCCCCTGGACCCACAAAATCCCCTCAACCTGGGAACTCATCTACCCATCCTGCTGCATCACCACAGCAGTTCCCATGCACACAGACCCACTAATATTTAACCATCATCTGCCAATGGAGTGAATAGTTCCCACAGAAGTTTTTTTTTTTTTTTTAATACATTTTTCAATTTTTTTATTTTTCATGTTTTTTCACAACATTTAAGGATTTTTTAAAAATTATTATTTTGAGGATTCATTAAAAGTTTAAGCCTACCCTCTTTTTATATCACAATTAAACAATTCATTGTAATAATAATCTGCAAATGCTAAAAAAATATTTATATGTAATATATATATTAAACTACTCTATTCAACTGCATCTTCCATCATACTGTAGTTACCAGAATTATACTTATACCCACAGGTGACCTCAATAGTTCCTACTATGTATGTTGGTAACACAGTTGGCAAATATGCTTTTGGGAAATGCACACCTGAGCATAAGCAGTGTAAACCTGAACAGGAGCAGTGTATATATGTGAGCAGTGTAAATCTGAACGTGAACAGTGTAAATCTTTATTTTTTATTTATTTCTTTTTTTAGGATTCCAATTTCTTCCAAATAGCAAGAACTAAAAGTTACCGATTTATTAATGTTTAACCCTTGTATTGTCTTCACTTTTGGGACCCTCTGGTATCCCTTGGGTCAAATTGACCCAGGAAATATTCGGGGATTTATTAAAAATTATCATATATTTTCTTTATCTCAAATGTAAACAATAGAGAAAACTTATGTTCAATGATTGCAATTAGTATATACTAGTATCCAATTAACAATGGATGTGTGAGTCATTTTTTGTCATAAGGTAATTATCAAATCCACTGTACTCAAGACTTGGGTGTATATCTCTGAAAAAAAATTGAGACAATGTTTTCATTAGCATTTATTATTTGGAAAATAAAAGTAAATTTAGGTGCTGTTTACTCGTTATGTATATGCATGTTGTTTTTGGACTGAACTGCACCCATTATCAAAAGTTCAGTTTTCCTTGTCATACATTCGGCTTTCGCTGGAAATTTTCATCGACCATCAGCCCAAGGAGCACTTAAACCACTTCAAGCACCTCGAAGTAAAATTACGGGCTTCCGTTGTGAGTCCAATAAAAATAAATGTGAAAGGGAGTTAGTACTTGCCCAAGGGTACTTCAGCCATGGATGTTCCCGTCGGTCTTGGGAATTGAACGCACAGCCTTCCAGTACCAAGCCCTGTCTTCAGACTGTAGGCCAAGGCTGCCCCTGCCACTTTTATCTAATGAAAGGCTGATGAACAACTGAGGATTATTTAGTGTGATTTAGAGGTATTTATCTCTTTTGTCCCAACCCCATTAAAGTGCAGGTGTGAGGCATAAAGTGTGAGAAAATATGGAATAACATCAAAGAAGTGGTTTATAGGTGGCCACATGACAGAGGATAAAGTGTGTGGAAAAATGACAGCTAACATGCTTAGATTATAATAATGTAACATTTTGTGTGTGTGTGTGTGTGTGTCTGTGTATGTATGTGTGTCTCTGTGTATGAGGGTGAAACTGACCATATGAAGGATGTAAATGTGTTGGGTGTAGTAGCATGTGCTCAATTATTAGTTTTTGATTCTAAAAAAAGAAAAAGACCATTGAGATTCAGTTAGAAATAAAAAATTACTTTTAAAAAACTAAGTATGAGCAGAGAATCCAGATTTTTTCATCCATTCCCAAAGCTAACCCTGTCTAACCCTACCCTTTCACCAGGGAACTGATGTGGTGTTACACACTTGGAGGAAAATCTCATTCTCCTTGAGATTTCTCTTCTGGGGAACAGTATGTTGGCTCCAAATTGGAGGAACATTCATACATTGGATAGAACATACCTGCAGTGGGTAATCCCACTGGCGCTGCCCACATCAGATAGAGCTTAAGGCTTGCAGGCAGAAGGCTCAACCAAAATCAGAATAAGTAGCAAATGTAATAAGATACAGTTTCCTATCAAATGACTAGGGCTTTTTTTTTTTACTTTTGATCTTTGTATGCACAATGCAGTTTTAAATATATAATTAAAGTAATATGTGTAAAATGTTTGCTGCTGTCTTGCATGCATTTGTGGCAGTTGTTGCAGTCCAGTAACAAATTAGCTATGGCCTTGTATCTGTCCAGGGCCCATATGGAGCTAAATTAATGATATAAGTATTTGAATCTGAATTTTCAATATTTGAATTTTGAGGTAGTGAAATATTCAGATTTGAATAATTCACATTAAAAATATTCAGATTACAAAAACTTCAGATTTTAAAAATAAGGACACAAATTAAAATTGAAAAATACGAATCTAGGCCAGAGTTCAACCAGCGGGCTTCTCAGGAAAAAGTAAACTTTCACAGAGAGATCGATCGCAGCATTAACCAAACACAGCGCCCTCTTTTCAAGGCCACCAATCACAGAGCAGTCTCACACCGTCCCAAATCCTGCCCTGAAATCTAAGTACTTCTTTGAAGTGAGCACTTTAATGACAGCAAAAAGGGCACTGTGTAAGTGATGAAGGGGTCTGAGAGTAGAAATGGGACTGGAGAAATTTTACTGGAGGTTCAGACAGAAATGTGTTGAAAGTGGTTGAGATTTAATAATAATCTCTTACTCATGTGTGGAGGTGTTTCTGTGACATACGTCTTTCATTTTCTGATGCAAAGTATCCTCTGTTCCTAACCCACAGACTTGGTGCCTTTCTGGTGCTTGTTTAACTTTACAGAAAAACAGGCGTGATCTTTAAGTTAAGTCAACGCCAGAGAGCGAATGGTTTAATCAATGTTTTAACTAGACTGAATCTCCATTACAGGCACGGTTTAATCAGTCAGTCCTTTGTAGATTTTAAATATTTCTACATAAACGCCCTGTCCCTTCATCAAAAATATATTATTCTGGTTAATTAAATGTAAAAGGTCCTTGTGTTAAATGACACATCACCATTTTAAAAATTATATTTTAATCTCCTGCCATGATCTCGAGGTTTATTTTTTATGTGTAAAGGGACTGTGTCGTTCAGCAGTGTCTTCAGTTGGGTTCATTTACTGTCCTGAACTGCATGACGTTTATATTATATCACCATTGCAAATTAAACAGATCGTTTCACCAAACTCTAGCACGTTTTTAAGAAAGAGACAGTACAGAAATGACACTCGTTTACACGAGAACACGGCCAGATCATTAAAACAATTTATTTAAATGGTTATTACAATTTTATTTAATGTTACTAAACGCAAATACCTTTAATTATGTATCTGCCAGAATATGGCACAGGGCACAGCAGGGAACCTGTCATTTATGTAGAAATACTTATCTACATTTTCATAAACGTCTGATTATAAAACAGTGCTGTGTGTAATGGAGGTCCAGCCCCTCGTCTAAAATAAGTGAAAGGAAAATAACACGCACTCCTGGCTTTACCATCCAGAGATTTGCCCTGTTTTGGTGTAAAGTAAAAAAGAGATGCTGTGTAAATTGGTCAGAGGTTCAATCAGTATTTATCCAGTCAAGCACTGATCGATCTCTCTGTGGAAGTTTACTTTTTCCTGAGAAGCCCGCTGGTTGACCTCTGGCCTAGATATGTATTTTTGCAAACTGAATTTTTTCAACTTGAAGTTATGGGTTCAGTATTTTTCAAATCTGATTTTTGTAATGTGAATTTTTCAAATCTGAATATTTCAACACCTCAAAATTAAAGTTTTAACAAATGCCATACAAACATAACTCAGATATAATATCGTCAGACAAATATAATACAAATATTCAAAATCCAAACAAATATAATTCAAATAATAAAAATTCAGATTTAAATACTTACGTCATTGATTTAGCGCCATAGGCCCAGCATTTGGAAAATCCAGATCTGCATTTCAGAAATAATTCTTAAAAATCCAGGGAATCTGGATAAACCTGTGTGTTCAAAAAGTAAAATGCAGCAGTGAAGCGCCTAGAAAAACAGCAGAGATTCTGATTTAAAATTGGACCAGACAATGTCTTCAGCCCCTAAACCATTTTGAAACATGATGCAAGAAAACACCGTGGTAAACACAATCATGACCAAAATATTTTTTGGAACATAGTGCAGACATCAAAGCAAAACAAAACAAGAAAGGTATAAATACTTGGGAAGTATTTGGGCAGTGCAAAGTGAGGTTGAGGTTCAGAGTGAAGTAAAAACTGATTTTTTTTCCTCTGCATACTTCATTTCAAAAGACATTTGAATAGCAGCAGACTAATGTACCTGTATAATACATGTGTATGTGTGTGTGATACATCCCTTTCTCTCATACATAGATTTAATGGATCCCAAAGGCAGTGGCTGCCAGGCAACAATCGCAACAACAACTGAACACGGGTTCAGAGCCTTAGTGTGTGTTCCATTAAAGCTAAGATCATGTTTAAACTAGAATTATATTAGAGAGAGAGAGACACACACACAGGTATGAATATACCCTCCATCACATATACTATTACTCCATTACTATCACACCCCACCCCACATCATATACAGTCTTATTATCCCTCTCACGTGTTATATACATGTCCCTCAGATCCTTCACAAATGGCCTTCAAACACACTCTAAAACAGCTGAAGGCCTTGCACTGGTAGTGTTTACCACATGGAAAACAGACATTAGTTTAGGGCCCCTAGAGGTTTAAAGGCCCCCTGCTATCCATAAGCAGTTACGTACATAAATAAACAATACATCTACATACTTAAAAAACAAAAGTCTTTAATAACCACAAACAAAAATAAAGGGTCATTTCAACATGCCTCATTTATTACAGGGTCTGCTTCAATCAGTTTCACTCTGTTATCACACCCGAGTCTTTATACATGAGTATAACCAATTATGTCAGGTGTCATGAAAACACAAACCTACGTAGTAATAATTCAGCCTTTTGAATAATCATCTATCCATTGATCTATTATATATTTTTAGTCCAGGTTTCAGCCTTTTACTTCTTTGGTCTGAGAACAAAATGCAAAAATATGGAGCGATAAATAGAATGGGAGCAATGTAGAGAAAAGAACAGAAGAGAAGAGGGAGAGGAAAAGACGGATAGCGTGAAACCAGACTGAGCAACCCTGTTTCTTCATTAAAGTTTCATCAGAGTGCTGATTTATTCCTTTCTCTGGGACAAAAGGAAGGCAGGTCCACTGCACTCACACTCTATCTCTCTCTCTCACTGATAAGGGCACCACTCATTCAGCCACACCAATCTAATGTATAATTCACATTGCCGACTCAGAGAGGAGCCCTCATTAGACGTCCCCCAGCATTTATGCCATTAATTTACTAATTCACTTTGGAACTGTGTTCTCTCTAAGGCCAAGACTCTTACAAAACACTTACACTTCCCCAATAAACACTAATACGAATATTAATTATCTGATACTTTTGCTCTGGTCAGAGTGAAGGCTTAAAGGCAAAATAAATACATACATATGGCTGTACATAAAAAAAGCCATATAAAAATAGAAAGTATGATGCATGAAGCTAGCTGCAAAGGCTAAATTCTAATAGAAGCAAGTATAGTTAAAGCAAGGCTATTTATAAATGTAGAAAGAAGAAACAAGCGTTTAAAATGGGTACTGCAGTCTAATTTCACAATACTGAAGAGAGTTGCCTGGGCCCTGCCCCTCCTCTCCAGATTCAATATTCAAGCAGGTTGCCAGGTTGAGAAAAACTGAACCTAAATCAACAAAAACGTATTTACACACATAGATGTCCATCATTTTACTAAAACATCTACCTAGCACAAGGCAAAAAAGTGACCTCCTTAAATATTTCACTAGATTATGCTTATGTAATCATCCTTATCGATTTTCCCCTTCGTCTTTAAATGCCATTTACAAGTTTAATATTCAAACAGTTACTTCCACCTTAAATGGGTCAGTTTATGAAGTTAATATTGAGTGTTTCTTGGACCACCTACTGGGCCGGCCTAAAAGAGTCATTTTTGCTTACTTGACTGACTGACTCCCAATGTTGAAATGCTCATGTGCGAGTAGGAACTCTTAGTTCAGCCGTATTTCACAGAGACAACTTAAGGTGGAGCTACTAGTCTGTTGTTAGACCTGCCATAGTTCACAGTCCAGTTCATTAACTAAATCTCGGACAATGGGTAAGTGAAGACCCTAGTTGTAGATTATGTACAGGTTGTAAGGTTAGTTTGTCACAGGGGATGTATACATGGAGACATAATCAGGTGCTAAGGGATTTAGCAAGTTTTTTTTTTTTTTTTTTTTTGTATATCATCAGATGGCCAACTCAGTATCTTGCAGTCACATCCTCGTCTCTGGTCCTAGGTTGAATAGGCCAGCTTCTGCGGGTGGGGTGTATAGGAGGCAGCCGGTAATTATGTGCTCAACAGTCTGTTCAGGTTTGCTGCACTCGCATGCCATACTGTCCAAAAGGCCCCACTTCTTCAAAGATGATATGAAGAGGCCAACCCCAGTGCGTAAAAGGTTCAGCAATTTCTACAGGTGGCATGGCAGGTCTACACCACCTCCTGGGTCCCTGATGTATTGTTGAATATGGGAGGGCTCAGCTGGCTCCCACATCTGTTTCCAGGATGTTGCCAGCCAGGTGTCCCTGGACAAGTCCTCAGGGATAGACCGTAGCAGTTCTTGTGCTGCCTCATTGAAGGGATGGCAAGACTTGAGCCTGCCTTGTGGAGTTGGTGCAGGATGTGCCAATCATACTTCTGGGCTTTTCTTACCAGGGTGTGCGTAGCTGCATCACATATGAGACTGGCCTGGGAAATTCCAGAAAGGACTGGAAGGTAGGTCACAGGGGTGGGTTTCAGACAACCAGTTACTATCTGGAGGGCGCTGTTGATGACTGTATCTACCTTGTTCACACGTGGACCTCTATTCCAAGCAGGGGCACAGTATTCAGCTACAGGTAGGACAAGGGCTTACGTTGATATGCAAAGGGTCTGAGGGGAAGCTCCCCAAGTCAAATCCGCCAGGCAGCGGATGAGTGAAACCCTTGCTGTTACCTTGGCCTTCACTTCATCCAGGTGTTGCTTATAGGACAGTGTCCGGGTTAATCACACACCGAGGTACTTGGGGGATTGCTGGAACTCCAGGTGGTTGCTGCCAACATACACGTCCTGTTCTCTTCTTGCTTCCCAGTTGTTGAGATGGTATACTGCAGATACTGTCTTGTCCACACTGAGCTGGAGGCGCCACTTCTGGAGGTAGTCTGCCAGGATGCTCTTGGTCTTGGTTGAGACCATCTTCCAACAACTTCCATGTTGAGCATTGAAGCATGATGGCCAAATTGTCCGCATAGCCGTACCTGGTAATGTTGTATTAGGCAGGTCGTGAATATAGATGTTGAACAGCATTGGTGAGAGGACAGAGCCTTGCAGGACACCATTCTTCAGCCTTTGGAGCCTGCTGGTCTGGCCATCACTGGTCTGTACAATGAAGCTATGGTTATAGCATATCCATAATGAACCTCACCATTTGTCGGTCCGGGATTGTCCTCAACAATTTCAAATGTAGTCTATGCTGCTATGCAGCAATATAGGTGGCTGTCAGGTATAGGAATACTACTCCAGCTTTCTCGTTATCCTGAAAGCTGTCTTCGATGTCTGGAGTGAGTAGGGTTACCTGATCCACTGTTGACCTGCCTTGGCGAAAGCTGGCTTGTTCCAGTGGTAGTTGTAGGTCCACCACTGGTTCAATGCGGATGGGCCTATAGGACTTCGGGTCTTCGGTGGGTTTATCAGCTTTGTCTAGACAGATATTGTCTAGACCTGTTGACTTGCCCGGCTTCAGTATGTTGATTGCTGCACTTACTTTGGCTGCTGTGATGCCTCCTGAGAGGTTAGCATTGGTGCTGGCTGCCCTGGAGAGGAATGATACCTCACACAAAGTCAGTCGTGTGAAGGTTGTGTGCGCTTCTGGGAAGTGGCCATTTATCAGGAGCTCGGAAACTCCTGCATCTGCTGTCACTGGCCACCTGTGGGGTGTTGTTTTTTCCTCAGAGAGAAGGTTGTTGGTCTGCCACGCCTTCAAGCTAGAGTGGGTGAAGTCAAGAAATTCCACTACTTCAGCCGACCTGAAGCAGGCACCTACACTCCTTATCCCACCCGGGATGTAGTTCTTGTTGTAGCCACGAAGGATATTGTGCTTTGCTGCTCTGTAGGACTTGGCAGCTGAGGTGAGGTAATGTGGGTGGCAGGTACGTGTAAGGCCAGTGGAGTTCAGCATCAGAGGCTGGAGATTAAGGGCAGTTATGAAGGAGTTATCAGAAACAGCTGAACGGTTTAGTCAGTTTAGTCAGCACAGACTAGTTGGGGTGCTGTTGTGGTGGTTGGTGATGTAGCACATAAAGAATGGAACTGGTGGCACTGAGCATGCATGAACGGCGCCAGTAGGGCTAGGTACAGCCTTAGTCACCAGGGAGGCTGGTGGGGATTCATGGTTGTTGATGCTTAAGGGTAAGGTAGGACTGTAAAGTTAACTTGGAGGAGAGTGAGTCTGGGATGCCAGACTTCACTGTTGAGATTTCTGGAGGTGTTGTGGGCCTAATTCAGCGAAACGCTGATGAGGGGTGGTGCCTACCTGATGACCCCTGTGAAGAGCTAGTGATGCAGTAGGTGGTTTGGGTACTCATGTGATGGGCTCAATGAATCGAATCATAAATGGCCACAGCAGGTTTAGGGTGTAGCTGTAGGACTGGAACAATAGAAATTGTGTTGCTGCCAGTAGGAAACGTGTGGGGTGGTGAAGCTCTAATGGATTGGCATTGGATATTTTACATCTTATCTTGTGTATGATTATAATGGAACTGTTCAGTGTGTTTCCACCGACATATACTTGTTTGCGAACCAGAAAAAATAGTTCCCAGCTGGAACCAAAGAACAGCAAGTTTTAGCATGAAACATGGCTGAATAATAGGAAATAAGACAGGAACACACTCCGTTTTTTTCTGGGGCTGCATTGGCCAGGGCTTCCCACAAAACTAGGCTCTCTTTGCTTTTGCCTTATTTTTCCTTTCTTTCTTTTGTTTTCTTTTAAAATTGGTGTTATTCACCAGCATTTTCTGTTGCATCTTTAATAGATGGCTGAGCAAGCATGAAGTTAGCTTATGAAACAGTTTAGCCCTTTAATCCTACAATATTCCTCACATTCCTCACATCATTTACAACACACCAACCACAGACTTTACACCTTTAATCCTGTTTTTATCTCTCATTTCTTATTTTAAAACACACAGACCACAGAGTTTACTGGACAGTGGAAAGGATCACAGGCCGAAACACAGAGTTATGCTCTGGAAAGGACCTCCTCACAGAACATATTACCTACAGCATGGACATCTGAGCTCTCAAGAGTCCCAACTTAATCTCTGATGAGAAATCATGGTCATTTTATGGTTTAGTACAGTAAATGTTTTACAGATTGTTTCTTTAAGGCCAAGCTAATAGCAACACATGCAATAAAGCCAAGGCTTGTAACACAAAAAAAACGTGACTAGGCTAAATTAAGGCTTTAAAGAGAGCGAGAGAAAATAAAACTGGCACAAATCTAGAACAAGGCTGGCAGGAACATGAATTGCCAAGCACGAACACCTGGAATGTGCATTGCTGTGCAGGGAGATATTGTGGTAGATGGGAAAGACTAATGTTATAACATATGTGCTTAATACAACATCGTATTTCAGGAATTGCGCTTGGGAAATGCCTCTGGGTGTTTATTTTTTTGGCCCACTGCCTCCAACAGTGAAACGAAATATCCACCCATTCCCATTCTTTCAGGAGAAATGACAGGGTATGTCAATCTTAAAGTTATACTAAAGCATAAGGAAACTATCAAATACGAAAAAGTGATATATCCAAGTGACGTTGGATCTTCTTTTAGTACATGGTCAAAAACAAGTCGAGTTCTGGCCCCAGATCGTGTTCATTCAGTTTTAACAGCATGGGGGAAAATGATAAGTGAGCAGTCCATCAGTATGGACAGAGGGAGGGAGAGCCAGTGACAGAGAGAAAGCCAGAGAGAGGGAGATGTATATAGAGAAACATGATATATGGTGGAACATCTGCAGGAGGATGATTGACAGCTGCTTCAAATATTCTCCTGCTGATTCTGTTCGAATGATCAGTCTGGAGTCTGTCCACTCCTCACATCAGCACCACACCTCTCAGAATACAGATCTACAGCTCAGTAACACAGACACACACACAGTCTTGTCTCCATGGTTTCAGTGGACATTACACAGACTTCATTCCTTTCATGGAGACTTACCCTAACCTTATTCATTACTACTACTAGTCTAACCCTAACCTAAACCTTATGCACTTATACGTTTTCACCTTAAAATGTAATCATCTGCGTTGTTGGAGCAAGATCTTTACACCAATAAGGAGCACAAGTGATCCCACAACCTGATATCATTGAATATAGATCTACAGCTCAGCAACACACCTCACACAGGGAGGATAAGCCTGAGTGTGCATGCGAGCGCACACACACACCCACACACAGCAAACATAGATATTTCTATAGACAAAGAGACACACATACTTTTAAGGTCCACAAATCCATTCATTATCAGCACCAGTTAACAAAGATGAAGCCACTTTATATAAAGCAGTCTGTTAATATTGCTTCATGGTTGTGATATCACAAGTATGAACACTTTTACATGTAAACACTAGTTGATCAATGCGTCTTTGGCTCTATATACTCTATGAGGAAAGAGATTGTTTACAGAGCACTTTATTTATTTCTTTATTTATTTGTGCAGGGCTTAGGTGATGGCAAAAGCCACAGTGCGAGTTGTCCAATGTTGGAAAATATAAATATGGATCATTTGGGTGCAAGCAAAAGGCAGTTGTACTACACTAATAACCTAACTCTTAGCAAGAAGGTGAGGTTTTGACGCATGCAGCTATTTTGCTGCTCTCTTGCAGCTGCAATAAAACATTTTATATAGCAGCTGTTTACTCTGAGCTGTTTTTACAGACACAGCTCCACAGTGGGACTGTGAATTAAAGGATGTAGTTTTGGTTTTTAGTTGATTCCTTCTGTTTTTGCATTAAGTTAATGCCTGTCTAACAATGTGAGTTGCATCTCAAACTTCTCATTCACCTTTTGTAGTGCACAATGTTTGTGTGACATAAAGCTTTCTACACCCAAAGGAGTGCAAAATATGTTGGATAATAAAGCTATTTATATTTGGCCACAAGCTTTACCTTCAGTGTTTCAGGTGTAGTAGTAGTTTTAGTCTGAAGTGCATTAACTTTATAGTAAATGGAATTTTACAGGATGGAGTCCGAGCTCCTACATCTGACAGTGTTCCTTTTTTTTTTTTTTATAAACGTGACACCAAAAATAAATAAATAAATATGTCAGTCAGTGTTCCACTAATATTTCTTTAATTACTAAGATATATTAGTTGCAATTAAGTTGTAAAATTGTAATTAAGATTTCAAACATTTTCCTCATTATATCATGAATCTCATTTAACATTTGTTTTAGCTGGTTTTCTGCCACAACAATGTGCATGCATTTGCCAGTTACGTAACGGTGACATCCACTCTAAAATGGTCTGTAATGCCATGGTGTGATGTCACAATCATGATTTACATATGACCACATATTATCTGTCTATACATATCCATCCATTCACCCATCCATCTAACCAACCCTCCAACTTGTACAAAAAATCTCCCCCTGTCCATCCTTACTTGCAATTCCAAATATATTTCCCAAACATTTCAATCCAAACTTTGGCATATGTCAAAAAAGTCCAAATAGACGGACCCGTCCTCTGTCCACTCTCCCAAAAGCTTTACTGAGAACGTGTTCTATTTTCAAAATGCTAAAATCTAAACAAACACACAAATCCCAGCAGTTCCAGGAGCAGATGAGTCAATCATCTGTCTACCATTCAGACGTGTACATCTGCACAAGCTCCTGACAACCAGGAAAACATTCGTCTACAAGAAATCTGGGTTTCAAGAAACTGGACAAGGCATCAGTTATTAAATGTTTACGGAGTACATGCATAATAATAAAAATATTTCCTCTGAAATGAAGGTCATTTATCAGGAGTTTGCTCAACTTCACACCATGGTGGAACATTGGCAATGATGTTGGATGATTAAGTGTTGTATTTGATTGAGCTTCATTATTCAGCTCAATGCTAGGAGGCTTTATACCTGACTCTAGGCATTTGGCATGGAGAGATAAGGTTTGTGTGCACTTAATCTTAGCCACAAATGCTCTGCCCACAAGTTGATGGAAAATCTGTCCCAAAGCATAATGAGCTGCCTGATAGACAGTGACTACGTAGACAGCTGTTTAAGTAGGCAGCGTTCTAACGGTCGTCTGTCCTCATGATTTAGACTGAGATGAAATAGATGCGAGTTGTGCTTGTGTTGCATCATAGGATTGCCTTCGCAGCTGAGGAACAGTTTGATGCTGCCTTAAAATTCAGGCAGATTAAGGTATATCATTAGGCAACATAATGTCAATCCTATGCCACAGCCTGACGCAGACCTCTGCAGAAATGTCACCTAACTATGCGCAGTGTCCAAGCAGACCTCAGCGACTGTGATTGGTCAGTAGTCAGCCGGTCATTGTTTAAGTTGAACCAAAAATGTATAGAAACATGAACTCCTCTTCTCCACACTACAGAGACTGCAGACAGCAAAAGACATCCTTAGACACAATGTGAACGTCGGAGTTGTATAAAAGGTTTTGAACAAAGGAAAAATACAGACTTCTCCAGAAAAATAAATAAATAAATAAACTCAACAAATGGGACCTCGTGGAAAAAAACGTGCTGGCATTGTAGGCCTATTTGTTTGTAAATGTAAACTATTTGCTCTGACCCAGACAATAACTTACTCCCTCCGTACACCACTACACTGTGTACTATACAGCGTAAAGGAAGATGTTTAAAGGTCAGTCCTAGTGGTGTGTCAGTGTAAATGCCGAGATATGCAGACACCAACACAATACCAACACAGTATACATGCTCGTAGGCTCTGCGTATAAATCAGAATTTAGACAGCTCACTAGGTGTTGGGACAGACCTGGAGAGTCTGATATGTTCAGTTCGTTATTCTGGCCTCACTGTCAGGATTCTGCCTCTTTATACACATCGTGCCAAATTAGCAGACTTCTTGGTCATTTTCTGTGTCAGATAAATTCTTTTTCCTAGAGAGTCTGGCAATGCAAGACTAGTGTGTGCCACAAGGGTCAAAAAGGGCCCTTTTGTTTCAGGCTTTTCTATGGAGACACAAACTTGTCACAATAGCAGCACACTTAATTTTAATCTCTAAGCCTAAATTTAAAAGTACTAAGTCTCCAAAGATTGGGGACTTAAACCCAGAAAATAAACAGCAATCTTGGTCTGAAGCAAACACACACAACTGCAGATATTTGGATGCCCACCACCACATTTAGTGAAGAGTGTTACACTGTGAACCACATTCTGTTCCAAGCGATGTATCTTCCTTTTCCGCTTATCACAAACATGCACACACACCACTAACAATGTTCTCGTCATGAAGACGAAAGAGGCCAACTGGAGCTGATAAAACACACACACACACACACACACACACACACAGGGGTCTATAGTTCATCTGATGGTTCAATGTAATATCCACTCACTCCAGCTGGCCACACAGCGAACACTCACACACATCAGAATCAGAACGGAACTGAGACTATCATTTAAAAGCGATAAGATGCTGGAAAGAAGTCAGCGGCAGCTCAGTGTTGTGCCCTAAAGGCTAAAGATACAGCAGACAGTGTCTCTGCACAGAGCCTTAAAGGCAGAAGTGTCATCCGAAAATGGGGAAACTTATCAAATCTAGACTGAAGCGGTTCCTGCTGTATAGACTATATGACCAAGTGTTGGCAGATATTTGCTCTGAAACAAAGGGTAATATTTGGTAAACGTCTGCTGCAGTATATTTCTGAGGGGGATTGGTTGCCACGCAAGCATTAGTGAGGTCTGGTACTGATGTTGGATGATTAATTCTAGCTCCCAAACACACCTCCAACTCATCCTAAGCTCTGGTTGGCATTTACATGGCGCATTGGGCAAAAAACACGCTGTCTCCATACATGATTCAATTCATGGTAGGCAAGACCTTTTCACTGACATTCAAAATGCGGAGGCTATTAGGCGGCAAGCAGTGGTAGTACAGCACCCCCTTCTGGATGCAATGTGTGATTTTCAAAGATAATCTTGAAACAAAAGATAGAGCTTTCTCATGAGGAACCTTTGTGTGAGAACTGAGGGCTGCATTTAAAAATATCAAAATTATCCTCAAATACAGGCTGTAATAATCCCATGAGCTTTTAATCAAAACCTGAAGCTCCCTCCAGAGCTGTAACAATTCCCTGTACTTATTCATAGCATTTGGATGCTTGCATATTGGTAATCAAAATTCATCACAAAAGTACTGGATGGAGCTCATTTACTTCAGAGAACAGTTTCACTGCTCCACAGCATGAAATAATTCTGGAGAACTTGGTTTAAGTGACCATAGGTTCATGAAAAGCAGCTCCAGGAATTAACAAAAAGGGTTTTTTTTAAGGACAAAGCCAAGGATACATAAAGTAGCAATTCATTTATTAAAGGTAAAATTATTTACAAGTAATCAAAGACAGTATCCTGGAAATTGGTAAAAATTGTTTATACATATTTATATATAGGTATTTATATATTTCCTGCAAACGTTTTATTCTGCAACAAACAAAACTATTATATATATATATATATATATATATATATATATATATATATATATAAACACATGTCAATTCTGAAAAGTACTCTAGCAGTCTAACATCCAAGAGGCACTATTTACAGAAATTATTTACAATTTCAAGAAGGAAAAACTAAATCACTCCAGACTGACTCAAAATGAACTCTTCACAAAAACTTGGAGTCACTGCAGCTTCACACATCAGAGAAAATAGAAAATATATATATGTATATATTTTTAACTCTGTATGGCTCTGCTTTATCAAACGTCTTGATAGAGACAAAAGAGACTTAGCTTAGTAGAATAAGGGGGGAATCAGGTAGAGGAAGGAAACAAAGGGAGAGGAAAGAAGAGGGTGTTGAAGAGAAATGGAAAGAAAAGGTAAAGGGCAAAAGGAAGATGAAGGAAGGCATTCATTTGTATTAATTTCTTACGCCGCCATATAAATCAACGCACCGAACACAAAATAAAGCTTAAGATGAGAGGAGGAACATAAGGGGAGAAGGACAAGAATGATGACAAGGAGAAAGAAAAATGAGTATGAGAAGGTATGAATCTCATCAGCAGCTGCTATAAAAAAAAGGAAAAAAAAGAAAAAGAAGAGTAAAAACTTGAGAAGGATGAAGCTCATTTTCAGTCCCAAAAATAAAAAAAATAAATATAATAAAATAAAATAGAGCTGAAGACGATGGATATTCAGTAGAACCTTTCTTAATTTTGCACAAATAAGGAAATGTACTAATGAAAGTGAAAAGAGGAATTCAGCTTAAACTCATTCATAAAAACCAAGCAGAAAAGAAAACTCAGGAAAACAGACTCTCAAAATGCCCCAGTCAATTTACTAAGTCCCAAAGAGGCCAACAAAAAATTATTAATAATTAAAAAAAATACATTTTGAGGAAACTATTACCAATTTGTTAACACTTTTCTTAAATTGTGGTAATTTCACCATTTCATTTTCTTAAATTTTGCATATTTCTGAAATTTGTGCCCTTCGTTTAAAAACATTCCCAAACACACACATGTATATATGTGCGTGTGTGTATATATATATATACACACACACACGCCATCTCCTGTCTCCCTGGGCCTCCATACCAAAGAGAAGAATAGAAAAAATAGAAAAGAAAAAGAAGGAAAAAAAAACCACCTAGGTCAACTAATCACTTATTACAAAAGACATAAAACAGCAAAACCTAGCTTAAAAATAACAAGGACCCACACTTTTTTCAAGTTAAATTCTGTCATTTCCATGTTGAATCAATTGAAGACCAGTCCTGCTGATTTGCCACTTCTTTTAAAAAATAAAGACTAAAACCTAAATAAAGTAAACCTTTCAAATCACTGGTTTTTAAAATGTATTGTTTCTACATGATTGTTCTTTAAAAGACAAATTTCCTGAAGATATAAACATACAGAGTCAGGTTTGTATGGATTTGGGAATTTTTGGCCTATAATCAATGATCAGCCACAACTGCTGTCTGGTGAAATAACTAACATTGATCGTCTCATTGTCGAAAGTTTGAGATACATTAGGCAGCAAGCGAACAGTGCGTTTTTGAAGTTGATGTGTTGGAATCACGAGTTAGAAATACCAAAAGTGGTAGACGAAGGAAGAGCAACTAGTGCACCAGTGGGCCTTGGACACCCATGACACTGTTGCCTGCTCACAAGGGGAACAAAGGCCAGTCCCATGTGGTCTGAACTACTTCAGAACAATCTGCTGAAAGGTTAATGCTGGCTCTGAGACACACAGTGTATCACAGCTTGCTGTGTATGGAGCTGCATGCACAAGCCAACTCTTTTGCTTCCCACATGCATCAGTGAGCCTTGGCGCCCACAACCCTGCTGTCTGTGCAACAGATTTTCTTCACTTGGATGGCTGCACACCAGGAACACCCCAAAAAAACAGCCATTGTGAAGACGTTCTGACCAAAACATTGTGACCATCACAATTTGGTCCTGGTCAAAGTGACACAAACCCTTACGCTTGCTTATTCACCCTGCTTCCAACACATTGACTTTAGGAACTGACCTAATATATATCTCACCCCTTAACAGGTGTCATTGCAATAAGATAATCAATGCTGTTCAGATACCATGTTAGTGTTTTTAATCTTGTGGCTGAATGGTGTAGATATTTTCTGTTGTTTATAAAAGGCAGCAATTTGGACCAATTTATTTGTAGAAGGGTTAAAATATCAAAATTTCAGTGTCCAAAGCCAAAGAAGGACGGTCAATCAGGAGCTTGCTCTTTCTTTGCTGCACCTGTCACAACTCTTTTGGGAAGGCTTCATTTAGGTTTTATTTGGCAGTTTTGGAACATTACTGTGATTAACTGTTTGGCAGCTTTATAAACATTAGTGAAGAACGTTTCTAAACTTATGATCATCCCAAACGTATTGGATGGAACTCCATCACTTCAGAGAATACAGTTCCATTGCTCCACAGAACAAATGCTAAAGGACTTTATACCCCTTTACGCAAGTTCAGACTCATGTGCAGCTGTTCCAAAGTCTCCCATTATTAATACATACACATTTTTCTATAGAGGTTATACCTATTTTTAGCTAACAGATTAGCAAAGTACTGCCTTCAGAAATATCAGTGAACTCTGTCAATTTAAAATATTCATCTTAAATGAAATGACTAGATCTGCAGATACTGATTATCCAATAACACCACTCATCCTCATAGGTTTGTTTTAAAAGCAGATATATTTTGATGCATGTTCTGCTGCAGAACCTAATCCTTCAGCTGCTTTTAATTTGCAAAGTTCAGCTTCCCTGAGTTTCCCTTGGTGACAAATCTGCACTCAGCAAAAGAATACGGACAAAAATCTGTGAAATTCTTCAGAGCCGGTATAGACAAAAGAGCTTGTACTCCCACTTGTAAGACACAGAGTTGTAAGACAAATTGTAGGTCAGGGGAACACAGATATTAAGAATAAATACTTTTTTCTTTTTTAAACATTTCCTATTTTGTGATGTTATTCATGCATTTATTCCCAAAGGACCATGTAACAAAAATGCTATGGCTGCACAATATACTGCTGTTTTAACTAGCCAATGCTGATGTTTAATCTGTTTAATATTTCCAATTTTAATACCAGAACCATGAGTTATAACCCAACTGCTAAGCAAAAGTAGCTGCCACCAATGCAGGGAACTTCCTCTACGGAAACTTAAACTAGCTCATACAGGGATTTCAAATACATTTTGTTCAGTGTTTCAAGTGAAACACACTTCATTTAAAACATGGGGGGGGAATACTTTTCGCTACATTTTGGTGAAGTAACACCGACGGACTGTAAACTAATTAAGATCTCCTGACATAGGTAACAAGCTTATGAGAACTATTTGGACACACAAACTTGGAGCTAGATCTGGGAATAAATAAGGCAAATAAGCAATAATCTAATGAAATATGCATTTATACAATATTGTGCTGCCCTAATAGAACGATATAAATGAGCAATATAAAATAGGCCAATTTCTTTCCATTTTAACAATCCAATCCCTCTACAACTACATTTCTCATGGTGCATCATCCACAGACAGCAGTTGTAATTTAATCCAAAGGTATAAGATTCACAACATTTCTTTAATGTTCATTAATGTATCAGTGAAATGATCCTGCCCTCATATATATAAATAAAAAACATCATTACTGAGTATAAAACATTTCATTATATTTGGCCAAATCATAAGTAATAAAACAATGGTATTTCAAAATAAATAAAGGAATCAAATCCTTGTGTTTGTCCTGATATAATGTTGATGTTTGCTTTAACATTGGACTTGGGGCAGTTAATTGTTAATATTTAAAAATATTTTTATGCACAAGGGTATGAGGAAGAGAGAGAGAGAGAGAGAGAGAGAGAGAAAACATAAAAGTGTGAATATGAGAGAGAGAATGAGTGACAGAGAGAAACAACAACAGAGTGAGAGAGAGAGAGCGAGCGAGACAGACAGAGAAAAGAAGAGGAAAAATGGGAGAGAGAATGTGAGAAATACAGAGAACAAGCATTTGAATAATGCTTTTAAAGACCCGTGAATAGGAGCCACTGTGGTAAGTGTAACCTTCTGGTGAAAGTGACCACAGCTAAGCTCTTTGTGCCTCCAGTGGGTAGCCAGGTCCTTGAAAATCCTACAAAACAGCTCCCTTTGCTAACAATGCTCCAGGTATTCAATCACCCGTGAGATGGACTTCTGGCCTGTGGTACCAACAGAACACTAAAAAAACACAAAAAAAAGAAAAAGAACAATATTTAAAATTAAGTGCCACCACTATTTAGAAATAGACATTATATTATTTTATGTTCCAACTCATTTTTTGGCACTCATTTCTGTCACTGTTAGAAATTATATTTCTCTTTTCAATGTTGTTATATCTGTTCCTTTCTGAAACCTAACCAACAAAAATGCTTGTGATAGTTATTTTTTGCTTTTATCAATGTTGAAGCACATTTACACATAGAAATATATATATATATATATATATATATATATATATATATATATATATATATATATATATATATAAATATATAAAAACACACACACACACACATATATAGCCCCCGGTAGGGTCTCCCAAGGCAAACTGGTTCTAGGTGAGGGGCCAGACAAAGCGTGATCCATAAAAACCCATATGAAAAAAGAACAGCAGAGATGCAGATTCCCTTGCCCACGGTAGGGTTACCGGAACCCACCCTGGAGCCAGGCCTGGGGGAGGAGCTCCTCGGCAAGCACCTGGTGGCCTGACTTTCACACATGGTGTCAGGGGGTTGGGCTCAGCCCGAAGGAGCAACATGGGTCCACTCTCCCATGGGCCCATCATCTGTGGGAGAGGTAGTAATCTGGGTCCGGTGCAATGTGGATCGTGTGGCAGCCGAAGGTGGGGACCCTGGCGTTCTGATCCTCGGTTACTAAAACTGGCTCTTGGAACATGGAACGTAACCTCTCTGGTGTGAAAAGAGCCTGAACTGGTGAGCGAGGTTGAGAGTTACCGGCTAGATATAGTTGGGCTCACCTCGACACACAGTATGAGCTCTGGAACCAATCTCCTTGAGAGGGACTGGAGACTCTTTCACTCTGGAGTTGCCCAGGGAGAGAGGAATAAGGCAGGAGAGGGTTTACTCTTAGCCCCCTGGCTTAGTGCCTGTACGTTGGGGTTTACCCCAGTGGACGAGAGGGTAATTTCCCTGCACCTTCGGGTTGGGGAAAGGGCACAGAATGTTGTTTATGCTTGAGCGTTTATGTACCTAACCTTCTTGGGGACCCTAGAGAGGCTGCTGAAGAGTACTCATTCTGGGGACTCCATTGTTCCGCTGGGGGACTTCAACACTTACGTGGGCAATGACAGTGAGACCTGGAGGGACGTGATTGGGAGGAACGGCCCCCCTTGATGTTCAGTTATTGGATTTCTGTGCCTGTCACAGTTTATGCTCGAACATGGTGTTCGTTATGGATAAAGGTGTCCATAAATACACCTGGCATCAGCATACACTAGGTCGCATTTTGATGACATTTCAGAATCGCATTTTTAATCGACTTTACAGTTGTATCATTGGACCCGTGGCCATATGTTCTGGACACTCGGATGAAGAGAGGTGCTGAGCTGTCAACTGATCACCACCTAGTGGTGAGCTGGATGGCATGGGAGGATGCCGGACAGACCTGGCAGGCCCAAACGTGTGGCGAGAGTTTGCTGAGAAATTAGGCATAGGAACCTGTCAGAAAGATCTTCAATTCCCACATCCAGCAGAGCTTCGACTGCATCATGAGGGAGGCCGGTGACATTGAGTACAAATGGGCCATGTTCTGGACCTCCATTGTTTAGGCGGCTGAACGGAGCTGTGGCCGCAAGGTTGTCGGTGCCTGTCCTGGCGGCCACGCCCCAAGTAAGGGAGGCTATCCAGCTCAAGAAAGAGTCCTATCAAGCCTGGCTGGCTCAAGGGACTCCGGAGGCAGCTGACGGCTATCGAAGAGCCAAGCGGATTACCAGGCAAAAACCCGGGTGTGGGAGAAGTTCGGTGAGGACATGGAAAATTACTTTTGGTCTGCTCTGAGAAGTTTCTGGCAAACCGTCAGGTGACTCAGGAGGGGAAAAACAGCTTTCCACCAACAATGTATATGGTGGGGGTGGGGAGCTGTTGATCTCGACTGGGGACGTGTAAGGAATACTTTGAGGATCTTCTCGATCCCACCAGCACGTCTTCCATAGAGGAAGCTAAGCTTGGGGAACCCGGGGAGGGCTCATCTATCACCCGGGCCGAGGTGGTCGAGGTAGTTAGAAAACTCCTTGGTAGTAGGGCCCCGGGGGTGGATGAGATGTTGTGTCTACAACATTGCGTGGACATTGGGGGCAGTGCCTCTGGACTGCCAGACAGGTGTGGTGGTTCCCCTTTTCAAGAAGGGGGACCGGAGGGTGTGTTCAAACTATAGGAGGATCACACTCCTCTACTCCTGGAGAAGAGAGTCAGACTGAACCTCAGACTCAGGCCTCAGACTTCAATGCGGATTGTAGAACACAGGACCAGCTCTTTACCCTCGCTAGGATCCTGGAGGGTGCGTGGGAGTTTGCTCAACCAGTCTACATGTGTGTTGTTGATCTGGAGAAGTCATTCGTCCATGTCCCTTGGCATTTTCTGTGAGGGGGGGTGCTCTGTGAATATAGGGTACTGGGCTCTTTTGGCTGGCAGTAAGTGGACTGGAAACCAGTCGGAGTTGGACTGCCCGTTGTCAACAATTCCGTTCATAACCTTTATGAACAGAATTTCTCTGTGTAGCCAAGTGGCGGAAGGTATCCGGTTCGGTAGGGCTCAGGATCCCATGTCTGCTTTTTGCGGATGATGTGGTCCTGTAGGCTTTAACGAGCTGGGACCTCCAGCTCTTGCTGGACCAGTTTGCAGCCAAGTGCAATTAATAACAACACAAAACATACAGGTGAAAAGAATAAGTAGAAGTAGTAAGGAAACAATAAGGACAATAACACAAGTCCCCTGAATGCTCTAATATAGCTACAGGAATGAGTTATTTCACTGGGCAAATGAGTTCTCTGGGTGGACAAAAAGACATAAAAATTAGACATGCCTTTGAAAGTATTCAGTTTAAAAATCAAGCTTTAATTACATGATTACCACTTGTTACTGTAATATTAATTTCCACCAGCACCTATGTGCAGCCTGAAATACTATGTCAGTGCCAAGTTAAGTGCTGTTTACATTCACCCTCTCACATTACTTACAGAATTCCTAAATTTAACACTGACACCAGGAGCTGGCAGGATCTTCAAGTAACAATTTTATTCAATACATCTTTCCTTACCGTCAAGTTCATGAAGTTTAGGAACTTCTTCAGCATCTCAGTCATAATGGAAAAATCTCCTTTAGGAAGGTTCTCTCTCACAGATATCACATTCAACTGGAACAAACAAAGCGATAGTCCTGTTCAAACTTGCTTCAAACTTGGTAGAAAATACTTCGCAAAATCTCATGATTTCTTTAATAATTAAATTAAGAGTGATTTCTAAGTACTAACCGGACTGTCCTGACAAAGACAGCCCAGCAGCAGGGCAGTGTATGATGCTACAATACTGTCCTCCATGTGTTTCCCAGCATGCTGCAGTGCTGCAAAAGAGAGAACAGATAACATAATTATCAGAGACTAAATCTAAATAAGTCCTGGAGAAAACTCATTTGAAAAGTACCCAAACTAAAAATGTCTGAACAAACATTTCAATTAAGTGGTCTTAACATTTTGGTTCATCAGCCTTCACACTGTGACCTTGAACTGGATAAACATATTACTAGGCCTGTCATGATAATTACATTATTGATTTACTGTACAATATATAGGCATGAACTCGATTATTTTTGCTGACCTTGATATTGCCCATTATGTTTGATTCCATTAATGTGAATAACACCAATATTTTAACCAGCTGCACTTTTCTGCTCTCTCACATCTGCTCTCTGTCGGAGGGTGGGGTATGAGGCTGCAAGCTTATAGCAGCATGTAGTGTAAGGAAAAAGTGCAGGGCGCACCGTGCAATGACCAATAAATTAATAACGCTATAAGCACAGAGCAGTCTGTGACAGGTAAATGAGTGTTGCCTGAGGCCAGTAGGTGTTTGTCCTCCAAGACTACACAAATCCAGCCAGAAAGATTTGAGTTGTAAGTCCAAATGAACTTGGTTCTGAAGCCGAATTTCACAGCTGCGTGGTGGGAACATTTTGGCTTTAAGCCGAAAGAGCGAGTAGAGCCCATTAACGTGAACCAGCTGGTCAACTTTGTTTAAAAACAGTGGCAATGAACGATGGCAATACAACAAACCTAAAAGCACATCTAAAATATAGCCGGGGAGGGGGGAATATAGAACTGGGGGGGGGGAATAGTTGGAGAGGGACCTTCCCTACAGCTGGCTATTACGAATGGGTTTGCTCGACTCTAAATATGAACGTGACAGCATAAATGTACTGTAAATTGGTGCACTTCTAATTGTTATTATTTAGAACTCACATACAGCTAATATGTTGTTAATTTGCACTTTTTATTAACAAAGTTGCTAGAGTCTGTTTTAATTTGAAGGTCTGATTTTTATTTAGTGCAATTTCTGTCAGCAGAGCCTAAGAGTAGGGGTGGGTGATATGGCCCTAAAATAATATCATGATATTTCAGGGTATTTTGGCGATAATGATATTCTTGGCAATATGAAAAAACACTTGCTTATTTTGTTAACTCTAACTTACAAATATTCTCTACAACACAACCAAAGTGCAGAAAACTGTGTGTTTACATATAAACAGAAAAAGTAAACAATTACACAAAAAGTAAACTTAAAACTTCACAGTAAATAACAAAAACACAGAACAGTTGCTGTGCTGAGTCATTACATAAACAAGTCAGAATATCACAATTATCACATTATCATATTGATTTTTATATTCTAAAACAATTATGACAATAATATCACAATGATACGATATGGTTCAGCCCTACCTAAGAGTTCATTTTATTGCATGGATTATTTTTTAATTTATAATTATTTATATTTATATTATATTATTTTTAATTTATATAATTATAATTTATTTAGTATATTTAAATATTTTTTTTTTACTCCAATGACTGAGTATTTTTAATAGTTTAAAGTTATTACTGTTTAAAAGGGTGTAATTGCATTATTATGCTATTATATTATAATTGTATCAGTGGAATTTATTGGTCTTAATATGACAATAACATTTATCCTTATTATTTCTGGGCTAATATATCGTCAAAAAATAAAAAATAAAAAATAAAAATAAAAATACACACAACAGTATTACTGAACTAATCAGGTTCCTGACTGAACCTGTATATGCTCAGGACCCCCTTGGGCTCCACCACGTGTAAAATTGGTTTAAAAACAGAACCTTGGATACCCAGAGGCCTCCAGGAAAAAATACTGAAATGGTCTACGAATTGCTGACAATTTGCTTAAAAGCCTTGTTACCCTTATTGAGGTCAAGCTCCTCTTCTTCTTCCTCCTTCTTTTCTGTGTCTTTTGTTTCATTTGTTTCCGTGGCAACCCACTGTATCTCTCCAGATGTCTCCTGCCATTCACCACTCTGATCTGCCTGGGACTTGGGCGCCTCGCTAATGAGGTCATCTGTCTGCGCCTCAGCCAGAATGGCTGCCCTCTCTCGCTCCAGAAACAGCTACACAGAAAAGACACACAGGAGGATGAAGCAGATATTTTGTACAAAAAAAAAAATTATTTATTCATACTGTTTCTATTTTTATTAAAATATAAATATACAATGTATCTATTAAATATATATTTTATGCTTTAACTGCTTGATCGAGTTAGCTCAGAGCAGCATTTATTGACAATATTAAAAAGGGAAAAAAAGTAGCAATTTTAAGTTAATAAACATTTTTTGTAATTATTAAATTATTTATGTATGATTAAAGTGAACCCAGATATTTGAGACAGTATTCAACAATGAAAATACTTTACAGTTGCAGACCTACACTTTAGTCAACACAATCCAAACCAACAACAAACCTGGACAAGTGCAGCCAGAGCATTTAAGGACCCAGGAAACCTCGGTTCCTTCTCTTCTTCTCCTCCTTCCTCCTTCTTCAACTCCACCCCAACTTCTGTCTCCTTCTTCACATCTTTCTCTGACTCTAACAGACAGCTTGTGTCCACCTCCATTTCTACAAGACAGTGCCTGTTCCTGGAGCTGTATTCCACCAGATTTATCAACAGCCCCAGGCCCTAAGAAAAATGAAGAAACCAAACAAATAGCTTTAAGAAAACTCTTTCACTGGATCTGCAGAAATTAATCCATTTTAAATCCATGTTTATCATAAACACACTCAGAAATATTGGTGCTATTTTCAATGTAAGACATTTTCCCAAACTCCCCCCCCCCCTTTTTATATTCTCACATATAAATTGAAATTAACATAAAACATGTCAATATACCTAACATTTCTCATTTTGGGATTGTTGTAAAAATAATAGTTGCTTATTATACTCATTTCTAGGCATTTTTTTCTTTTTAAGATTTTATTAAGATCTTTTTAAGATCAAGTTATTATGTCATGAAAATGTCTTGATGCTGTGGCAGATCATTTAGATTGGTACAAGAATAGGTGTTTATATGGAATAAGAGCACTTCACCAGATAAAATTACTTTAAACAAGTCACATCCATAAGTTTAATCACCTGTGAATTTTCATGCTACCATCTAAGACAAAAGAAACATTCGATATACTCGCTAGATTTAAGATTTGTTTGCAAGAAGTTTTTTGCAGCGTCTTCAGTGGCTTTTAACTTACCAAATAATTAAATAAACCACCAGGCTTTTCAAAATTTCAAATCTTAACTGAAACATTGTGATGCATGAAAACATTTCCTAAAGAATCATTTTGCATGTTTTTAAGAATTATTATTATTATTCTTAATTATTATTATCCATCACTGACACATTTTACATTTACAGAGCATGTTACAAGGGCACAGTAAAAAGAAATTTCAAGACACGCACCAGCACTCGGACATCGAATCTCTGCTCCTGAGGAAGGAATCGGGGGACTTTGAGGACGCAGTTCAGCGCAGTGATGATTAGGTTATCCTGTTCACCTGTCTTAGTGCTGCCCCACTCTAGAAACAGTGAAAGAGCACAAAAGAAAAGAGCAACAGAGTCAGGGGACAAAAAAACAGGCAGATATTCAAATTCTTTTAGAATAAACGGTTTAAAGGTTAACAGCAGTCTGCAATATCTTAAGCCTCTTTCACACATGCAGCATGTATGTGTGACTGTAAACACATGTAACATTTGGACTTTACCTAGACATTACCCAGCGTTTGTACTCGAGCGCCAGTGGGATAATGTGTGAATAGTCTCGCTAATGAGTGTTTCCAGCTGCTACAATACATTTTTGCCAAACAAACAAGGTTCTGGTTTTTAACTGCATCATAAACTGCATTTTCTAGAAAATGTGTTTTTAATATTGTACCGTTGTCGTGTGTAAGGTTGAGGAGAACTCCTATCACGGCTCTCATGCAGTCTTCCACGGCTTTGCCCACGTTACTATGGCTACAGTGAGGGAGGCCTTCTCCAGAGGATAGGGAGCTGTTGACCTCACGACTGTATCGCTGAATCATCTCTTCACAATGACGCAGGCCCCTATAAAACACAGAAAACAAAGAAATTATAAATAACCATACTGTACCTAAATTTACGAATCACATCAAATCAAATTTATTTGTATAGCGCCTTTTACAACTGACGTTGTCACAAAGCAGCTTCACAGTTTCAAAACAGAAAATTTAAATCAAAGCCCAATGCAAGCAAGCCGAAGGCGACAGTGGCAAGGAAAAACTCCCTCGAGGCTGGAGGAAGAAACCTTGGGAGGAACCAAGACTCACAAAGGGGACCCATCCTCCTCTGATCAAACTATATATTGAATCCAGGAGCAAAGAACATTGGAGCAAACACAAACACAGTGGAGCTACATGTGGAACTACAGTGGTATTAAAGAACTGCACAGTTATTGTCTGTGATACTAGTGAGTGACTGCATGTATCGCAAACCATCAATAATAATCCTGACTTCAGGAATGACTTTCAGCCTTTTTTTATATATTATTATTAATTTTTTTCTATGCAGATGCACTCCCCTACAAAATTACCTCACTCATTCTAGAATGATTCATTAGAGCTCTTCAATTAATCAGGAGAAAACTCATGGAATTTTTTTTTTTATATATATATGTACATTTTTATATATTGCAGTATAATTAATATTGCAATGCCAGGTTCTTTTTCTAATCTGATGTGGCCTTACTTGTTAAACTTAAACTGGTTAAATTATTTAATAAACAATTTTTTTTAATTATCAGTTTCATATATATTGGCTGCTACATTGTGTATATACAGTTTTTATACACAAAAATATGAAACGTGTATTACACAGCTTCTGTTTATGCTAAAAAAATCATAAGACATAATATAGAGACATAAATACAGAACTCTATTTTATAATATTCAATATGAATGCCAAACAAAAACAGTACTGTGCAATACTGCACAACAGAATCTTCTGCGGATCTGCATAAAAACTTGTCTACTTAAAACATCCAAATACATAGTAAGTCCCAAGACCTACATTTCTTTATACAAGACTCACCTTGCTGAGGACACTATTAGCTGAGAGTCTTTGTAGGCGATAAGATAAGCCTGATTCTCTGGGTTATGGACCGTTACCTGAAATTTGAAAGAAAGTAAGTAAGTAAGTAAACAGGTTAGATTTTATCTTCTCAGAGAAGCTCCCTGTCTTCATTTACACTCTGTGGGGTACTCACACTCTCTAGAACACGTAAACACCTTTCCGCTCCCCATAAGGAGGCCACAATTTCCTCCTCATCCTCCTCTTTGTCCAGGCTCTCCACACACTCTTTCACTGAGAGACGAGAAAAAATGACCAGGCTTTAGTCCTCTATACACTTGTGTATACACACTGGAAACTACTGGTAACACTTCACTATAGATTCATAATTCATCAGGATAGCTGAACTTTCACAGCAATGTATATAAATTTACATTAACACACACAAACTCTTCTTCCAGCAAGTGTTAGTTGTCAAAAGCTGCCTTAGTCAGTTTTACCCAGATGTTCCTCTTGTAGGAGAGAATATTTTTCAAAATATTTTCCACCTTTATGAACTGCAGTGTCATTTATTTAAAACACTGTAATTCATAAAAGACTGCAACTTATTATTGAAAAAAAAAGATAAAATGAGGTATTACAATTGAGGTGCATTATGTATCTCATTCATTTGCCTTGCAGCTTTAGGTTTGGATTACACAAATTATATGATGGTGGGTAAAGGCAGTTCTTTGTGGTTTGTCCACTGTTTTGTGGACAAAACAGATTGTTGTTTGTATGAGGCTGAAGCTGACTTGCCTGTAAAATCTTTTTTCCACAATTTGAGTTACCACAGGTTGTAGCACTTTTTGTAATGCAGTTAGCCTTACCAAGTCTAGATTCATTTTCATATTAAGTATTCAGAAACAGCAAAAATATGTCAATATTATTCATATATGGAGCAGGAATAGAGCAATATCCTCGTTTAGGTTCATGTTTTTCAAAAATAGTAGTTCTCTCTGTGATCTAAAAATTCTCCAGATGCCAGATGCTCTCTAGAAAGAGAGAGAAAGCCTAGTATACCAGACTGAGGCAGTTTGTTTTTTACTCGTTTGCAGACACTGGGGCTTCGTAAACACATTAGACTGATTTTAAGCACAACCAACAGACTGAAGTGCTAGCAAATGGCAAGGAAAAATCTTCTGAATTTTATGCAAAAAAAAGAAAAGAAAAAAAAGGTAACTCATAGTACCTTTATCTACGATGTGATCCAGTCCACCCAATAACCGCAGCTCCTCTTTAAACCAGTCCCCAGCTCTTTTAGACGTCAGAGAGAGGAGAGTCTCCATCGCCAAGTGACCAGTCTGCAGAGGTAAGGGGGGAGGGGAAAAAAGGAAAAAAAAAAACCAACCCAATGAATTATTTTATTTGTTAGAACACACTAATAGCTCATAAAACATGGAATACATTATGAACTAATGCCCTAAATAAACTAATGCCCTACCATTACATTCCATTTATTTGGTAATATTGTAAATATGGATAGATTCCCATTTATTTTAACCATTCACGTTTATCTACATCCAAACTGAATTTGATATTTTGATACTCTTAAATAAGCAGTATGCACAAACAGTTAAGTAAGTGAATATAGGAGATCTTACAGTGATGTTCTCCAGGTCCAGATGTTTGTTGTGCACAGTCTCACAGAGTTTGCGAATCTTCTCTTTGACCTTGTTGATCTCTTTAGCTGTGAGCTGGTCAGCTACTGAATAGTCCTGTTCCATCTCCAGGAGCCGGATCATCAGCTCTAAACAAGCCCGGTCCAGGTCCATATTCAACCGATCTCGACTCAGAATGTACATCAGAGAGGCAGTGCACAGGGCCAGGTTCTAGGAGATAAAAGTGAGGGAGGAAATAAATGTTAAAAATATATTAAGTATTGTTTACAAATTTATAGTGTAGATCAGTGTGTATGTAGCTCACTGGATGCTGAGGAGCGTCGCTGAGCATCTTAAAAACCTGTGCCACCTTCCCTCGAGCTCTCAGGTGCATCCGGAAACTTGGCATGGCACACCGTGTGGCCAGACTTATTATACTACAGACAAAACACAAATACAATTAAGAAACTATCATATAAAGCTTTCATGTATTCAAAGAATAATCAATGAATGTGTATTAATAGCAAAGATTATACAATACCAGATGTATATTTTACCTTAATTTGCATTTCAATGCTCTGTATTCAGTGTATTTTGTAAATAATTTTACCATACAACAATGTTCAATATACTATTGAAACAAGATTAGACTTTCAACACAAATGTAAAGTGGTTGAATTTCAATCTGTGTGTGCATGTTTGTTTTTTCTTGATTTTTAATCGTTAATTGTTACCTAAGGCAGCGAGTGTTGAGAGGCTGAGTGCTCTTTAAGCCAGTCTCCAGATATTCAAAGTCGTCAGTGAACTCTTGATTCTCTCCAAACTCCACCACATCATTAAAGTGCTTCACATGCTGGACCACTGTATACAGCTATGAACACACAAATGTTGTTCTAGGTTATTTTTGAGCTACTATCATCATCATCTATATTTTATACACATTAAATGTAAAAGTATAATGCTCTATAACAGGAGGTAGACAGTCTTTATCTTTATGTTTCATGAATGATTATCAACATTGACTGATATGTACGGATGCACACCTGTCAATCCATAAGTGAGCAATTCCATTTTGAAGTCTCGCAGATAAATATTGAACCAAAACCAAAAGAAACTGTTTCACAAAAGTTATGTAATGATATTTAATAAAGAAATCATCGGACACCTAGGAATCCAGTATTTCTGCAACACAATTCGTAACAAATTTGCTGAGATTCACTTATTCATATAATTTCTCCAACATAACTCAATGATTGATAAATAAATGAATATGTCCTAGCTTAAAACTAATTATATCTTCCACCTGACACACATCTAATCCTAAGCTTTGTGGTCAATTAATTACTTACTGCAAATAATATGTTACGGCTGTATACACAGTACATCAGTTTATTAAGCTTACCAACAATAATTTAAGCACTGGCAAACTTTTCTTGTAAGCATGAACACCATCATGTTTCCTTGGTAACTAAAGCACTCAAAAATGTACTTCCGTCTAAGATACAACAAGATGACCCTGGAAAAAGTATTGCCACATACTCTTTTCATAAATCTCAATGCCATCTGGTTTTAACAAACTCATTTTATAATCATCTGTATACCATCATGACACATTATGTTTATATAATGAACTGCCTACTTAGGATTCGTAATATGTCAAACTTAGATGTTCAAGCTTTCAAATATTCCTGAGATAAAAAGTGCATAATAACACAGATGTCTTCTGAAGAGAAATATCAAAGCAGAAAATAATAATTATATGAATATACACATTTTGGTGTTTTAATAAGGTATCTCTAGCTTGAAATACATGAAAATGAAGTAGAGAATGCACCATCTTTTCATTACAAATTTGTTTGGACTGAGCATACATGAGGTCAATTGAAATTTAATTCATTAAAGATGTCTAAGCAGAACTGCATTAAAGGAAATATATTAATAACACTGCAGATGTTCGTCTACCCTTAAAGGCGCAATTCTTTGTAAAACTCCTTTGTAGTCCCTGAATTAGCTTGGTTATGCTCCATAGAGTGGCTCCACCACTTGGGGGATGAGTGCTTTACTGATAATAATTGAAATTCATTGAGTGCTTACAGTGAAGGGAAAACATCATAAAAAATGTTTTATTTAAATGTGTGTGTTAAACATATAGTTTAACCTCATGAACACAAATCTTTAATGTCTAAATCTGAAGTGGACAAAGGATGAAATGAGGGCCGTTTCACAATGCAGAATTTCTTATTTAGCCTAGATAACTTAAGTCAAGATTGAGGACGATACAAGAGAAATGTTGTTCTGTTTTCCCCATTGCACAGTGCTGACTTTCGGCTTATATTAACTGGCTAGACTGGGAAATCATGCTCTGTGAAATACCCATTGTCAAAAATACATTAACCAAGATGCATTTCTCACCTCCTTGTGCTCCTTGTTGCACTTGAGTGAAGTGACAATGTCCTGGTATGGCTCGGTGGGAACAGTCACTGATTTGATGACTTTTGGAGGAGGGGGAGGGGCTTTAAATACTCCATCATCTTTGTAGGAATTTGTATCTTTGCTTCCACTTGGTGCACTGGGCTTCTGGGAAAATATTAAACGCATGTTCGTATAAAGACATTGTTTAAGATGGTGTTCAATTGTTTAAGCTATTAAGCATCTGTAAGCTACACTTGCTTAAATACTTAAAGGCACAGTTTCAAGAAAAATTGCTTCAGTGTCATAGCTAGGTCAAAAATTTTCCTCTAAAATTATTGGCTCCACTTCAAAATATAAACAAATTTCTAAACTTTTTTCCTAAACAAATTTCTATTTTTTTTTTCCTGTAAATTCATAGAGACAGTTCTCAAAGAATAGGTTCTGAATAGTGGTATAAAGTAACAAGCAGTGACGTACAAGGCTAAGGTGATAAAAAGATTCGTTTTCAGTACATACAGGAGCAACAACCGTTCGAGTGGAAGGGGGAGGAGGGACCTCTTCTGGTTCTGGTTGGTTCCAGTGGCGAGCATTATACACAGCTTTAGCAGGAGACTGAAACATACACACGCACACAAACAAACACAAAACAGTGCAATTTCACAACAAATAAGATGGGATTTCAGAGCATCTCATTACTGTGATTCAGAGCCATTCAAACTCAAAGGCACATCATAAAAAATGAGAAATGATCCTAATGGTGAAGCAACCCTGTCATTTACACTGAACCTGAGCCTACAGGTAATAACATTTTATGACAGGGTGAGAAAATAAACTTTATTTTGCAGACTATATATTGCTACTGAGATATTTTTAAAAATCTGTCCTGAAAACGTGATGAGTAAAGTGTCACATTACCATAAAATTGTTTATAATACAACTGCATTTAATGCAGGGGGTGCTTTTTAAAAGTCAAAGTCAAGCTTTAGTGGGGTTTCAGAATGACTTCCATAAAATAGCAGTTGGAAAATGTCATCAGGATAAAAACCTTTACGGTACAATGAATTTAACGTAAATTGTGCTTAGGACTAACACCCCATGTCAGTTAAAACCCATCAGAAAACATACAATAAGACCAAACTTAATCCCCAATCAAAAGTAAAAATCCACTTCTTGTAACAGTACCTTTTTAGGTCCACTGAAGATTTTGCGACTGATTTCTTTCGCTCTATCCCTCTGTTTTCCAAATCTTTCTTTCTGAGAGTTGGAGCCAGAGCCAGACTCCTCCAGCCACTCCTGAGAATCTGAAAAGAAATGTATTTTTTAATCATCAGGTAACACACAAATGATTCTAATATTATATACTCTCATTAGAACTCCTGTGACATAAAGCATTAAACTCCTTTCTAGTCACATGCACCAAAGAGTGGGTTACACACATGTAGACAGCCAGGTTTTTTTCTTGTTGTTGTTTTTTTAATCATTTGATAAATACGGTATTAACTACTTGTTTTTGATCAGTGACAATGGTTATTACAACCAACAAACCATATCCCTCTTGGTAGAAACGACCCACATGTAAAACACCTACAGGGTGTATATGTGTGTGTGTTTACCTGCATTAGTGCTTGTCTGACTCTCCTGTGAGTCACTTGTCTGAGGGCTGTCCTCTCCAGCTGTCTCAGACATGGTTTTCTTGGCCTTTTTACGCTCTTTAGTCATGTCCTCCTCTTCTTCACTGTCACTTTCACTGAGGTCATCAAACCCAAAATATTTGATCTTGTAGCTGGTGCTGCCGGAGGCACCGGGCTCTCCATCTGCTTCCTGACCCTCATTTTCATCAAAACCAAAAAACTCCAGCTTCGTCTCCTTCTTACTCTTCGTTGGCCGAAATCTGAAAAGAAAAAAGGACAGAGACAGAGAGAGAGAGAGAGAGGGAGAGAGAGAGAGAGTTAACTTATAAATAACTAATAAAAAACTAATAAAAAGGAGCATTGGTTAAACAGCATACAAATGTTTTTTTTTTTTATCCCAATGTCCCATGTGCAAGGCAATATTAGACCGTTTTGTCCATCATTCCCTTCAACAAGTTCTAAAATTAACAATAGCAACTGACAGATACCTTGCACTCAACAAGAAGAAGCAAAATTAATGTTTGCACTAGATTATTGGGAAATCCAAGGCTAGCAATGTGCATGGCCTCTAAGAAATTCTTCTAGTCCAAGTTTTTTTTATGTTTTGAGTACCCCTGCTGAGGTGAATGTGTGTGTGTGTGTTTTACCTAGTGTATTTGGCAGCTGGTGTGTCTGCTTTCCTCCGGAAGGTTCCAGCCTCTCCCAGATCTGTGGGTGCTGTGTTTACAAGCTCATCAATGCTCCGGTCTATTGAGTCCTGGATGGTGACATTACATACAGACACACAGGAAGGGTGCAGCACAGTGTAATCTCGAACTCTGCCTCGACCTGCAGCAGGTTTGACCTCAGAACTGCTGGCCAATCCAGCATGCCCAGCACTGTTTACAGCTGCAGGTTTACCAGCCAAGGTTTCTGCAGTTCTAGAATTTTCCGGCTGTTCCCTACCTCGGCAGGGCCGTCGATAAACTCTGTCACTGGATGGTTTGAGGAGAGGAAGCTGTTCAAAATCTACTGGCTCCTCTGGCGGAGGCTCAGCCTCTTCAGGACCTTGTTCGTCTGTTTTCGTCCCATCTGACTCAGCAAAGGTTAGCGCAGAAACACCTTCTCCAGCTCCAGATTGAGAATCCTCCCAAAGAGAGTTCCAGTCTGAAGTGTCTCTAGTGGATGTTTTTAAAATATACTGAGAGATGGGTTTGCTCGTTGTACTTGCCGACTTGTACCAGGATGCTCCAGTGCTTGAATTTGTAGAAGTCGTTTGTAGAGGTTTGACTGAGCGAAGGGAAGAAAAACAGAGGAACACGCTGAAACTCAATCAATAAAACAAAACATTTTATTTTAAATATAACCCAATAGACGTTACCTTCTCTAACGAACAACAATGCTCTGGCAATCTGACTTGGTAGGTATAAACAACTTCTAATGTCTTTTAATGTAAAAATTAAACATGTTTGAAGAGTGTAGTGAGACTGGAATCACTCTAAAGACTCAAAGTTTTTATGCCACGACTTAAGTGAATTGAGTAAATGCTTGTCCCTAGAATAATAATTTTATGTAATAAATCTGCATAAATGCTAACACATATGCACTTTTCACCACATTGCATTCAGGTTTCCCAAACCAACAGCTCAAGAGTTCATGAAAAGAAAAATCAGAAATGACCACACTAATTCTTCAATTACTTGTCAAATTAACTGGCTCTTAACGCTAACATAAAATCCTCTAATATATAATATTACCAGACAGTGACCAACCAACCAACCAGCAAATAAATAAATAAACCAAATAAGCTAAATGTATATGTAGCTATAGAGCAATCCAGGATCTCATGGATTTCAGAAAAAGCTTTCTCAAAATAAGAATACAACAAATAAAGAAATGTGGTGTTTAACAGCACAGGGATTCCTGAACCTCAGAAATATCTTTGTAGCTACTCTACCAGGTGACACTAGGAGGGTCGGTTACAGAACCAAGGACTAAAAAAAAATACACAATAAAATAATGCACAGAACTTCCCAGCTATCATAATGGAACTGTTTCACTATTTTTAGATGCTATATATGAGAGGTAGACGCTATAGATGTTATATATGAGTAGGTGATTGCCGTTTATAATAGGGATACACTGATGTGAATTCTAGCCTATTGCCAGTATCCGATATTATACATACACAACTCGGTGCCTTTGTCTTCTTTCAGCTTAAATAAATGCAGCAGCAATTATCAATTGAAATATTGGCAAAATCAAATCATCGACCTGATGTCGAAAGTTACTTTTTTAAATATAGCAAGCTGTGATTTACGGGTTCCTCGCAGTCTATGTGTACATTTTGCTTAAATTCGCTAGTATGAGGCCTCATACGCCAATGCAGAGTTATTGTGTATTTTCATATATGCAGCATTTCTGAGTGTGATCGCTCTGTGCGCCTCTCAGTCAGCATTTGTGGAAAAGCAGAGAGTGGAGCAGAATAAGTTAGGGGTTATTGAGAGTGTGAGCTCTTTGGACACACTCTCAGTGTGTATGTGGGGAGATGCAAAGAGTGTAGAGGGGAATGGGGCTATGGTGAGTGTAGGCATCTGATATTCAGCACAGAGAGAGGAAGAGGGAAGTGACGTTAAGTCATAAAAAATTGAATGTTTTGAATGTATTGAGTTGATGAGGAAATTTAGCTTATATTAGGAAGTATGAGGCATTACATGCCATTGCTGTGTTGTTAGGTAGTGTGTGTGTATATCATACGTTTATGATACGTTACGACCATAGGTGAAAACTTTGTAGTTTTTTAATTAAAGAATATAAACCATTTGTTGCTCTGTACACTTTATTTCCACCTTTCCACCCTGTTGCTCAAAAGGTCAGGTCCTCCACTGGACTACCATTTAGCAGGTTTGATTTGGGTGGTGGATCATTCTCAGTGCAGCAAAGCCATCTGGTGTTGGTGTGTTAGTTTGTATTGTGCTGGAACAAGTGGATAAATCTGTTTTAAATCAGAGTCCACTCACTGTCCACCTTGTAGATGTAAAGTCATAGACATGAGCTCATCTGACGCTGCACAGTGTGTGTTGGTCATCCTGGTGTTCATATTATCTTTTAATCACTCAGTAGGTAGGTAGGGAGAGAGGGAAAAAAAGTGTGTGTGTGTGTATATATATAAACAATATTGTGCAAAAGTTTTATACACATGCAAAAATTAAAAGAACTAGAAAAAGACAACAATGTACAGCAAACTTTTTTAAAATAAATATGGCACAGTTTATATAGTTTTATAAAAAAAAATAGATGGCAGATTTACTGAGTGTTTTGGAGACTCTGCCACATTTCTTTTTAAAAGTGGGATTGTCACTTTTTTATGCAAAATCTCAGGAGCCTTCATTACGTTTTCTTTTTTTTTTAATTGAATGTAACCTCTTTTTTTTTAATAAGTTGCTTTCTTTACAGACATAACATTATTATTGGTAAAGTAATTCTAAAGTGTTTCTGTGCTGACTCAACACAGAATTCATAAAGTAAATAACTATGACAGAATTTGTACTAAAAAAAGGATGCTTAAAACTTTTGCACAGTACTGTATATATTTAATATCTTTGTAAATGTTGCCAAAACATCTATTTAAATGTGTTTTTATTTACTGCAGTTGTCATCATTTGGTGATTTGATTTTATTCCTTTGTATTTTCTGTTATTGTTTTTTGTTGTAATGCTTTGGCAATACTGTTCTAATAACAGTCATCCCAATAAAGCTATTGGAATCTGAGATAAAGAGACAGAGGCAGAGAGGGGAGTGGTGACTGTATGTCCCTCAGTCAGTGTGTGAGAAGTAGTAGGAGGGAGGGGTTCAAGGGGGATTCTTCCATAATGCACGTGAATGCATTGGAGAAATTAAAACCACATATTTGAACGCAAACTGGTGTCTGATTTACTCATGTTTGTTAAAATACTGCAGCAAGAGCATGTCCAAATTTCAAACTTTACTTGATAATTATTTACCTACAGGCAATACAGATTGCAATGAGACCAATTGTTTGTTGACAGAATGAAAATCCAGGGACTAGTTTGAAAAGCTCAATTTTCACATACCTGACACTTGAGGAAAAACTATACATTTTTTGAAAATAGTTGCAATTTCAATGTTGTGAGACACTAGGGAGAGTATTATATAGCTAATATCATACTGATACATTTAATTTTCACTGAGATATTCCATATTTTCAGGTTAAAACATGAATTGTGCCCCCTCGTGGCTACCAACAAAACATTTTGTATGCTCTTACAAAGTGTGTCCATGGACATACCATTCAAAGTTCATGATGATTGGGCATTGTTATGCCTGTCAAACACCTAATGAAATATGATTGGCTGACCCCATTAATTATTTTGCCCTTAGAGTTTTCCTTAATTATTCAAGTGTCAGCTTGCTCACAAAACCATCAAACATCAACTTAATACTCCCTGTAGATGCTGAGATATTGCCAAAAAGACATAACTAGCTAGTATAGTGCCCCCTATTATATTTAATGTGCCAGCATATGCATGCTACCTCAGAATATTGTCTTGAGCCAACGCCTGAAAGTTTATCTGATTTGAGTAAAGTATACAGGAGTTACAGGGCTTGAAATAAAACAGGCCACTAACTGTACAGGTTAATTTGCATATGTCGGCCAGCTTGTTTCCAAATGTCAAGATTTTTTTGAAAATTATTTACCGGCACATTTCTTGAAACATTTTGACACAAAGCTCATGGGGATCCGATCAAAATCCAGAGACTAGTTTGCAAAGATAGGGTTTGCAAATTATGCAAATTAGCAAAAAATCTAATGGGCTTTTTCTAATGAACCTTTTTGATTCATTGGGACCCAAGGATTATGTAGGGGAAAAAATGTATTTCAATGCAACATGGTGTGGAAATTTTTTTACCGAAAGCCTTTTCCTTTGCTATAGCGCCCCCTTGAGGCCAATTACGCTGATATTTTGCACCTGAGTAGCAGGAGGGTTTACCAGTTGACCAAGTGTCAAATCTGTAGGCCTTACCGTTTGGGCTGTGCGATTCGTTTTGCATCAGAATTTTTTGCGGTAGAAGAAGAATAAAAATCTGAACAATTACAATAGGTTTCCTTGCATTTTAGTGCTCGGAAGCCTAAATATTATATGCCAATACCAATATAATTCTGGTACAGGGGTTTTGAAAAATCTGTCAAATCCCCCCTTTACCAATTCCCTAAACACATACTAATGTGTTTAGGGAATTGTGTTGTGCAAATGTGCAAATGATGTGCAAATCTTAAACACAGGATTAAACATATCTGTAATGTGGTGTGGACAAAGTTTCCTTTCTTTACAATCACAGCTTTTGCAGATCTATTGCTGTAAGAGTCTTCTAGTACTGCAGAGAGCAGCTGAAAACACCCCACAAAATCCCCAAGTCAGTCAGGGAAAGTGGAAGAAAGAAAGAGAGAGTGAGAGGCACTGAAGCACTCCCTTAGCATGTACAGAAATAACAACTCTTAAATCATCACTCTGAGACAGTACTGGAGTGAGGTCACTTTTCTGGGACAGTGTCTAGACCTCATGCCTCAAAATGCTGAGGTTAACATCTGTCACACCAAAATCTAAACAAGGTATAAGACTGCACAGCAAACATTTTCATTTATCAGATTCATTAATTTATATGATCATAGTGTGATCTTTTGGCAGAAATGTTCAGTAGAAACAGGCATCCAAAGCAAATATCTCTCAGAAAAAAAGAATAAAAAGAAAAGTATCTGACCAAACTGAGACCCTGTAGTTCTTAAACGGTTCTATTAAAGGCATGTAAACTGTACTGCTGCACCATTTACATAGAATGGCAATTTACGATAAATAAAATACAATCTGTTCATTAATAACTGTATTAAGTAGCATGGCATGGGAGAGGGGTACTGGAGCTACCACCCAGGTTTATTTGAGGAATTTAAATATGTAAATGTGAGTTGTAAGATATTTTTGTCAGGATCGAAAGATGCAGTGGTAAAAGCAGCAGTGCCAATGACAAAAATAAGAAGGAAATGGAATCCAAAAGTGGCCATCACATGGAACTGGTGGCACTGAGCATGCATTAACGGTGCCAGTGGGGCTAGGTACAGCCTTAGGCACCAGCGAGTCCAGTATGGATTTACGGTTGTTGACGATAAAGGGTAAAGTAGGACTGTAAAGCTGGCTTGGAGTAGGGTGGGTCTAGGATGCCAGGCTTCACTGTTGAGCCTTCTAGATGTGTTGTGGGCTTAATCAGTGAAAAACTCCTGTGAAGAGCTAGTGATACAGTGGCTGGTTTGGTTTTGGTGGCTGTAGGTAGAAAAAGTGTGGTGTGCCCTTTATGAAGTTCTAATGGATTGGCATTGGATATTTTATAATCTTATCTTGTGTATGATTATAACATTAGTCATATGATTTCAAACACAGAGTGCAGACTCATTACATCATGCACATTTTTAAAGGATTCCTAAACCTGCACTTATTCAAATGTCTTATATTGCACTGCTGTGTTTCTTGTTTTCAGGTATCTGCATGTATATTCGTGAGTTAGGTTATGTTTCCATCCATCCATCCATTATCTGTAACCGCTTATCCAATTTAGGGTCGCGGGGGGTCCAGAGCCTACCTGGAATCATCGGGCGCAAGGCAGGAATACACCCTGGAGGGGACGCCGGTCCTTCACAGGGCAACACAGACACATTCACTCACACACTCACACCTACGGACACTTTCGAGTCGCCAATCCACCTGCAACGTGTGTTTTTGGACTGTGGGAGGAAACCGGAGCACCCGGAGGAAACCCACGCGGACACGGGGAGAACACACCAACTCCTCACAGACAGTCACCTGGAGCGGGAATCGAACCCACAACCTCCAGGCCCCTGGAGCTGTGTGACTGCGACACTACCTGCTGCGCCACCGTGCCGCCCTTAGGTTATGTTTACTTTGTACTATTTTCCTATTAATTATCAGCATTTCTTTATCCAGCAGTATCTTAGTTTAAAGCTAGTTTTCCCTTTAACCTCTGGAAAAGCATGTCTGCCTAATGTTTATTTCACATAACTGGGCCTTACAAAACTTTCTATTCACTGCAAGTTTTAATAGGGCTTCACCTGTAGTTGTGCTGTTCGAGGCTTCAAGGCTCTGACTCACAATGCCGCCCAAAGCCGCTGTTCCGCCACTGGACATTGTAAAGCTCTGAGTCTGTTTCTGGACACTGGCCTTGGGCTCATTTTCAGATCTAGCTGCATCTGTGCTTGTTTCAGACTGAGCTGTTCCTCTGGATGTCACAGTCGTGGACTCTTCGTCGCTGTCAAAGCCAAAGGGATCATCAGAACCATCGTCTTCGTCAAAGCGAGGTCTCTTCACCAGCTCTGGGACATCCGCTTTGAAGGTGGGACGCTTGGCACCAAGCTGAGCCTTGTATGTGGTCTCACCCCATTTTGTGCTGAGGGTCGCTTTCTTATTCGCAAAAACCTCCTCGAACTTTGAGTTGGCCTCCCCTCCCTTCCGAGTGTAGGTCTTACTGAATCTCGACGTCATGTTGATGTCTGGATGATGCTTGGTGCCTATGTTACATATTCCCTACAAGATAAACAGCAAGTGGAACATATACGTTTGTGTCATCATAGATCAAAACCTAACACACACCTAGCAAGTATATAATACTGTAACTTTTGTACCAAAATTATACTGAACTCTCACTGAAAGAAGAACAACATGTTACACATATAATCCCCAGGATCAAAACAATCAAAAACATTTAAAATGAAATGCTATTTAAATATAAAGAAATATAGTCTTAGAACTGGAATAAATAACTTCACATTAATAAATAAGTTCACATTTTGAAAAAGATTTTTTTAGACCGTTTAATTACGATTTCCAGGCTTGTATTCTAAGCGTAAAAAGGCACAGCATTAATTATAACTACTTTTAAAAAAGTATTCGGCTCAAATATGTGGCCAAAGCTTTTCTTCAATGATTAATCATAACTCCACAGTCACAGGAGCTGTTAAAATAAATACCACAGAGCAGGGAAAAGAGTAGAGGTGTCAAATGGAACTTTAGCAAAACTATATGGAATTGTCTGCAGTGGAACTTCTTAGATTGTCTCGTTTTATAAAGCTCCTCCAGTTAACATCAGGTTTTTTCCTTGATAACACATTTTTATATTCCAGAAAAATGCTATGGCTAAGTATTTCTGCTTTGAGAGGGTAGGCTTCCAAAGACAAGGTGAGCTGCTGGAGACCAGAGCAGCTCAAAACCACCACCAGCAAGGTGACTGGACTAGTTGCTTAGATTCATGACGCCAGAACCACTTGTTATATGAATTCACCCATTAAAACTGCATTTGAAACACTAAACTCTCAAAGCAGAAATGCACAGATATAGCATTATGCTGAGTTAAATTTTTATATATAACTTTCAAATTATGTAACGCCAAGTTATATAATTCTAAATATCAAATTCTGATCAACAGGAATTAGTTGTGTGTTAATCGATAATAGGAAGAGGAATAAGTTGCGATTAAGTACATCATTCGGTCAGTTTGTGTACTCTACATGCATGCATTCGTGTAAGGTTTGACGTAAACCAACGGCCCTATCTATGGAATAACATAATGTAATGTTTCAACTACTATTTTAAGGAAGTATCACTCATTGTCTCCTTTAATTTCTTTCAATTTCAGTTTTCAATTTACGTTTCTTTTGTTTTTGGGGGTTAAAATGTAGCAACTATAACGTCCTTAACTCGTTTCTCTTATCAGATAACGATTTAATCTCACATAACTTGCATTTAAATATTAGAAAATATGTTAAGACTCAACTATGAAGTGCTGGGACTAAAGTAAGTCACTTATATGTTGTGAGAGACCCCAAATGTATATTTATAATGTCTCCTAACGTCAGCCTTTCACACACGTACATGTATGTAATGGTAAAATCAATGGGAAACAAATGGCCCCCATTTAACCGTTACATTACAAACTGACAGTAAATTAACAGTTCTTAATCGAGTATAAAATATTAAAATAATTATCAGCATATTTACTGCCATTAATAAAATCAACTGAACTATTTTTGACAATGACAGTTAAACTGAGCTAAACTTAGCTTAGCGGGCTATTCTAGAAAGCTAACCGCTGTTTATCGTGTTTACACAGACTTATTGTGCTAAACAACCTACAAAAACATCTTAACTGCGCCGAAGTCTCGTGCCTTTGTCTAAAGGCGTCTCTGAGGCGATTCTGTGCATTTAATTCGATTCAGAACCCACTTTACTCACCTTTCTGTAATTACTCCGCTTTGCTAACGTTAGCGTTAGCTCCCAGGCCTCCTTTAATCAGTCCACCTTAAATGCGCGCGTGGAGAAATAAAGCGCAGGAATATGCAACAAAATAAAGCTACAAAAACAGGGAATTATTCCCCTAAACTGAACTTATCATTTATTTATTGTGGATCACTCCGACTCTGATGCGCCATTAAAGTCACCCTCCCGTCTGCCAGGTCTGACGTCACACAGAGCGCGGCTTCGACCAATCAGGTGCGAGGTTTTTCCCCTCAAACACCGAGGGACTAAGAAAACGAGTGATTGGGTGAAATCCTTAAAGGACCAGGTCTGTCCAATAAACATTATGGGGTGGTTTTCCAGACAAGGATTAAGCCTAGTTCTGGACTACCCAGCAATTTATCCATTGAATGGAGGACATAATCTAGGACCAGGTTTAATCCCTGTCTAGGAAACCACCCCCTTATATTTATATAATTTATATGTGTGTGTGTGTGTGTGTCATCCTACAGTTAAATGTGTGAAATAAATTCTCTGCCACTTACTACCATCTCTGCTCTCATTCATCATCAATCTGAGTACAGCATGTTAATGTCCACACAGTTGAAGCAGTTAAGGTTCTGTTTTTAAAATGTTTTATCAAGAACATGTATGCAAAATAAATTAGACAGATTTGTATTTTTATTATTCAAGATATTTATCTCATATTTTAGAGACACTTAGTACTGTACAAGACAACATATTTCTTAAAATCTATTTGAAAACTTTTATATTTTCATGTTCCCAGAAAAGTGCAAACCTGTAAAAAATTTTCTTAATCAAAGATTATTAAACAGACTAAATCAATATAGTGAAATCTGATATATCAGGTTACACTGTTTTGGTTCACAAACAATGTAAAAAAAATTGATTTTGTGTGTTTATTCAGGAATGAATCTGGTTAATTGTCTTTCTTTCTTTCTTTATTTATTTATTTATTTATGTATTTATGTATGTATGTATTTATTTATTTATTTATTTATTTTCATTTTTCTATTTCACCAGTAGGAGGCACTCTTGTCTCTAAAAAATCCCCACAAAACATTTACACTATCTGGTCAAAAGTTTCTTCTGAAATGAAAGGTATTAATCAAGTTTTTGTTTACTGTAATAACAGTCTCTACAGTTCTTGAAAGATCTACTAGGTATTGGAAAACTGCTGTGAGGATACAATTATATTTAGCCACATGTAAGCAAAATTATTTAATAAATATTACAATTAATAAAATAAAATACAAATGGTATTAGTGTATCCACATTATTCAGTCAAACTATAACAAAAATAAACATTCTCCACTTTACTAGAAACACCAACGTAAATCTTAACCTTGGCGGTGTAGAGAGATTCATTGCTTAGCACAAGTTGTCCATGGCAACATCATTAATGCTCATGTTCTAACCACAGAACTGCCCATGGGTAGGTATTTTTGGGTGATGGACCACTCTCAACCTTGCAGCGATGTGTGTAAAAACTCAAGCAACATGATGGTGCCTTATCCACTAGTACCATCCCAACACACGTGGCTGAATAGAGCTCATAAAGTAAGTAAGGAATGAAAAATAAGGTGTGTTTGTGTTTAACAGAGCAATGAAGTAAACAGAAATGGGGTTTAACATGGGGACTTAAAAATGATTTTTTCACCCAATGTTTTTCTCATTTTAGTTATATAGCTAAGATATTCTAACCAAATGTTGCTACCCAGCATGGAAAATGAAGGCTGGCATATGACCTGTGATGCTCCAAAGGAGCTGCAAGGAGGAGGACACTAATCGGAAGTTCTATCATAGTGACTAGCAGACAAAAGAGCAGGTTATGATATCAATGAGTGATGGGGTACAGGAAAGGATACTCTACCCACCCTGAGGGTGCATGGCTTGAACTCCTGGTTACACTTGGCTGTGACATCACTTGACTGGGATAAAGTGATTTGTAAACATCTCAGACAGTAAATATAGAAATCTCTTGTGTAATATTCAAGTTCAATCTTTGAAAGCAAAAAATATCAAATGTATTTTATTATTTTCAAATACAAAAAAGAGAAAACATTTCAAATTTCAATTTACAGAAATTGTATAAGATCTAAGTCTTTCTGGAATGGCTGTACATTGTTTGATATTGCTGCTGGGAGGAGAATATTTATATCAACTTTATTATAGCTATTAATGAGAAAACATTGAGAACTTACCATCTCACTAGGCTAACTTTAAACAGTAAACAGTAGTAATATTTATATTTTATTGTAAACTATAAAAAATAAAAACTGGAATTAAAATACTTAATACATGTAATGAAGGCTCTACATCAATGTGCTGTGTACAGTCTCTAAGGCCAAGGCCTCTGTCGTGGTTTCGACCTCACACTTGCCCCGTAAGTTCATAAGCAGTTGCCCCAAGTATAGGTCAAGGGTCGATTTCCATGGGAACCACAGTGACAATGACGTCCTCGTTGCCACGGCGAACGACCATTCTCAACACTGCATCCCGTTTGATGGTGGTACTGACGTCTGTTGCCGTGGAGACCTGCTGACCATTGATGGAGATGATGACATCATGCTCCTTTAGTCCACCACTGGAAAACAAAAGTGGGAGAGAAAATGAGGGGGAGGGACCAGAAGTAAAAATACCCCAAATGTCGGAATATTGCTGTTTGATGGAAGTCACAAAAACAATTGTGAGGTCACTAATGGTGTCTGATAAGTTCTGGATCCCAAATCATCTCAATAATACTGAATGGTATTGGACTCTAGTGAACACAGTTCCACTGCTCCACAGCTCATTGCTGGGGGTTTGTACCCCTGTTGTAATGGGTATTCAGACCATCCCATTTTATGGGCATACAGTTTTTGTAGAGATTACACAAAACAGTAAACACAATGGGTGCAGCTTATAGGATGGGAATTCACTTATTTTAAGGAGCGTCAACAAGTGTTTGGACATGTAACATAAGTTAGCCATTTAGCCTGGTATCCCTTTAACTCTAAAGCTGTAAAAAAGACAACAGGATGCAAAGTGGGATACTACTGGAAAGACGGACATTTATTTCAGGCATCAGTAGAGTTTGAATGAATAACGTTGGCATTTGGAGCTCATCAGTCTCCACAGTGTGAGTCATGTGTGTGGCAGGAAGGGCCTGTGGTTTGTGTGTGTGTGTGTGAGAGAGAGAGAGAGAGAAAGAGGGGGGTGGAATCTAACTTTGTGGTGGACACACTTTTTTTTTTAACTTAACAGACAAGGCTCCTGCTTCAGGAGCAGGCAGTATTATGGCTTCAGTAAAGGGTGTGTACTTTTGAATTTTGGGAAGTTAAAGCTATCACTTAAAGTCCAAATATTAACAAAAAGTTGTGAAGCTGCTAATAATTATTTATGTTGCTTGGCTGTTGAAGATGGGTAAACACTCAATTTTAAAATAAACCTATACAAATAATAAAAATAAATTTAAAAATCTAATCCATATTTAATAGGGTTGGAAAGAGTGGTTAACTATAATTTGCCTTCCACTTCATACATTTTTCCCTTATAGCTTCCCACTGTTGGTATGGAGACCATTTTGTACTAATACTGTCAGTTTTGTTTATATAAAATTAAATAAACACAGAATATATGCAGTGTTTTTGACTTTTATTTTATTTTATTTAAAAGTGAGGAGATAGATTCAGAGTAATATCTGAAAAGTCAGTTTATAGGCCACATTACATCAGATTTAAAGGTTACATTAATTTATTGTGGAGTATTAAGGTGAACTCTTAATCTTTAAAACAAGCTTTATATGAGTGTAGATATCATATTTAAAAAGCTAAACAAACTGTTTATTTCAAAATTCAAAATTCTGCAACCAGTGGCAATTCCATATCTCCACAGTCTGAGACCTCTATCCTCCAAGAGGACAACGCTCACTCCACAGAGCAGGGTTTATCAGAGACTTCCTCCAGAAATTGGGAGTGGTGAAGATGGAGTGTCCTGCCAGCGTTCTGACCTCAACCCCATTGAACACCTGTGGGATCAGCTTGGGTGTGCTGTTCATGATCAGCTTGGGCATGCTGTTTGTGCCAGTGACCAACACAACAACGTTGGCTGACATGCGACAAATGCCGGTTGAAGAATGGGATGCCATTCCACAGCAGTCTGTGACCAGGCTGGTGACCAGTGTGAGGAGGAGGTGCCAGGCTGTTGTGGCTGTGTATGGTTCTTTCACACGCTACTGAGTCTCCTGTTTGTTAAACGAATAAATTGTTAGATTGCTGATATGTTTTTGTTTTTTCAAACTTCAATCATCCAGTCCACCAAACATCAAATGGGTAAATGGCAGAATAAGCTGTTTGGCATTGGCAGAGAGGATTTGGCAAAATTTTCATGGGTGAAACCAACATACTCAGCTCTATTGTCCACAAATGTATGTTCCTTACAAATGTGGCACCATTTTAAAGGAAAATTAACAGGCTTTCAAACGGTATAAGATTTATTGCCAAGAAGCATTGTTACAACAAAGAAATAATGTACCAAACACAAATTTCCTTACTTTTGCAAGTAAGGAAGTATATAAGTATATAAGTTTATATTTATATTTGTTTGTTTTTGGCATGTTTTCACTGATTATTTTATCTTGTATTTTACTGTGTCATGGGCTAAAAAGTGCTTTTTTAAAAAGGTACTGAAAAGATTTCAAACGTTCAGAAGTTCAGATGACTTTGCTTTGTACAGGGTAGGGCTAAATCTAGCAAATATATGACAGACATTATAGCACCACACAATTCAAATCCACTAAAAGTATACAATATTTTCCATTAATCTCTCATCCGAACTGAATATTCTTCCTAAAATGGACAATTAATTTTGAATCCTGTGTTAACCTATGGTTAACATGGAGAAACAGATTAGCTTGTCTAAATGCCCCATAAATGCAGTATTTTATGGACACGGAGACAGCAAGCACATGTTCCCTGTTACCACAGCCCACAGTCACCCAATCACTTCCCTACTTTCACCATAACTTTAAACCACTGCATTCCTCATGCTGAAATTCTGCAGCCCTCTGGTGTGTATCTGTGACAGGTCCTGAGGTTATGTCTCAGAAGGATAAAGTAAACATGGATTGGGGATAAATTGGAATGCTTTATCAGCATCTGAGTGTGCACACATACACAGACACACACAAACAAACAGACACACACACTCACAGACACACAATCTGTTAATCTGTGTTAGGAAATATACAGAGAAAGAGGATATTTGGAGGTTAAGTAAATGTGTGTTTGTGTATGTGTTTGTGTGTAATGATGGGGCGGGGGTCTTTTATACATCTAAACCATATGCAGTTAGAGAGTACCAAATAACAGATATGGCAAAAGTCCAAAGACAACTCTTATAATTAGCTTATAATTACCCCTTATAATACATGCATTGTAAGTAGTTAATTATTGGTCCAACTCACCACAAAGGAACTCCAGTAAACAGAGTTTCACTGTTCCACAGCCCAGTTTTGGTGAGCCTTATACCCCTCTGGCCCACACTTAGTAATTAAATTTTTCATTAAATCAAGAGTCATAACTGTGGTTAAACGGATCAATTATAAGCTTTACCCTGGCAAGATTGTGCATGTAAGTGCATGCAAACCTTATATATTTTTAACACAGTGATAGGAAATGTAATATCACAAATAAAATGCAGTTTGCATAAAAAGTTAATTAATAATTAATTAATAATTAATAATAATTAATTAATAATTTTTATTAAGCAAACTCTTCTTGACCAGCCTTGAATTACGGGGAATTATACTTTAGTAACTTACACTGCTGCTGGTGTTTTGGAGATGACCTCAAGAACGTAGGCTCCTGATGTGATGTCAGGGAAGTCCCTGTGTTTGGCCTTCAAATCCTTTGCCAATCTGCAAAACGATTTATACATTCTTCAAGGCAAGCCATAAGAAATTAAGTTATTTACATTAATATATAAGATAAACAACTTGAATACTAACGCAGGAGTCAGGGTCATCATTCGAACGCCAATGTACTTCTTCTTTGCTCCTCCTCGACCTGTCAAAAAGGTGAAATAAACAAAGGCTTAGTCAATTTACTGAAAAGAACATAGAATTTGGCCATATGTTGATTTCAGAACCTCTGATTTATGTTTCACAAATACATCACTATCTCCAAACCATTTGATGTATTAACACAATATTAAGGGCAGCTGGCAATTTAAAACTCAGTAATGTCTGTTAAAAAGACAAAAATGGAACCGAAGTTTATGCCATTGCCATTGTGGAAGACAGAAATTAGGTTTAAAATTCTGGAGTATTAGTTTAATATGCATTGTTAAAAACACAGAACCATTACAAAGCTTTTATCACCTCTGGCCTGTCTGTCGTAGGACTCGGAGAGGAACTGTTTGATCTTGTCTGATGGAATTGCAAAGGAAATCCCTGCTGTAACCTTCAGAGTGTTTATTCCAATCACCTCACCATCCTATTAAATAGAGATAGTCTTATCAGCTCCCAAAGTAACAAATAATATATATATATATATATATATATATATATATATATATATACAATATATATTATATATTAGTACACAATAAATCAGAGTAAATCTTACCAGATTAACCAGAGGTCCTCCTGAGTTCCCATACTGTTAGAAAAGATTTGAAATGAAGCACGATCAGACAAGCCTTCATTACAGTACCTTTGCATGTAAATACTCTAAAGTCTATGTTAAAGCAATAGTTAATGACACACACTAGTGTGCAGACACTTAAACAAACACTGGTTATAATGCTTACATTTCCCAATTTAAAACTGGTTATAGACATAGTTTTGCAAAAGAATAAAATAATAAATAAATAAATAGAAAGGGGGTCAAGGCAGTCGATGTTTGGAGTGCAGTCTTTGCTAACTTTAACATTGCTAACTGAGTACACATGCCTGGAGCTGTGGGCAGCCCTAGCCATGGTGCCCAGGGAGCAGTTGGGGATTACATGCCTTGCTCAAGGAATGGAAACGACAACTTTCTGGTTACAAGCCCAGTTCCCTTACCTCCAGGTCACAGCTGCCCGCAAAGGTGACGAAGGATAATCAATGTTTTACTATACTGTGAAGTTTTCTTCATTTTACAGTTCACAATAAGTAATACGGCATTCTAAACCACACCGACCAGTCAGTTCTGTTTTAATTAATACCTAGATGTGGTATGAGCAAGTTCAGAGAATGCAGGCATTTATTTTAGCCTATTTTAGTGACCGTAGACTTCCAGCTTTTGTTAGCAACATTAGCCTCATAGCTCTAACTGTAAAATAAACTACCAAAGTTTGGACTCCAAACATGTCTTGGCACCTGGGGTAAATGAAAATAAAATTATTCCTTTATGACAACAGAGTGTAGGCTGAAATAAATGACAACACACTAACATTAATGATGGCATCAGTCTGAATGTAGTCCATGTCTGAGTTCCTGAGTCCGAGCTCTTTCCCTCCTCTCTGGGTGGTGCTCACAATCCCTGTGGTCACTGTGTTCTGGAGAGAAAATGGGCTCCCAATGGCAACCACAAACTCCCCAGGTCGGAGATCAGCAGACCGGCCCAGCATCAGCACAGGAAGCTTGGTCTGGAATACAGAAAATGACAGGATTAAAAACACAGAGGGATATTTAAACCCAGCAAAGTTTTAGGACATTTTGTGTTTGCCAGAAATGAAGCAATAAGCACAAAGAGGCCATTTACTGCAGTGATTTCACCACAGTGGATGAATGTATACAGCTGTGGATGTGCTCAGATCGGAAGTGATAGAGGAGCACTCTCCCACATAAATATAAGCTTTATGCGCTGTTCATCTGATGGGAACAGTTTCTGATGTGACACCAGAAAAGACAGCCACTCCCAGACTTCCTCTCCCAAGCTTTCCCTTTGGGAATTCTCTGCTGCCATGCTGATTCTCCAGAGGGGCTGAGGAAATTGTTATCAGGGGACCCTCATATCCTTGATTTTGTCTGAGTGAAGGTGTTTACAGAACAGTAGACTCCTCATGAAATGCAATTTTTTCACATCTGTGCAAACTGCTATTTGCCAGCGGTTGAAGGGGTGATTTTTTTCCATTTTTAAACATTCCATACCACCTGCCCCCCCAAAAAAAATCATTTTACAAATCATCACTCTCCAATGAAAAACATCTAGATCCATTTTTGTTCGTTTTAATTTACTACATCATTTAAAACCAGCAGCTGTCCTTCAAATTCTGTAAAAATAAAGTCATGATGAAGCAACAAACAGAAAGTCTCCAAAATGACTTCTTAAAATGGCTTCCATTGAAAGTTTTTGTCCTTCGCCTGTAAAGTTACTATTTTTGGAGATACATGTTTTTATTTGGACAGCAACAATGTGCATGGCTCACATAAAGTGTTTTTGTGGGCGAAGGAGAATTGACCAAGAAAAGAGAACTGGAAATAAGGGCAGGTCTTGTGAGGTTGTTTTGGATCCCCATTAAAGGCAGGGTTTGAACCCACAATGCTGTGTGACAGTGACACTACCTGCTCACTCACCATCCAGCTGACATGTAAGAATGTTTAACCAGGTGCCTGTGCTTATGGCAATGCTTTATAGAAATACCTCATCACAAGGGTATACATAGGCTAGATCCAATATTTGGTCAAACATTTTTGGACACTAGCTTCTTCAGTGTGTCTTCTGAAATGAAAGATATTAACAGGGATTTATAAGTACTTTTTTGCTGATGTAACAACTTTTGGAAAGGCTTTAGAGAAAATGCTAGAAGATTGTTGTGGATTTGATGGTATTCAGCGTTCAGTATTAAACCTAAGTGAAGTCAGATGCTCATGTTGGATGATTTGCTCGACTCCCAAAGTTTGGATTGAACTCCATTAATTGAGATATCTCTACAGCTCCACAGCCCAATACTGAGGGTATTTATTGTCCTCTGGCAGCTGTCATTGAGCATAGTAAGAGTAGACTCACGTGTGGCTGTGGAGATATAATTAGCACAGAAATATGTGCATCAAAAAATAGTTGAATTAACACCACAAAAATTTGCATTTATATTTTTTATTGTCTCAATTTTTTTGATTCAAAGGAATGTTGGTAACCTGTCTGTAGTTTATTAGATGATAAACTGCAAAAAAGGAGGCAAACGGAAATCCGACCCAAGCTCCACACACATGTTCAGGGATTTCACGGACAAATTGTTTCCAAACTGCACTGTGTGCACGTGATGGGTACAAGGCCATGATCTAAACCTCTGCTCTATATGCACGCCTGGTTTACATTGTCCTTTTTCTTTGAAATGACTCAGTTTAACCCAGCGTTTAGGGATGACCACATGAAAGCTGTTTTAGGCCACAGCGTGGGCCAGTGGGAGAGTGCTAAACTAAGAAAACTGTGTGTTTGGAAACATACTCGTAAGTCCAACATATGGTCTCCAACATCCCATGGCCTGAAGCCAGCTGGGCAGCTCTTGGCTGTTCTTTTTTTTGGGGTTTTCTTTGGAAGTAGACAGACATGGGAGATTTAAATCAGTAAGATTTAAATTAGGACGAATGGGAGACGTGGAAGTGATTCATTTTCCCACAGAACCAGCTGCTTTCTCCACAGGAACAAGCCTGGATTCAGGTTATTAGAACAGGAGTATGAAACTGCCCAAGATTGTGTACAGTTCATTCAGCATTTCATTCAGCAGTGATTCTGAGGTGAAGGGTATAAATCTGGATTTCACTT